>NC_088849.1:13459474-14659474 GCF_904066995.2 Poecilia reticulata
CAGTATTATCTGACGGATAGTTGGCTCACCATTATTACCCCACGCACACAACTTTGCATAAATGAGGGAATTAAATGTGGTCCTGGTGAGTCATTTACAATGCGGTGAGTACAGCGGCTCTAAAAAAAATACAAGAATAATCTACAGAGTAAAATACTGATCAGTAAAACTTTAAGGATGTTGTTTTTCAGTGAAGTTGATCATAACCAGAGACTGAAAAATAAAATCCTGTCCTTTGAGGAGAGATCTCAACCTCCTGCAAATGACCTGCAACTTTTAGATACAGATTTAGATCCAACACAGCTGAATTAAGTGGTCAAATTACGTCCTCAGAATGCAATCAAGCTCTGAAGCTTCATGCTAATGATCGAGTTATTTGATTCAGGTGAAGTGAATGCTCATCTAATGGTTTCAGGGCACTGGCCTCTGTGGACTAGAATTTGAGAGCTTTGCATTTAGGGTAAACTTGAAAGCTGTTTTACCACATAAATCGGACTACATATTAACAATGTCTGTGTCTTAACAATGCGCAGAAGGTATTTTAACTGAGGGCCACCCAGGTAACTCAGCTACTTTTAACCCTTGTGTTTAGAAATGGGGTCCAACCGACCAACCCCTCTACATTTGCCTCAGTCCTCGCACGCACAAGGGTTAAGAGGAGTTGTATTACCGTAAGTCAATCAGCAGCCTTACAGTGTTTTCCAGGATGGATTGCAATCATACTGCCAGCTAATGCAGACACAAGTGTCCCTGATGACCACTAAAGGTCACCATCAACAAAGAATCCTGAGTGCATTCACAGTCGTTGTCAGCACTGTCAAGGTACAACTGCGTCACCCAGGATGGATGACATCTCTGTGGCCTAAGTTTGACCTACACAGCTGATAATCATTGCTGTGAATAACCTTGTTTTTCCTGTCTATTGGCCCTTGGGAGTTTGTGCTTGTCTACGTATCTATCCTGTTCTTTCATTTCATCAACCGGTTGAGAATGATAGCCGGTCCACTGGGTAGAGTTTTGTGCCACGTCTCTTCCCATCAAAAGGAGGTTTGTCTCTACAGATAGCCCCTGCTTCTTGCACATTTAGGAAATTAGATTGGCATGATGCAACCTTGAATAAAATAAATGTAGTTAAATTAAACAGAAACAGCTGGGTTGTCCTTTAAAGCAGATTCATGTTTCTTAGCCGCTTTGATGACGCATCATCATTCCTAATGACTTTCACCAGGTGAAATTAATTACAAACCCCACTTCCTCCTCGAACAACTCACAAAAAGTATGAGAGATCATTATACAAGAAGTACGGGCATCTTCTCCATATATACTGTGCATTAAAGCATATGAGTTGGCACCTTAAACTAAATATGAATGTTGATGTTTTTACACAAGCGGTCTTTACATAAAAAGCCACACAGCCAGATTAAATTGTCACTTTGTCAAGTTTACAACCGATGATTTACGTTGTGACAGGAGGGTAATTATAGTCTGTAACATGTTTCCCTTTTAGTGCATTCATGCCTGTTTGGGTGCACTCCCATTAAGTGTTTACCTTTGTCTCTAATCTTCAATCAGTGACGCAATGTTTCTGTTTTTTGGCAAATTGTCATGTTCTTAATGAATCCAAACAAAGCCGACTATATGATAGCAATTGTTTTCGTTTTTCTTTTTGAAACCAAAATTGCTCTTGTCTAACGACAATACAGTTCAAGAGAACCAAATGTTGAAAAAATAAGCAACATTTGATTGTTTGCTTATAAATTATTGAATAAATATACCAACTCAGTAAATATTTATTTTTTTCATCTGTTTAGGTTAGGTTGAATAATCATCAGATTAGTGCAAATTTAGCATTTCAAGTTTTTCATATTTGCTGTGTTGCTTTGGAACAGCTCTTAAAGTTTAAGACTATGAAAATTATTCAAATAAAAATGAATCAATATTGTTTTTTTTGTGTGTGAAAACTTTGAAAGCAGCTCTGGTGCAACTAAAGACTGAAACAAGCAAAAGGCAATTGTACATGATACAAATGTTGTGGAACCGCTAGAGATGATGGTACAAAGAAGGTTTTTTCATAAAATCAAGAAAGTGTTGGTGCGTGAGAATCTTTCTCATAGAAATGTTTTACAACAACAGTGTGTTTAGTCAGAGACTCTTTCAGACCCGCTGTAATACAGACTGGTATAGGACATCGTTCTCGACCACAAATGTCAGCATCTACGACAATAACTCTATTTAAAGAACCTCTGACAACATGAGTTACAACAACACATCAAGGCTAAAACCCACCTGCTTAGTGTTGCTCTCGAACCATAATAAATGTAATATTGACTAACTTATATGATCTATAATTTTGTTGATGGCACTAGTCAAAATGTAATGTTTGTTACTGACTTCTCAATTGTTGACTGTCGTTTTTATGAGTTTTTATTTTTTGTGTTTTTATGATGCAAAGCGCTTTGAATTACCTTGTTGCTGAAATGTGTTATACAAATAAACTCGATTGATTTTATTTTCCTTTTGGATTAGTAAATAATTTTAACAGAATTGTAAAAATGTCACTTTTAATTCTTGTTGTTCATCAAGAGCGCAAAATGTTGTTGATCATTTGTCAAAGCAATAAAAAATAAAAAATAAAAAAAACGGTAAAACATCCAAAGGGATGAATACATTTCCTCGGCACTTTATACATAAAATGAGATTTTGTCCCAAAAGTAAACTTTCCTCACCTTCTGCAGCTGCCCTGATATAGAATTTATATGACGGAGAACAAAACTAAAAATACACTTTCTTTGAGGTCAGATATGCGGCTTTGCAGTATAAACATTTGCAAATGAGTATCGATCGAACCTAGAAGCACTGTAGAATATGTATGACTTCAGTCTGTTTTCTATAATTCCCAAGAGCTATTACGAGTCAGAATGAGCAAGAAGATAAATGTTAAATGATAACATTTTTGACTGGCAGCCTGCTTAGAGGGCACTCCATCTCCCACCCAGTGACTACTGTGTTTGTTGGCTCCGGCCCCCAACATCGCCCCGAACACGATTAAGTAGGTACGTAAAACGAATGGATAACAGGATACTTAAATAACGCATTTCTGATAAATACAAGAATTGCTTGTATTTTTCAAAAGCTAAAGGAAAGAAGTCATCCGTTGTGATGTTTTCGCTGTTTAAATAAGTACTGCCTTCAGTTTGACTCTGTAGTCTTTCTCAGGTTATATTAATTTTATGATTTACCCTTATCATGATTATTGTATCACTGGGCCAGTTATTGAGTTAATAAGAGCTTATAGCGTAGCTGACAACACTTTCAGTAACTAAGAGGCATGCTCATGTGTCTATGCACGTGCACAAGCACAGTCACACAGACAGATAGCCGTTGCGTGGTGGACACGGAAGCACGCACATTTGCATGGCATGATGAATGGCTACTCTCTTGTTTCTCAGCATTGCAATATGTTTCAATACAGTGCAGCTTTACACGTCTTTCTGCTTCTCTTCACTTATGAGATGCCTCTTTTTCTTTATTAAAAACCATTAATTACACTTGACACATCTAAGAGGTGTGAATGATCTGTGGGGTAAATGTTACAATTTACAGTCTTCTTAATAATTATTGAATAGCGGGAGAAAGGAGTCGGCTTGTAGCCGCAGATACATTCTTAAACAGGCTTTTGTAGTTTATTTTAGATTACTGAATGCAAGTCCATGCTTTGTGTGTGTGGAATATAAACAAATTCACACGCCCTAAGAAACGACATTGCAAAGCCTGCGTTGTCTGTTGAAGATGTTATTGCTCTGTTTTATTCTGCACAACACACTAAATATATGCAGAAAGTAATTTAGAGATGCCTCAAGGTACAAAAAAATTCGAAATTAAGGTGAATGATGGTACAACGCCTCAAGCATAAAAACATTGAAACATAAATAGCTCATCTCTAGTTTTACCCTGAATAGTGATAGTCAGAAGATTTAAAACTTGGTAAGCTGCAGATTTCCATCAAAACAAATACATTCAAGACAAAACATGAAAATGAGGCACAAATGGTGATAACATTTACTAGTAAGTATTTGAAATGTACCTAAATTTATTTTGTAAATAGAGATTAATAATAGTAGCACTTTTATTTTGTGGTGCAAAAAAATGGACACTCATAAACAACTGTAAAACAAACAAATTTACTATAAGAAAATAAAGTACAATAACACCAATGCTCAAAACTGAACACCCTTAAACTAATACTTTAACTCACTGAACCCCAAACATTTCCAGCTGGGTCACCATCCTGCGTATTTAAGCTCTTCCCTTGTTGCCACAAAACATTTATACATGAATGTGCTTCACAGCATGATGGCAAGGTAATGCAGAATCCAGCGTCATGGATCCAAACATATCAGAAACTTGCAGAGCAGAGACTTCTAAGATCCAGGGCTAAGGACTTTAGATTTATCGAAACAACTTCTGATTCAATTTGTAGCATTCAGTCTTCTTTTGTAAGAGTCTGTCATATTCATTCACCCTAACCTGCAACTCAGATTGTGTAGACTGTTCAAACCTTTCATATGGAGCTTTCTGACAATCACTCATTGCCTGATAGTTAACCTTGCTGGTGGTATCAGCCAAGTTCTAACGGTAGTTATGATTTTCCTCAGGGAATTTACATCTATGCTCAGTGTCCTTTCCAGGCTACTTTGCAGATGATTATTTATAGGTCTTGGGGTTATTTACCAGTTTCTGAAGAATCTTGAGTCCAAAAAACTTCTTCCTCAAGACCTCAAACCACCTGAAAACTGCAAATCTCTCATTTCAACCTGCAATGAAATCAGCTTCATATTTGTTCAGCGCCTCTGTCTCTCTCTCTACTTGCCTTCTCTACAAAGTAAATGCATGATGAAATGTTTTAATCACTCAAACTGCCTCTCTCTCTGATTTCTGAGGGATTCCAGGAATCCCTCAGGTGGCAGCTTCATTATGAAGTCTGACTTAGTTTCTTTTATTATTATTATTATTTTGGTGACGCACAAAATTGATAATTATTTTTCATCGGTATAAATAGGGTGGATTTTTTTGGGACCTCTCCTCCTGACTGATACCATTGTACAAATACATGTTTCCCAATAAAAATGTTTTAATATCTTACTTTTATATTTTCATTTCACAAACATATTCTGTTGATTACATAAATGTTAAGACCCTGTTCAGTGTTGCTAATATTAAGTGATTAATGGGACAGACAATACAAGAAAATCAAGGCTATTTAAAAAGAAAATAGAAAAGAAAGAAATGTCTGCAAGGTGATTGAAATTATTCATATGAGTTTCTGCTGGAATTTCTAACCTCAGTCAGCCTTTACTACAACAAGTCCTCAGAGTTTGAGAATGCTTCAGTCCTCAGTATGTGCACGCACGCACGCACGCACGCACGCACACACACGCACACACACATTCGGCTCCTTATCAATAGACTCCAGAGTATCCAATGGCGTTCAGGCCCCTTCTCTCTTATTGTGTTCAGCTCAAAGCACATTTAAGGTGAAGGCAACGAAGGAACTAAATTTGTTTCAGGTACCATTCAAAAAAATCCATAGAGGCTCTGAACAAGGAAATTAGATGAGCGATTTTTTTTTCTCTCCATTTCTACATTTCCATAGAGTGCTTCAGAGTAATATATTCTTAGTCTATTTTATCTTCCTGTGGGATTTTGCTTGAACTTAGAGGTCAAGGCTCTTTTCCACCTTTGGGAGTTGTCTGGAGATAATCACTGAAGACGTTCAGAGGTAATTGGATGCTGACAATAATTCTGACTGTCTACATTTATGCAACGTTGTCATCTTGTAATGAGGAGAGTTATACAAAAATGAAATATATGAAAATTATTGAGTAAGTAAATACACTAAAGTTAAAGAAACTTTAACTTTATCAATAATTTAATGAATGTAAAATTATCATAATTATCATTAGTTGCATGAGCAAAACTGATTAAAATTTTGATTCACCATCATATCCTGCTAATTGTTACCGTTGTCCTCAGTGGGGTCCTAGATAGGTCGTTCTCCAGCAGTCCTTCTGAGAACTTGTCAAAGAAAACCTTTTGTGAAATGAAAAATTAAAACTCTTTCTTTTCACCTTGGCTGTCAGTAATTGTTTCCCATGCTTAAGTCTAAAAACCACAATTTTTTGACAGAATTAGGTTACATTGAAATGCAGTTTGAGTAAACATATGTAAAGTTGTTTGGAATGAACAAAGTACAAATGTCATATAAAGACTTATTGAGATGCACATTGGTGTGAGAGGTTATAGATTAACTTAAAAGCTTCATTTTGCCACTTTTTTAAAAGTATATGTTTTTTACATGTTTGTAAAAACTGTCACCATGTCATGACAGTATGGTGTGAGACAGGTACTCAGTGAGAATGATCAAATCCCTCCACCTCATGACTGTTGCTATGGCAGTCTACGAAAATGCACCGGTCCCTGTCAAAAACAAACAATCAGAGCCAGCAGGAGGGGCTTAGCGCTGTCAATCAAGCTCTTCAATGGCCCCTTTGGTGCTAAATGAAGAAAAGCTCTTGATCTTTTGGAATAAAGCATTTACATTTTTCTGATAATAAGCATCATGTTTTATTTCCAACACTGAATGAAATGAATGCCCCAAAGGCCAGAAATCAAAACCACGTCCATGAAATTATGCATATAGCTACACCCAAATGTTTTAACAAAAATGTCAGCACAAACATGTGTATGGGTGAAATTTCTAATTCAACTACTTTCGAGTCATGAAGATGAAGTTGAGAGAAGGACCTGGGAGTCAAATCTGTCCTGGAGGCATAATATCTAACCAGAAAGCTGCCACACCAAGTCGCAAGATTAGGTCAGAATCACTTTTTTTTTTTCTCCTTGACCATCTTTTTTTTATTCTCTGCCATGATCAGCATGAAATTTGAGGGCTGAAACCAATGGCACCCTGCACTTAGCTCCTTTCTTGCTGTCAATCCAAAGGTAGAGCAGTAGAAAGAGAAAAAAATGTGAGAAAGAAAAGAATAAAAGACGAAAAGAGGAAGGTAATCTGAGGCCACTGCATAAAAGGGTGACTAATGATATGAGCACTTTATGTGATTGGGGGGGAGAAAAGAAAGTTGATAGCATTTGTAAGAGCTCAGTCAATGAAAAATGTTAGAACTGGCATTTGTACTTTGCATCCTGCCAGTGCATCAACATCAGTCCTGTGTTTTCTGTGAAGGACTGCTCTTATGCAAGACCTGTCATTAGAAAGAATACTGGCATATGATTGATCTACAATTTGAAACATTTGACTCGTCACTTTCAGCAAAATAAAGTCTAACGAATGATTTCTTCTCACATAAGACAGAACTGAATATTCAAATTTGACAATGTAAATGTTACAGTTTTTAGTATCTATTGTATAGACCTTTTACTGTAATTATCATACTCTGTCTTTTTAAATTATCAGATTTATTTAGCTTTCTGGGGAGAAATAACTTATTCAACCACTTTGAAAATGGCTTATTTGTACCTTTCATGAAATGTAAAATTCAGGGGATTAAAGGTCCTTTACATTAAATTCAAACCCTTAAAACTTACATTAATAAACATAACACCCTCTACAATTAATTACTCCTTGAAATATGTTCAAAAAATTAACTATATTTACTTAACTCAGCATCCTCCCTTACTGACAAGATGAACTTGAGTCCTCAGCCCTTGGTCACTGTTTTCACTTTTATCATATAAATATTACTGTTATTACTCTGAAGTTAGATGTAGGCAAACGTAGAGGAGGGGCAATTTTCTTGAACCTATTTCCTGACTTGTGAAGGTCAGAGGACATTTGATTTACTTTGATTTATTTGTTTTCTTATCTTTCCCTTTTTAATGAATTGCAAAAATAGCAGGACAACCGTTGATCCACTGGTCTGTCCATGACAGAGTAGAACCTGGTGAAACGGGTTGTCATAAAACTATTCATACCCATTGAAATTTTTAAGCATTTTGCAAAAAAATAAGAGCAAAGAACTGCAACGCATTTCATTATGTTTTAATGGGATTTTTTTAGGATTCATCAAAATAAAGCCTTGACAACTTGCATCAGGAAATTCTACATGTTCTACATTTTTGCAAATAAATTTGTACCATGTGGTGTCAACTTGCATTTGGATCAGTACCCATGAGTACAATTTCTTTGTAGAACCATTTTTTGCTGCTGAAGTTATTACATAATTTTTCATTTAATTTAATCACTCATTAGTGTGTTTCTATGTGCCATTCCAGGCAAAATTATCTAAGAAGTATGCCAAATAACTTTGAGAAGATGTCTTGAAAATTGCATAGTCAATAACTGGCTGCAGAAAGGCATTTGGCTCAGGCTGAAAAATGAAAAGACGCCAGTGAGCTTTGAATTGCATAAAACCAAGGCATATGTTTACATTCATTCCAGTTACAAATGGAATGAACTGGAATGAATGTTCATTTAACATTTTAAATAACATTTTAAATGTTATTTAAAATTCACATTGCAAGTGGTTTATAGTTATTAAGGTGCAGCTGAAATATGTATTTTTTAAATATATTGAAGCTAAAATTTATTTGCAAAATGTGATGTTGGGGCTTAGAGCTGCCAGTTAGTATTACAATCATAACAGAAAAACAAACTCTAAACATAACACTTTAAAAACAAAGCAACTACAAAACAAAAAGTATGACAAATACTGTTCTAAACACTCAGCAATCAAAGCTTTCTTACAAAGTAAGTCTGGATTATGTTTGTAATTTTCTTAGTTTATTTTTAATATATCATTAGTGAATGATAGTTTATTACTTTATGAACCGCTATAGAGCCCAGTAAGTGCAATCCAGACAATGCCACAACAGAGTACATTTGGACCAGCGGGAGGCTGGCAACAAGAAAGCAAATCTCTTATGAGAGCAGATGGACCACGGTGCCCCAGTAACTCATCGGACCAAATGTGACTCATGACGTCTGTCTTTTAACTTGTGGCATCTGCTTCAAAGTCTGTCCTATTCAAAGAATAGAGGGCACAAAACACAAAAGGTTGCATCACAGTATTTGACACGGGAAGCTCAGCGTTTGTTTTCACAAGATAAAACTTTGAAAACGAGCTGGATCAGTTTGCATGTTTTATCCGGCCAAGTGGCTTTTAGTCAAGGTAAAAAGTTTTATTCGCATTACCTTCTCTTCGGTTTCCGTGGTGAGGGTTCAACATGAAAAGTGCATGAACTAGAGAGGGGCAAATTAATATAGCTCAATATAAATAGAGGCAAAAAATAAAACTGTAGCTGGTCTGTAAGATGACGATGGATGTAGAATTGCCAAATCTTAACACTTTTGTTGTTAACGTTGTTCTAAAAATGTGAATAAAATGCATTTTAATTCTATAAAATTCACATTGCTAGTTTCTAAATTGTAACACACATAACAAATAAGATTTTTGATTGTTATGTTTGCTAGAGTCTTACACTATTGCATTGGTGTCCTTTTACAAAACATTTAGAATATTCAAAATTAAAAGAGACAGCAACATTAAAATCAGTTACCAACATTGTGTATGGACATAAACGTAACATAAGAAAAGGCATTTTAACAGTATACTCTAGGAGGCAAAGGCAGAAGACACAAGAATACGCCAACAAAGTCAATTTGTGAATTTCACATTAAGTACTGAACCCCATGGACTAACATATTTTACTGCCATGCGCTGGTAGTGGAAAATTTATCATGGTCAGGTTTCCACTTACAGATTTTTACAGATGCATGCACATAGTTGTCACTCAAGCACACAGTCTCCAACTGTAGCTTACATAATCTGACAAAGATATGTCATTTTCAGTACATTTCTTTAGTATAAAAATAAATGTCTTTATAAATCATCATGTATTTAACTTGACAAATCCTCACTTAAAAAGCTATCAGTGTATATGTTTAAATCAGATCATTTCATGTTGAATTTATTTTTTTTTAAAAAGACAGCTGTAACGGAACATTATAATAAATTAACTTTTTAACCAAGAAAAGAAAAGCTAACTTGTGGAGCAAAACCTATGACAAGACATCACTTGCTAATAGTGTTCATTTTGATGATGAAGTATCTTGGATCCAGTTGTTAAACATTTTTTTGGAAACCAGATCCTTCCTCTTATGAGGGTTTTGTTTGATCTGACACAGCAAAGGCAAGTTGCAAAGGTTCTTTTCTGGTCCTATTTATCATGTCATGATAGTTTTAAAACATCCAGCACCATCAGACTTTTTTAACTGGCAGCAATCAGCTGCTGCCTAAGTAACCAGGAGCTGAGCAGCTGTGTATCTGCAGCACTGTGGTGTGATGTGGTGTACAGGGAAAAACAGTCCAGTTTATATTGATTTTGATGCATATTTCAAAACATTTATGGTTCTAGAACTACTTATTTCTAAACATTAGGCCCACTTCTCTGCTTCAAGCCCAGAAGGACAAGTTTGTACAGACAATGGATGTCATTTGTGTTATTCTGACAGACCAATTTCAAAAGTATTTGTACTAGTCTAGTACTAGTTTTTGTCTAATCACAACAATTATCATACCTGTAACTTGAAATGATAAAAAAAAATGTAACTACATGTTTAAACATTACTAAAAGACTACATGACTGCGCACAGTTCTATCACAACTGCTTCCCAAAGTACCATGTAACTGTTGTATCTTGTCTAAATTCGTCAAGGGGAAAGTTTTGCAGCTGAACGTCTTTAATTAAAACCAAGGGAACTTTGGGGGTTGGTAAAAAATTTCAAGCTCTTAATGATTCAAGGAGAACAAGTTGCGGCATGCTAGATTCTCTGAGACAGCCTCATTAGACTTTAAAAATATATATTTACTCATACAACATGCTAGATTTGTCATGGAAACCTTAGCGAAGCGCACAGACTGGCCAACACATGAGCATGTTATCTGGTCATCGGTTATGGCTGACGGTCCTTTTCGCTCAGGTTCCACGTGAGCAAGAAGTGTGTACTGTAATGAGATCATTATCCTCTGTTATCCAGTCTGAGTTGCTCTCTGGTTCTCTGGCAACAGAAATTAGAAGATGGGGGAAAAAAGGCCTGCTGAATATCTAACACATTTAATCTAATTGGTGTCACTTTTCTCCCTCCATTATGGTACTTTAATAGCCCTATCTGTCTCCATGCAGCTTAGCGGTGTTTAGGGTCAGCGGTCAGGGCCCAGTGTTTCTGCTCATAGCATATTAACCCACAGCAGGTTGTCAACACTGAAACAAACAAACAGTATTCAAATAGACTTAAACATCAACTGCGTGCAACTAGTTTTCCTAATTAGAAAGCAACAGAATTTTGAATCTGGGCGATTCAGACTTCAAATTCAAAATCTGGAAGTGTTTAGGATGAAGACTTGACATTCCCTCGTAGTTATTATTGAATGGGGACTTAAGGAGAACTGAGGAGATCTGAAGAAAGCACTTTCAAGGATTTTTTGCAGCTTTTCCACTAAATCAAAAATTGCCTGTTTGACACTAGTCTTGGATTTTCCTAAGAGGCTATTAGCTCCTACCCAGCTGCAGACTTACTGTTATTTCTCCTGCAATCCTTTTGTGAGGAGGGCTTATAGGCCCCAGGCAATGTTTGAATTTGGGCTGCATCAGTGCTCTCTTGCTCTGAAATCTATTATGCACTTTAATCCCACTGAAGTCTAGCCCCAACACATGTATTTCAGTCATGAGTAGGTTAAGTCTGTGCCCAATGCCACTATTAAGAAGCTCCTTTGTTTTGCTGAAGCATATCCACAAAGTGTCTCATCTTAATGTCAGTTTAATGTAAAATGCAGGATCATCCATCAGCTATGAGACAGCCACAAGGTTTTAACGTAAAAAGACTCAGTTGCCGTGAGATGCCGAAGGAGCCGTCCCTTGAAGGCCTGGTAGGTAGAGGAAGACAGTATGAATTGGCAGATGCAGACAAAAGATTTGCAGTGATGTCATACAGGAAGTTATCAGCAGGTCATATTTATCAGCGCTTGTCAAAGCTCAACAGCTTTAGGCAGCTTTAAAAGTATGAAAGAATCTGATTTAACTTTCTTTGTAAATCACGAGCAAGAGAGAAAGATATCACAGTGCGGCAATCGAATAAACAAAGGCAGAGATATACATATTTAATGGCATGCATAATTGATCGTTTTTGCTCGCAGGGAGTCCTTTGCGCTGAGCACTGGAGAAATAAAAATAAAACACAAAGCAGGGAAAGTCTTTAAAACTGTTTTAGAGAACTGGTGAGCGGAGTGCTGCTGGCTCTCACTTGACTTGCTCACACTCCTCAGACGGTGCTGGCACAGGTGCCAGTGGCTAATTGGTCTGTGATTAATCACATCCTCTGTGAACTCTGCGAACAAGGAGGGGAGTCGGGGTCACTCTCCTCTGAGAGACTGAGCAGGTTTTACTCTATGGATATGCTACACAATGTCCCACACACACACATGCACGCACGCACACACACACACACACACACAAAATAAATAAATCACAGGGCTGGCATTGACAGAGTCAGAAGACTACTCAAAGTGAGAAGACATGTAGTGATGAACAGGAAAAAAGCCTGCCTGACACAAACCGAGAATCTAATTGGTTTCAATTTATATGTTCTTTGTTAATAGGGCAGTGCTATTCTCCAAGGATGTGTGAAAATTTATAAATGAGGCTTACTGGATTCTGTTGTGTAACAGACATTTCTGAATATGAGATCTAGCACCGTTAACATGTAAACCCAATACGGGGCTTGAACGTATCCCTATCAAGTTTATACTGCACTAGTGAGGAGTATTCTAAGAGTTTTCACTGTAACCATTAATGGCCACAAAATGCAATAATGAGAATTATTTAACTTTTTCCAGGGCAACAGTTGGATAAGCCAAAGCTGTTAAATGAACCAAAATTTTTTGGTGTTTATGCAAACTTCAGATGTCACATTTCAACTTTTCTTTTTTTTCTCCAGACCATTTCCGATTCTTGTTTTCAGGGAATCTAACTATGAATAGTTATTGTTTTGACCTTGTAAAAAAACATGATGTCCCTAAGTAATTATGAATTTCATACTTGGAACAATTATGATTGCATTAGTAGTTCTCATGTGTGAGACATTCTAAAGTTTTCTTTTGATTTAGAAAATCCTTTTATTCTTTCTTTTTAAAGTAGGTGAGGTTATTTTTTTTGACGTTTTCTATTTTATTTTCTTAACTTCTAATTAGGTGTCTGCGTGGTTTGCAATATTTAGAATTTCTCTCTGGGTGTTAATAACATATTTCTGGTTCTAATTTGAACAAGTATCCACATTTTTTGTGGAAGTATATTTTATTATCCGAAGTATTCACTTACTCTTTTAAATAACTGACTGCTTCATGGGTTCCTATCATTAAGGATTTTCGCTCAATATACTGTCTTGTTACAGATAAGGTATATTTACTTTGCATTCTCCTATGCCACAAACTGAATGGGCAATGTCTGATTTTCATTGGCTAATTGTCAGTCATCTTTTACTTACAATCAATTACTTTTGTCAGTATCAAGTTATTTTTGTGATGATTGTGGGCTTTTTGTTTATTAACAGCGGGGTTACCAACAGTTTTGTATGTGTTTGTCACAAAATCTACACAGATAACAAAGGATTTAAAAAAGCCTGTAACTCTAAAATTTTATTAAGTCTTTATTTCAAATAAAACAGTCTTAAACTCACTGTAAAGTAGTTTGATAGATTAAGAATTAAGTTCACATCAAATTTGATATTATTTCTATCATAACAAATTTCTTTTAGCCTGCAGAACAGGCCTTAGAACGCCATAAAACAATATGTCAGTCTACAAGCAGCATGCTATGGACAGAATAACTAGCACCAGATTAGGTAAAACGAAATGGTCTCAAAAAATATGGCAAATATTATGCAAAGTACAGCTTCGAATTCATTTGATTAGCTAATCCTTACTGCTAATGTTGATCCCCAATCTACCAAATAATTAGGTGCACAAAACGAGCTTTTTTCTTATGTCTACAGTACAAATTTTGACAAAAATGGTTAGACAGAACGGTTCCCCGTACAGAGTATGCTTACGGCGTTTTTTCCGACCAGCTCATAGCACCTTGGAGACAGCTGTAAAATGAGCCACTGTGGTGCTGCTGGCTCTGCGGACAGTTAAGGCAAGGTGGAGGTGATTCATCAAGGGCTCTGAGAGGCCATCTGTGGAACAGACTGACAAATGTCTCCCTCTTTTGTCATAAGGACACACGTCCCACAAAGCTGGCGATTAATGTCCCTTTTACAACACATTTATTTGTCAGCCAGGTGTTTATCCCTTTAGTGTCTCACACTGTATTACCATGGCTGACAAGACCAGGAGCCATTTTTTAAGTTGTGGTCCAAGGAGGGAGGCCCAGGAGGAATCACTCTGAATGTTCATGGCTTCAGCCTTTTGCAGTAGCCGCATCCTGATCTCCTCGTCAGATAATTAAATATCAGAGACTGATATTAGCATTCCATTTAAAGAGCAAATTCAATATTAGGTATTTGTGTACCACGCAACGCAGAAAGGAAAGCCAAAATATAAAAGATGGAGAGCTTGCACCTTGTTGCTAAACATTTAATCTCTCTAATTTAATTGTGCTTGTGATCAAATCAGACTATAGAACCAAGAGCTGATAGTACCCTTGCTCCGCTGGGGGAACAGGAGAATTGTCTTTTTGTTTTGTTTTTTTATGTCAGTGACAGAATCCGTCTTGTCCAGCCTGCATCCTAAACAGGTTGCATTTTGTTTATCCCAGCTACACGTACACACACTCCCGGTGTGATTGCTTTGTTGTCAGTCTCTCCATCTGAGTGGTGGTGATTGCTCCAAATACCATTTGGTAAATATGACATAGGTGCCATTAGACAAGGTCAAGGCCACTTGGCTTGTTATCTCATCATATGGGTGTAGTGGTTTCAGCACTGAGAGATCAGTCCCTGGCCTCTTCACCTGCTAAAAGGAGGGGAACTTATTTTCAACCGGTACTCTAACCATGGTGGCAAAAAAGAAAAAAAGAAAGAAAGAAATCTATCAAACACTGTTTATTGTGCATATTTAATTTATTCAGGCAGGTGGGAATCCTGTTTAATTGTTGTATCTTTTTGACAAACAGTGCAAAGCATATACCTCTGTAAGTGTCACCCTGGCAGTTTTCATAGCATTATCATTTTGTCTACTTCTGCAAAAACCGTCCGGCTGCTTCTGTTGTGTGCAAAATGCAGAGGAAAAAAGCAGGAGGCAGATGCCCGTGTGTGTGCTTATTCAGCTCACACACAGGTGTGCGTGTGCGTGTGTGTGTGTGTGTGTGTGTTCTCTTGTATTTGATACATTGTAAGGACTATTTTCCTAAAACTGATGGGACCGTCTGCTCCTTAGAAGGCGAAAGTTTACTCCCTATAAGAAGAAATTCTGCTTTTGGGTTAGAGGTTATGGGTTGGGTTTAGGTCGAAGGTGTGAATTGAGTTTAGGGTTAGGGATAGGAACGTACGTATTAGTAACAATGTTTAGGTGACAGGGTTAGGCTAAGTCAATGCAAAGTCCTTGTGAAGATAGAAAGACATACTGTTTGTGCGTGCGCGTGAGAGAGAGTGTGTGTTTGCGTGTGGGTTCATTCCATATGCATGCAACAAAGGAAACGGAACAGAGTGAAAAACAGCTAAGATTCACACTACAAAGGATGTCAACGCTTCTTCTCCCTCACACACATTCTTTTTTTTTTTTTGCTTTTTTTTTTTTTTTTTGCTTTTGTGTGTGCATTCGACATGAGAGAGCCACGTACGCAGGCGAGTCTGAAAGTGAAGGTAAAAACTTACACTCTGAAGGATCTGCCCTGTGGAGCTGAATAAGCACACACCAATACAGAGTCACTTGTTGCTAATGAGCGTCTCAAATCAGAATCAATTATGAATGTTCCATCAGGAGGCTTCGGAGGGGCCATATCAAGGGAGCCAGGTATTAGACAGTAATGAGAAATGGAACACGGAGAAGCGTGGCCCCTGCAGACTCTGATGTCTGCAGGCGATGTGCGATTCGCTGGTTTAAATACACGCGCATCCGATTAAATTGCAGTAAGGCCACATTTTGTGGGAATGAAACGACTTCCCTTTATGCTCCTCTGACAATCATGCGGTTAGACAAAGCCTTTGATTCTTGGTTAGATGAAAACTGCCTCCTTTATGACTGATGTGAACCAGAACAACTCTGGCATAATGCGCGCGTCTGTGAAGACGGAGGGAAAAGGGAGAGGGAAAAGAGTGCAGAAGCAGATGAAGTGAGTTAGTTCCGGCTCCACTGATTTCAGCCGTCTTGTTCTCCGTTGGCCAGAACCTCATTTTCTCCAGCCTGATGATTGATTCTTGTTCGGAGCCATACCTATGGGCCTTATTAAATCAACATGTAAACTCACTCCCAAAACAAATTGCAGGGAAAATGCCAGAAGCCAGCAGCCTGTTAGAGGTGGACCTGGATTACCTCTGATGAGCTAAGATGCCAATGAGCTTTCTGGGAGTTTACTAACTGACTCAAAAAAAAGTGAGAATATATATCTCCTACCTGCCACAATATAACCATGAAAATGTGCCTTTGAGAGTGAATGTTTGTTGTTCGAAAATGATGAGAGCAACTTCAAAAATGATCACTGATATGTCTAGCAGTTAGTAGTTTGTCTGATTGTCCTCCAAAAGATCAGAGATGACTCTTCCACTAATCTTATGTTCTTCTGAATCATCTGAATTGGCCAAGGCATTTTACAGCTGATTGTACTGTTGCTCCACTGTTGTTAGTAAGTATTAAAATGAATTACTAGGCCACACTGTTGCTCTGGGTGATGATCACTTTCAGCATTGTAAATCTGGGCAGCAATGTTCATTATTTCTGCAACAAATCTTTTTGTTTTCTTTTTTTATTGTTTGCTCTTTCTTGCATTGTTAGCACACTGTTACATTATTATTATTATTGGCTTCATAGTATTTTCCTTCTTTCTCATTCTTCCATTTCACTGAAGTGAATGTTTATTTTCCTCTTTAAAGGTTTTCACTTTTCAGCTAGTTTTACATTCATAAATAGGCACCTTGTGATGACACTATTTATTATATTTTGTAATTAAACTATAATATAAAAGCATTTTTTTAGAACATTAGCATTGCATTGACGCATTGTCATTGGCACAAATAAGTTGTGTTTCCATTGAGAGTCAACATCATATATACTTGCTAAGCAATAACATAAACAGTTAACAGAAATGGTGGGATGGGCTTCTAATGCCTAGGAAAAGTGTTCACAATCCTTTAATTTAAAAAAAAAATTTTATCAATTCATCTTTACCAAATAGCTGGAGCTCTCTCAGACTGCATAGAGAGAATCTGCCAACACCTCTTGTCAAGCCATGGATTTCATTGCAAGAATTCTTACCTTCTATACCTCAATATTGCGGTACAGATACAGCAACACTGGTACATTTGAATAAGGTGATTCATTTTTCCTTCACTGCAATGTCTCTGCCCATACCCCCTTCACATTCACACCCCCAACCTCCCAGTGATAAATTATGCCAACAAATAGACTACTTGCTCTGCTTCAGAAAATGACTTATAGACAAATAAATGTGTGGCTGGACTTTATCAATAAAGAAGAGAAGCTGTAAAATAAGACGGACCAATGTATTACTGGTTTTGATGGGATCTGATGACAAAAATACACTAAACAGAAGAGCCCCTGAAGTGAAATGTTTATTCTGTAATCTATCATGGCAAATATATTACGTAAGAAGAGCACACGCATATGAAGACGCACCGTGGAGGTTACTGTGCATATCAGTGATCTGAAAGAGTAACCTGGCCGGCCATCTGGCCCACATATCGGTAGAGGTGAGTCTATTGACATCATTATTACTGAATACATTGCTGCTTTGCAAAGGTTGCCTGAAAATCTGTTGAAACACATGTAGGGAACAGAAATAGAGATGTCACTGTGGAAAGGTACACAGTTATTACGCTGAATAAGACATCCATTGCATAAAAAATGTATGCCTGCGGTTTAAAATGTATTGGAGCTGTAGTGTATTTCAAAATAATTGAAATAGAATTAGCAAGATTCTATTTGGGATTTTTTTTTTTTTTTTTGTCATTTCCTGTCACTCGGTTATCGGCAAAGTTAACAGTCCGGCGTGAAACTAAATCAATGTGACATTTGTGCTTAAAAACTTCACAATTTTTAAGTGCAAGAAAATGCCATACTACTACTACTAGGTATTACAAGTTTACGCTATTTAACATACTTGCATTACGGACGCTAGCAGATTTGCTAGATCTATTTAATGTTCAATATTTTTAGGTGGGGAACTGTAAGATTTTGACAGTTAAATGGACTATATTTGCAGCAAACAGTCAAGTAAAGACATCTTATCTTTCTCCTGTTTCTCCCTAAGATGAATATATTTTTAGGAACTGAGGGCCACAAATAGAGTATTTTAGAGTACTTCATATTTTGGATATATAGTGGATAATTTAACTCTTGATGCTTGCCGCAATGGTATTAGTACAGGGCATGCAAGGATCATAAAGATAGAAGGAAATGCAAACGCTGCCGGCGTTGCTCCAGCATGTAACAAGGCGGAAATGCAAATGTTGCTCATTGAAAACGAAGTGGATCATACTTTGTGAATAGGATTAGACACATAGCATTTTACACTGATATTGATAAAGGATTTTCTTGTTCTTTATGTTCTTGGCTTCATCTTTCTCATTCCATCCTTTAGGCTACTCAGACACTCATTTAATCAGTTTCTGCAGCATCCATAAAAAAAGGTGTTATGTTGAAAACTCCAGTCAGTCAGAATAATTTCCATCAAACCGATAATCTATAAATGCCGAGGCTCTGGTACGCAGACACAGAACCATCTAAGCAAGTACACACAAGCCCTTTTGAATGAGTTCCAACCTTGTCTGTCTTCTCTTCTTATAGTTCCACCATCAAATATATAAACCTCCAGGCTTTAAGAAGAAAAAAAGAAGATGTGATGCAAAGAAAAAAGAAGAGATGAGAGGTGTTTGATATTCACACTTGGAGGCAGAGCTAAATGTAATTCCTCATTAGATGCCAACCCAGGCTCTTTCCAGGTACAGTCATGCACCGTTGAGCTTCAGCCACTTAGCACCTGATTAAAACATGGAAACACTCCCTGTGGTGTTATGGGATCTGTGATAAAGCTACTCCCCCATAATGGCATTAACTATGTTAAAGTGCAAAGTAAAATGTCTCTTGTCTTTGCTGTGTTTTTTAATTATTTTACAATAACCAGATAGGCAATTTTTGTCACTTTATACTGGGATAATTAAGTGCAACAGTTATATGATCCTTCAGTTTGACTTCAAGGTGTGAATATAAACTTTTCTCATAAATAATTGATCTTAAAGTGTCAAGAAGTCAAAGATTTTTGTACCATCTTACTGGTTTATAGAGCGAGGATAGTGGTTGGTCAGTTAATTGAACTTTGATTCCTCTCATTGCAGAAAGATTCATCCCAGTGATCAAAAGCACAGTGAAACATTACAACCTGACATGACATGCAGAGACAATAACAATTCCTTCCAGCCCTCAAAGTCTGTCAGATCACGTCTGGTCATTCTGAATCAAAACAACACCAGAGAAGCAGTGGCAATACTCAAAAGGCAAAATGTCAGGCTCCGTTTCATCTGCAGTCGTAAGTATATAACGCCATTGACATGTGGCACTTTCTGATCGGGTCATATTGTCAACAACAAATCTTTTATTCAATGGATCTAGCACCCTTTGTTGTTTTCTTCTGGCCATATTCTATGTCTCACCTGTCTCCGTTTTCTGTAGGTATTAAACTGTGACACTCCGAGAGAAAGTTAGCTTACTGCTAGACATAAAAACACATACAGATGCTTCTCAAAAAATTTGACGCGTCCGTATCATCAAAAAGATACTTATTTCCGTCATTTATTTTCAAAAACGGGAACCTATGTCATAAGGATTGATGATGAACTATATTGAGTGAATTTTCAATTTTTAAACTACTATGACAGCTCCAACTGTTCTTTGAATGCTTAGAGGACTTTTTAGACAAAAAATTAGAAATGTGGTCATGGAAATGTCTTACCATTCCTCCAGAGGAACATTTTAAACATTTTTGAGTTTAAAAAAACAAACTGCAAAGTGGAAGGAAAATAATCATTTGAAAAAAGTTTAATTTTAAAAATCACTTGATTAGACCTGTGTGTAATTTGATCACAGTAGAAAAAATAAACACTTGCCATTACAGACGAGGTTTACTTTGCATTTATCTACCACCTTTTTGCACGTTGAGATTGAAATATTTTCAGGTTTATATTAGTTTTAAATTGTAATCCATAGTTGTAAAGATGATCAGAAATAAACTTAGATATATCACTCTAATTTATCAATAGAAAATGTAAGTATCACCACTGTCATATAGTTACAATTCTATTCAATAATAGGCTAATTAAAACTCAAAAATGTAAATTACTAAAATATCAAGACTGTAAAGATTCCTTGTAAGCTAATTAACAAAACATCAGGTTTTGTGCACTATGTTTTAAAAACTCTATCCCTGTGACAATGAACAATAAAAATGCTTCTCTGAGCAGCAATATTGCTGCACTATCGTCAAGGACTTCTTCGAACACGCGCACTAAGTGTAGTGCTATTTGAACAGAGGCACCGCTGTCATTTTGTCAAAAAAAGAAAATTCAAGGCCATGTTTGAGATGAATTTAAGTCCAATTAACACAGTTTCTTTTAGGTGTCAGGCAGAATTATAATATCCACTCAGAAACAAGCCAACAAAGAACTTAGCCAAGAATTTCTATGTTTGAAATACAAGGATCCAAAGCTCCTTCTGTCAATCACTTCAAGCAATATCAGTACCCCGTGCACCCGTGTTTTTGCAGAAAACTGAAAAGCGTCTTTTCAGTGATAAATGATAATACAAGGTTGGAATACACCTATATGTGACTGTCGGCGTGATTAGCTACATTTTTCTTCTACAACTATGTTCACAAAATTGTGAGTTTATCGATTTACATTCACCATTTCAACTTACTTTTTCAGAAGAGCCTTAATTCTTCATGACATACAGATGATTGTCGTCCATATTTAGATAAAATGACTCAGTTAGTACAGATTTTTTTTTCTTTTCTTCTTTTTGGGTTGCACGTCTACTAAGTGGAACTCTTATCCTACCACATCACAAAATTACAATTGTTGAATTAGAGTCTGGTGATTGTAGTGGCCATTGGAGCATGGTTAGCTCATTGTCGTGTTCCATGTTGGGATGATTTGAGAGTTGTGATGACGCACATGTAGCAGTAGGACAATAGGTACACTGTGGTCACAACTGGATTGACATAGTCAACAACAAAACTCTGGAAAATTTAAATGACGATTAAATAACTAAAGTGCCTAATTAAGCACATTTCCATCTACATCACTCTTTACAGTTTATATGTACCATACATAGTTGCCACTCTAAATGTTGCAGAAAGAATCCGGTATTATTTTTTAAGGCCATTCTGTGTTGTGCAGCAATTTTCTCTGCATTGATAAAGATTTACTTATCTAAGTCTTCCAAATATTTGATGCAGATAACGTAGGGAAATTGTTCTTATTTTTGGTTAAATTCACCTGATAGCAATTTGACTACTCCTCCCAAATTAACTTTAATTGAACATCTTGTCCATTGATGCAATTTCTCAGTATAAAGATAAAAACTGCAGTGATTTGATCGATGAGATAATATTTAAGCACACAACTGTTTGGAGGTTCTAAAGAGTCTAGAGGGCCTCATGGGAAGAACTGGTGGGCTGGATTTGGTTTGTTAGGTAATCTTGTGGCTCTGATATTAACTAAAAATAGTTTGTCACCGTACATCTCGAGATGGTTAAAACGTAACTCCCAAGATGTGTCCTGGATAGACACAGAACAGACACTATGCAATAAAATAAAGTAGAGTTTAGATTTATATCCTGACCCGAAATTTGGGAAAGAACATGACTTCATTGGGTCATTCGTATCTAAGCACCGAGACGTTTATCAACAGAGTTCGCAGGTCACTCTTAGGACTGCAGACTTAGTCAAACTTTTTTCTGAAAACATATCACCAAATTACCAATATGGTGTCTTGTTAGTTACTCAGCTGGATTCCCAGACACGAAATCCACTGTCTCGTATGGGAAGCACAGTCCAAATCCTAATGGATGCAATAATCCAAATTTGATTTTTCTACATTTCTAAGCGATTATGCCATTGCAACAAAAGACAAAGCCAGATGTGCACACTTAACACAGCCAGTAAAACAAACTCTATTACAGCACATAACCATACGAATAAAAAAACAACATAATTTTAACCCATAAAATAAAATCACTCTGTTTTTCTTTGTAGTTTTTTTTTATTTGCGAGATAAAATGGGGGGAAAAAATGTTCTTTTCTCACATTTTATTTAGCCTTTAATTAGAGACTGGTGTGGTGTCAAAAACTGGATGTAAACTCCACTTCCTGTCTTTTATTAGGAACAAAAAGAAACTTGGAACATGAGGCAGATGGAAGTGGCTTATGTCTCCTTGGTAGCACACTGAGATGAAACCAGGATAGCAGCCAAAAACAAACACACATGCACACACGCAGACACCAGCTTGCAGCTATCTGCGTGCGCACACACAACCCTAGTCAATATTTCGCCCCTTGCATCTGCCAATTATGAACTAGATTTGTTTGTGGAGAAAACATACACAAGTATAAAGTTAGCAGCATTCCATACACACACTGTGAGTCAGTGGTGCAAAACAGAACAATGGAGGACCCCCTCCCCCAGATGAAATCCCAAAATATCGACCAGATGATTCAACTCCTCAGAACAGTAAGGCTTTATCTGCTTCCCCCCTTTCCATTTTCCATGCAGGTATATTCAATGTTCAGCTGAAATAACTGTATATATGACAGCACAGTCGTCGTCGGATGCTGAAAATGTTGCAGAATAAACCAACAACAAAATCTCTGCATCTTCTCTCTATTTAACAAAGAGCTTGCGGGTGGCATGGCCTCAAGGCTTCCTTGTGTTGCTTCATCCACATTTGGGCTCAATCGTTTGATCTGTGAAGGAAGGCGACCACATGCTAAGAAAAACTGCTAAGTTAGGTGCAAATTCCTTTCATGCTGGCCCAAAGGGAAAACTCGATTTGCACTGAATTGTGAGTCTTTGTTCTACATCCTTCCTGATGTGCTCACTATCCGTATATGGCACTTCCCTCAATTTGCTGGCTTTAGCAAACCGGAGAAAAAAGCAGCAAAACCAGGGAATCAAACGTTTGCAATGCCACTTGCCCCATCTGGTTTAAGTTTTCAAAGTTTGGATTTCGGACCAGCTCCAAGTTTCCCACTCAGCAGCTCAAACGTTGCTGAGTTTTTGTTTATGTTACAAGGCTGCAATAAGCAACTCTACAGTGAAAATCCGCTTGCAGAAAATAATCCAATCACACAATTTGGTGGTGTGTTTTATTGTTATCTTTTGTTTTCCGGTATACAAACTTCATTCATTACATTTTTTTTCCCCCCTTCATTTCTTCCAGGATGATGTCTAGCTTTATTAAAATGGTTTTTATGAAACTCAGCTGGGGGAAAAAGGGTCAGAGACTCTGCTGAAACAGCTTATAGATGTAGCAACGTGCTCAATGCAATAAAAGCCATACAGTCTGAGAACGCTGTGAGACGAGTCGCCGCTGGTAGATTTGTAAATAATGAGAGACAACAGTGCTTTCAAAAGTACTCTTCTCCCGAGCCTTTTCACATTTTGTCATGTTAAATCTGTACACCTCCATGTACTTTTTCTGGAATTTTAATTGCGATAGGCCAATGCAAAGCAGTGAGCAAACTGCAAAGTGGAAGGAAAATAATCATTTGAAAAAAGTTTAATTTTAAAAATCACTTGAGTAGACCTGTGTGTAATTTGATCACAGTAGAAAAAATAAACACTTAGTATAATCAGCTTTCCTTGCCATTAAAGACGAGGTTCACTTTGCATTATTCTACCACTTTTTTCCACATGTTGAGATTGAAATATTAGCTCAGGCTCAGCCTAACTGGATGTGACTGGATGTGAACATCAGCACTGAAATCTTACCACAGTCTCTCAGTTGAATTCAAGTCTGTAAGTTGGAATGTGAATATCTGCCCTATATTCAGGTTGTTGGCAATAAAAACACACCGCCCTGGAGACGGTGTGTTCAGAGTAACATAAAGAGTTTCTGCCACATGTGGCTTTTTTCTTCCAGACCAAAAGGTGCAGCGTTTGTTGATTTATCCAGAGATGCTTTCACAAATTTCCATGAAATTATGTGATTGTGTGTCCTTTTCTGGGTCCCACATGTTCTTGACTATTGGGTGAAGATGAATTGTAAATGAATCCACTTGAGCTTTGCACACCTCAACAGGTAACGAGTCAAAAACTAAGCAGCTAAGCAACAATGGGTAGAAACAGGACCATGCAGTCAAAGAACATGAAAGCAGCTATTGGTTGGCTGAGCTTAAGATAAATCAAAAAGCAGCTTTATCTTGAGTGAAATAAAAACAGTAATTAGCAGTCGCTTTGTTTACGGCTATTAAGCACAGGAGAACATCTCCCTGAGAGTGAATCAACATTGTTGAGCTGTGTCTATTTTTGAAGAAGCTATGATACACACTTTTCTTTACAAGTCAGAATGACACAATGTCCCTTTATAAATATACATCTTCTCTGCCCACATAATTAAATCAGGCACGGGCGTTAAACAAGCCATAGGTTTTCACATTAGAGATGTTTCATGCTGCTGCGGCGAGATGCTCACACTTTCTGCTTTCACCTGTGAATTTAAATCAGCAACAGAGCAGCTGAATTAAAACAGTCTGCACTTTTTTAGGCTTCTGTAGAAGCAATGTAACCCCAACCACAAACCTGAAAGCACCTCCATCCACAACCTTTTCATGACTGGAGGAATAGGGAAATAGAACGAGAAGAGCAGCTACTGTTGTATTAAATGCCTGGATGAAGTCACTGGATTCCCTATGATGGCATATTTAAGAAACATATATCCATACAGCACATAATCTGGCGGCCACCAGATTTCAGTTTCCAGAGTCTTCAGGTTGAAGATATTTGTCAGATGTCTGCGTTGCCTAGATGTGATATGTTTTTATTTTCGGAAGGCTCAAAAAAGAAGGATGTTTTCTCTCATTGAGAAAAAAATGCCAAAATTAATTGTTTCTCTACAGCATTTGTTTTCATCAAGTGGTCAGAGTTATGCTCAATTGTGCCTAATTTAGCTAATTTGTATCTTGAACATGAAAATGTACTGGATGTTATATCTCAGTAGACAACCTGTAGTTAATTTAGACTCTGTTTGACAGCAAAAAGCAGATCAATTTTGTTTATATGTAATTTTAAATAGATTTAGACAGTAACGACTAAATGCAGAGCAGCAAATAAATGGCAGAAAGCATAGATATAAGGATGTATTGTTATGCGCCAGCCTTTTGCTAAGCTGTCAGCGTATTCAGTGTCATCTTTTCACAGTAAATGAAGAAGAATTATGTGAAAATTGTAACTTTTTTTTCATTATGACATAAGGCTTTTAATAATTTTATGCAAACATGCTGTAAAGTCATCTCCACATGCGCTTAGGTTTTTGTAGAAACCACTGTAAATATTGCAGCAGTTTTTACTTTTTTTTTAATGGGTTCTGTGGTGCTCCCACCTTGTGAGGCACACAGCTGGCCATGCCACAACCGTCCTCCACAAGCTTGGGCCTAAGCCCAAAACACATTACCTTTCACATCAAAGCCTAATCAGGGAGAGCAGCGGTGGCTTCTGCACCCCGCCAGTATCTTTCATTTGCCCAATTACTGACAGATCTGCAGAATTATATTCACCTTTTACCATCTTTAATTAGTTCTTTATCACTTTTTTTTTATCCTAGATCCCCCCACACAATCTTGTCAGCGTGCTGCGAGGAGACTGCATTAATCAGAAGTTGATATCCTCCAAAGGTGTATAACCCTTTATGATCTGTCTCGTACGTCCAATTCCAGGGGCTTCTGTCACTGCGGGTTATCTGCACTCAGCACATTTGTTGTGGGTAAAAGTGCAGCAGATACCGTGGAGCTGGATGGAATGATGAAACGGAGAACCAGTGAAAGGACGCCGTGTGAAACGTAGTGGGGAATTCAGAGTCAGCCGCAGTCGAGGCTGTGGAAGACCCACTGAAATCTGCTGAATTGATAGTGACACTAGAATAATTAAAAATCTGTACATATCCGTTAAGAAAACGGCACAATTAATACTCCTCTGCTAATTCGTCACAGCAAATCAATTACCGGTGGTGTAGCCGGTACGGATTTAACACAAACCAGTGGAGTAACGTGCAACAACTCTTGACACGTTTTAATTCCACATAAAAATCCCCCAGTTGCTGCAAATCAGGACCGCCATCAGGCAGTCATTACATTGATCTGTTATCAGGATCCAGTCTTGTAGGAAAATGAGGTTTCTCTCTTTTTTTGCCTTTGTCTGTCTGCTAATTATTGAAAGCGAGATTTGCCTCTGATTAAGGGTAGCAGATCACTGTTGTTGCTGCGGAGACTCTGACACGCTCCAAAACACCTGAGGTTTGGTACAGCGGAGGCTCAGCGGATGCAGATGGCCCAAGGTGTTTCCTCCTTAAGCCTATTAAAGAAACAGATCCATGTTCTAACAAGGTCTGCTATAACGACACGAAAGGAATGGAGCTGTGTTTCTGGCTTGATCTATGTCAACTTCAAGAGCTGAATTTATACATTTGACAAACACTCTCCAGTTTTCTGATATCTTTGGTTTCTTGAACTGTTTTTGGTACAATATGACAACAAAAAAACAAAGAAAAATGTTCCCAATTTATAGGATCCAAAAAATAAAATAAAATAGGCACAAATTTCCATCTGCCGATGTGCAAAAGCTGGTGGAGGCACAACCCACACAGACTTGCAGCTGTGAGGTACAGCAAAAGGTGGTGCTACAAATTATTTGATCCAGTAAAGTGTGTCGAAATCGTCCTAATCAATATTCAAATGTGAGCCAAATATGAGACAAATACAGAAATGTGAGTACTTTTTCCAAGGAACTGCACCGCCTTCATTGACTTTTATACACCTTGCCCTTGAAAGAAAGCGATCTTGAATATATTACGGACTTCTTGGGAGGATGGGGGTAATTTTGCATTTCAAACATAGTACGACTGTGGATTGATGGAGATTATTTATGTCAAATCCAATGCCGTCAAGTCTGTGACTGAATTCATGATTCATAATGCGAGGCAATGCTGTAACTGTGGGGGACTGTTTGCAAATCTGTGTAGCATCCTTTCAGATCTATGCGAGTGACAAACCAAAACACCCTAATCCTGTTTAGTCTGAAAACATATTTGAAAATATGTCATCAAAAAAAATCAGTTTTCAATGAATACGGGGAGTCTTCGTGTTTTGAAATTACCGTTGCGTGCGTTATTCCTACCTAAAATGTAAATGCCATTCCTCTCCATCAACTCCACTCATCACAGGATAAATAGGTGACCTTTTGCAGTTGCCACCTGATACTCAACTGTGCTTAGAGGCAAAACAAAGAAGGCTGGCTAGAGAATTCAAATGAAAATTATTGTAAGTACGCATTGTTGACGAGTCCATTCTTACAGAATAGAGTGAGAAATTAGTTAAATATGCAAGAAATAAACAAGTTTCAGCATTTGTCACAATTGTTAGATATCTTTTACATTATTTATCTTCTTTTTTCTTTGTTTAATTTTGGGATTTCGTCCCGACAACAACCATTTTATGTCTTGGATGGCCACAGTTTTGTGAGATAAAATGACACTGCTAATACAAATACATCTGTCGCATCTCAGCCCAGGCAGCGTATGATAAATCAGTAATGGGGGGGATTTGATTCTAGTTTACCCTTTGGAGTTTCACCTCACCTCTCACCCTGCACCATAAGCAGCCTCTGGTCTCAGGAGGAACAAAGTGATTGCTCATTCTGTAGCTGCAGTACCATGTGACCAAGTCACTGCTCAATAATTTACATGTACTTCTGCTGCCTCATTTCAACACACTGTTGCTCCCGAAATTTTAACACGTCCCTGTTAAAATGCCAGCTTTATAAGATGTAAAAAAAAAAAAAAAAGTATGATAAAATGTTGCGAAACACGTAATCACAGGTTAATGTGACGTAATCTGTAAAATTACACTGGTGACAGTAAAAACATATATATATATATATATATATATATATATATATATATATATATATATATATATATATATATATATATATATATATATAATAAAAGTCAAACAGCTGTATTAACTTGATAATTGATTACATAACAATGCCAACCCACAGCACTTTGATCAATTTTGATGTTTTAAATGTTCCTTGTAAAGTTTACTTGGTCTGAATTAAACAAATATTTTTTGTTAAAGCACAATTTGATTGCACTAATGCCAGGGCTCCCAGGGGATTTGTGAGTTCAACTATTTTTGTTCACACTTCACACCAAAGGCTGCCATATGAATGCAGCACATCAATACATGTTAAAATACCCTCATGCCTCTGACAACCCAGGGCTGTAACAACATGGCGTTAAGGAAGTTATTCAATAGACTAATGAAAATGCTCTTAAAATAAATACAACAGACTCTGCAGAAAGTGTCTTTGGATTACTACTTAATTGTTATAAGGTTCCCTCTACCATCCATAATGAAGAAATCAATCAGGTACTTTTCTGTTTAGGAGTCATAATTGACTACCTGTTGTCTTGGAAAAAACAACATAGAACTGGTCTGCAAAAAGACAAATTAACGGAAATATATTATTTAACAACTGGGTAAATAATTTTTGTTTTGTATCGGCACCGCGTGGCTCGTAGCAGAGCTTTGCTTTACTTTTTTCTCTTGATTTCATTATTTTGCTGGTTTTGAATGTATGCTTAGACTCAAAATAATGCTAAAGAAGGAGCTATGTTCTTATTCTTAGGCTTTCAAGCAGAAAACTAAAAGTTTTGGGCTTAGGATGACTGTTACTGTGCCCACTTTGACAAATGCATCAGTTTCAATTGAAAAGTAAGAGCATGATGCATTGCCATCTTTTATTATAGATATCATGTTCCTTCTTCGTGAAGGTAGACTTGGAAAAATTGTTTTGTGTCAAACCAACCCTTTGGAACAGTGGTCCAAAAGTTTACGTTTGGTTCCATTAAATTATAACATAGTAACACTATGGATTTGTTTTGTTGTTGTTGTTTTTTCTTGCCATATCCTGTCTTTCTTTTTTCATTTGAATTGTTCAGGATATATCTCACATTGCACATAAAAAAATTAGGAATTTATAAAAGTCTAATTTTTAAGATTACAAAAAAATTGACATTTTAACAGAGATGCATATACTTGTGAGAGGTACTGCATCAAACATTTATGCAGAAACACCATAAATGTTTGGACAAAACGTTACTTGTGTGAATTGTGTAAGTGATATAAACCATTGCACTTTTGTGATCTTGTTAGAATTTATTGGTCACCGACTCTTGACATCTATTTCTTGATCCATTTCAGAAAAATTCAACTCATTCAGAAGATGTGTGAATTGGCTTCTGGTTTTTAATACTTGTTTCTTCCCAAAATTATTGTTCCAACAGTGACTGAATGGAGCAAGCTTTTAACTTTTAAAGCCAACTGCTTTTCATTTAAGAGAATGCCGCCTCAAGTTCATAAAATTATGTTTGGATGTTACTAAATGATTCAACTTTTTAAAATATTTTATTATTTTTTACAACATTTTGGTAGGTTTTGATCAGACTAACTTGCCGATAACGCCATCACCCAATTCTACTGAGTTTCTACATTCCACAACTATTGCAAACAAATTTTTTCTGCCTTCACACATTTGACAAAATAGTTAATCAACACATGTGAAATGGCCTCTCTTTTTTTAGCAATATTTTCAAACACTGTGTAAAACAAACAAACAAAAAAATGAATTACATGGTTAATCTAGAAAATTCTTTTTACTTTCCCATAGAACACCAAATAAAAACCAGAGCAGGCATCAATGCTTACAACTTGGTGCTGAGACCACATTTTTCATACCAGGACAAGGAAACGTGCTTGTTTGAGTTTCTCACCCGCTGCTGGAAGGAACAGTATTAAAACGTTTGTCACAAAACTAACTTACGCCGTGGAACAATGAAGAGTATTTCTACCATTTTTCATCCAACTTGAGCTAAACCAGCACACAGCATTCCTGCTGCAAGCCAAGACAATGATTTTTCCACTTTAAGACACACGGAGAGAGTTAATTGTGTGAGGGGGGAAAATGCATATGTTCGTTGCGTGCTGCAGGGAATTTCTGGATAATTTTTCCTTTGATGGAGCGAGACTGCAGAAACAGGTAGAATGCCAGCACGCACAATGTGAAACCTGTGGGGTAATTGATCTGAGTTGCTGTCTGCTCCGGGTTTCACTGCAATATTTCTGGATCATGCACTGTTGTACAAACCCTTGATCAACATGCTGAATCATTATGGGTAATTTTCAAGTTGAGTCATAAATCATACTTGGAAGGAAGGGTTGCAGCTTCTTTCCCTTTTGTTTCTCTCCCCTACATTTTTTACAATTTAGTCTTTGCCAATGTCACTTCTTTCCTCATTGCTATTCAAGTGCATCCCCTTTAAAATAAAAGGCGGAGGAATACTGTTTAAGTCAGACTTTATACACATAGTTTACTACAGGAGCACACAAAATTGATTTAAGGTACAATTTAGTTGTCGACATCTACAACCCGCCTAAAAGACGAAGAAAATCAATGAAGTGAAAAACAGATTGTAGAGGCGAGCTTTGTGTTTTTTGGGGGGGGCTTTTTGTTTTTCCTCCCTCTGTGAGGTTGAGACACCGTGGCACAGGAAACACTCTCTTTCTTGCCTTTGCTGGGGAATATGAATAATGTATTTTTCATTTACATTCGCCCTTATACTACAGTATGCTAGGGGCATTAAGAGACAGTGGGATGTATAAACACAGAGGTCTGAAATTAGATGATTCCGGGAGGACGGCGTGAAAATACGGTGCATCTGTTGTTTTTATCAGGGCTGTATTCTTCTGCAGGTGGAAGGTGGAGATGATTTGGAAATATAAGCTCTGCTGCGGTGCCATTCGGGCTGCTAACGAGTGAGGTAGTTAGAGCCGGAGACGAGCGAGAGACAATCCTCTCAGCGTTTATCAAAGTGTTCTAATCAGGTCAGTTTCTCATCGCCGACATCACGCAATCTCACACTTGTGCATCCCTCGCAGAGACCGATGACACTATATGAGCCATTCCTTGCTGATATTATTCACCCAGGTGCATTGTTAAATGCATTATGTCATCCAGTAATATTAAATCACGCGAGGCTCTGTCATAAACTAACTTTGTACACTGATGCCAAGGGAGAAAAACAAACTCTAAGTCGTGGGGCTGCTGGTGCTTGTGTCGATGATTACTGCGGGACAGATAAGGAAACCAAAAATAAGCCAGATGTTGTATTCCTGGGTGTGCATTTGGAGCCTTGTCAATGACTTTTTTTTTTTCTTGTGGTTGCTGAGCTAAGCTGTTTGAGCGCAAAGCATCGTGGGAGCTGTGATGTCTGCAGTGCAGCCAATGAAATTAGATGGTCAACACACACATACAAAAAAAAAGAATAAATAAATAAATAAATAAATAAATAAATAAATAAATAAATAAATAAATAAATAAAATCACTGATGACTCTCATCCTCCTGAACAAAAATGAAACAAAACAATATTGTTTGATAAAATGAATGTGCTTTTGCTTAATTAAAACTTATTTTTTTCAGCAGTCTCGCCAGACATCGTCTGAACCGAATTACAGTACGTTGCAACTTGCCATATCTTTGATGTGATAAATTCCAAGTCCAGACTCAAGTACACACAGACGAGAGATTTTTGCCAATAACGCAGTTTGTGCTATTTGCGTGTGGTTCAAAGCCCCCCACACCCCCACACCCCCAGCCCAGTGTGCCAGCCCTTCCTTTCCTCTTCCACCTTGAAAACAGAATGATGAGATTGTAGCTGCTGGGCTTCTTTGCATAAAAGTGCTTCATTCAGAGTCCGGGGGGCTTCCTGATCGCGGCCGATTATACCGCTGTGGCTTGAAATATGATGACTTGGAATAGAGAAGGATGCTGACTGGTAGTAACCTCAGGAAAAGGACAGTGAAATGAAGGCTGAAACGTGTTCCTGTGTGAGGCTTTGTGTACATGTGTGTGTTTGAGTGTGGTCTGTGTGTGTGTGTGTGTGTGTGCGTGCGTGCGTGTGCGTCCCCTGTTGGAATGGTACGCGTGTATGCGCGTGTGTGCGTGGGTGTGTGTGTGTGTGTGTGTGTGTGTGTGTGTGTGTGTGTGTGTGTGTGTGTGTGTGTGTGTGTGTGTGTGTGTGTGTGTGTTGTGCCATGATTGAGTCTTGAATCAGCCACAATCTTCTGGGGCCTTCTTGAAACAATAGTCCCTGTAATAGTCTTTAAATGATAGTTTAGTTATAGTTCTGCAAATGGCTACCAATTTTGTCCATTCTAACTGAAGTGCTACTTTCACTTAAATAGATGCTTAATAAATGATGATTCTGATTAATAGGAACCGCACATTGTCTCACAATACACAGTGTGTCATTGTTGCTTGAATGTGAGTTTTAATAGCAGCAAAGTTGTCCATGCTAACTGGAAAAAATGTTGGGCAACAGGCATTTCTCCAAAAATGTAGCATCGTAGTATATGATCTGGATTGGAGAAGGAAACCGGAGTACGCAGAGGAAACCAACATATGCAGAAGGAGAGCACTAAAACATGACGCAGAAAGACGATGGCAGAGATTTGAACTCCGCTTACTTGTACTGTAAGCGTATAATAAACGCTTACAGGACAATGTCAATTCAATATTTTCACTATTTCATAAGAGATACATTTCAATGTTAATAGTTCTCACTCGTGTTTGCAAGCAAAGTGGTTACTGGATCTCAACGAGAGCAACGCTTCGTAGTTCTTCCACTCTAGTCGCAAATTAACCTTTTCAGATAGTAAAAAAAAAACTGTAAATGTAAAACAAAGCACTAAAAATCATTTTCAGGTGAGAAAATGAGAGAACTAGAATAAGAAATATACAGTAGAAGATCTGACACAGGATTAGCTGTCAGAGAACACAGCATAGTCAAAACAACCAAAGATCAACTTCACTACCCTTAAAAATGATTAGATGTGAATTGAAAGGCATCAATCAAAGACTTCTTTTTCTACAGATTTTTTTGTTTAACTTTAAGAACTATAATATAATATATTATTAGTAAAACAGGGTTTTACAATTATTTTAAAACAAAGACAAAATGATTAAATATTGTGATTGTTTTGCATCCCACATAAGCGATAACTAGCATTAGTGTCAGTAGCCTTTGTGTTTAGTTTGACTCCATTACCCACATAATGTGGGCACATCAGGTAATAATAGCCGTTTCAACCAAAAGTGACTAATAATAATTTCAAAAATACTAGAAGCATTTTTTTGCTGCTGTTTTAGAATACCCTGCTCTGTAGATTAGACTCAGTAAATTAGACACTTAAATTATATTTAAAAAAATGTCTCTTGACTTTGTTGAATGTTTTCATTTTTGTCATCAAAGTCCTTGTTATTAAAATGACTCCCTCTTTTGAGCTTGAAACAAAATATATCAAGATATCAAGAATGAAGCTGTAAATATATATATATTATATTTTTTTGCACTGTTCTGGGAAAACGCCTAAGGTTCTGTGGTGGTTTGTGGATCGATAATATTGCTACATTGGTGAGTTCTTTGGTATGGGTGACACAACCTCGCTGTTATGTGGAATTGAATTAGGGGGGGAGTGAGGGGGGAGGCGGAGATGATGAAGAATATCAATCATTCTGTCTCTTGAGTGAAGTTATTTGTTGGTCAACAGAATTTGCAATAATGAAAGTTCACTTGTTCACCACTGAGGATTTGAGTTTAAATTTACCTTCCCCATGGCAGCAGACCTGGAACAAAGGGAGTGAACCCTGGGCATGGCGAACAAATGTCAGTACAGTCTGGAGGAATCTTTCCCAGTGTTTATCCTCACAGTTTTCAGTCACAGAACCCTTAGGACTTCCTTAGTTTCACATTACTCATCTAAATCCTTCCAGTATTATCACCCCTATTAACAGAGGTGGAGCTGCTGTTATCACTCTGTCCATACCTGATGCACAAAATCTTGTCTTTGAACCTTTTTCAGGATTTGCTAAAGTTCGCAACCAAAAAAAACAACAACAAAAAAACAAGAATAAAACTGCATTTACACTTATTTCTCGTTCTGCTTTTTACACAAATTGTCATTACCCTTCCCCTCCCATTTACAAAGTTAAGAGGTCTTCACAGCCCTACCACAGAGACCCGACGGTATTATGGTGGAACTGGCGTCTCTGCTGTCACCGTATTAGTGAGCCTCGTTGTGATGGAAAATTCTTTAACTGAGATTGATTGAGACCAGCCGGTCTGGATTACTGGTGTGTCAGAGTCATTTAGGCAGGGGCTGGCTCATAACCTGTCAATCAGATGGATGGACGGATGGACAAGGCGGCATAGCAGGGAGTGGGGACTGAGAATGCAGGACGGACAAAGTCACGTGACGGAGTGTGTGGCAGGTGCAGGGTGTCCATTTAGCCAATCTGTCACACGATTACCGAGACAAACAGAGGTAACCTTCAGCCTGGCTCTTCATTTGCATAAACAGTGTTTTGACTTTATAAGAACATTATGTATGAAACAAAATTTGAAAATATTTCATACTTTGTGCTCCCTGGTATAAAAGTAGGGAAGCACAAGATATTGATGTTCCATTGTTAGCACAGTTTTAAGGTGTGTAATTATGCATTCACAAAGCACTGCTAGGATACATGATTTGCCTGGCTGTTATTTTTCATGTGCTTTGCATTGAAACAAGGCCTGGGTTTCTAATATTATGTTAGAGCAGTTGTATACTCTTTCATTGTCTTATTGGCCCACATCTGATGTAGATGTCAGCGGCCAAAATGTCATAGTAATCTATATTGTTTGCAACATTGAACATCAATATCAGAATCTGTTTTGTGACATTTTGCTGTTCTGTATAAAAGCAAATATGTCTAAAAGGCAAGAATCTAGGGGTTTAAGCTGGTCAAATGCTTTTAGTCACTTCTAAATTGACTTGCGCCTTTCTTTTCAATTGCAATTGACTTAAAATGTAGTTTTAGTTTACCACAGTATCATCAGTGTAATTATCAGCCTCTAATATCATTACCCTTTTAATAATTATTGGCTTTTCTGTACACAACAAATTCTGCAGAGTTAAATCAACACTATGTCGAACCTATTGGGTCCTTTTCAGAATTGGCATTAACTATTACAGCGTTATTTCAACAATAGTTTGAGTAGTTATGACTTCTTAAAACGTTAAAATTTCTCAATTCCTTGTTGAAATAACTCTGAAAGAGTTAAATTAACACCAATTCTGATAAGGACCAAATAGACTCGACATAGTGTTGATTTAACTCTGCAGAATTTGCCGTGTCAATAATCTAATGCAAATGTAATCGTTGCTCAAACCACCTGCACTAGAACAAATGTTTAGGTTTTTTTTCTTTTTAATTAAGTCATATTACATACATTACCAACATAAAACAGATGTCAAACGGAAACCATTTATTATCACGAGAGTAGTGTAGTGTGAGAGTTCAAGCTATTAGATCAACTCATTCTCTATGTAATGAGGAGAATGTTACCAAGGTGATTCTGAATGAAAGGCGGCACAACTGCTTGACACGGCACCAGTTTTCATGGTTTGGACAGATTGTGTTTCTCAGTGTCACTGGCAGTGAAAACAGCTATTAAACTGTCCTAAACACCACCAAAGCACATGTCAGAAAAACACCTTCAGCTCCTAAAGGCAGAAATGTTTTTTTTTTTTTTTTTTTTTTGTCCCACTCCTGTTAAATAATATAAGTGAACCACGCTGACATTATAAGTATAGAGTAGACTTGATCTGTTTACCAATTTCTGCGGAAACAGGGTTTTTAAGCGGTTTTCAACAGACACATTTTCAAGGTGTCAGAGTGATGTGAGTTTTGTGAACGAAGAATACATTTTGGCGGTGCTGCCCTACCCCCAAATGTTATCATGTCTAACCAGTCAACTGACTGAAGGAAAGTTTTGACAAAGTTTGAGTGTTTAGAAATTTATACAGTGTCACTAAAAATATGAATAACTCTACTGTGGGAACTAAAGAAGCCATTATTTGTGTTAAGATACCATTTCTTTGGCAAGCAACAGGTGGCAACTGTGAAATCATGAAGCTAGTGGAAGCTTGTTAATAAAGTACAGATTAGCAATAAGGAACACAATTCTATGCACTGAGCAAGTTCACTTAAAAACTACTAAACTAATAAAATCCAAATAAAAAAATGAAATAAAGGACATTGCTGAAAACCATTTCTATATGAATAGTCGATTTTGGATTTGGCAACATTCACATTTTCTTTCAATTTTAAGTTAAGTCAGTTAGGTACATTTTTAAAATTTGCATAAACACCAGGCAGTTATCATATTGAGAGTCTAACAGCAGGTTCATGGCTAGTGTACAGCAGTAGTCCTTAATGTTTCTGGCTGTTTGGATCAACTGATTTCCAATGGGAAAGTTTGCACCTGATAAAAACTAAACAACTCTAAACAAAAATTATTAACAAAAGCTCTTATTCAGCTCTTCGTTTGAGGGTAATTATTTTGTATGCAAGTGTGGGTTTCCAGACGAATCAGCTTTCTGGAGTTTAGCAATAAGACCAGTCATCATGCGCTACAAAGTTTCCACGTTTCTACAAAATTAGTAAGAATGTGAAAACAAATGTGTTTTATTGATGTTTATTTATTTGCTTGCTAGTATCCATAAATGTTAGATTTTTTTTTTTTTTTAATAAAAAGAATAAATTCAAGCTACCAACCAACTTAGAGATTCCAAAGGACATAAATCCTTTAATTTTATCTCAGGTAATGCTGGATTTAATAAGAGCACTTGTAGTTGCACAGATCTGACAGACATCCGTCTCAAGGACAAATATTCAATTTGTCTTCTCCAGTTTGTGCTTATGAAGAACAGGCAGAAGATGCCCTAAAATGCTTGGGTATTAACAATCTGGAAATGGCTAATTTACAGAGAATGATGGTTGTCAATACGTTTGTTTTCATTTTTATTAAAAATAGCATTTGCAAGTATGGAGAATGAACTCTGAGTTGCTTTTGGGAAAATAAGGAGACAGAAAATCATGACTACTCACCAATTAGTTTGACATGCATGTCAGAGGACTGTTGGGATAACCAGGGCTTGCCTATCCAGAAGAAGAAACCCACACAGACATAGGGAGAACATGCAGAACGTCACAAACAGAAGAAGCTACAACTCAGAAGACAATTATTGTAATACTTTATTAATCCATTTTTATTTATTGTGTTCTAAATAAAGCATTCGTTTCCAAATGTTAACAAAAAAGCTAACTGCTTGGGGTTTTTTTCTCCCCTTATTGGATTTTGCAAAGCACAGACACCATGGGTTGCTATTTATTCTCTACTGCTACCAGAAGCTGTGCATTAACCATAGAATTAGGCAAACTGAAATCAGTGGAAACGCTGCAATTTCGAAATAACACAAAAAAGCTTTTGCGCTGGGATGAGGTGGGGTTTTTTTTTGGCCGTATCAGAACAGATGTATTTTGTAAAACGGCAACGGAAACACTTTTTTTGTATCACACTATGTCCAACAACCGGATGATGCTACTGGCAAAAACTACAAAGACGACAACAGAATTGTGATTCTATTTCTTTTTTGTCTATATCCTCTGTTTGCCGCACTATTCTAGGTCCTACTGAAGGTTTTTGTCCAGTCATTACATGTATGCTTTGTATGAGGCATTGCTGCAAAGTCAATGACAATCCAAGTTGTCTTCTTGCTAAGTGCTCTTCCAGGAGTGAAAGGTCCAAGTCAATAACTTGGTGCAAACTGCTGGATTTCCTTAGATATAAAACCTTTTTTAAAGAATTTGAATAATAATCTGAATTCGACTGCATTGTTTGAAAGCTAGGATCAATTCGAATGAATGGATGATTGGACTGAATTGACTTTTTTTTTTTTTTCTTTTTTTTATAAAGTGCTTCGAGATGCGCTGTGAATGGTGTTATATTAATAAATTGAATGAAATGATGCCGTCACTGCCATACTTCACGACTCAGATGTTGTTCTCAGGCTTGCAAGCACCCACTTCTCTTCCAAATGTAACACTGATAATTATGCTTTAATTAATGCTCTAATTTTAGTTTCAATAGACCAAACTCTATCTGTCCAAAACATTAAGGTTGTTGTCCCTGAGAAATGATTTCTCCCTTGCTGTGTGGCCTTTGGGCTCATGTTGGTACAGGGATGGTTCTGTTCCTGACAGCCGGGTTGATTTCTTTTGATTTTTCCCATGAAGCAGTGTGTTTGAGGTTCTGCCCTATAATACCTCCACAGCACCTCTGATTAGCTCAAGTGTGAATTGACCTATCACAGGCTTACTAAGCCACATCATCATCATCAACTGAGCTTTCCCAAATTCTTTAAAGACAGATTCATGTGATTATATGTACCTTCTGACTTTGAAGACAATAAACAAACTCTTAAAAATAATCTCGGCAGACAGTGAGAAAAAAAAAGTTATCACGTGTCTTAATTCATCCATTGTGGTTCTAATCCCTTTTGGATTGAAAATGTGAGAGAATATGAACCAAAATAAACCTCCTCCAACTTTTAGACTTTATTTGTTAGATGCACAGAATCACTCCTGCATATAATGGATTGCGGTAGATTGCTTTTCAGCTTTTCAGTTCCAGGAAAGTGACCAGGAGATATCCATAGTGAGCAAAGCAGACAGCAACCTCTTGTACTGTCATTTAACTTCTTTTTTTTTTCAATAAAAGAAGAACGCCTTGATTATTTTTCAAACAGATCGCAGTCTTTACGACGTGAGGTTACAGTAAGAGCTGTCAGTCTTCAAAAAGCTAAATATATTTAATTCTCACAAGAACACCTGAGCTCAAGTTTCCCTGTGTCTGTAATTACTGAAACCCGCTAACCGACTTCATTTAAATATCAAAAGGCCATTCAGGAATGTGAGAACAAAGATGCATGACACACAAGATTCTTTGTGTCTGTCGGAGCTCCCCGTCGCATGTGTGGCTCCAAATGTGAAAAGTGAAAAGTGAGGTGATAAAGCAAACTATTAGGCTTCCTAGACTGTAACTGCACAAATGTACATTTGTGTGATGCGATGTGACTTCAAACGACAGCATTTCTCTTTTCCTTTAAACATACAAAGTTTCTGTAAACCCCACGAAAAAATGCGTTTCAGTGGTGATTATTTGGGCTGCATCGACTCGACGGATTCCGCTTTCTAATTTCTAATGTGAGATAATTAAGGGGGAAAGGGGCAGGAATGCCTCCTGACACTACAGTGAATAACTAGAGTATGAGCCGATAAATGAGGTGTCTGACTGTCTGGGCTACAGCGTTATCTTGAAGCTGCTATGTACACCTGCCTGCTGTGTAGGTGGTGAAGGCAGGTGACAGTATGAGAAAGAGAAAAACGAGGGAAGAAGAGAGTTCGGAGGGCAGAGAGAGAGAGAGAGAGTGAGTGGCAGACACAACGGCTTACCGAAGGTGGAGACGACCTGACAAAATAAAAAAAAAAAAGAAAAATCAGAGGTGGGGGTGGATGTCCATGGATATCTGGTGTGTTAGTTGATCTATTTTTTTTTTCCCTGCCACAGAAGATAGTAAGGATGCCTTTGATGGTGCCACACCCCCCTCAGAGCAGAGCACAGCTGCATTTGAAACCAAACTCATGACTTTCTATCCCCTACTCAGGACAAACATCCAGCATGAATGGTGCCTGAGAGTGAGAGGCACTCAGCCTGGGGATGGGCCCCCAGCAGGCACCCGTACCCTCAGTCTACCGCCAACTTTGTGCCTCCGGTATTTCAAAGAGAATGGCATACTTTTAATCAAATCACTTGCGAAACAATGACAGATGAAACAAAAAAAAAAAAAACAAGACGCAAAAATGATTTAAATAAAAGACCTCACTTTGCGGATGAATAATAAAAGAACCATTTGCTCTAACTTGGAATATATTGTCACTTCTCTCCTTCCAAGAATTTTTATCACATTTGGGAGGATTTTAATAAAGCATGGCCCACAAACTGCTGTCTAATGTCTGAGTAATACTGTTTCATTTGCTATGAAAATATTCCGAGACCCAGCAGATTCACATCATCGCCGTGTTGCTCTGCAGCTGTCAACTAGATTATAATTTATGAGCAAGGAAATGTTCCACACTTCGCCTTACTTATCATCGAATGGCATATTAAGAAGGACCAAATCTGCCAGAATGCCCCGATTTAGCCTCTGGTCTCCAGTTACAATTATGTTTACATTTTGCATGACCTGGCAAATGCTTGTTCATTTTTTGATTCTGTGACATGGCCAAATTTAGTCTTTTGTTAATGTATTGTAATATCTTCAGCAATCTAGTGACAATATGTTATTTTGTTGAACCAAACAGGCGATTCATAATCAAAATACTTGACATTGTGGCTACATTTCTTTTAGAAAATCTACACAGAAGATCAGCCAAAACTGATCCATGTTGTAAAAGACTCATTGCCAATTAACACTAATGCTTTAGTAGGCCAGTTAAGGTGGTTCTGTCATCTGATTATTATTTCTAACCAGCAATGTAATTTATTTTGAGATGGAATGCAACACAGAATATTGACTTCATACGGCAATGTACGTTTTGCCTTGAAAACATACTTTGCTAAATGTACGTTTAGGTACGTCTAAAGTGAAATCTGTATCACTAAACCTTTTCAATTGTTTACAATGAGACTGAGTTGTGTCACAAACACTAAAACGTGGATTGCTTGAATTTTAAGATGACAAAATTATGCAATGTTGTGCAAGTTAATGACTAATTTTATTTGACTCTGCTCTGCAACTAAAATGAGTCATAGCAAGAGTCTAAACAAAAGAAATGCTTTTAGAGAGCTTTCACTACTAAAGGACAGGCAAATGTTTTCACGATATAATTATACTTTAGTACGGTATTCCATAATAGCGGATACTATGTGCAATTTGTGCTAGTAATTGTAGTTCCTAATTATTAAAGTTTTTGACAATATTACCAATTCTTCAAAATATATTTAAAGCCTTTTAATTGTGCACTTTTTATTTGGATAAGTGCTTAGGATATGCAATTATTATTTCTGACCTTCCTCGTATAGAGAGAACCATATCTATTTAAGCTCCTAAAAATGGGAAAGAAAAGTGAGCATCAGCTTCAAGTAAATACTTATTTTAAAAGGGACTCAGACCAAGAGAAGCAAAAAAATAGGGGGAAATAAATATTTTTGTGCTGATCAAAAATAAAGCACAGTTTGCAAGCCTAAAATTATTCATTACACCGATTTAGATTTCTAGATTTTAGAAATGGATTGACAAAAAAAAATAATAATAAAATGATTATGCCTAAACATAACCAATTACAAATATTATCTTATTCAATATTACTTCAGTTCCAAATAAATAAATAAATAAATAAATTAAATAGAAAGAAAGTGTTCTCTTTAAAAGTTTCCGATGACTTCCACGACCGTGAAATAATCCATTGTTGTGAGTTCGCTCACAACTTGGTCGCAGTCTTTTGACACTCCACCTGCTCAAATCATCTGCAGATTTTACCAGCCATTAAAGTCAGCAGCTGGTGGCCATAGGTTCCCTATAATGAACCTCACTTTTTGCTCAGAATGCATCTTGACACCCTTGATGAATAGAAGGTGGCTGCTTGTCACTACAACCCTGAATCTACAGCTGAATCTCCTTTTTGTCAAGATGTCTTAGAGCTTCTGAACTATGAACTGACTTTTCCAAGATGCATGACACCGGCTAACTTGTCTAATTTATCCATACCTATATAAATTGTGGGAAAAAAAGCATAAAATGTTCTTTTTAAAATTACTTATTAGCTGTGAGAAACTGTGGAAGGCCAAATATAATTTATGTATTTTTTAATAATTTTACAGTTTCTATAATATACTGTCAAAGGCAATTGTTGCACATCTTCCTGCGGCGAATCATTAATTCTGTATTAATTTACAGTATATAAATACTTTCTGCTCAAACTATAATCTAAGAGGTTCAGTAGTATCTGAAATCATCCAAAGCAGTTGCTCCAGATTTGTGCTAGGAATATTTCAACGATTCCTGTCGTCACATCACGGATGTATTTTCCTCTCATAATTCTGCAAAAGAACTAGCTTCGATTGAGTATGCCAGGAAAGGTGCCAGATATTAGAGGTGGCAGGAGGAAGAAGAAGAAGTAGAAGAAGAAAAAAGAAAAAGCTGATAAAAAGAAGTCGAGCTAAAATGAAGAAAAGATGGATGGCTGTTGCCAAGTAATAGTGACAGGCAAAAAGATGAGGAGACAAGTATCCATAATTTTGTCAAACAACATTACGGTGGAGCAACCAGCTTCAAGCAGAAGCATTTGAGTTTATGTTGTGATTAACCAGCAACACTTGAACAAGCCAATCACCAAAGAAGTCAAAAAAATCAAATAAGGGTAATTTAGTGCAGCGCAAACTTCTCAGTGCTCTTCAAGAGGTTATTTGTGTTTAAGGAGACCCACCGACCCCTTTCTGCTCCCTTGTTCTTCTGGGTGCAGCAGTGTGGACGTGCGTGGGCGTGCGAGTGTGTGTCTGAGGCGCGATCGGGCATCAGCGGTACACTCAAGTAGAGAGTGAGTGGGGCAATTCAGGGGCACGCCTGACGCAAGCAGGGGGGCCGGAGGGGGCCCGGCGGAGGCTGAGCCTACAGATGGGCTCAGCAGGGAATGTGTGTGAGCAGTAGGAGAGCTGAGAACTCTGAAGCACGACTCCAGTAAACCTCAGAGGGAGCTGAAAAAATCTGCATTCAAAGTGCAAATAAACTGTAGTGTGAGTGGGTGATATGCCATATCAGACCACCACTGTGTGAAAGTGTAGGTGCTTCTGTGAGGTTTCATGCATTTTTATTTATTTATTTGTCTGTTTTATGGATGTTACAGATTACTGCTGGTCATATCTGGTGTTTATCAAGAAAGACTTCAGGCTTTTTAGCGATGCTGGGTTATGTTAGTATTTAGTTGTCACCCCCCACAGCTGCACTTATCAATTTCTGATCATATAAAAGTCACAGAGGACAGGAGCATATGAGAAATTCTGTTGAGATTCCTCCGTTTTTTTATGTTAGCAACCAAATCTGCCTTTCACGGTTGTTATAGGATTGTGTTTGTATGTTTAGGTTTTTACTTTCTTAAGTTTTTGCCTTTGACGAGGGAGGGAGGTTCCTAAAACCTAACTTATGTGCTGTAATATTTCCTAGCAGTCTTTATTTTACTGACCAATAGATTCTTACAGAGCTGGTCCAAACAATGCAAGAATGCATAAAGTAAAGCTGGCAAGAATATCTCCATACTGCTCCATTAGTTTGATTTTATTGGAAAGACATGAAAAAACATGACAAGATAAAAACGTGATTGAAAATTTAAAGTTGAAAGGGAGATCAGTTAAAGATGTCTATTGATGTCTAACTGTCACGTTCTCCTTTAATTTCTGCAGCTTTCTCACTTGAAAAGGGATGGATACAACTACGCTGATTTTAATTTTTTTATCAACTGGATTCCACTCAAAGGAACATGCCATTTTCTTTATTTATCCTCCATTTGTTTTTCAGTATTTCAGGACTTTACAGTTGGCCCAGAAGCAAGTTCAAAAGAAAAAACTCAAAAAATTCAAAGATCTCGGTTAACAAAAAAAAGAGTTCCCCCTAAAACAAACACCTGCCATTGACCAAGATGGGGGTTTTGCAGTTTATGTCAAAAAGTCACTTTTAAAAATTCTTTAGATGCTATTTGAAATGGAAATGTAATATTTCCCTAATCTCTTGTCTGCTTCTTTATAAGTCAATTTTTTAAAATTATTATTACTTTCTGTAATGAAATGTTTGCAGCAATGAAAAGTCTGGAGTTTTAATTTGAGTTGCAGTCATTAAGATTTCTTTTGGATTTCTTTAATGCAAATTCACTTTGGCAGCATCTTCTTCGCACAGTTAGCTATAATAAAGTACATATAATACATATAAGTCCAACGTATTTTACAGAGCATTTATATTCCTAAAACAAATTCAAAATTTATCTTATTGAAAAATCCATCGTTTAACATTTGAAATATCTTTAACTATTTTTACCTAGAGCACCAGATATAAATTATACTACACGATGAAGATACCAAAGTGCCCTATTCCATAAACATTAATGTTATTAGAGATTATTTCCAAATTAGCTGTGTCTGTTTCAGAACATACTTGTTTAAATTTTTTGAAAGTTTCTCTTTAGTGTCATGTCTTGTGGCTTTAAGAATAATATATTGTCATGAAGGAAGTCATTTGATGATGTATTTTATTTGCTAAAACTCAACTACAGCCATTTTTCACATCCCAGTGTTAATGGTATTCTTGTCTTTTTCCGTGGTTTATAATGACAAACACATCTGTTTTTTAGATTGGTTGATCATTAGCGAGAATAATCACAAGTATGCAGCTCATAAACCCTTTTACTTGGAATATTTAATTAAAGTCAGACTTATGTGATCACCAAGCATATGTGAGAGAGGAGAAATTGAGAAGTTTTTTTTATTAATGTATTTCTGGAGATTAAGACTTTTTTTAAGGGAAATAAAAAATTTAATTGGAATATTGGAGCAGGGAAAAGAAAAGAAAAATCCACAAAGAAATCAATCCTGAGTGATGCTCCCTAAAAAAGAAAAAAAATAAGCTCAAGAAAAATGAAAGTCTCGTTTTAAGTTTGATGGCTTGTAAGGAAATTGCAAAGTCACGCAGTATTCTCAGATTATCTAAAGCAACGCAGAGGAAATGAAGTTTAATAACAAGGCAGCGGCAAATGCTTTCAAAAACAAGCCAGTGTTTCACATTCCAGCTCAAAACAAAGCAATATTTTAAGTTCCTTAAACTGTTAAAAATGGACAGCATTTATTTTCATGTGCAGACTATTTATCCTGCTGACTCGCAAAACTGCTGCATCAACCACTATAACTGCCATGAGTGATCGCCAAGATTCTGATTCAGTTATGCAAAAGTCACAGGATTAAGTCCTCGACTCTGTTTATGCTGCGATCAGGGTCATTTTTGCATATCATGTTGAATTTGTGTCATTTGCTAGACTGCTCTGGCACGTCACATGTCTAGCCGAGGTGTTACTCAGTGATTACGGTGTTGCCTGCATGCGGCAGGTAAATCAGACAGAAAACTTCAATGGGAAATTTAAAAAGATTTTTTTTTTTCCAATCATTATCATTGTCCTTGCAGCCCTCACTAATCAAGTTGTATGTGTCAGTGAAATAGATCATTTGACTTGGTGAAAATGCCCTAGACACCTGCTTCTTTGTGTTGATCCCAGTTTGAATGTTGTTGTTTTTTTACAATTCTTACTGTTTACTGTCAGTTCCTACTGTCCCCTAAGTGATCTGGATGGTCAAAACATAATTTGAGCAAGTTCTTCATCCTCCTTCCTTGGTGTCTCTTTATACATTCTAAGGTTTCTCAAATTCAAAGAATCACCATCACAATATCCATCTGTGTTGTCCTATAAATTGGCTTTGTGGTTGTTTGTCTCACCTGGCAACAGATCTAGGGTTTCTGTCGTCTGATGCCTGGTTACATTTGGCGGTTACCTTTGAAGCTCAACAGAATTAGGTAGAAAAATAAATGGATGTTCTTGTTCTTAGTGGACATTTAGTTATGATTGCTGCAATGGACTTGCGACCTGTCCAGGATGTACTCCACCTCTCGCCCATTGACCGCTGGCGATAGACACCATCAGCCCTCGCAACCCCAAAAGGGAAGCATGTAAGAAGATAATGAATGGATGAATTCTGATAGTGTGGATCAATTAATCCATCGGTATGATTTCTGGCACAATATCTGCAGCAATTATTTGCTGCAGCTCTCTTCCCATGTTTTTCTTTTTCTGTCTTTGGCAAAAAATAAAGAGAATTCAAATTGTTTATTTTGTTTTTTTTGGTGGGGGTGTCTTAGCAATGGTCTGATTCACGTCTTTTTGTCTTTCACAATATTAGACAGACGGTGCACGCAAACTGAACTGTAAAACCGCAGGGAATGGATTTTAGTGCTTGTTAACAAAAAAAATTCTGCAATGCTGGACGAGTCTGTATTACAAATATTGACCTGCTGTTTGTGAGTTTCAAACTGTGTTTTCTTGGAGGAATAATCTGTGAACTGTGACACCTTCAGCTCTTATGTTTCCTTCAGCGCTGTTACATGATATTTCTTCAAGGTTTTTTCTTTTGTTTTTGTTTTGTTTTGTTTTGTTTTGTTTTTTCATTTTCTTCTCACAAATGTTTCAGATTTTCAAACAAGTTTTAATATCCAACAGTGCTAACCTGATTCAATACAAAAGGCAGTTTTCAAATTGTTTTTTAATTTATGAAGAAAAATAAGCCGTCCTTCCTGACTCTACCTAAATATATAATATTAATCAGACTTTTGTGATAACTAGAGGTGAGTCTTTCATTGCGTTGAAGAAATTTTAGTCCACTCTCCTTTGCAGAATGTGTGTTTTTTTGGGGTTTTTTATTCAAATGAAATTTTTGGGCACAAGCGGTTTGCTTAAGCTGATGCTACATCGTTGTAATCAGATTTAGTTCAGCCTTTGACAAGGCCATACCAAAGACTTCTGCAAAAAATTGTACTTTGTCTTGACTTAATAGTCTTAATTCACGCTTTTTATTGGATTTTCTGTAATCGTACAAACCCTTCATACTCCTGAGTACAGTACAATTTCTATTTTGGTATTAAATAAAAAAAAAAAAAAGTGTCTATTATTGTCTGTCATTTGTGAAGATGTGTCTTTGAAATAATTGTTTAAAATTTGTTTTTGTTTTGTACAAAATAAAGTCTGAACTACTAGAAGGATGTATCAGTGGCACTCTGCTCCTACAAGATTAGAGGCAAATCCAGTTTTACCTACAGTACAAGTGTTCAATCCAAAATTCAAGATCATGTGTTTTACATGCTGAATTTGTGTACAACTCAAACCAATCTAGGGGTGTGCCATTTTAATTACAACATTTCAGTAGAGACCCTGGGTTGCTTAGAAGAAAATTAGGGGTTGAATTCTTTGACACTCAAATTCCCGGGTTGTTCTCATCCAGTGCCATTAACAAAGTGTTTCAGTCTCTCTATTGACTACCAGCATAGTTTTAACGAGATTCTAAAGTGCTCTTGCTGATCATGTCCATCCTCTTTATTGGATTTTCTGAAGGCCCTTCAGACTCCTCAGGTCTTTAGAAAACTTTTTTTTTATTATTTTGTTTTGTTTTGGTTGTTTTACACCTAGACAGGGAACCAAATAACAGGCATTCATTTTGTATTATGACCTGTGGAGCAGTTTTCATGAGGACATGAGGGAAGGCAAAAGCTTAGATACTTTAAAAGAAAACAGCTAAGGAAGCATCTGTTCAGTTTGGCTTAAAGTTCATTATTTATTATTACACTCATTATATTATTGTTGTTTTAGATGCTTAAACACCTATATAACGTTACTGTACAATTTTTACAGAATTTTGCATTATCTTTTTTAATTTGTTGTTTTTTTTCTATTTTTATGTTATATTTGTTATTGTGTAGTTTAGTCAGATGCACAAGTGTATTTCCTAATTTCCTCATTCACTGTCCCATATTATTGATTTATTTAAAAAATTTATATATACATCTTCTTGTTTGTTTTCTTAGTTAATAATTTCTATCAGTGTTTATAAGTTAATACATGCACTTTTTTGTCTGCTTGAAAAATGCAGGTAGGCAGATGGATTATGTATTTCAAACTTTGTGATTTTACAGATCTGAGGTAGAGTTGTTTTGTTTTTTTTAAACAGCTGCAAATAACCCAGTTGCAAACAAATTACAAAATGTCGATAGTGGGAGAAACGGCATAAAAAGTATCTGTGTACAAGAAGAAGTCTATAATAAAATAAGACATCACTGCTGCTTAATAATTAACTAAGCCTGAACACATGAAACAGATTTGTTATTCATAGTATCAACCATTCCTCAGTAACAAAAATGTATATATTGTAGCTCAGAGACTTTTATTCAGTAAACCTTTATTGGCCCTCTAAGTGGTAATTTGGTTTTATAAACATAGTAAAAAGAAAAAAAAAACAACTATAACACTAATCAATAAGAACAATGGAATAATAAAAGTGGGTGGATAAAAAAACTATATTAAGCCACCAAACATGAACCAAAGCAGGACGAAAGGTCAGTTAGCATTGATAGTTGAAAATGCAAAGTAACATTTGTATAATAATTGCACCAATTATAAACTATTTGTTCTTCCTGGAGAAAAAAGAGTTTCTTAGAAATGAGTTCAGTCCAGGCTGGATTGTATTTAACAACCAAATTGTCTGTCAGAGATTGCTACTTTGTTGGCAACAATATCAATTTTGAACAGAATATTTGGGTTTCGCAGAGAAAAAAGTGGAATAGAATGAGAAAAACCAAAATGTTCAAACTCTATCTGAAATGCTGTGAAAATGAGTTTGTAAAACTGAAAATGTTCTAAGACTTAGACAACTTAGGCTCTAAGTGATAGGAGTTAAGAATTTGTTTTATCTTTATTGTTGCTTATAAAATAGCATAAAAGACGTTTGTGTCAAAAAGTTTTAATGAAAACATTTTAGACATCATGAAAAACATTCAGTACAGGTTGCTGTGGTGGGTAAAGCATACCCCACACATGAAGGTGTTAGTCCTCAACGCAAACGTCACAGGTTCGAATCCCGGCCTGTTTTCCCCACTTTCCTGTCAATCCACTATTAAATAAAGACCAATAGAGCCAACAAAACCTTAAAGAAATGGAATGTTGTATAATTATTCCAGAAAGTGAAAGTCATATATTATACATATTCATTACACATGGAGTGGAATATTTCAAGTCCATTTTTTAAAATCTTGGTGATTAGTACATTCCTTTTACTGAAATGCATAATTTCCCTTCCAGTTCATAAAGAAATACTAATTTGTGTTGGTCTTCAACATAATAGCCAAATAAAATACATTAGCAGTTGTGACGTAGCATAATGAAAAGGTGGGCCAAGTTCAGGAGACGTGTCCTGGTGTTACTTCATTTATTGCTTAAAAACTCCATGTCATTTTTTTCCAGTACTGTAATTGACAAATGTCTGGTGTTCACAAAGTGCTCAGGGCAAGGTCTCCATCTTCTCACTTTGTAATTGGTTATGACAGCAAAGGCACAGGTGACACGGTTGCTACCATAAATAGTTTATGCAAATGAAACGCAAAAAGGTCATTGAAGGTTCAAAACGACGACAGAAATCATCGCTTTTCAATTAAGTTGGTCGTTATAGACCTCGTGAGATTAATGCGAACGTCATTCCAAAGTTTCTAAATGATCACCTATTTGCTGTAAGCTTGTAATCCATGTCATATAGATAGGGTCATATTTGCATGCAGACCAAAAGTGTCGCCACCTTGGCTTCCTCCGCAAATAATCACAGCCGGGCTTTAGCCACGGCCACTCTGTCACGCTCGCCACAATGAAACAGAGGCAAGCGGTGGAGCCAGAGAAGGGGAGGGTCTGCCAAATTGAAAACACGCCACTCCACAGCCCTCTGGGTTGGTTCGTCTTTTTTTTTTGTGCAAGGAGCGTGCCGAGTGCTCTGTATTTATGGTGGAAAATCAGATTCTACAAATAACATGGAGTCCCCTCCAGTGGCGCTGGAGACTCCTCGTGCAGTGCGGGCGCGTGGTGCTGAATGCGGGAGGAACAGCTTGCCGGCTCCCTCAGGAACAAACCTGCCGACTACGTGCAGCTGTGCTGAGAATTGTCATTTTTAAATATTCAAATATTTAATCAGCTGAAAAGAGCTCTTGGAGAATGCTCGCACACACACACACACACACACACACACTGCTGCAAAGAAAGAGATCTGTTTTAGCGAGAAATATGTTCATATTGGTAAGAGGCTTTTTTTGATCAAACACAGTAAGATTCGGGCGTTATGTAGGTTTATCCAGAGGAACTGTAACTATTTGCATTCTTGTTTTATTCTCCAACAGGTTGATTTTTTTATTTTTTTGTTTGTTTGTTTCACACAAACCAACTAAATCCACTCGCCTGACATCACTGCTTGTTGATACTGACTGAAATTCTTCTTGGAATCATTAGAAATCTCAGATGCTGATGCCTCTAACCTTCAGGTTGCTAATCTGCCTCTATGCTTTTGTGTTTGTTCTCTCTGCAGGTTCATCTGACACGGAACATGATTAGACTGACAAATGTCACAGTTTCAAAAGAATCGTGTGGGAGCGTTTAGACAGCAAAACAACGACTGCATTCAGACTCGCATAAAGTAGGTAATGTTTGATGCTAGCGTCATGCAACAGTCTCAAAATCCCTTAAAAACTAGGAGAGATTAACAATTCTTTCGCAGTTTTAAAGATAGTATTTGGCTGAAAAGTCTGTTTGACCTAAAGTATCTCTAGGCTATGTGTATTACAAACAATCCTTACAAATGAAAGCACAAATGGAATAAATATTAATCTTCATTCTTTTAAAATTTTTCATATCCTCAAGTTTTAATCCAGACTTTCTTTCTACGATGACTTTCTTCTGGTTACTTTTCCAGAAGTCAGAAAGTATACACAATTATTAAGACAGTCACAAAGTCGGCCTTCTATCACCTGAAGAACATCTCCAGGGTTAGAGGACTTATGTCTCAGCGCCATCTAGAGAAACTCATCCATGCGTTTATCTTTAGCCGCATTGATTACTGCAACAGCGTCTTCACAGGTCTCACTAATAAATCAATCAAACAGCTGCAGCTGATCCAGAAGCTGCTGCTGCTCGGGTTCTCACTAAAACCAGGAAGATAGAGACATAACACCAGTTTTAAAGTCCCTTCACTGGCTCCCTGTAGCGCAGAGAATAGACTTTAAAATACTGATGTTAGTTTATAAATCTCTGAACGGTTTAGCACCACAATACCTTAAAGATCTGTTATTACTGTACCAACCATCTAGACCCCTCAGATCTTCTGGTTCTGGTTCTGCTCTGCATCCCTAGAACCAGAACCAGACGAGGAGAAGCAGCATTCAGCTTCTATGCACCACAGATTTGGAACAAACTTCCAGAAAACTGTAAAACAGCTGAAACACTGGGTGCTTTTAAATCTCAACTTAAAACCCACCTGTTTAGAGTTGCTTATGGCTAAATTAGGGTTAGAGTAGGTTTTGATGTCTTCCATGTTTTTATGTCTTTAATGTTTTTAATTTCTTCTTTCTTTTCGACGTTTTAATGATGTAATGTTTTTTGTTTTTTTATTTTTTTTAATCTCTCTCTTTCTCACTGATTATTTCTGTTTTTATTTTTGAAATGCCTTGCTGCTGAAATGTGCTATACAAATAAAATTTGATTGATTGATTGATTGATTGATTGATTGATTGATTGATTGATTGATTGATTGATTGATTGATTGATTGATTGATTGATTGATTGATTGATTGATTGATTGATTGATTGATTGATTGGTGGCTGACTAAATACTTTTTTGCCCCACTGTATTTGTTAAAATGAGAAAATGAATTTGTTCCCTAATAAGTACAGAATTCAGTTTGTATTAAGAGGGTAAGATTGAGCCTCCACCTGTACTTTTCTTCTACCCTGTCAGGGACGGACAAAACTGAGTTAGATTTAAAAAGTTTTAAATTACCCAGGAAAATAAGTATCTCTAGGAGTTTTGACTAAAGACCTGGGATTAATTATTCATTTCTGTAGAAGAAGAATAATTGATCTATTTTTCCTGATGTGAGGTGCGTATCTGGATCTATAACAGAGATAATTGCACTTGTAGCGCGACAACTATTATAAACCTTTAGTTCATTTATTAAACTGCTTATTTAAAACTAGAGGACAAAATAACTCAGTGTTTTACCAAACACATTATAAAATATGTAAAATACAACGCTTTAATGAAGTACTTGGCTAAAGGTTGTCAATAAATGTACGCCTGATAAAAGAAAAAGGGATGCAGTGCTTTGCTACACTCTGACAACTAGATGAACAGGTCAGGAAAAAAGTTAATTCAGAAAAATATCAAGGGAAAGGAAAACAGTTCAGTTATGCTAGTTATGCTTTGACAACCTTAACATGTAGATATGGTGAGAAATTCTGTGTTTCAGTTCCGTCAGAAAATAAAAAAGGCGACTTAAACACCAACTCTGACTGATCATCAGCTGAGCAGGTGTGTGATTATCTAATAGCAGCGGTAGCTAAACTACCACAGCGATCACTTATTAATAATCGCAAAATAAACATCAAGCCATGAAAACGGGAAACTTTAACATACTGAATATTCTGATTTCTGTGTAGGAAAATTATTATTATATTATTACTACTATTGTTATCAATAGTAATAATTATAATTACCAACATAAATAATCCATCCATCCATTTTCTAACACCAGGAGGGGTGCTGGTGCCCATCTCCAGCAAACGTTTATTAATTAATTATTATTATTGTTAATAATTAGTGTGATTAATTATAATCATTTTAGTATTATAAAATGATCATAATTTTATAATACTATAAAATATTATAATACTACAGTATTATAGTATTATGCTATAGTATAATACTGTACTATAGTATTATTTACTATATGATATATTATCACAATATATTATATATTACATTGTGACATAGATAGATAGATAGATAGATAGATAGATAGATAGATAGATAGATAGATAGATAGATAGATAGATAGATAGATAGATAGATAGATAGATAGATAGATAGATAGATAGATAGATAGTATATTTGTATTAATATAATATACTAATTATATTAGTAAATTATTACTAATATAATTAGTAATTATTATATTACTATGATGTAATATAGTAATATAATAATTACTATATCACTAAGTATCATATTATACAGTGTATAATTCATTGTGTATTGATTAATATGCTAATATATTAATATTATTATTATTATTTTTATTGCTATTATTGCAAATTCCATCCATCCATTTTCTTCCGCTTATCCGGGGTCGGAAGAAAATGGATGGATGGAATTTGTAATAATAATAGCAATAATAATAATAATGAATATTAATATACAAATTATTATATTAATTATTATGATTTTATAATAATTGTTATATCATTATAAAATTATAACATTTTCTTCCATCATCTATTATCTAATGTGCACAAAATCGTTTTGCACTGTGGGAGGAAGCCGGAGCACCCGGAGAGAACCCACTCATGCTCATGGAGACCATGCAAGCCCCATGCTTAAAGAACCCAGGCCGGCCGGGATTCAAACCCAAGACAACAGACTGGACTGGAGACGCAACAGTGAAGCGTCTATAAGAAGGGACAGAGCAGACAGAAGCTAAGATCCTTCAAGGTTTGCAGCAAGATGCTGCAGATCTGTTGTTTAGAGCGCCATCTTTTCTGCTGTCATCTGTTGGGGCAGCAGCATCAGAGCCAGGGACCTAAAAATAGATAGAGAAGGCTGGTTCTGTTCTGGAAACGACTGTGCAACTGCTGGAGATGTTAATGCAAAGAAGGATTCTTTGTAGGATCTAGAAAATTAGGGACAGTCCTGACCATCTTCTTTGACGAGACTGTCTTGGGATGGCTCTTCAATGGCTCTTTGAAGAATCTTGATGAGTGACAGCATGTAATTTCCCTTTGGGATTAACAAAGTATTTTTGAAGTGAATTGAAACAGGAAATGTAATTACCACTGGTAAATACATTTTACCAGTGGTAATTACTTCTGCCATTCTAAATAATAGGAGAATATATATATATATATACCTGTACTTTTATATATATATATATATTTGGCCATTTTAACTGTCTGTTAAAATGGCCAAAAAGAAGATTTTCTAGCTTGTGGTTTGGGTTTAGTCTTCTTTTTATGTTCAGGAACTGTCAGCAAGCATCTTGCCTCGTATGTCCAATCTTTTAATTGCGCTTTTGGGAGGATAATAATTGAGCCTTTAAATTCAGCTGTATTATTTTCACAGTCAAATTCTTTATCCGGCGAAGTGTGTTCCTGGAGATCATAGCTGTTGTCGTCATGGCTGCAGTCGTCCGTTGTCTCTTTTGTCACAGCAGGGGCAAAAAAGTCTTCGTCGTCTTCGTCATACTCAACTCCTGCCCACGTGAGCATTGGCCGAGAACGTTGACCACAAACTTTCCCGGCCGGGGAAGTTTGTTTTTTTAGATCAGAGTAATCTGTTTGGGTCTGGGTCCAGTCCTCTAAATCTGCTTTTGTCTGAGCAGGAGTTGAGTCTTCATATTGTCCGTCATACTCAACTTCTGCCCAAGAAAACACAGGGGGAGAACAAACTTCCCCAGCCGGGGAAGAGACCTTGTTCTCTAGGACGGATGTCTCATCATGGGTAAACTGTTCTGATGCCTTGTTTGTCGGGGCAGGAGTTGAGTCTTCATGTCCTTCGTCATACTTGACTACTGCCCAAGAGAACATTGGGGGAGAATGTTTTCTGCAAACTTCCCCAGCCGGGGAAGTTTGTTCTCCCAGATCAGAGACCTTGTTCTCTTGGACAGATTTATTTTCAGGGGTCCAGTCTTCTGATGTCCTTTTTGTCTGACCAGGAGTTGAGTCTTCATCAGACTCAACTCCTGCCCAAGAGAACATTGGGGGAGAGCGTTTACGGCAAACTTCCCCAGCCGGGGAAGTTTGTTCTCCGAGATCAGAGACCTTGTTCTCTTGGACAGATTTATTTTCTGGGGTCCAGTCTTCTGATGTCATTTTTGTTGGAGCAGGAGTTGAGTCTTCATCACACTCAACTCCTGCCCAAGAGAACATTGGGGGAGAGCGTTTACGGCAAACTTCCCCAGCCGGGGAAGTTTGTTCTCTGAAATCAGAGACCTTGTTCTCTTGGATAGATGTTTCTTCATGGGTAAAGTCTTCTGATGCCTTTTTCACCTGAGCAGGAGTTGAGTCTTCATCAAACTCAACTCCTGCCCAAGAGAACATTGGGGGAGAACGTTTACAGCAAACTTCCCCAGCCGGGGAAGTTTGTTCTCCAAGATCAGAGACATCATTCCTTTGGTCAGATCTTTCTTTCTGGCTCCCGTCTTCAGATGTCGCTTTTTCCCCACTCGAGGATGTTTGTTCTTCAGCAGGGGAACCATTTGATAAATCGTTCTCTGATGCAGCCATCTCTTCAACTGTATTGTCTTCCCCAGCCAGTGAACTTTCCTTCTCAGCTGGGGAAGGCTTGAAAAGATAGGCATCAATCACATCATATTCGCAGTCGGTGTAAACGTCCTGTGAGCAAATGTTTTTCTCAGGGAAAACTTCTTCCCCAGCCGGGGAAGGATTGAAAAGGTACGAATCAAAAATATCGTACTCTGTGTTGTCCTGGGAGGTGCTTCTTTCAAATTTGATATTGGGAAGCAGTTTGTTAAAAACCTTCTTTACTCCCGTTGTTACCATATATCCAACGCCGAAACTGATGGGAAAAAACATTGTGACTAATGCCTGTTCCATTTTTAAAATCCTGGTATAACAGTGGTCAAGTCAAAGAGTTGTTTGTTTGTAACCTGGTGTTTTGAGATGCAAGCATTCATAACCTCCAACATTCTTTGATCTATGACATAGATCTATGTCATAGAAGAGGTCATGAGCTGTAGTTCTAGGGGAATGTCTTGCTTCTCATCGTTGCCATGGAAACGGTCAAATCAGTTCTGCATGACTCAAGCTATTAACCCTTTGCAACTGCGTCATTTAATCCAGTGTTTTTCAACTAGTGAGCCGTGAGTGATCGTCAGGTGTGCCGTGGAAATGATTCAATTTCACCTACGGTACCGTATTTTTCGGACTATAAGCTGCTACTGTTTTTCTAAGCTTTGAACCATGCGGATTGTAGCCCGGCTTTGCTGTGTATTTTTCTTCAACCACCAGGGGGCTCTCTAGCAGGAAGTGAATCATTAGAAGTCAAAATTGTAAATCAAAAGAAGAACGTGCTAATTTTCAACCACATGCTAGCAGCAGGCCCGACAGAGAAATGTTTTCAAACTCATATCATGCAGCTTTTAAGTTGCGGGCTGTCGATCTGGCACTACAGGAGGGAAATAGAGCCGCTGCATTTAAGCTCGGTGAAAACGAAACCATGGTTCGGCTTTGGAGACGGAGTGCAGCGTCCTTAATATATGCAGTAGATTTATTAAGACGCCGCCCTCTGCTGGGTCCTTATGGAAAACAGAGAGCAGCTTCCAGTTTTTATTTTTATTTTATTTTTTTAAAGGACCCCTTCTTTTCAATATTTATATTCTCCCACTGGCTAAGGTTATAACAGGACATAGGATTAGCTACCACAATTATGCGGATGATACACAGCTCTACATCACGATGTCACCAGGTGACTCTGAACCCATCCAATCACTGAATAGATGCTTAGAACAGATAAATATGTGGATGTGCCAAAACTTTCTCCAGCTGAACAGAAACAAAACTGAAGTTATTATCTTTGGACCTACAGAGGAGCGAACCAGAATCAATGCACAGCTTCAGTTATTACAACTAAAAACCAGCGATCAGGCCCGAAACCTGGGAGTAGTGATGGACTCTGACCTGAACCTTCAGAACCACATTAAGTAACGGGTTGTACAGTTTAATAGTTTTGATAACCAACAACTATTATATCTTCTGGCATCAAACATGGCAGATAAATATCAAACAGCTGCCGGCGAGTGCTATTCGAAGCTCGAAAATCAGAACCCATACAATTCTGAGAATAACTCTGCCTGCTAGCGAATAAAAAAATGTTTAAATATCTGAGGCAGCATCAATTAGTTCCGGTAAATTAACCAGGGTACAGCCCCACTGTTTATGATACACAAAGTGTGAAAGACATCATCCTTAATCATGCAATGTTTTCTTGTTTAGTTCTTTTTTTTTCCTTCCCCCTTCTTTATTGGGTGTAAAAACACAATCCCATTCCATGCAAGGAGTGTGGAGTCCCCAGACAGCTGTGTTGTTTACTGCCGATTAACAAAGAGAACGGAAGTCAAGACTGTGGCACCAGGTACTGTGAAGGAGGTGGTGTCACAATACCACAACAGAAACACAGTAAGAAATTCAAAGCCCAGGAGACGTACGGAGGCACAGGGGAGGAAATAAAGAGCTAAAATTTAACACAGCGGAAATAACAAGGGGAAGGAGGTGGATGAGAGAGAGAGAGAGTGGTGTGTCCTAATAATCCTTGCTGCCAAACCTTTTAATGTAAAATACTTAAAGAGTAGCTGGGAAGTGTTCCTTTAAATTGCTCCTGATAATCAGATACAAAAGACGGAGGTTGAACATGTTTTATCTGTTGCTGAATAAAAGCTGCTGCCGGTGTACAAAAAGAGATCATGTCGAGAGCAAAAACACAGCTTTTGAGTCTGATTTCCAGAGTCAGATCAATATCTTGCTTATCATGACTGTTTTGCGTGTAAAGTCTGTCTTTTTTATACTCAAGCTCCAAAATTATTCATGGTTAGCAAATAGGAGCAGGTTGGAATTCATTAAAATGTATTGATCATGCAAGGATAGAAATAAATCTGTTAATTCAGGCATTATAGCAAATATTTTCCTTGTCTAAATCCATTTTTCACTTTAATTATACTGACATGACATTGATTAAATCAACTACTAAATCAGGATTTTTTTTTTTCCAAATACAGATATTATCAGCAAAGAATAAAAAACATCTCCTGATTAACAGACGTTTAGATCAACATAGCTGTTAATAATAGACAATGAGGGTTGAACATGAGCTTTTACGCAAGAATATGAGTAGAAGATTGATGTTCTTTTAAGGATTTTTTTTTTACACTGGTGGCCTTTATTTGACAATTATCCAACAGGAAAGGTTCAGAGAAAATGGGGAAAATACATATGGGACACCCGCTCTAACCAACGCCCTCAAGATTGGTGTTTTTGACCAAATTTTTGGCTAAAATCATCCTAACAACTAGGAGGAGGTTGACACTGGAAAGTAAATGGAGGAAAAAAACAAAACTGTCCTTAAGAAAAAAAAGCATAAAAGAGAATTTTATTTCTGAAACACATCAGTGTAAAGGGCACAATAATGAAATGATTTTAGTTTTGATAAGTGGCCAACACCTCAGACACCAAACTTTCAAGCTGGATGTATAAATACAAGTTTTGTTTTTGCCTCAAAGCGCTGACAGTGTTGAGAAACTGAATGGCACAAGGTGTTTATAAATACTGTAAAAGATCAGAGGGAATATTAGAACAGTTTATAAAGCATATTTGTCTTCAATTAAATTGATTTTAACTGATTGAATTTTACTATTTTTGAATTAGTATTATGTACTTTTTCAGTACTTTTGTTTTCCATCCATCCATTTTCTTGCACCCTTTTTCCCTCAGTGGGGTCGGGAGGGGTGCTGGTGCCCATCTCCAGCCAACGTTTCGGGCGAGAGGCGGGGTACACCCTGGACAGGTCGCCAGTCTGTCGCAGGGCAACACAGAGACACACAGGACACACAACCATGCACACACACACTCACACCTAGGGGCAATTTGGAGAGGCCAATTAACCTGACAGTCATGTTTTTGGACTGTGGGAGGAAACCGGAGTATCTGGAGAAAACCCACGCAACGCACAGGGAGAACATGCAAACTCCATGCAGAAAGACCCCAGGCTGGGAATCAAACCCAGAACCTTCTTGCTGCAAGGCAACAGCTCTACCAACTGCGCCACTGTGCAGCCTACTTTTGTTTTATATATATTAAATACTGATCAGTAGTTAAACCTGCAATGACTTATTATGTAATATGTAAAATGTTAAGTTAAAATGGCTGCAATGGTTGATTTTTTTTTACATTCACAATTTGGTTCACCACCCAGGGGGGCATTCTGTCAGGGGAGGTCCAAGTCAAATATTATTTTGCAGTGATGTGATAATATATTGTCCGAATATTAAAAATATATTAGAACAATAAAGTTTTTACGTTAAAACATGATAGGATAGTTTTCTTGTTGGAATACAATGTTTATCTTATATCATAACTTTGATGAGATGCAGATAACTGATGTGTTTACCTGCATCAATTTGCTTTTATTCAGCAGCTTAGGCAGTACTGTGATTATTTTGGGTGTGCTGAGAAGGAACTTAAAATAGGGTGTTATGGGAGGAATAATGAGTCTGATCTGATTGAGGTGGCAGCCAATTAATCAACCGTAGCGGTACGGGAGGCTCCATGGATACAAGCTACTCCTCCTGAACCACATTCAGGCAAGTTTTATTGTCGAGTAGAGTACTGTGAGATAGTCCCAGCTACATCTGGACGCACACAAGATTGACCGAAGACAGAGCTGGCCAAAGATTATTTCAAATAAGTTAATGTGCCAGCTTGATTTCTATGACAAATTGAACCCTTCTCATTTTGCGTAGATGGAGAGATTTGTGGAATTTCTGAACGTGAAATGTTTTATGTTTGAACTACAAAAATGTACTATTCTAACATTTATATGACATTTGCATAGTAAATGATCATGTTCTTACGATAAAGAAATTATATCGTAGGAACATGAAAGGTTCTTGTCATATTGTGATGAATATAAATGTTGCAACCAAGTGATTCTGTACATTATTGTTAATTCAAAATGTTAAATTCTTAGGTTGGTCAGAGCACAGCTTAATTACTCGACACTAAATAGAGACTCTTTGTGATTTAAAAACTCATTTACAAAATATGAAAGTGTTTACCATATTTGTTCAATTACGAAGAGAGCATTTTTGTATTACTTTGACAATAAGACAACCTAAATTTACGCAAGTCTATACCGATTTACATATATGACGTGGAAAGCAAACATTATCCTGGGCAGCACTCAAGCAAGAAACACCTCAAAGTGTCTGTATTTTCTTTTTCTGAGAATGTCAGATATTAACCTTTAATAATAACGTACCATGTCAACCGAATTCAGTTTCTGGATGTGCAACAAACGACCTCTAGTTGTTACTGCTAAAATCCTAGCTGGACTTTGCCACTTTTTAATAGAGAACAAAAACAAGACTATTCCAAAAAAAAAAAAAAAAAAAAGAGGAAGCATTCTGCCTGCATTTTTTTTGTTCCGACATTCCAAAAGAAACTAATGAGAAGTTGCTTGACAACTACTGAAAGCAAAAAAGACACATCTACCCAGCATTACTGCAGGGAACACAACGCTTCTTCAGTTTTCTAATATCCTAAAAATATACTTGAAGCGGGATTGGGAGTCTGCCAAAGGATCAAACGGGCACAAGTGGTGCACCAGCTGGTTCCGTGGAGAATACCTTGATTCTCGCTGCAAAGAGACTGACGTACCACCCCACAGGTCAAAGGATTAGCAAGGCCTTTAGCGACAAAGACGAGTAACGGGAAGGAAGAGGAAGGTAGAAGGTGTCGGATTCCTGTTTGAGGTGCTTTCAGCTGCTTTGTCATCATGTGGCAGTTTGGAAACAACTGAAAAGCTTCACTAAAAAGCTGTCATACGAAATTAACTGCTGTCATTTTCCACAGGAGAAAGGCATAAACACATTTTTTCTCTCTTTTTATGAGCTAAACTCTGTTTTGGGTTGTCTACATGCAAATTTTTAAAGAATCGTAGCATATATCTGTGTAATTCTATAGAGAGGTTGTTTAGTTGTTGCTTTTCTGTATCAAAATGTAAATGAACGTGTTCTCTATTTGGCGAGCTTAGGTATAACAGCAGTACGGCTTTCTGTCTCCCCTCCGTAATTAGGTTACCATTGCTTGTTCTCAAGAGGCTCAGTGTCAGTTGCTTGAATGGTCTATTATATTTTCTCTACCCTCTCTTGCTCTTTTTGGATGTCTATCACCACACCTGAACAAATATCGCAGAGCACTGTACATAAGACTCAAGCTGGGTAAATATACTGGCACAGAGATACAGTCAGTTGGTAGGAAATCTTAGCTAAGGCACAGATTAAATATAATTTAAGTACTGTATGAAAAAAAAGGGGGCTTATAATGTGAAAGTAGGAGATTTCCTGTCTGAATACACTCAAAATGTCAAATCCTAATTGTATGACGAAACTAGAAGTTTTTAAAAAATATCATTGCAGAAATTGTTTGCCTTGTACATAATTAAAATGTGGAACTAAAGTTAAATATTATCATATATTCATACATAGAAATGTGGTTTTTAATGTTTTTTGGGGGTTTTTTGGCAAATAGATATCTGAAATGTGGGGCCTGCATTTGTAATTAGGTCTTTTTCTGAGATATTTATCCCAGATTGTTTCTGTTTCTGATTAAAAAAAAAAAAAAACATCCCCAGAATATGATTCTGCCACAGTTGGCATAGTTGAATTGACATTCAACAGAGCACCTCGACAGATACGTGGAACAGACAGATGGTGAAAAAGGCCAAAACTATTCTAGACAGCAGAGAACATCCCTCCTTTTTTTTAAGAGGAATTTATTCTTCCCTTAGGTTGAAGGAACTATAGAGAGCAACTGGTACAAACATAATTTTGGTCCAACAACAATGAAAGCTCAATCTTGGCATGTTTTAGAGATTTTAATCCTTGTCGATATTTTGATTATTGATTAGGTATTGCATTTGTGTTGACATGTGTTCGACTCTTTAACAAGATATTTCATATAGCTTTCTTCCAACAGTTGTCTTCCATTCCTCCTTGAAGCCCAGGTTTGTGGAAATAACCACTTTGTCTTTGTCCCCTTTGTTGCTTTTCTGATGATACTGACAGCAGAGGTCGCCCAAGGCAGCATTCCACCAACAGCGTCTCTCCTTGGACAGTCATGTCCTTGTAGGTTTACAGCTAATAATAATATGGCTAACTGTGAAATGTTCAAAGCTTAGAATTTTGCTTTACGGCCTAGCTCTTTGCGAACTTCTCCACACCTTTATTCCTGACCTGCCAGATGTATCCTTGGTCCTCATAATGCTGCATTTTACTATTTACTTCTAACACACTTCTGTCTTCACATGATGGCTGCGTTTTTACTCAAAAACACCAATGATGTTCACCTGGACAACAGACTGAAGTGGACACTCAGCAGTGAAGCCATCTACAAGATGAGAGAAAGTAGACTTTGAGGAAGCTTTGGTCCTTCAGTGTTCACAGCAAGATGCTGCACATCTTCTATAAGTCTGTTGTGGAGAGTATCATCTCCTCTCACATAATCTGTTAGGGTAGCAGCATCAGAGCCGAGGACTAAACGAAGGCTCAACAAGCTAGCTGTTAAAAAAGGCCGGCTCTGTTCTAAGACCACTCTGGGAGATACGGAGAAAGAAAAATTATTCACAAAATCAAGAGAATCACAGAGAACCCAAAACATCCTTTTTGTGAGATTGTCTTATAGCAACAAAGCGTGTTCATGCAGAGGCTTCTTGGGAACCGCTGTAATACAGACTGCTACAGGAGCTCCTTCCTGCCCACAGCCATCAACAACTCTCTGAAGAACCTTGAATAAATGAGTTACAACATTAAAATTTCACTTTAGGATCAATGAAGTATTTTAAATGAATTTTAAATTAAAATAACTGATTGACTTCTTCAGGAATTTGATTGTACCAGATTTTATTTAGAGATATCAAATTAAAGGGGGCTGGATACATGTGCAAACCACACAATGAAATATATTTTAGTTTGTGGTTGCAATATGACAAAATGTTAACAAGTTCCAGGGCTTATGAATACTATTGCAAGGCGCTGCATAGCATTTCTACGAGGATATGTGCTGCCCATTTTAACAAGTACATGAGTATAGCCTGCAGCAAGTGGCAGGGACGCTGTCCTCAGGGCGGTGAACCCAGATTCAAGATCTGGTTTGCCCCGGCGCTTTTGAAGTTTCCCCCAAAAACGCTTTGAATCTCAGCCAGCTCCATGGACAATGTTGTATCGGTGACCCTTCACCTGCCCTGTTGTGAGGAAGGCAGCAGCCAAAAATGAAAACTCCCTCTGGTTGACACAAAGGAGACCCGGGCTTGTTGCAGCACTGTCAGTTTGACCAGTCAGGAATGGTTTGATCAATATTTCACATGGCTGCTTTCTGCTGGAGCTCCCCTGTTCAGTTCAACGTGAATATCTGCCACCCGTGAAAATGGCGAAATGCAAAAGATAAGCTCAAAACAATTGTTGAGAAAAATGAATGCATACTTTTTTAATTTTTTTTTTTTATAAATGCATTTTTAATGGACTTAGTGATGAACTGCAGGCAGAATCACATTTATTAATCTTAATCTTTTTTTTGAAGAAACTTTGTTGATAAAGAGTCAGAGCACTCGCTAAACATTTGGGATGCTCTGGTGTTTATGAAGCCATTCTTCATTACAGCAGCGTAGAAAAATGTTTGAAAAATGAATTGCAGTCATTTCTAAGTTAAGAAAGCACCTATCAGCCTAAAATGAAAGCTGTGTTGTTTTGTCTCTGCTGTTTTGAGAAGAAAAACGGCAGTAGAAATAAATGACACGTAAATTTACGTGTCATTTATTTCTACTCCCAGCAAACAGAAGTTGTGACTTACTAATTAAAGTCCATTTCACCCCAATCAACTTAAAAGGTAAAACATACATTTAAAAAACAATTACTGTGACACTGAAGATTTTGCCCAAATCAGTCAGTTTTCAGCCCCAGTGGAAACTGTTGCCAATTAAAGTGTATTTATTTTTTTGTTTTTTGTTTTTTGTTGTTGTTGTTTTTTTTAAATAATTGCAGAGAATTAAGGACCTGCATTAAGATTTTAAATTATTTTAAGTTTTTTGTTTTTGTTTTTTTTTTACACATCTTTCTCAAGGTTGCCGAAAAGTGTGGAGTGTGCTGTACTGAACAATCATAACTAAGTAATGTCTTTGCTAGCTTACAAAGTACATCATTCCCTCAGTTTCAGCTTGTCTTTTATCAACTTTTTATCAACTGGAAGCTCCAAAAGCTCCAAGCATTTGGAGCTTCCAGTGAAGCTCCAAATGTTTCACTGGAGCATTTGGCTCCAGTGAAGACAAAAAGTGGGAGCTTGAGACCAACAGAGTGAGTTTTGTTTTGTCTTTTTCATCATTTTAAATATTTTAAGACCCAGTTTTTTTATTATTTTTATTGTTCCTTCTTCGATAGGCTTGAAGCAGCAGAACACTGAATTCCACACTGTTGATCCCAATATTCACATACTATTCATAGAGAGACTCAATCAGAAACACAAAATCCTTTTTCATATCATCATGCTTGCTAGCTGTGCTAATCACTAACATAAGGCAATAAAGACTGCTTAAAAAATCAGCAATGCAAACATTTTAGCATAGTTTAAAAAAGAAATCTGTGGCTGAAATAAAGGTATGAATGATTTATCAAACTGAAAAGAAGCAAAGAACCTCTAAAACAAGAACAAAAAAGGAAAATAACTTGGTATACATGAATAGTACATAAAGAGAAATCACAATTTGCAGGTCAGAGCTGTGCAAAATCACTGAGATCTTTTACAAAATGTTTAAGTGTGTCTCTAGTATGATCTATCTAGCATTTAGAAAAGAGAATAAAATGGTTTTAAATCCCTGGTACTAAATAATTCAAACATTCATTTTGAGAAGTTTGATTCTAGCCTTGCTGGGCTGCAATATGTAACTAAAAACCAGTGAGTAACATGAACCCAAAAATAGCATTAACATGAGTATAAGTTGGTTGACACGTTCCCACTTGTTTTGTATAGACACGGAAAAACATGCTGAGGCCTCGTGAACGTAGAGATTTGTGTGTGGGAGCACAGTTGTCAGTCACCACTCACTTTTTGTCAATCGCAGGTTAATGTGTGACAGAAAAAAAGGTACACAAAAAAGGAATCGCCTTTATTAACAACCAGTGTTCGCTCCAAAAAAAAAAAAAAACTTGTTAATGTATCACTCAGACTGTCTTTTTATAATGTTTTTTTCACTATTCCAACCCAGAAATTGAAGGACAGCATGTTGCAAACAAAATAAATGTTCTGACTAGAATGTGTAAAATATGGATGTACTTCGAAATGAGGAACAGGGCAAATATGACAATGGGGACAAGAAAAATTCAATAAAATTGGTGAAAAATACAAGACAAAATTTTGCAGACACACAAAATAAAAACGGGTAAAAGCTGAGGCTGAAAGACTAACAAAAGTGTCCAAAAGGAAGCTGAAATACAGCTTAAAAGTCGTCTAATTAAAACCCCAAGGTAACTTTGATATCAAGTTTAGATTAAATGCAGTCAGCGTGGATCCCTAAGGATCATGGCACATAGATTTCTGTGTCTCATCAATTTGTTTTGGATTTCTTTACTATGGTATGATGTGTTGCGTTTTAATATCTCCAAGAATTAAGTGTCTTTATTATTATTATTATTACTTTTGTCCCATATGCCTGGCAGTTATCAGGTCTGCGTTCGGTGACTGACATTAAACTGAAACATACAGTTAATCAATTTATTTGTGTGTACTCAGATTGTCTTTGTCTGAAATTACTATTGATGATTTGAAATGTTTAACACTGAGGAAAAAAGCAAAACAGACGAAATGTGCAGAAGGACCAGTTCCTTTTCTCTGCACTGTATATCTATAGTGCTGCAAAAGGACCCCAGTGCACTTTAAGTAAGTTTCTGCAAAGTTTTGTGTTCAATAATGTCTTCTACTATTAAAGGACCTTCAGGTAACTTCAGACATTGTATAACAACGATCTGTTTTGTCAAAATTAAAGCTGTAGAGTCTGTCACACTTGACTTGCTGGGTCTGAACTCTCTGACGTTTAATTTTGTTCAAAAGCAAAAATTATAGGTGTCAAGCATTGGTTAGTTTTTTTTGCTTTGAATGGTGCTAATCTGGCAGCTGTCCTGTGAATACTCCTCCATTAGCTGCTGCAGCTGAATACAAGCCTATGCTATCTACTTTCAAGAAATAAAGTTCTTGAAAAAATGAACAAAGAAGATTATTTTTATTTTATTTCTTCCCCTGTAGTTGAGGGGTTGTCAGGTGATAGCGGATCTGAAACTAAGTACTTTTGGTCCTTTTATAATTTAGAAAGTCTAATTTGAATAATATTCTAAAAATAAAAATATGCTCATTTATGGCTGACTTTTATATTATTCATTTTCTAAAGACAGAAAAGAAAGCTAAATGTCTGCGGAGGTAACGCTCCTAAAAAAAAGCCCTTCTTCTTCTTTGCTTGAATGAGAGGCATTGTACACAGGCATATGAGTCCTATATGAGTGTCAAGTGTAATCGAACTCAGTGCATTGATAAGGTTAAATATGTACGCATGAGCTGAATATAAATCTAGTTCTGAGTCAAAGCCTAAAGATTCAAGGCTAAACCAAGAAAATTAAGCAGCTTGTCCTCCATTTGATCTGTTTTGATTCATCCCACACGAGATAACGATCAGCTCAGCGATGTAGCTGGGATTTTATTTACTTATTTATTTATTTACACCTTTTATTTATTTATATGTAGTTTTAAATACCACCCACGTCTGCTCCACATTCTTCTTGTCTCCTCACTGCTTAAGATCTCGGCACTGCAGCAGTGGAGCTGACAGTCTTTTTGCTTTGTGATTCAGACATTCAAAACCATTGCTTAGTGCCTTTTTCTTCATCTGCTAGTGAGGGTTTTTTGTACACATGCCAGTCTAAGCAGGAGGCTTGTTTGTTAAAATCAGTTTATTTTAGGGTGAAATGTGTAATTTAGAAATTGAACAAATCCAATTGCAGTCAACTTACCATTAATCAAAAATATCTACGTAGCATGGGTAAGGCTGATGCTTGTCCTCCATGATTGCCTTGTAGGGTTTGTCGCAAAGCTCTGGAATGGTGAATTCCCAATCGCTGGAAGGAGAAGACCCACTGCTTCGAACGGAAGTGCGTTGGGCTCTTCTGCTTGTGGATTCAGACAGAGTTGAAGAGCGAGCATCTCCAGTAAGAAATTCTGGAAGTGTTCCCAAGGGATTTTCCTCTTATCAGAACTTTTTTTCCATGTTTGCAAATAACACAATGTGCTGTTGGATGGTTGTTCCTCAGGATTCACTCCTAGGTCCTGTTTTGTTCCTTTTACACATCATCCCCCTTGATAAGATTAGCAGTGGCTTTAATAAAGTGTCTTTCCATTTGTGTGCTGACGATATTAAACTCAATAGTCTGCAGGTAATTTCTGAAACCTTTATCATTGCCCCTGTACAGAAGGTCCCTTGGGCCAAACAAGCTCAGTGTTCTGTTTGACCGGTCGGTTTCTCCAGACAGATACTTCTGGTAGCAAGTTGCTTTTATCAGTTGAGAGATATTTCTAAATTGACTGTGACGTTGCCCAAATCTGATGATTAGGATGATTATTCATGTTTTCATTTCCTTTCATTTAGGCTGTAGTGACTCCTTTTTACTTGCTTTAGCAGATCTGCTGTTACTTATGTCCAGTTAATTCAGAGTGCCACGGTGAGGCTTTTAACAAAACCTGACTGGAAGGCAAACATCTCACCAGTTTTATCTTCTCTACACTGGCTACATCGTCAAATGTAGAATTTATTTCAGACTTCTAATCTCAACTTTTAGAGCTTCTAATGGACAGCTCAACCTTCAATGCCTCACAGACGTGCTGACCTCTTATTCTTCAGATTGGGCTCTTTGATCTTCTGAAGGTCCCTAAAGCCCAGATTAAAACTCCAGGTGACCTGACCTCTCAGGCAGTAACCCCCCAAGGCTGTGGGATGCCCTTCCAAGTCTCTCCTTGTGGCCGACTCAGTTGATTCCTTCAAAAAGCAGATTGAGGTACTTTTATTCAGACAAGCTATCAGTTCAGTGTTATTGTTTTTATCAGTTGTTCTGTCTTTGTTTTATATCAATGTATCTGTGAAGCACTTTATTTTGTCTAAATCTAAAGGTGCTGGATAGATAAAGTTTACTCACTAACTAAACCTGTCTCAAGGTTAAGTCGTGTCAAAAACAGAAAGCAGAGTTTTTGACTGACAGTGTTTTTGTCTATTTAACGTGTGAATCATACTCTTTGCAGACACGTGTCTCAACTTTCTTGGATCAACTTGTGTCTCAGATGCTGACTTAAAGAAACCTTTTGTGGAGGCGACAGAGGAGATGAGCCTGCACTGCAGCATCCAATAGGTCTCCCTCTGGAGCACATCTTTATTTAGACATGCAAGAACTCTGCAGCAACTTACGAGAGAGGAAGTGATGTTTAAAGACAATAAAAAAAAAGAGGCTCACGTGTTATGTTCATCTATATATGCAACAATCAAAAAAAGTGACATGAAAGATTTGTTTTTCAGGTATAACATCAGATTTTTTTTTTTTTTAAATAGAAATTAGTTTGTTTTTTTGTTTTTTCCCGGATTGGGTTTACTGAGGTAGCTTAATTTTAGAACAGAATCACAGCAGAACCACTTGCTGAATGAGGACATCTATGGGTCAAATTAAGTATTGCAGCAATCAGAACATTCTCCCTTTCTGTTGTGGCACAAAAAAAATCTAGGTAAATAAAATGTAATAAGTTATGCTATAATATATATGGGCAATTTAAGCAGGGAACTCAAAAAGAATGACATTCTGATCCAACTTTTCTTTTTTTATTTTTTATCACAGCAAAAATCAGGTTGAATAGAAATAAATCCTAAAGACGCATCCTATTATGTTTAAACTAATAAAATTTAAGCTAAGACAGAAATCACATTCTGCTTTATTACATATATATAGCCAAACCCACTACCCCCCCATGACTCACTGCTGGTGGTGATTCATGTTCTCTAACATAATCTTGCCCAGAGTGGGGGAAGCAAGTATGGCAAACATTAACCTACAGTACTTAAGCTGCCGTTTTCTCAAGGGGATTTGGAAGGATTTTTTATACTTAGAACTAAGTGGCACACTTCAGAAGGAGGAGCAGACATGCATTGACTAAAGCTACTTAGTGGAAATGACACACTAAATTGAAAATGAAGGGATTTTTTTTTAAATCTCTTGAATAGAATTACATTTTGTACACAGCATTGATTTCATTGTTTGCTTCATGCGCAGATATATAGAGAGTGCTCTAAGGTAAATTTGTTTTTCTGTGTGTGTGCATGTGTGTGTGTGTGTCACAAATGACTTCACTCTCAACAAAGACCACTTGATTTCTCTACAGACTCTCATTAAACTGGTAACATTGAGAATCCTTTATTTCCCAGAAATAGACATTTGCCTCATCATGTTCAATCAGTACAAGCACTGATTTTGATTTTGATTGAAGAACTTGCTTTGGTCTTCCAGACTTGCCTCTGTTAACTTCTGTTATTTCACCCACACACACACACACACACACACACACACACACACACACACACACACACACACACACACACACACATACACACACACAAAAGTTACGCAGGACAATCTTAATGCAGGCAATCTTGTTGCATGTTTTCATTATTTTCTTTTCAATTTATTGCATTCTAAATAACAACTGGAAACCACTACTTGTGATCGTTTGGGGAAAAAAAACAGTTCTGATAGTATCTGGCATACACTGTTAGGACCTAATTATAGTGAGAATTGTAAGGCTTTTAACATTTTGTACACTTTAGCTGTTTAGGACAGATTTTCTTCTTTTTTTAAGCAGTTATTGTAAAAAATTATGACTTGTACACATTCAAAACATCTATAGCCCTCATTTGATCATGAAAACTCTGCTACAGACTCAAATCTTTTTCTGCCTTCATGCAGGATTGTCCTGAACTCAGTCCATCTTCTCATCGACTCATAGTGCTGAGCACAACGTCACACAAAGCAGTAACGTGTGACCAGTGGTTCCTATGAGTCCTTCACAGAACAGGCGTGTTCATGCAGAGAATAACGTACACGTAGCTAGACTTCATTAACTATTTTAAGGTTGCGCTGGATTTTATTTATGGGTGTTAAAGTAAAGGAGGCTACATACAAAAGCCCTGCATTCTTTTCGGACCTTTATTTCTATAATTCTTGTAAAGCGTAAATCCTTTTTGGTCCACTTCATTTATGTACCACTTTGCATTGCTCTGCCACATAAAATCACCTTAAAAGCCATTATAGTTGATGGTTCTGTACTGTAAATTAATTATTTCTAAGTGTATACTTTACTTGTTTAAAGATTACTAGCGTGTTGAAAGGACTATTATTTAACAACCCACGACTCACTGTTTCCTCTGTTTGATCCAGATGTCACGACAGAGACTTTACCACACTTCAAAATGGAAAAGGCAACAAGAACATGCTTTTCAAATGAGGCAGATGTGTGTTGATCTTCATGAGTTAGATAATACAGTAACAAGAAGCAGATAATCACCTAAATGTGCCCATATGTGCAGTCGTAGCGACAGAGTGGATGGTAAAGTACATAACAGTCTTCAAATCTCACTGCTACAGAAATGCAGCAACAAAAGATTCATTTATATGTTCAGGATTTTTACACTAGTTTTCCATAAACCCCAGTAATATTCAATAAAAGGACAGCTGCTGTATTGAAACATCCCCATTTATTTTCCTTGTGTTGATAAGCAAAATGTCTACAGACCACTCAACAGTTTGTCACATTAATAAATAAAGAAATGCATTCTTTTATGTGTCTAATCACAGCTGTGGATATCTCCTTAGTTCTGCTTAAGCCCGCTCCCTCAGTTCATTACTATTTCATGGCCCAAGGCCACTTTTACTCATAAAACTGCATTACATTATTTACAAACTGGAAACAATTTGACAAACACTGTACTACAGGACAGGGAGTCACAAATTAACAGTGAATTATGAATAAGTATTTCATTTTCTACGCTTTGTTACATTAAGGTCCTTTATGTGGTGAGGAAGGATGTGTTATCAAAGGAGACATGCCCCACACTGCTGTTTGTTTCTGTAAGAAGAGAAAGAATCAGACCCAGAATGATTTTTTTTGCTTGATTTGTATATGATCTAACGGATTTGAACATTTTCATGCTGAGTTTTTTTCTCTGCATGATCGCAGAGACAGAAAAAAACCCAAAAACGGGTGAATGGAGAAACTGGAGAGACGAAACACCGGTACGATCATCAGAAAGTCCCAAGCAACAGGGGATATAGTAAGAATGAAGATAACAAATGACTCTCATTCACACACTTCTTAAACATTCTGATGTTAATCATAACCATTTGCCATTTTCTTCTTGACTCGTGACTTTCAACCAAGCCTGAAATCCGAGTGAAAGATTGATACGCTGATGCTACTCTCCTCTAAGTGGTGTCCGATATCCCTCACATTCCCTTCAGTTTGGATCTTTTTTTTTAAAAAGACTTCCCTCCAGGTCCACTTTCAAGCTGGCTACTCCGGCTGTTTGTTCAGATCTATATCAATGTTAGAGATAGGACCCATTCCTCTGATCTCCTCCATCACTGCAAAAGAGAGGGAGCATGCAGATGATAAACACAACACTTTGAAGGGTTTGTGAACCCAAAACGCTGACTGATAGACAGCTAGTTAGCTATTTATAGCTAATTAGCTTAGATAGATAGATAGATAGATAGATAGATAGATAGATAGATAGATAGATAGATAGATAGATAGATAGATAGATAGATAGATAGATAGATAGATAGATAGATAGATAGATAGATAGATAGATAGATAGATAGATAGATAGATAGATAGATAGATAGATAGATAGATAGATAGATAGATAGATAGATAGATAGATAGATAGATAGATAGATAGATAGATAGAGTGAGATGTGAGGCGCTCTCCCACAAATGGAGAGAATTTCATATCAGATGATAAAAGACTGTCTACGTTTATCAAAATCTGGATGAATCATTCTCCAGAAATGGTGAAAGTCAGTCTAAAAAGATTTGAGAACTCTTTATATAGTTCATAAGTGTCTTTTTTTTTTTTACATTTTTATAAGAAATATTGCCCTGACAACATCAGTTACTGTTACAGTTTCCTGCAAAAGTATTCGCTTTCCTCGACATTTTTCACACTTTGTCACGTCACAACCTCAGACTTCAGTGTATTTTTTTCGGGGGGAGTGTGAGGGGGTATTAATGAGATAAAACAACACAAAATAAAAATAATTCTGAAATAATTTTTTTTTACACCTAAAGAATACATTTCCTTTGTGTGTAATTTCAATGAAACTGTATGCAAGAACAGCAAAAGGCAAAGACAAAGCCTTCACAGCCTTTTTTGAATCAGTTAACTTTACTTTGTTTTTAATTTTAAGAAACTTTTAATCAGTCGTACAAAGAAGCACAATTAAACTAGCCCTATTAACTGTGATGATCTGGTACAAACATTTGAAGTATAGAAGAATAGATGGTAAAACTGTTGCTTTATTTGGGACAAAATCAAATAAAGCACTGGTTTGATTTTAAAAGTTGATAGATTTTAATGTTACAAAGTAGCAGCTCTGCATTGTTGGTGTATTTAAGAATGAAATAAAAAGGTGCGCTGTGCTGTCAGAAGGCTGTGGCTACAGGTTAGATGGGTAGGTGGGGGGTGGGGATGAACTGTCAATTGTAACCCTGCAGAAGAAGGAGTGTAAAGCTCTATCGGGACAGTGGCGGTTCAAAGAGTGACGAATGTGACTGCAATTCAATCAAGAGCAAAATGATAGCAGCCTGGCCCTTGACCAATAACAAATTGGTGGCAGGTATGTCATTAATTACACATTTTTCATGTTCTTCTGGCATTGCACTTTTTGTCTCCTGGAAATTTTCCATTTTCAAACGCCCAGACGGATTCCACCCAACATCGTGGTCTGTTTCCAGTAAAGCTTTAGCATTAAAGAGCTCTTGCTTTGCGTCGGATACAAAGATCCGCCATGACGTACACGCTGCGGGGATCCCGTTGTTAGGGTAGAAGAAAAACATGGTCTGTAACATCACTTTTGGCCATGTTGCCTCAGACCTACCGGGGGGAACTCCATTCCCGGTTAAATGACGAGCCGCCACCTGTTCTCATTTCATCTCTCTTGCACGCTCGCTGTGCCTGTTGGACCACCGGTGAAGGGCAGACACCCAGGTACTCCGTGAGGAATGGAGGCAGGTTTCCTGTTCAGAACTGTCCCCCTGTCTATTACCTGATGGCTGCCACCTGTTCACCTTCTTCCACCCCTTCCCCACCACTACCTCACTGCACACACAACTTGCTCTCGTTTGAGCAATGGGAAGACTTTCCAAAGGAAATGTTCTACCGTTGGAGTCACGCTGGGGTAAAGAAGGGAGGTGAGTCGATGATCCTCTATTTCCAGATGCCTCTATTTTGAATTATGATCATCATGCAACTCCCTTTTGGCCTTCAGTCTGTATAGCAATCTTCATTTTGTGTCTGGTGAATTTGGGGTTAAAACGTGTTTGTTCTTCATTCAGTGAAGCAACTAGAGTTGGACAGAGTAGCATTACTTCAAGTAACATTACTTATGCAGAATTTAAGTACGATGTATTAAAGCTACCCTTAGAAGTAAATTTTTTTCAATAGGTTACTCAAGTGAATCCAGTTCTACTCCCCTCTGCCATCTTTGTCTGATATTAAAATTAGTTCAATGATCTGAAACACATCTTTTTAAAAACCTTGCAAATGCAAAGTTGTATTTAGCATGTCATCATAACTCACTGATTCTTCAAAAAAATCAGGTCTTGTAACACTCAAGAATCTCAGTTGCATCATCTCTTGCCGTAGAATAAGATAATAAACAATAAATAAAAAAAAAAAGTAAACCTTGCACAAGGAAAAGCTTGCACATGAGGAGTTACTTCCTTGACAGATTATCAGTCAGATATCAAAGTGGCCAAATCCGTCTTTCCTGACACCCTGGAGCTGGGGCCATCTGGATCGGCCATTTTCTGGTCATTAACCACGCTCGCATCTCCAGGATGTTCGATTTCTTGCTCTCTCGGTGCAAATGAAGCTGGCTAACTCAGTCTTTACAGCCTCCGCCTCTTTGTTTGCTAAATTTTGTCTGTTGCGTGGTGCAGGAGAGACGCCGCTTTTGGAAATGGACCGCGATAAAAGGCATCTTGATCTGGGCACCGTGCAGCATGATGGCGTGAGCCGCGTAGCTGCAAAAGCCGAACTTCAGTAAACATACTCTCTTTTTCTCTCTCTCTCTCTCTATCTCACACATACATAAGGGAAAGTGTGAAGGATGATCACAATGACGACCACGACGACGAGGTGTTGCATCTGCGGGGACCTGCTAATGATGAAGGCAGTCACATCTCTAACGGGACTAATTGGGATTCAGAGAAATCGAATGTAATGATAGATGGAAAAGGACGGCAACTCAGCGGTGCCTGAAACTGCTGGCAAAAGATCAGAGGCATGAAAAGAGCTGAACCCTTTCACTCAGGCCTCAAAGTCATCTGTTGCCAGCAGGTAACTTTGCTTTGGCATTACAAGCTCAGACTCAAGCATCATTTTCTTGTTGCTTTTTGTTTTGTTTTTTTTGTGCGTGCCAGTTTTAAGCAATATATATGTTTGCTGGCCAGTTTAGACTGTCAACATATTCCCTGTTAGGAGGTGAAAAATGGGTGCACCACACTGCGCAGCAGATGGCAGGAATGGATCATCAGTCTGAAACAGGAGACGCGTGATGTATGGATTCCCCCAGAGGAAACACTTTCAGAGTATGAGCCACTTTGGGAAGACATTTTGCTCGCAAACCAGCGGTTTTGTGTCCATGCTACGCACTAAAAGAAATAAATAAACGCATTCAAGCTGTTCACCTTTTTGAGATTTAAATGACCTTGTAAAATAATAATTTAAAAAAAGGCATCCAGAAGTCGAATCAGTCGAACAACAAATATTAGTACATTCCACCTGAATCGCACAGCTTTGCAGCTCCTCCACTGTTACAGTAGGTCAAACTCCAAAAAGAAAAAAAAAAAAGTTGAACTATTGTGTAAAAAGCTCATTAAAAATAACTCCTTTCAGTATGTGAAAGCTCATATGTAGCTTTGTTTCACAGAGGGAAATATTTCAAGCCTTTATTTCTTCAGCTTTTGATAATTATGTCTTAGTGAAGATGAAAACCAAAAACTCGGCATCCCAGGTAGTGAGAATATTACATAAGATCAATGAAATGGTTATTTTAAGCAGAAATGTCAGGCTTCTGAAAACTATGTTCATTTTTAAGAGCACGTGAAACGGCCTTCATCTCACCTTCCTCTAATACCCCGTAGATCCTCCACAGGCCTCAGGTCAGGTGAGTTTGCTTAATGTGAGGAGTCCAACATTCGCAGTGCATTTGTAGAATCCGTCTGTTTGTAACGGGTTTTGATGGCGCCGATTTCAGCCTCAGAGCACTTCTTATGATTCTACCACAAATTATCCAATAGTTTTTGCTTGAAAATCTTCTCAAATCTGCAATTATCTTTGTCATCAGTGACAAAAATGTTGAGCTATTTCACAACAACATTGTATTTTCTTTAGATGCCTCCTTGATCAATGCTGTAATTTTTAGGGGAGTGTGTTTTATGGATAACTGCAAGTGAAATAAGCTTAATACTAACGCGTCTTTTTTTTTTTCATAGGAGCAGCAGATGGCATGAAACGAGGGGTGTGAAAAATATAAAAACCGATCGCTGCAAACCAACATTGCTAAATTTAAAACTTTAGGAATGCTTGCAGAAAGTAATGAAGTTGTGAAAAAAGAAGTCATGTATCTGAGCAAGTCATTGCAATGACATAAATTGAAAACTTAATTCTTAGCTGAAAAGTTTATATGAGCATGATGATCAGATGTAAATTGACCTCTGGAGCAAATTAACAAATTTATTGACTGAATATAATTGATATACACCAAATTGATGCTTTGTTTTGTGTAAATTTGACACCTTCCCTACCTTTTCAGAGTGATGTTAGAAACTTTGAGACTTGACAATTCATGGTTCTTTTCTCTACCAGCCTAGTGCTTTTAAGCATAGCATTTTTGCAGAATAGCAGATGAGTCTTTTGCTTCAAGCTAATATCCATTGGGTGGTAATTCAAGGAATGTTGCTTTGTACAGGCTAAACTGATCTAGAGATGGTGGTATGGTCAGCATCTGTTATCAGTATTACTGTTTTGGTTAAATGTGCAGAAGGTAACTTATAAAAAAATATATATATATATATTTGTTTCCATTTTGAAGTTCATTTTGGGAGCATTAGATTACTTTAAACAAAGCATAAACTGAGGAGAGGGAATTGTAGTCGTAGATTTACTTTATGGATCACGCATAATAATTCAAATTATAGTGTAATAAAAAGACCTCTTTACTATACCCCTTTAAAATTCTGACTAACATGCTCTTTTTTTATCGCTGTCATTTATGTTCTTAATGAATGATGGATTAGATCAGCTGGTGCAACACAACAAGCAAAAAACAACAACAACCTAATAGTACATTTTCCTTTGTTTTACCTTTTAATAAACTCTTTAACTGTAATCGAGCCAATCAGTGCACATGGGTCTATAAAAAAAAAAAGCTTTGTTAATTGCAGTTGTGCTCTCCAAAATCCTGCAGAGGCCATCCACTCTCTGGCTCATTTTTAATGTTACAGCATTCACTCCAAGCCAAAGTATAAGTAATAACCAGTTATTTGCATTTGGTAAAATGGATTGAGGCTATCACATTGCTGGGGAAATTTTAATTTGTCCCTATATGTAAAACCTTGGAATTTAACTGAGATGTACTATCTATTTAACAAGCCTCAATGAGTGTTAATAGCCGACATTTTTCTTCTGCCGTTTCAATATTTCACTCGGAAACACACGTAGCGACAACGTGTCCTCCAAACAGCCACACAGAAGCGAAGCACTGAAGGGAGGCAACATTAAGTGGAAGAAGCAGCAAGGTTAGAGGGACAAACATCACATTATCTAGACAAAATTCAACACTGAAAAGATGGCGTGTCACCTCATGTCAAGTTCATCTCTTTGAAAGCAAACCCTTCCCAGTTAAACCAAGAGCACGGTGAAAAAAAAAGAGTTTGAAAAGTTGCAAATTAGAAAAAAAAAAAAAAAAAGTAAACAGCAAAAACAGAGAGGAGTCCTTTTGTGATGATGAAGGCATCTCAATATGACATGCAACCACCAGTGCGTGCCATGAATAAATCATACTGAACCGGGCAGAGCGAGTAAACAGTTATGCATCTTCACCTCAGATGCCTGGAGAGGCCTGTCAGACAAAGAAGTTAACAAAGTCTACCTCCTCATCAGCATGCAAAGCACATTTCAGTGAACCAAAGTCCAATCCTGACACCACGCTCAAAACCATTCTCCACCGTTTCTCCAAAGATCTCACACTTTCAACAGGCGAGTTAAAGAAAAGCATGGCAACACTGCGGCTCGTTTTTGCCCTGCGTCGTCTCCACTCTGATGTATTTAAAGAGCACCCAGATTGCCTCTGTAACTTACACAGCCAGAGCTCAAGGTTTAGCTGCCAATTTGTACTTACTGCGGATAGACTCGTTCAGACCTCCATAATATCACCTGTTAACACAGCTGCAGGCATGACTTGGCTCCTAACGGGTGTTGCTGCATCCAGGCTTTGCTCTGATGCAAACCGTCTCTAGACTCTCCTGTGAATGTAAAATTGCAGTTGGATCTCAATAAAATTAGCATATTGTCAAAAAGGGTATTTCAGTCGTTCAAGTGAAAAACTGAAGCTCTTAGAGATTCATCACACACATTAATAATGTATATTTTAAGCATTTCTTTCAGTTTATTGTCTACAGCTAATAAAAAAAAACAAACTCATGTTTCTCAGAAATGGGTATTACATAAAGTCAACAAAAAGTATTTTAATATAGAAACGTCAGCTTGCTGAAAAGTATATCTATTTAATGCAGAGTACATGCACTCTGAGGCTTTAGGGAAGGCAGGGTTCTTTTAAAGCAGCGTTCAGCTCGTCTAAATTGCTGAGTCTAGTTTGTCGCATTTTGCTTTTGACGATACTTCAGACTCTCTGCGGGGTTTTGTTCAGGCGAATTTGTTGGGCAGTGTAACCAGATGCCAATTCCTGCTAATAAAAAAGCAGCATCATAAAAGAGTTTGTCAGCAGATGAAAGCTGTCAAAGTTCCCTGGTAAACCACAGCACTGATTTTGGACTTAATAAAATGCAGTGGGTCAACACCGGGAAACACCAGACTGAGGAAGCCTCCTCTGGGACTTTTAATTTTGTATTCACTTTTCCTCTAGACTTTGGGAACTTGTCTTACTGAAATGCAGAATTCCACTTTCTTTGAAAAGATGAATTGTTGGAGCACTGGGCGTTTGTCCGTTCCTGTTTCCGAGTTGCTCGGTATGGACGCTTCTGATGTCATCGCTGCTTCAGGAGTGGCTAAACACAATGATTGTGATTAGCCACAGGCAAAACCTTGAAAATCTTAGCCAAACTCTTCAATGAGGTTTACGTCACAAATCTCTCATATCTTGTGTTTCCATCATACTTTTTTCCCCTCCACTAAACTTTCAGTTAACCAGATAAAAAAACAATAGATTAAAAAAAAAATAAAATTTAACTTCAAAACAGAATAGTTATCACAGTAATTCAATTTTCTGTTAGAAAAAAAACGAGTATACATGATTTTTGATATTAGTTATTGATGTATACATGTAAATAATCATTTTATTAAGACTACACACAATTCCTCTTTTTTTAGAATATAGTTTTATTTATAATTTATAATCGGCAGATACAAAAAACTCTTTAACTGTATCCAAAATGTGCAATAAATCATTGATTTTTTTTTTTTTCTCCAAAAGAAAATACAAAAAGACTATCTACTTTGGAAAGTTGACAACCAATGTAAACTGGAGTGAACTGGTAATTCTACAGAGGCTCTACTAATTAATACTAATTCTCTTTTAACCGACTACAGTCATTAACAAATTGCAAGTTTTGCTTTGCTCTCCCAAGATGACAACCGAGTCATTATGTGTACATACTTCTAGAGTGGCAACATTCTAGTTCCACCATTGTTAAATACAAGAAAGGCAATAATATCCCAAAGCAGCACGAATGTGTAGAACACATTAAAGGAATTATCAAAATTGTACCAAGATGTTAATGTGAGGAAAAGAAAAGGGAAGGTTTTGTCCAAACATGATGTCGTAAACAATTACCTTCGATGACTGAGATGCACAAAGGAAAAAGAGAGAGAAAAAAGAAAGAAACTGGAGTATGTTAAGTGCTTAACAGCTGTTACTAATTCAAATCAGCAGTCTGAACAAGCGTCAACCTCTAGAATCGAACAATGAAGGCTTTAATGCACAAGAATACCGTCTGAAAAAGATTTGCGTGTCGAAATCAAATGACTATTTCAAAATTAAAATGGAATTATAATTAAGATGGATTAAACACTGTATAAGAAAAAGAGACTAACATTTTGTCTTCACATTTTGACTGAAAAACATCCTCACATACACAAAAGGGTAAAAAGAAATTTACATCCACATTCTTGCTATGATCCCATATCTTAACAGCCAAATAGGAATAGCTTTGAAATTATGCTGGCATGTGATCCCCTTAAATCACAGATATGACCTCCCCGCCCCAAAAAAAAAAAAAAAAAAAAAAAAAAAAACAATTTTACTCTTACAGTTATATGAATACATCATGACAAATCTGTGACTTTTCTTTATAAATCACCATCTGAGGGAAAACTTGAGGCAAAGAGAGGTTCAATGAATGTTCAAGTGCAAATTATGTGTCATTGTAGTCCTTATGTTCCCCATGCTTTCAGAAACGGGTCTGCAGGCAGATAACAGGATACCTCAAACAAGCGTACATTCCTTTTGTACGGCCCCATCCCCCAGATGGCAAATGTCACAAACGACAACAAAATCAACTCAAACAGTAAAAAGAAAAATACATTTCTTGTATATAAAAAAAAAAACAAAAAAAAACGTCCAGCCAGTTTGTGACATTAAGAAAAAAAAAACACATCTCTCTGTACAGCCAAAACACATCTTAAATCCTTCATTCCTATACAACTCAAAGCTTTAAAACTAAGTGTTTAAACATGCAAACACCGTTCAAAGATCCTATCTAGTTTCCGCTGTGCTTCCTCAGACAACGTCTCCAGCTAACTACAACTAAAACTACACCCTAAAGACCTACCAAAGTTGCCAAAGACCATTTAAGGATACTTAAAATGGTCCTTAAAACTCAATACTTTTAAGGACACTGATGTCAAAAAAAGATGATCATTCATATTGTGAGGAGACAATTCCCTGTCAATTATCCAAATAAAGCACTTGCGTAACATACTGTGTGCTCTTCCCTTTACTCTGACGCCATCAGCTCAGTACAACTTGTGGTAGTGTAGCTCTGTAAGGACAGACTCGAGACAATATGAAAAACGGCAAAAAAAAAAGAAAACTCTTCAAAATCTTTAGAACACCAACTATGTTTGATTTAACTTTTATCACATGCCAAGACCCTGACATCCCTTCCAAGGTGGAGAAGACTCCTCGACCAATGTTTCCCAAATCTGTATTTCCCAAAGGCCTGCACCATCTTTCGTAGGTCCATGTCTTCTTTCCAGCATTATGTTACCACTAGTACTACAAATAGATTAGAGATGCACCAAGAAGTCAGCAAATCCCCCGATATTCTGGTTCTGGAATCTAAATGGCCAGAAACGGAAATTTAGATTTTTCTGATCAGCTGAAATATACCCAAGCTTAACCAGATGGTGTTAACCACAGTGATCGGTGTGGAAGTCATTGCTGATGGAAGAAGCAACAGGAAGCACAGAGATGCTATTGGCTGATTAGCAGGAAACAGTCAGTTGTAGAACATTTCGAACCATGTCAGTAGTTCACCAAAAATAATAGAGAGCAAGATAAAAGCAAAACTGCTTTAACTTTTTTTTTTTTTTTTTTTGCTTCCATCTGTCATGGAACTTGTTGAATCTATAAATCACAGCAGCCTTTCAGAACTCTGAAGATCCTACATTGTCTAGATGCAGACTGTTACGCTACCTGTGCTCATTTCTACCAACATGCTAAAGGCGATTTAAACTTCAACTCAATAATACCGTTTTAAAATTATTTGTACAAAGATGATTCTCTCTGTCACAAACACGATATGGTATCACCTCTTTTACTAAACAAAAATTACTTATTAAACCTCCTGGCATGAAAGCTAAGGGGGGGTGTTTGAAAGCTGTTCGAGCTGTTCTTACTTTTTCCTTCTATTTTAGTACTTAAAAGGCAAACAATCTGAATCAGCGGACAAAGACTTTCGAAAAACCACCAATTGGAAATTGATTATTCTCGGTGCATCTCTAAAGGTAACTTAGTCGAGACTTCACATGCGATGTCTAAGTTGCAGAAAGAATGTGGGCAAGGCTTTCAGACTCCCCAAGGCAAATGCAGTTGTGCATTGAATAACCTCCAATACCAAATTGTTTTCTCCCTGTTCAACACCTTCTCCCATGTAGTCTGACCATCTTAAAGCCTTTACTACATGCAGACAACAGAAGCATTAGCGAAAAAACTTGAACCTGCAGTGGAGATTTTGCAAGATTTCAAAAGCAGAATTGTCATTTTAATGTAACTTTTTTTTTTTAGTCCATACATTTAGTTGATGCCATTTCTAGAAAAAAAAGCACCTGCATCCAGCATTAGAAGTACCATTAGGCTTGAAAAATGCATAATGACAAAATGCAGCCTTACAACTTTAAAGCTAATTCTCAGCCCCAGCTATTGAAAACATCTTAGTGGCTGACAAAATCTGGACATCTTTTGCTGTTCAGCTTTACAGTTTGTCCTGGGCTTAGCACTTTAGTTAGCCTAAGAATTTTTGACAAACACATAATAATGTAATTTAATATCTATGTTTGTTTCAGACTTTAACATCGTTATTCTAAATGCAAAGTTTCACTATCCAAAATATTAAGTCGCAATTTGATCATGCCTAAAGTAGAAAAAAAGACATTTCAACATCTAAAAAAACTGATAGGCAAAAGATGTGCAAAAGTAGTCAACCTGCAGAGATGAAAAACCAATTGTAGCAAACATTCATATCTGTAATGTACAATCCAGTTGATAATGCAACACATTTTCAATTCAAAGAGGAACTTTATTTTCCCCCACTTGCTCAACTTCACTGCGGATAATTAAGAAACTTCTATGTTCACAGCCAGACAGCCTACATCCATAACAACTGCCAAATGTCTGATCTTCATTGTTTCCAACTAAGCTTACTTTGCTTTTCACCTCGGCCACATTTTTGCAATAGATTAAGTATTACTAGATGCAGAACCTTCTGAACACCAGAAAAATAAAACCTCACAGAAGAGTGGAATGGACAACGACAGGGTCACTTAAACATAAATCAGGAGCTACCAGAACCAGTCATCTCAAACTGTGGTTGTCTGTAAACCTTGTGTAAAAATCTTAACTGAACACAAAAGTGCAAACTGCTACCACTGCCCTGTCTGTGTCCTCAGTAGTGCTTCTCCTGTAGGTAATCTTTCATCTTGTTGGGTAAGGGCAGTTTCTGGATGAGGTCTATCCTTGTGTATTGCCTAATGACAAAGCGGCAAAGATACTGCAGAGAGCGCACTTGCATAAACCGAGATACTGGGTTGGTTAGTCTGACGGGGTAGGTTGCAGACCCTGGAAGGCGAGACCTGGAATAACAAAAGGCTCCGTTTTCTGAGTCTCTGATGGAGTGTTCAATTAAATCAACGATTGATGTGTGACCCTCGACATCAGGCTGCTCGTAGAAGCTGAAGCGTCCGTTGGAGTGTTCGATGCGTGTGTGAAGGGTTTTGCTCTGCGATCGGAAGCTCAGGCTGAGCAGGTACCTGTCGTCTGAGCTGTCTCTGACCAGGAACGAACCATCAGCCAAGTTGATCAGCTTCTCCTCCGCCTCCCACCGTGTGATTGGACCCCAGTACCAGCCCTGCCTTGCGAGCTTCTTAAGCTCCTCGGTCAGACTGGTCACGACCATCGGGCCGCTGCTCTGGACTGAATCGTACACTCGACTGACTCCAGGAGCTGAATTTGGGTCAAAGTTGAGGTGGTGTCTAACCCTCTCAGCTACCTGGCTGTCTGTTGAGCTGAAGCTGGAAAAAGTCCTAGGGATGTGTCCGTTACTTGTCATGGGTGGCAGAAGGGGGCTGAGGGGAGGTGGGACTTCCACCCGAGAGCTTTGGAGCACCATACCAGCAGAACCTAAAAGAATACTATTAACTGAGGTTTCCATAAAGAGGTCCGCAGGCATCCCATTAACCAGTTCATGCTCCTCCTGTCCCTGTTCGGTGTGGAGGGATCTGCTGTCTGCCTCTGTCACTACTTCCATGGGAGTAGAACTATCTAGGCAAAAGGAGTGGGACCCTTCTGGGTACATTCCATCATCTGAAGGCATTGTGTACTGGATATAGTCCTGGGGCGTCAACCCCAGCTCCTCAGGCACATCATTTTCGTCGATGTTTAGATGCAGCTCACCATTTTGTGGTTGTTGGAGATACTTTATGGACTCTGCTTGATCCTGAAAGAGCCCTTCCATCTGGAAGTTATGAAATTCTTTATGAACACCATTTAAGTTGGGACTCGCGCAAGGAGAGTGGACCATGGCTTTAACCTTTACCTCCATCTTGATGCATGCTTCATCAGAGTTGACCGGTCGCAGAGGCCATGGCGAGGGGCTGTAATGGTGACTCCGCAAGGATGCGGATCTGAGGGGTCTCTGGGCTTTTACTTCATTGCTGATGGGCACAGAAGACGACGAAAAGTTGTCGTCGTCATCTGCCGAACACAAAGCTGAAGAGCCACCTTTTGCTTTGGCCTTTTGTTTGGCAGACAGCCTCCTCTTTAACGAACCCATTAGGCCCTCAGTCTTCGATCGACTTTTATTTTGGCCTCCTTTCTCGTCCTCACAACCAAGATCACACCCTGAAAGGTCTTTGGTGTAGCACCCTCCAAAAAGTGATTCCTCCTTAGAAAAATCTGTTGTCACTGAAGGCTGCTGGAGCATGACAAAGTCACCCTCCTCTTTGCCCTTTATGCTGAGGGACTTGCGGATCGTCTTAAGGCTTATCTTCTTCATTCTGACAGGCCCTCCAATGTGAGGGCATGGGACGGCTCTCCTGATATCCTGATGAAAGCACTATCCACAATGTCCTTCCATCAGGCCACATGAAACAAGTCATCCATACAGTGGATCCAGAAATCCCTGAAGACAGAAAAAGACACATCTTAGTCGGTTTGATAATAATAGATTCTTCTGTAATACATTTTCTGGTTACATTTTTTTTTTCGTTTCATTTTATAATTAATAACAGAAATATAATTTCAAAGTTCACAAAAAAACAAGATTTGGAGCACTCGCATAATTTCCCTAAGGATATTTCTATCCATATCATGTTTCAACTATTGGCAATAAAGTCTATGTAACTGAATAAGATAAGACTTTTTCCCCCACCTGTTATTGTAAACTATACATTCACTATTAAGCGGTTAGATTTGATGCAACACAGATCAGATGACCTCTCAAAAAAGAAGGTTGGATCACAAATACATTAGAAGGTGAGATGATAAATAGTCAACACTGTAGGTATTATAATGACAAAGAGTAAAAGGAGAAAAAAATGGTATTTCACTCTACTCACACTGTGTGGTTTTCTAACATTACACAACCTTACTGCCTGGTATTTTTAAATATTGTCCCTCAGTGGGGAAATTCAGTTGCATCACCAACAAAGTTACAGGAAAGTTAAAATATGTTGATTTACACAAAACTAAAAATACAAAGGCAAAAGTTAATTATCGAAATTATCAAAATATTAAAAGGCTTTCAGTAGGGGTGCACCGATTGCAGTTTTCTGGCCGATCACCGATCTTAAAAAAAGATTTACCTGTTAATTCTAATTTGGGATAATTCAGATTCCCTTTCTATAACAGACAGTGTCAGTGGCGATAACACTTAAAATTACAATTATAATTTTTTTAATATTAAATACACTTATGCTTATTTTGCCCCCTTGCTTTCTTTTCTTAAAAGTAAATTACAAATTAATGAGAATATTTTCAAAAATTTACGTTTATTTCAATCATTCCTCCTGCAAGGAATGATTCAAAATCACTCAAAATCAAATAAATAGAAACTGTAAATCACACTTGTCAAACTAGAAGGCAGGCCCTAGGTGGACTGATAAACTATGAAAACCCAGCACTTGTTGCCCAAACCACTAAATTATCTAAACTTTCATTTTTTACTGAAAAAAAAAGGAGCGGACAGAGCTGATTTTCAGACCTTTGTAGAGGTAGATAAAATTTGTGAACAAAATTGGTTTCACATGGAAGCATTGACGATCACTGATCACTCAAAATTAAGGAAATTGGGGCAATCGATGCATGAACGACTGTAATCCCAGGATTTTGATTTTTTTTACCCTGCCTGCATTGACATTCTGTCATTATTAAAAACATGATATCAAAACTGTAACTAACTGCAAAGCCACAAAACAAGCATTAATGTAAGAGCTACTAAAACCCTCACACATTACCTATCTGAACACTCATGGAAAAACTGGATGGAGCTTAGATTGAGTAATTAAGCCAAAGAGTTTGAAAAAAAATCTTACTGTGGCACTTTTGCCCGAAGAATTGGCAGAAATCCCCACAAACAGAAACAACTACACCACAACCAGTAACTATGTTACCTTCAGTTATAAAAAAGCTGGCTATGTCAAACATGACTTAAAAGAAATGTGATTCCTTGATATTGACCTATATTGCTTTAAGAAGCCCCTACTCTTTTCAACACTCAGCAAGTCATCAGAACAATGCTCCTTTATGATGCCGTTTACAGCCGTTCTTAGGAGCATTTGACTGAGAAGTTGTTGGTATGAGCTCAACAGACCAGCACTTCCACCAGGTGTTTGCTAATTGCTGCTGCCGCTAGTCTGGAGGAACTGAGTGGGGAAAGCGTTGGTAGCTTTGCTCTGTGAAGCTGAATCTTGGCTGGGAACCGCAGTTCAGAGACGGAGCTTTGCGTAAACAGGCGGCGCTTTTGTGAGAGCAACTTCTAGACACCCCAAAATGGCTGCCACAGGACATTCACGGACTCCTCAAACCCTCAAACAAGCATGAAAGAATCAAAGCAAAAAATCCAGGTATGTTTTTGATGAGGTAATAAAATTGTATAGAACTCAAAAACTAAATTTTACAAAACCAACCCATCCCCATGCTTTAAATAATGTAAAAATGTATATGGAAGACGAGTAAAACATTTCCTTTTACTGAATACTCTTCAAATGATTAGGTATGTTAATGCAACAGGCTGACTTTACTTATAAAATTGTTTTACTAATTGACCTAATAAATTTAACAGCATTGTACTGTATTAAATTAAGGATTCAACTGGAATGGTAAAGGTAATTTTATTTATATAGCACATTTTTAGCATCAATGCAATACAAACTGCTTTACAGGATTTAAAAGGAAATGCAAACACACTTTCCATGTAGTTACAGAATGTGTGTAATTTAATTTGAATCAATCTATATGTTTGGATTGTCTTACTTTTGTGTTTATGGATAGGATTAGTTTGTTTGGACATAAATATAAAAACAATGTAGTCTTGCTTAAACATTAAAATAAATTCCAACCATCATGTTTCACTTTTCAAATCAGATCACCTGGATTGAATATAATAATATGTTCATCTACAGTTCCAAAAAGAACTCTTTAGTTATTAGAATCGTTAAATACTGTAGACACTAAATAATAAGACAAATCGCATTTTGGTGAAGATATAACATTTTGGGAAATTCTGTTGAAAATTGTTCTAGGTTCTAATAACATGCCAAGTGCTGTGTGGATTGTTATACTGCTGATATTTACCTTCAGACTCCACCCCATCTGCATATATTTACCTTGCATCATGCTAACATGGCTCAACAGTAAAACATTTCAGTCTCTGAGAAAGTATTCCCCAAATCATGTGAAAGTTGCGGTTGTTTTTTCAACATTCAAAATCGTTTTTGTAAAGCAGGACCACGTAAAGCTCTCAAACAAAGCTGTTTGATAATCAAGATAATCACGCTGCAATCTGATTACTCACCATTATCTGCAGGAAAATGGTGAGTCAGTTGGGTCAAATTCCACTTCCACCACCTTTCATTTACTGTTGAAATGAGCAAAAGCAAGTTGACATGCAAAGGTCTGCCGATAAAATTCACAAATAAAAGGCACTATAAAAAAAAAAACACAGCACCTAAAGATATGCAAAAGTCATGAACGCCTTGTGCTAAACACTAAAATTAGCCAGGTATGCCCTGACCTGGAAAGGCCTATGGACACAACAGCATGCTTGGAGGTTAGCTACGTGTTAGCCTTCTACTTTTATGCTTTAAGTGTGAATACTCTGAATCGGTTCTGTCGCTTTTTAATTTAAAGATATTACATTTCTCCTAAAAAATATCCAACAGAGACGCCCATTATGTCATAAATGTTAAGACTGCGTGGAAGCCAACACGAAACTGCTTTTAGCAGACCTGTGAAAAGTATACGTTCAAACTTGTCTAAGGAAGAATACAACACCGTTTCTTACCTTGCCGCTCCCAGCTTTATTTTTGTCGTAAGCAGTGCATTAATGTTTAGTTATCCGTCAGTGAAAACTCATTGGCAAAAGATATGCTCCTTGGCGATTGTTGGCTAACGTTAGCGTAGCTACTGCTACCTTACTACCTAAGTCAGTTAGCTTTGTTAGCGTTTTATGTCGAAAACATCACCGCCACCGTCCCTTTAGTTCACTTCTGTGGCAAAATAAAGCACAAAAACACAAACATGGACGGACTTTGTAATTTTCTTTACACACGGGTACTATTGGCGGCTAACAACGGCATAATTAATGGTACATCTTTTAAACCTAGGTCAGCTAACTCTTTGTAGCTCACGGCCTCTTCCTTTCTTCCTTTGTTGCCTGTTGAATTGTGGGAGCTGAGTCGGTGTGTGTTCACATGCAGCCAATCAAAAGGCAGCAATCACCACATCCTGCAAGCAGGCGCAGTGGAAACATCACTCCCATAATAATAATAATAATAATAATTTGATTTGTATTCATTTAGTTGGGTTCAAGATACAATTCTTATTTGGCCTATCTATTCAAGATGTGTCAGTAAAAAGAAAATAAAAAAGATTTCAATCAGCATCAACCAGCTGCAAATAATAATATTTTCTGTTTTTAAGCTATTATAAGTATACTCAGGCTAGTTACCACTCGAAATCAATTAACTATCTAATTTAATCACTTTAAAGTCACTTTTTGTGTGAAAGTATGAAACAGTATTACTAAATATAAAAACATTTGAGGGCCAGCAATCCGCTTTATGCTAAACCTGTTACTAAAATCTCTTTAGGACTTACCTTGTGCGTGTAACCCTACTTGACTCACTAAAACAGGGTTGCCATGTTAAATACCTGGAAATAATGATTTTATTTTGACATATTTTGAAACCCATCCAAACGAACGATTGATATTTAAATGATTCAACTTCCAAGGACTTAGCACTTCCAGAGCAGGAACCAGAAGGTAGATTTGGTAGTACCACAAATCAAGCCATCCAGTACAGAAGAGCCAGGTCATTGGGTCAATATCCAGTGGTTCACTTTTATCTCAAGTACAAGGGACACTCTTTTGAAGATATGAGGCTATCTATGTTAAACATAAAAAAACAACAATAGACAGATGGGACTTATGGGTTCATCTTTCTAACACCTACAGTGCAGCCTTCATTAATATTCCCAGTTGACTCAATCAGACCTTGAGACATGATTGAAACAATTCACTTGACATAATTAGGTGACATGTTTGGGTCATTAAGTGACAATAAGCCAAAGAGTGAATCAAATGCATTGTAAGCCCGGTGAGTCATGGGATTTTGGCAGCCAAGTATGCAACCTGAATAGCCCTATTGTTTGTTCTGACTACATCATATGTCATATGTTAATACCTGAACATATGTTTCAAAATGAATAGGGTTTTAAATGAGAGATGAAACCTCTTCAAGTATATGGAATTTCCTACAAACACAAAAAGCCTCTGCAATGTATCATTGTGACATCCATTTATGACTTTCTTAAACACTGGTGTAAACCCATTTAGTTTATAGTACTTACCAGACTTTAACAAGTAAAACTAGCACTATTTCACCATATCTTCACTAAAATAAAGGAAAACGGTAAAATGGTTAAAAAAAAAAGAAGTTAAAAAGTAGCCATCAAAAATAATACTCAAGTGAGAGTAAAACATTATTCTGCAAAAAAGGTTACTTAATTATTGAGTAGCTGATAATAACATCTGATTTAATATTTTACAATGATATCATCAGACCAAAAAAATATAAAGTTATTTGGAAATTCTGATATATTAAAGACTACAATGAAAATAAATAATAACATTTCACACCAGTTATTTTATTATATTTAAAAATATTCAACTATGGACACATACAATAATGTTTTTGGCAAAAAACATTTTTGAATAGTTTGTTGCTTATGCAGCATTGGTTGATAATTTGAGTTTAAGAGCCTAAAAGATCTAAACGATTTACAAATCAATGTAAAGGGGTTTAACAAATGCATTTTGTTAAACCCCTTTTTTTAGAAGGCAAATGCCTTCTAAAAACTAACATTGACTATTGTCCAAAAAACCGGAAGATAACATAAGATAATTAAAATATGTTTCAAGAAAAGCTTGCTTCATGGAAGCTAAAGACAAATTAACAAATGATGACTTACAGCATTGTGACTGTTGGAAGACTTAATATGCACAACCATGAGGACATCTATTTTCCATTTACACTGTGATTATTTGAAACTTGTGGAATAAATCCTCCACTTTATTGTGTTCCTTGATGAGAAACCAAAGGAGGCAAGCACTCTGCCATGTATGTCTATTGTCATTCATAAAGCATGGATAAATTTGATTTGATCAAATTTTATTTTAATCTTGGAATGAATCCCAGTGATGTCGACCAACCCCATGTGGTTAAGCACAGTATCATCATTAGCTTAAGACACTTGATTTGTCTGTCTAAAATGCACAGCTTGAAACGCAAACAACGTTCAGACATTGAGCAAGCTGCTCTTCATGATGGCTTGATTTCATCTTAAAAGTGTCTGCCAATCAGTTGTGATGTTTTGGCCACAGCTTGATAACTCAATTCCCGTGTCATAGTGTTTTTCCCACTGATGTCACCAGGGGAGCTCCGTACAAAGACAAACACAAGCACAGCACGGAGTGGAGACAGAAGTACGGGATGAAAGCTTCCCAAAAAAATAATTTAAGCCTCAACAAGTGTTTATTTGCTGAAACTGAGACCTCTCTATGTTCTGAATCCTCTCAAATCAGACCGTTAATGGATACAAACTAAGACAGGGTTTTCATCACTTGCCTACAAAGAAGGGAAACAAATTTATTTATTAGTGGTGATCGACAGTTCTGCATGTCGGCCTCATGTGGGTTAGCTAGAACCTATGTTACATGAATTTGTTTCAAATATTTTTATGAAATAAATGTATTCTATTTTCTATCATGGTGTTTATAGATTAGATAAAAGATTAATAACTGTTTAATAGTATAGTATATAATATAATCTTATATTGTATTCTGATTCCCTCTGACAGACCAACAGTAAGTGGTCTCTCAGTGTTGTGAATGTGTTTGTGGAAATCAAGAAAATTACATACAGACAGCCCTGAGCATCCTCTTTCTGAGAACACTATACAACAAGAGTCTTCAGTCAGAGGCTTATTCAGATTCACTGTAACATTGACTGCTACATTTGTTTTCCCTCTATGATTAATAAAATATTTTTGAATTAAATTTGAATTGAATTGAATGAAAGTGATATGTAGCTTGCGATATCCCTTACAACTAACTGTTTAGATAAATTATCGATCTGTCAAAATCAATCAATCGAAGCAAACCTAAATCCAAATGAGAATTTGTAAAACATCTTCAAAATGTATATTCACAGATATTATCCAAGATTGAGCTGCTTTGTGAAGAAGAACGGGTATAAATTTCAGTATTTGCCCCAAAGGATAGGAATGACTCAAGATAATTGTTCATGGAGTCATCTGGCTTCTTCTTCTTAGAGACTGATTTTAAAATTTGACTTTTTGCAATAATACAATTTCATGTGAAAACATAGTATGAAACAAACTCCCCCTAAAAACAGCTTCTTCTTTCTGAATCATACTAGATTCACAATGCAATGGTGATTCCAAATATGGGTTGATTTTTTTGTAAACTGAAGTGTGGAGTCCATGCCGAAGCAGTAAAAATGCCAAAAAGCACGTCGGTTTAGGCGATATCAAGTGGTGTCGATTTTTTATTTTATTTTATAGCTTATTGAATGCTCTTAGGTGATCTTCAAGATTTCATTTTGCAGTCTTATTTCTCTGCTGCCCACAGCCTTTATTCAGGAAGGTCTGTTAAATTTGCACTCACAAAACCTCAAGATGGCTCTCTAACGATCTGCAAGTGTTTCACACAACGGCAAAACTTGAACTCTGAAATGAAACATTGGTTCCCTAATTAGTGTCACCATTGTTTTAGAAGTGGAATGTGTTTACCGTTGCCGGGCTAATTTGGTCCATATACCGAACATTACATTGTTTTTTCCACGCTGTCAAGTGCATGGCAGTCCTTCCCCAACCTGCTTAGTAGCTGCGCACAGACAGGTTCCATGCAAAGACTCTAATTACCAGGCCCTATTAGGGTTGATCAAGCTGCCTCCTCTTGATGTGTCGGCGCAGGAAGGGTTGGCTTGTCGAGGGGGGGATGAGGAAGGAGGGGCTGCAGCTATTAGATATAGAACCAAGGACACTGAGAAGTACAGAATGCAGTGTTTGAACAAGCCAAATTAGACCTGACAAACAAACTTTAGTGTGGTTGATATTTGTTAGTGGAGCGTAAAAAAGGAAGCAAATATGCAGCTGTGGGAATAACCCAGCCTTTCTTATCATGACAGGGTAAACAGATCAAACAGTTTCTAATATCTGGACTGCTTAAACTTTTTATTAAAAAAAAAAAAACTGTTTGTCTGAAAAGGGATTTATGACAGCATATGAGGGCCTTAAAATGCCTGTTTCAACCCAAAATTGACTGAATATTCTGAATAGCAAGTCAAGATGAGCAGCGTACACAAAGATTGGGCCACACCGTTTAATGAGATGCCACTCCATGTGCAGAAGCTCCTAGTGTTTCATCTTAATTTCAAATGAACGCTGCATCAGCCATAAATTATTTGCACAATATGTCTGCGCTTGCTTCTGCTTGGCTGAGGCCTTTGACTCGACTACTTTGCTGGTGGGAGGTTTGCCGGAGTGGAGCTGTTGTTGAGGGATGTGGGCCTGTACGCCCATCTTCATTTCCTCAACACTCCTAGCAGGGTGTGAAGACTGGTAATGCAGGCATGTCAAGTATGTAGATTTCTTTCAAAACAGAAGTTTGTAAAAATGACTGTGGGGGTACACTTTATTATTTATGATAATAGTTGTTGAACAGATAGTTTGTTTGGCCGTAATATACACTTTTCATTTTTATTACAATGTAGAGTGTTAAATTCTGGACGGTTGAAAAACATTTTATAGTAACAAGGCTTTTGCAATAATGATCACATTGAAGATATTCTTACACCAACAAAATAAATGTATAAAATTTATATCAGTGGGTGCATACCTTTTATTTGCGCATAGATTTTTAACCACTATTTCTTGAACAGAAATCATGATGTTTAAAAGTTAAAAGAAATTTAATGAATTGTTAAATTTCAATAAGTTTTTGAATTGTTTGTCTATGCTTACGAAGCTTCTTAGGAGCCTGGCGGGTGGTGTGCACTGTGAACAGGTTGCCAGTCCATCAGAAGGCAGGGCAGAAAATTAAAGAACTCACAGCCAAGCTTGAAACTTTCACGATAGCAAAGTTTGACTAGTTTAGCAACTTTGACTAGTTATTAAGCTAGTCAAAGTTGGATACAAGCCTACATTATTGTACTCCAATACAGAAACTGCCTTAGCCGCTGCAGAGCAAGCTAAAGCTAAACACAAACTTTTTAAAATAATTCCCAGAAGGTAGCTTGTCAACATATTACAAAAAAAAAGAACAAACACCATTCAGTGGCAACAACCATATAGATTAAGAAGCTCTATTTGTTAGTAACTTTGCCTTTAGTATTAGTGCTATCAGTAGTTAGCGAAAACTTTCTTTTTGATTTTTGCTCCAACAAAGAAACTATTGCTTACATGTCATATGAAAATTCTTAACTCTTATTATGCTGACATATTTGTTTTGAAAATAACCCATGTCAGCTTTCCAAAATTATTGCTTTCTCCTGGACACTATACACAACCAATAGAAATGGATGTTTTTAAAAAATTATTATTATTATTATTATTATTATCATTATTATTATTATTATTATTATTATTATTATTATTATTATTATTATTATTATTATTATTATTATTATTATTATTACCAAAATTAATGTGCTAATACTGTTATGATTATTACTAAATATAAAATTTTAAAAATTGTAATGACTATCTTTCTTTGAGAATGACTGTAATGGCTCTTTCCATGGTGTTCCTCATTCTAATAGCAGAGAGAAGACTAACAATTGATTGAGAAGTATTTATCTTTCTTTGACAAGGACAGTATGACCCAAAGGTTGAGCATAGGGAAGAGAAAATGAAGGTTGTTTTTTGTAAACTAATATCTGCTGATTTTTATATTGCTCCTTTAGCATCTGTCTCCTGGAGATTTTTTATTATTATTTTTCTCTGTCCTTGTAATAATTAAAAAAACTGTTTTATGAAAATAATTCTGAAATTTTAACTCTTTAAGCGATTGCAGCATTATTTTTTTTTTACCTTTTCATCACTTTCCTTCATTCAAAGATAGGGATAAATAATAGTTCCCCTGAAAACAGCTCAGGATGAAAAACCTAACAAAAATTATGAGGATAGAAGAAAAAAAAAACAATCACAAAAGTAGCATAGTTCTTTGTTAGTCCTTGATGAAAGCATACCCAGAATTTTCTCTGAGTTATTACATATATAATCTTTGCCTGGAGGCCATATGCTCATTAGAGGCTACCATTATGTTAGGAGCTGAGGAAACCCATTATGTATATGACCAAAGGAAGGTTGTTGTACTTGAACATTTTAGAACCAATGTTGAAATAAAAAAATAAATAAACATTTATTTCATTTCATGCTGCTGGTCTTCCCTGCACCATGCATCTTACATTGCCAGTCCTCCATAACCTCTTAGACTTTATTGTGAAACTGTAAAATAATAAAAAAGACATGTGTGTTATTCTCAGAAAAAGGAGAAATACTGTAAAGTCTATAAGTACAAGTCAGCGAGACAAGTCCTGCAAGTGTATTTCAGTGTACACACTTCAGTCCAAACAATGGCAAAGATTTATGAAAAAAAAACAGTTTGAAAGGGCTTTTCTGTGTGAAAAAAAATCTCCTTAAGTATTTCTGCCAACTGCTGGTAGAAAACTCATGTGACTTTGATCATTCAGTATACTACTGAATATGGTATGCTGGAAATAACTTGGAAATAGCTCATTTGGCTTTGGAAAATGGCAAAAACATATGCTTAAATCACTAGAAATCATTTTGTAGTTTTCGTCCTCTCAAGCTCTCAAAGCATCACTGTCTTAATATGTTTGTAGAACATTCACTGCAAGGTTCAAATTAATTATAGAGCCTAAATCCCAGTGGAATTCTTTAAAAGTGTGATTACATTATAATGACATCAAATCTTTTGCTAAGCGTATTAATTATCAACCTGCTGACTGAACTTATCAGTGTCACATTTAAAGTGTGAGATCTCATGCAGCTGGATTCATTTTTACACAGTAAATGATAATTTTGTTTCAGCCGAATGCTTAAAAAAGTAATGTATACAGACTTTAATGCTTCTGAGAATTACTGTTGACGGGGTTTAGTGAACGAATATGTTCACTAACTGTAAACTTTAGTGTAAACTGTAAACAACTGTAAACTTTGAGTCGGGGTGAACAGTTGAGGGCAAACGTTCCATGTGAAATACTTGAAATAATATTTTAACACATGAAATCAAAATTAAAAACATATATAATATTAAAGCTATGTGTAAGCATTTCTAATGTATGCTGTAGATAATGGAAATAATATTTAATCAATTGATTAAATGTCTAAATCTTTAAATTAAACTTGGGTGTGAACTGTGTAAACTATATTTATTTCTGTTTTCAATTAATTGTGACATATTTACTATGACATTTTTCCAGACGTATGTACTGAAAACATTCAAATTGTCACAATGGCTCGTCAAAAAGACCATAGCTTGGTCACCTGTACAAAAGAACTGCAGATTACATTGTAAATACCAAATAACTTGCTTTTGATAGGTTAGGAAAAATAAAATAAATTGATGATGTGCTGCTACACAGGACATTATTAAACATAACTACTAAAACAACTATAGCTGCTTTTAACATGTAGTTAATTTTTTGAATGTTTTTTATTTTTAATATCAATTATGTATTTAACAACTCACTGAAATGTTTGAATAATTATGGATTAATGTATTCATATGTAAATAAATGTAAACTAAAATAAGCTATAAAATAAACTGTATGAATTTCCAATGTTGTTCAAATGTATTGACTTAACTATAAACGTTTGATGTATTTGCGACATACACTGAAAATGGCATCTGTTTATGGAGGACTCCCTACCTATTTAACTTAGAGAGACGTGTAGCCTTCTGAATAACAAAATGACGTGAACATTTAATAGAAAGTAACAGCCTGTTACGTATGTAAGAATGTTTACCTATGCATATTTTCTACATTTTTGTCAATGTGCAATTGTATGTTGTCACTTAAAAAAAATATCTTGTCCTGGCTGCTAAAATTTTGAATATATGCCTTGGCGATAGGTAAATTTTTCCTTCTGATATTCTGAAAAGAATACATTTCCTACACAGTTGGTGTACCTGAATGCGCCTTAGTTCTGACTTGAACAGGAAGCGCGGTGACGCTGGCGCGGTTGTTGAAAACAAACCCGGGGAAGTTGTTGTTGACATGTCGCTTAAAGATAGTCAGAGTTCAGACACTCAAACCGCTGCAGAGCTTCTAATACACGGTTTTTGAACGGAAAGCCGTGAGGCATCCTAAAGCTAAACATGGAGTTATCTCCGCTTATAAAGAAAATAGGTAAGCCGAACCGCTAGCTGAGTTTTGCTCAACTTATCGCTAACACAACCCTAGCGACAAAACCGTTAGCATTTCAGCTAATTTCGTGTAACTTACGTGCATAACTTTGGTTAAACTCCTTTCCAACTGTCTGTTTTGAACTCACTTGATTGCTTTCCTTAAATCTCAGGTCACTCTTTAGTGGAAATTAGGGTTCGAGCGCTGAAGAGCATCTTAAGTAAGCTGGACCATTCCCTCATCACTGTGACTGACATTGTTCAAGAGAAGATGCTGTTTGTATTTCTGCTTGAGTGGTTCAATTTCCCGGAGGTTCCAATGAAGGAGGAAGTCCTTGAATTGCTTTTAACATTAGCAAAGGTACATAATGCAGTATGTTTCAACTTGAGACTTTGGCTGAAGAAAAACATCGCTAGATTTGAAAGATAACTAGTTTGTCATTTTTGAACTAAATGTATCAGTTGGACTGAATAGTATTTAATTCTTGTCAACAGTTTCCTGCAAGTCTTTAGTGCGCTCTATTTCTAGAAATATATGTTATATTTCTATTAGACATTCATTTTCCCGTGTTCCTATATCCAGCTGGAAGTGCTCCATTAGCTTACTCAGAGCAGAAGTAGAATTTATCTAGAATAAAAGCTACTAACTAAAGCTGTACAGTCAGTACATTATATGTTATTGTTAATTTGTTCTCACTTGAACCACTGTAGTTAACTGAACTCATCAGTTATCCAGTCAGACACTAGAATTAACCATTTTAGTGATTTACAGGTCAAACTCTTTAACAGAAACATGTTATATCCTAACATTTAAGTGCATAAAAACTAAAATAAATCCTATAATTTTCAGATAGGCAACAGCAACAACAAAAAACATACATTTGTTTTACTTACAGAAAAAATAAATCTGACAAACATATTTTGATGCGTCAGTTATAAAATGGCATGTATATTTTGCATTCCTCTATATATTTAGCCTCTTCAATAGACTTTAATTGGCCTTGATGCCCACACTTGACATATAGTTTTAATGATACAGTAACTATTTGGAAGAGTGGTTTTGTTTATGAAAGTCATTTTAGTAACCAAACTTTACACACAGCACATGCATATCCTATCTGACAGGTTAACCCTATTGCAAAAAGAAACAAAAAATATCTAGATTTTAATTGTAAATGTGAATCGGTTTATTAAACAAACATTTTTTGACCAAAGAGGCCATATTATAAATGCTGTAAATTACATTTGTACACATTTAGTGTACATAGTCCACCATCAACATAGCCTTGTGTTCTTCTGTTTTAAAACCACAAGATTACATCATTTATACATTTGAGTCAAATTTATAAAAAAAACTTAAAGTATTGAAAGATCAAAGATTAATTGAGTTTTTGTGTGTTTAATTCATGTCTGTTTATAAAGTTCAAAAACAAATATCTATCTTCCAAGTTTTCCAGTGATTACCTTGAATACAAATGGATCAAAAACTTTAGAGCGTCACATGCTACAATTTTTTTCTCTCATTTTGTGAGTATTTATTTTGTTGTTTTTGTGTTCAAAGCATCCTAGTTCAGCGCAGATGCTGAGGGATGTCGGGGCGGTGGACTTTCTCTCTCAGCTTTCTCCTACAATCGAGCCCAGACTGCGAGCTGTCATCGATGGAACCCTGGACCAGCTGTTCCAGCTTCCTGAGCTAGTCCCCAGTCATTCAGCTGTCTACTCTCATGGAGCGTGCAGCGCAACTACAACAGGTGTCACAAGCTGAACCAAACATTTCTTTTACCTGCGACTGATTTTTATTTCACTGTGCTAAATTGCAGCTGGCAAGTTGTCTTTTTACCTTCTCTGTTTAGCGGAAAATAGATGTTCTGTGTCTAAGATGTGCGGTAACAAATGTCCTGTCTCCTCTGCAGCCCCGATACTTGTTCCAGTTGACGATAATCTGCCTAAAATGGGTTATTTCCGCAAGAGTATGCACAACAATACAAATGTACCACCTCAGAAGATGGCAGGTAATCTTTACCGAGATATACCGTTGCTTTTTCTAACGGCGTATCTTATTTTTAATATAAAGATTGGTTTGTATTTTAAAAATTTTTTCCCCCTCCTTTTATGCATGCAGTGCGTGAATCTGTGAGATGTCTGAAATTTTCTGTATTTCCGTGGCTGACTTTAACAAACACAGACCGACACATACTTTCTTCCAATGAGAGGTAAGACTTAACACAGCTTTTATTTTTCTTGTTGTTTATTCAGCTCCTGGCACGCTTCAGCTTTTAAGTTCCAGAAACTTTTGAATTTATGCCCAGCTCTGCTAACAGGATCACATTTATTTTCTGCTGTTCTTTTTTTATTTCAATTACTTGGTTATATAATATTCATATTCAAAGTTTTTTTTTTTTTTTTGCGTATATTAAATATATCCACACTCATTAATTTGATGCAGCTCTCTGGGAAGCAGCAACCCTAACATGGTGAGGACAACCTGTGAACTTCTGTGTGACGTCATTCTGCAGGACTTTCCAGCAGAAATCTTCCTGCAAAGGCCTGGAATCGTTAAGGTAGTTTGTATTATTATGTCTAAACATTTGTGTTAGCTGAACATACAATGCTTTGCAAAAAGTATTTGTACATCTTAAGCTTTTTAAGATTCTTGTCAGATTGCAACTAAACACATTAATGTATGCTGGGGGATTTTATGTGGTTGAACAACACAAATTTAAAGACATGACCTTAAGTGTAAATTGGACAGAGACCGAATTGGGGTTTCCAAAAAAATGGTACTAATTGTCTTGTAACAGATCTCAACCCCTTTTGCTGGAATGCCTTTAATAAAACCAAGTGACATCAAATGCTTTGTTGTATTTAATTAAATATCAACAGAAATACAGTGTTGCTGCACCGTATGTATTGGTACACCTGGAAAATAACTTTACAAATCAAGAGTAAAGAAGGTCATCATCTAAAAATGAATGTCTGCGTTTAGTATTCCAATTAAAACATGAACAATTGCAAAACAAAATAATAATAATAATAATAATAATAATAATAAAATAACTTAAAATCAATATAAAGTTGAAAAAAGTTCATACACAATGTATTAAGAAATATGTATGGAGTTTAAAAGAAATATATAGATATTTACAGCTTTTTAAAATCTGCATTGAGAGTCTAAATCAGGGGTCACCAACTCCAGTCCTCGAGGGCTACCGTCCTGCAAATTTTGAGATGCGTCTCTGCTCAAACACACCTGGATCAAATAAACTGCTCATTTTCAGCCTATTGCAGAGAGGAATGAATGCTGGTGAGGAAATTCAGACATTTTGGAGCAAAGGTGAATCTAAAAGTTGCAGGATGGTAGCCCTTAAGGACTGGAGTTGATGACCCCTGGTCTAAATAATCATCTGCACACCGTTTCTTCGAAGCTTGGTGATGGTACCATCATGGAGTGGGAATGCTTTTCTTGAGCAGGGTCAGAAAAGCTAGTGTATTGATGAAGAAATAGCTGGGTGTACAGTAATAGACTTGATGTATTTAATATTGTTAGTCTAGAAATTTGCATCGCTTTTAAATGCTGTGAGAATATTCTTAAACCGAAAGCGACATTTAGACACACTGGACAAGAAATGCAAGATGGCTTCTTTTTCTGCAGTTGCTAGAATGACCTCATTTCTGTTAGATTTATGTGATTGTTGTTGCTTCACTATAAAAAAAATAAAAATAAAATAAAAAATCAAACCAAAAAACAGCTTTCTTTTGGAAAATGTCAGCTATGGATCCTGTTGGAGCTTGTGGGGCTGCAGTTCTCTCGAGGTTTCTTTTTCTTGTGGGTAGAAGATTGCTGTGAGGATACGTATTGGCTACCATGTACATCGTGGAAGGTGTGAAGGTCAGTGCTGCTGGGGCGTTCTGTTGCCTTACTCCTACCAAGAAACAGTCGTTCACACTTTGAATAGGCACTGACCTTTTGGATTCAATACTGTGGAGACGTGTCAATAAGGGATGCCAACATTCCTAAGTCTTCATTCTGTGACGGGTTCAAATGTTCCTCGTTTACAGACGCCTCTTCATTCATCTATTGAGATTAGATGTGCTTATTTTTGACACGTTAAGAAGTATAGACTGTAGCTTGATAGCATCAGTGACTTTGTTGACTGGGACTTCGTCTGAGTGTTTGAGGGAATATAATTTTGCCCAAATGAGCAACTATCAGTGTTGCAATTTGGTTAATAAAGTGGGGCTTAAAATTACATCGGTCTCAGGGCAGCATTAAGACACTGTCACCCAGCAGTCATATCTGGGAAATGCTTTTCTTTGTGTTGCTTTCCCCTCCTTTTTGAGTTCTTACTTCAGTTAAGGGGAAAAAAAACAAACAAAAAAGAAACACGACTTAAACTTAGACATATGTCTTCATTAGCAACAGACGAGAGGAAATTAGAAGTGTGAACAAATTACTTCTTTAGTAATTCAATTTCCAGTTGCCCTTTTTGTTTATTGATTCCTCCTATATGTTCTCTCATTGTCTGGACCAAGATTATGTATTAGATTATGTATTAAAAGATGTATATCATTGCATCATGGATTACACAAACTAATACAAATCTATAAATGAATAAATTAGATTTTTTTTTCATTAGTTATCCAGCAATAAAGTACGATGACAACTGATGCTTCCTTTTTTATCTATCTATTTTTAATTTTTTTTCCACAGAACCTTTTGTTGCTGCTCAGGGTGGGTTCAGGTAAAGGTGAGGTCAGCTACCTCCACTCATCTGCTCTGTCCTGCCTGCGGCAGCTTTGTGTGGGACTGAAGAGGAGGCTGCGCTTTCATCAAGATCCAGGCTTCTACTCACCAAAACAGGGTAAAGGACCTTATTAACTGGCTCTTTGTATAAGCCTGTTTATCTGCTCCTTGCCATGTTGTTAGTTTTAATAAGACATTCTAAAGAAAGGTTTTGTTATTCATTGCCTTTGTTGGATTCTACAATGCAGAATGGAAATTACATGTTCACTCATCAAAATATTTTGGGACTTATTTATTCTGGAATCCTTTGCATCGCCTTTTAAGAGGTTTAGGTTTTTGGTTTCCAAAGTGTGGTCTGGGGGCCATACGAGGCCCTTGGAATGATCTTGTGCAGCTAATGACCATAATTCGTAGTCGGCTGATGTAGGTGACCTTATTTATTTATGTATTTATTCTTTAACATTTTAAATTGTAATGAAATGAAAAATGTCAGATAAAAGGACAATATTTGTCTTTTTATTTATTGTAATTCACAATAAAGCATAATTCTTACTTTTATAGACACTAATCTTATATGACCAAATTAAGAAAAAACCCATTTACAGTACATCCATAAAAAACCCTAAATTAATCTTATTATTGACCAGGGTTTATGCAAACCTGCCTAGAAGTATAAAGACAATTTAGTGGGACATGTTGCCATATTATTATTCTATTTTTCCAAGTATGCTTTTGCGTAGAAAAAAACCCCAGATGACAGGAACAGTAATGTCGAATTTCTCTGTGACTGTTTAGATCCGGTGTCGCAGAACTCGTCCTTCTCTTACACCCAGGAGGTTCGGGGGAACCAGCGCTCACAGGCCTCCTCTCCTGCGGCCGAGTGCTCTCCTCGACCCTCTGTGGTGGGTCGCACAGGCCAGAGAGCCAGGGGAGACGGTCAGGACGGAGACGCAGCCTCTAACAGGTGTGCCTCTAACTAAGATCCTCATGTTTTTAACTTTACAGCGTTTTTTTTTTGATGCATAAGTAAAATAGTCAAGTATGACTAAGAATATTTTCTGCTTTTCCAGCATCATCAGCAATGGAAGCCCTCTCAAAGCTCGTTTTTGTTCCATTTATGATGGCAAATTCTGTTGCCCGATCCAGCCTGTAATTCTTTAATTAGCTTGATCTGAAGGGATATCAAAAGATTATGTGTGTGATTAATCCAGTGGCAGCTCACACGGAGGCGGAGCAAGGGCCCGAACCCCGCAACAGACGCCCCGTTCCCCTGCAGACGCAGCTCACCTGGAGCTTCCCGACCTGAGCGTGGAAGACGTTCTGGAGCTTCAGTTGCAGCAGCTCAGCGTGGCCCAGTTTGCTGTTGCCACCATGCAGCACGCCATACCGCTGCTGAAGACAGGTGGGAGTCTGTCATTTTTGCTTTCTTCTCTGCTTGAATAAACTTGAGATATTGTAAATATCCCCAGTCCTGCTTCCCTACATCAACTAGATTCTATCCGGTGTTATTTGATCTTGTCAAAAAAAAAAAAGAAAAGAAAAAAAGAACCCCCTTCCTCTGCTTTTGTTCTGCTTCTCTCCTCCTCTCAGAAGGTTTGCATGCGTTCCACCGTGTTCTGGAGCTGCTGTGTGATGCTCTTCTCCTGCTCGGGGACAGCGTTTGCGAGCTGGTCTGGGACGATCGCAGCCTGGTGGGGATGGAGCTGGCAAGTCAACACAACTCATGACAGCCTCTTATGTAGATGAATGGATACACTTCACTGAAACGGGGAGTTGGCTTGGCCACCAGACAGTTTGTCACAGACACACAAGCATACGGTGCTCAACTGTCAAGGAGAACCGTGGGCATGCGAGCGAGCTGAATGAATTATACTCGCTTGCAAGGAGCTGCACGCGCAAACTTATTGTCTGCAGCACCTGGGTTAATCAAGCATCATAACTGCTGGGTTAGAAAACGTCTTCATTCATTATGTATGTTAAGTCAAGACAATAGATCGTGTTAAAAAGGCTTGTGCCTTTTAACCGCACGGGGTTATTTATTATATTCACTGGCAGCCTATGGAGTATGTTTTCTGCTGTGGGATTTACGCACTTGTCAAGCCGGGTCCCCCGCGGCCCTCTGCTGTTTAATACATACTCAGAGTCATGCAACCTAAGAACTATTTTGTTATCTTTAGGTGGGGAGCAGCTTTTGTTTGCCAGACCCCTCCGTTTCCCTGTGGGATGGAGCCCAACCGAGCGATGCACAGGACATGCACTGCCCCCTGCTGGCGTATCCGCTCTATTGTTCTGTGTCTGCATCCAGAACAAAGTGACTGAGAATAGATTGTTCCAATTTATTCATACTGAGATAGGGCGGATCTGTATCTCGTCCCAAAATAACCCTGAAATCTGATTACATTCGATTCCTCAAACCCGGGAATGAACAATTTTTTTTCCTTTTTTTTTTTTTTCTCTACTGGCTCCTTGCCAGGAGCGCTGTTTGAGTCTGAGAAAATGCGCCTGCTGGAGTGTTGGTGTGCGTTTGTTGCGTGCGTGGCTCTTATCTACTTTTCTGTCAGTTTATGCTTTGGTTTACATTTCTGTCTCTGTTTGTTTCAGAAGGAGAAGCTGCAAGCCTGCATGGAGCAACTGGGGGATATACTCTTCTTTCACCAGGACCATTCAGCAGAGGCCCCTCACAGTTCCCAGGTTTCCCACAGAATGGCTTATTTAGGGACTGCCATGTTTACCATTAGACTCCTACAGACCATACTCCCTCCAGAGAAGGTGTGTGCAGTGCCTTGCCAGTTGTTCATGTTCATGTTTATGTTACAACTACACTCTTTAATTAGTTTTAGTTGGGATTTTTGTGATGGACCAACATGAATGGTACTGAAATTGGAGGTAGGAGGAAAATGATATAAGGTTTACAAATTGCTACACAACAAGCAGCCTTAAAATGCCTTTTTATTCAGCCCACTTTACTCTAAATGCCCTAAATAAAACCCTGGACAGCTAGTTGCCTTCAAAAGTTACCTATTACCTATTAGTACTTGTTCTAAATGAAAATCAGCACTTCCTAAATCCATTCAGTAATATATTTCTCTGCACTATTTTGTGTTGGTCTGTCACTCACGATTCTAAGAAGATACTTGGTAGCTTTAGGTTGCAACACCACAAAATATTAACAAAAACCAGAATCAATATTTTTGTGCTCGTGCCACCAAATCACCAGTTTATTGCTGTTTGTACAAAAGTTATTTTTGTGATCTCCGAACAGGCCAGTGAAAACCTCCCCGAAAATGCAGCAACGGCTATTTTCCACTTATGCTTGGACTTGTCGCTGGGAAGTCTATTACCCAGCATGCAAGAGACAGCTGTGGCCTACTTGGAGCAAGTGAACTCAGACAGCCACGACCTCTACAGGAGGGTGAACAGAGCTGCGTTTTGGATGGAATCGACTTGTAACTTTGTGAAGGAGGCACAAGCTGATGTATGAGCTGTAGCACGCATAAGCCCACAATAATAACCATTGCAATTATGGAAGCATCTCTTGAGCCTGTAATCGATCGCATTTTTCTTTCTGAAGGGGGAAAAGAACTGGTTGGACCTACTGGAGCTTGCACACCACGCCATAGACGGTCTTCCATTTCACCAGCACCTACCAATCGTCAAGGAATGTGTTCACATGTGCTCTTACTTGTAAGGCAATCATCTATATGTTAAACCATTTGGATTTTTCCTGAGATGCTTTGAAATAATTTGCCTTTCCTTGATGAGGTGGAAGTTTGATCAGCCCAGCCCCCTCCTCCAGACTGAGAGCCAGAAACTCTTCCTCAAGCTGCTGTCCCATCCCTCGCCGCCTGTCAAAACGGAAACATACGAGTGTACTTTAAACCTGGTCAAGGTCAGAGCACGATGTTTTATAGATGGCTGTTGTATAAATGAGCATAAAGGGTCATGGCTGAAGCATGGCTGGCATGTTTCAGCCATGCTTGAAAAGGGGACTTGTGCCAGCTCATTCTCCGGTACCTAAATAAGTAAAATGGAGACAAATGAGGTAGAGCTCTTTGACAGCATGCTATAAAAACCCTGCTTGACATTTTGAATCAGTCTCTCTTTTCATTTTGCCAATCAGAGTCTAGAATTGAGAGGGAATTGTATTTCATGAATGCGAGCACAAGTGAGAGGATAGTGGTAATTTATGATGTGATTACATGTACCCCCAGGACTGCCTTGGCATCCAGAGTCTATCGAGACAGGAAGCAGCGGCATGTGTCGGCGTTAACTTCCTTCTCCACCACAGGGTCCTGTATGAAATGAGTGTTTTTGGACTGCAGGACTCTGCTCAAATGGTATTTGGATCTATGTTTGTGTTTTATGTTTTAGATGTAGGAAGGGGTTTTTTGTGTATTTTTTGTTCAGTTTTGTGTGTTCTGCGATTGTTGCTTCTTATGACTTTGTTTCAACAACGACTTATTTCTTCCGTTAAAAATGTCAGGATTTTAAGTTCTACACCAAGATTTTAAGAAGGTTATGTATACTTTTCTTTCCTCTTCATAATTACATGCTATTTTGGAATGGAGTTGTAACATTTCAAAATCTCAAAATGTTCAAGATGGTACAAATCTTTTGGCAAGACACCATCTATCCGGATAATTTAATCACATTTAGTACGTGATCGCATCTGTTTGACTTGTGCTTGCTTTGTGAACTCAGCTCTTTACCTGTGATCTATAGGTGAACGTTGCTGCCAAGGATATCCTGCTATTCCTCCTCAAGGGACGATTAATGATGACGGCTCGAGCCTGGGACAGATTCAACGAGGCACTTTACCCGGTCATACCCATATTACAGGTGTTGTTCACTTTGAGGAGATTACAGAGTTATTTCACTGCTGGGCTCTTAAACCAGCCTCCTGTTTGGAACTCATTGCACTATTTACATAGGGATATGACAGTGCGCGTTCAAATAAGCTATCATCTGTAGGGGAATGTTAATATTCTCAGAGCATAAAAAGAAAAAAAAAACTGCTTATCGTGCCGCCTATAAGGGGAAAAACATGGTCATTCCCTCATTTACATACTTTATGCTATATTGTTTCCTTTTTTGGGTGGCAGTAACAAACTTTTATTACTTGCTCAGTTTCAGGCAACAGGAAGCAGCATCCTCATGAATATACATGAGAGTTTGACTAGGCTGTCAAGTGTGATTTAATTCAAACAGGCCATTGCAGGTTGGGGCCCTCTGTGTCAACAAGAGATGAAATGAAACTACCCCTAATCAAAGTGATGCAGATTTTACTTACTGTTGCCATGCTTATCAGGAATTCCCCCTCTGTTCACTACTTTGTCTTCCAACCCAGCCTGACAATTACTTGTGTTATGCGTTTGTGGCTGTACTGGCAGGGCTATGCCAGCACGGAGGAGTCACTTGGAAAGTGTGTCCTGCTGATAAGTGACATGTCGGATGTGACAGGAGACGATGTTTTCCCCACCACAGACAAGCTGAAAGCAGCGCTCCGACTCCTCTTCTCTAAACAGCCCACGTAAGTCGGAGCTCTGGGTCTTCCCATTGTCTGAGCTTGTTTGATTGTTAAGTGCTCAGACATGTGTAGGTGTTTTGTTTTTTTTCCCTTCATGCATGCATATGTTTGTCGGGTATGATTCTTCTGCATCTTTCAGTGAAGGGTTGTTAGTTAGATTTTTTTTTTAGTGTTTTTGGTTGATGGCAAAAGGTGACCGTTTTGCTGTTTGACACATTTAGAGGTTGTATTTAACTTCACATATAGCGCACTGCAAAATATTCACAGTCCTTCAACTTTTTTTTTTTTTTTTACATTTTGTCATGTTGCAAACAGCAAGCTTTTGTGTATTTTTTGGGGATTTTCAGTGAAACTTGACCCCCCATGATCCCCTGTTACTTCGTATGCTGGCTAAGCCTGCACAATGCATCGCCTCGTCGCAATAGGAATGTAATATTCATAACACAAATAACTGTTTGGAATGCAATTATTGTTTTACTGAAGTATTATAAAATCAAATTTAGAGGTCAATAAATCCACCAAATTCTCTGAGATATGCATGATTGTTTTTCTGTCCATGTATGTTGTTTGTAGTTGACACCAGTGAATATCAGATAAATTTTAGATCATGTTTTTATCTCCACCTCTAGACATTTTTAATGTGGATTGCTTGTAATGTTGGTGTAATTTTAACAGACAGAGAGGTGTGACGTTGCAAAAATTTTATTTACTAATTTCAAGCAATTTACCTCAAAGCGTTCGTTAAGGTCTCCTAAAACTTGCTCTCAACAGTGTCAGAGTAGCTGCAGTGCATCACATCTTGCCCCACCTAACCAGCCACGCTGATGCAAACCCCAGCAGAGTATTCGCAGATCAATCAGCGGTCGCGTCTCTTCCCAACCTCTTCTGCCTCAGAAACCCTGTAGATGTCACTCTGGACACCATCAATAAGTCCATTCTAAAGGTACAAAGCCACATATAGAAAAAAAATGACTTAAAAAAAAAATAAACATTTTTAGGAGGCGAGACAGCTTATTTTGTGTGTTTATGATTTTTTTTTTCTTTCTTAGGTGGAATCAGTAGAAAAGCTGTTTTGCATCCTGGACTCGGAGACAATAGACATCTCTCTCAGAAGATCGGCAGCAGAGCAGCTTTTTGTCGTGCTACAAGGTGAGAAGCCTACAAAATCTTATTAGATTAGATAAAAAAACAACAACTAAAAGAACAGTATTATTTATATGATTTATATCCTTGCATACTTTTTGAGTGACCCACATCGTCTCTTTCTTGCATGCTGACAGAAAGTAGTTGCTAGCTTTTTTTTTTATTTTATTTTAGTTGAAAGTGTTATGCTCATTATAAATTGAGAAGCAAAGTTTAAAAGTTTGATGACTGTGTGTATTTCCTCTTGTGAAAACTGCACTTGGCAGATGCTTCTGCTGCATTTCTTCCTTACCGCTGCAATATGTTTAGGCAAACAGAAAACATAAACAAATGTTTGTTGCTGAAATTTGATCTCTTTCTGTCTCACAGACAAATCAATGCACTCGGTACTGACGAGTCTCGGCATCACAGAGAGAGTAATTTCTCTTATCACAGACAATGTAGATGGCAACAAGGTAAAAAAAAATACAAAACATACAACTTTGGCAAGAAAGTAAATAATGATTGTTGAATAAATCCTTTAGTCGAGTCGAATAAAACAAACCAGTGTATGTGTGTTTGGTCGTACTGTATGTGTTTGTGCTTGTGTGGACTAAAGCCACTGAGGCGTGGATGATTGGAGAATGAAATGGCCTATGCTAATAGTGTCAGACAGGCCGTGCTCAACAGTGATTTCTGCCCTCAGCCCAAAATTACTTCAGTCTGCTGATCATTTCCAGTTCTGGAATCAGAAAGCGCCGCGGGTGATTGTCCAACAAGTCTAGCTAACATGTCGGAGAGCGGATAATGACAACAAAAACTTAACTAAGCTATGATAAAAAAGGCTGTTTACAGGAGATGCACCAGTCAGTAAATTGTGGCTTAGCTTAAAAATAAAATTTGACAGTGTATCTGCGTTCTGCAGCTTCATATGTTATTAATCTTGTACTTATGAATGCGTTGCTCCCCAGAGCCTCGATTGTCTTCTGGAGCCGTGTGTATGCATCTTGAGAAAACTAGTGTATGCCGATCCGTCTCTGAGGCACAGCCTGGCGCAACACAACCGCCTGCTCCTCACACTGCTCAGGGGTACGCACAGCAACACACCTCATTTAGTACCAGCCATGCACTCTGTGTCGAGTGCCTTGTGAACAAAAATCCCCAAGTCGTCCACTTGTGTGTTTTGTTTTTAGACATGTTGTTGTGCTTCAGTAAGTGGCATATAATATGAAGTATGAGTATATATCTATGATGCAACTTGTTGATGTGTTGCTCAGCTTTAGTGCTAACAACTTGATTTTTTTTTTAACAAGAGTTGCTGAAAAGTAGTGCAGCTAAAAAATGTATCTTATAATTTGTAGCTCAGTTTTTGTTTTCTTTGTATAATATGAAAATTCCCTTGTACCAGACTTGAGTTTTAAGTCTGATTTGGAAAAGAGAGATTTTAGCTAAATATGTACAAGGTTTTATACATGCTAAATTAAAAAAAATTTAAACGTCAGTTTTGAGCCTAAAGGTGTGAATTGGATTTTGAATTCATATTTTAAAATATGCATTCATTAACTTTGGTTATTATATGGATGTTTTTTTCATTGTAGCTTCCTTGATATTGAAGGAGATCAAAGGCAATAACGGTGAGGTGGCCGTCCTCATGTGTTTGCTGCTTTTTGATGAGATCGCCTGCATTGAAACATGGTTGGTTCATATTTTTTCACAATTACACTACAACAACACATTTTCCTGTATCAAAGTTACATACCAGGGTTTTCTGTGAATTAAGTTCAACAAATTTTAAATATAGTTTGGTCCCTGCAGTACATTTAATGGACAATTTTTTTTATTTTTACAATTGTTATCAATCATTATTTATTCAAGAAAAATGCAACACCTCCACAAACAAGCTTCAATGACATACAACCATACTTGTATAAACCTGAACTGACAGCTGGATATCCAAAATCTAATGAAAACTCTTTAGATTTGGATTCACGGAAAATGCCGAAAACACGCAACTGTTTTTTCAAATATTCAGTGTATAGACTAAATAAATAAATAGCATATTTTATGGTTTTCTTTCACCTGATGTTAGCTTAAAAGCCAATTTTAAGTTTCCTTTTTATTCCAAATACAAATCAGAGTACTTTTGTCTTTGCCTTTTATGAACTTTGTGAAATGTTGATGTACCAATCAACATTTATGAACAGAATGTGTTATATTTGAATTGTACAATTGTTTGTGAACAAAACGCCACTTAATTTTACTTTAAAAATGTATATTTTCCATCCATGATTATTTTTCTTATCAGGTCAGATAAATCCACTTCAGATGCGACTCTTTCACCATTTTCCCTGCCAGTAGCTGCAGTACGGAGGTAGGCCTCGTCAAGAGACGTGGAACAAAAAAAACATCACTTTTCTTAGCTTTAGCTCATGATATCGTCTAACAAAGGATAATACCCAAAGATCTCTAACATTTCACCGTTGTTTCCTAAAGGTACAACATTCCCTTCAAGACAGCAACTCACCATGCGGTCAGCCCGTACTGCTGCGTCTTGGCTCCTTCCTCTGACCTTTTGACCCTGAGTCTTGCCCGCCAAGCCTTGCAGGTGGCCTGGAATGCTGCATGGCATTCTGGGATAGATAATCTCCTGGAAAAATCAAACAGTGTTGACTATGACGCTGATGAGTAAGGCTCTGCCTTTAATTTGTTATATACTGTGGTATATTTTAAAATTATTTTCAGTATACTAATGTCTGCAGTAATTTTTCTGTATATATATATATATATATATATATATATATATATATATATATTCCCTTCTCACCCTCCACGGGTGGTCTCTTTCATCCTCTGAGCTCGGGTCCTCTACCAGAGGCCTGGGAGCTTGAGGGTTCTGCGTAGTATCTTGGCTATGCCTAGAACTGCACATTTGTGGACTGAGATGTCTGATGTTGTGCCTGTTCTTTTGCTTTTTTTTTCTGATGTTGTAATCACTTGGTATTGCTACATCCACCACAACGGCTTTCCTCTGTTGTTTATCCACCACCACAATGTCCGGTTGGTTCGTCATTACCATTTTGTCTGTCTGGATCTGGAAGTCCCACCGGATCTTAGCTCAGTTATTCTCCACCACCTTTGGGGGTGTTCCCCACTTTGATCTTCCAGTCCATATTCTGCACAGATGTTTCTGTACACTATGCCCGGCACTTGGTTATGTCGTTCCATGTATGCTTTCCCTGCCAGCATCTTGCACCCTGCTGTTATGTGCTGGACTGTCTCAGGTGCCTCCTTGCACAACCTACACCTTGGGTCTTGTCTGGTGTGGTAGATCTGAGCCTCCATTGCTCTGGTGTTTAGGGCCTGATCCTGTGCATCCAAGATGAGTGCCTCTGTGCTGTCCTTGAGTCCAGCTTTTTCCAGCCATTGGTAGGATTTCCTGATATCAGCCACTTCGGTTATTTTTCGGTGGTACATCCCATGTACCACCGACAATCCCATTCCATGATGGTACCTCCAGCACCTCGTCCTCTGGTCCCTATTGTCTGAGACATTAGCTGAGCACATCGTCTGTTGAGGCTTTGTCCTTGATGTATTTATGGATTTTGGATGTTTCATCCTGGACAGTGGCTCTCACACTTGCTAGTCCTCTGCCTCCTTCCTTATGGCTTGTGTACAGTCTCCAGGTGCTGGATTTGGGGTGGAACCCTCCATGCATGGTTAGTAGCTTCCAAGTCTTAACGTATGTGACCTTTATCTCTTCCATTGGCCAGCTAATTATTCCAGCATGGTATCTTATTACTGGTAAGGCATAGCTGTTTATTGCACAGATCTTGTTCTTGCCATTGAGCTGGCTTCTCAGGACTTGCCTTATTCGTTGGAGGTATTTGGCTGTGGCTCCTTTCCTTGTGACCTCATCAAGGTTGCCATTTGCTTGTGGTATTACCAGGTACTTGTAACTGTCCTCAATGTCTGCTATTGTTCTGAGAGTGAGACCCCTTCTGTGTGGACGACCTTCCCTCTCTTTGTAACCATCCGACCACACTTCTCTAGTCCGAATGACATCCCAATGTCAGTGCTGTAGATCCTGGTGGTGTGGATCAGTGAGTCGATGTCTCGCTCGCTCTTGGCGTACAGGTTGATGTCATCCATGTAGAGGAGGTGACTGATTGTGGCCCCATTCTTGAGTCGGTATCCGTAGCCAGTCTTGTTGATAATTTAGCTGAGGGGATTCAGGCCTATGCAGAACAGCAGTGGGGACAGAGCATCTCCTTGGTATATGCCACATTTGATGGACACTTGTGCAAGTGGTTTGCAGTTGGCTTCAAGGGTGGTTTTCCACAGCCCAATCGAGTTTGCAGTGAATGAATATATATACCTGGTGCGCTCCACCTGATGGAGTAGCGGGTGTTTGGCATAACTGTCAAGTTTTGGACTTGAGACTACGGGAAATGTCGCTACTGAGCGGGTGGTGAAACTAGCTTATGACGTGAGGAGGGGTTAATACGGGATCTTTACGATCATGCATTTACGTGACGGGCGGCAACCTCAGTCTATACCATAAACACCTGATTAAGATTAGAGCCTAAATACGTTTTATTTCCAAAACAGAAAGGGTACAAATTACTATTGCTATCCTAGCATATCAACTAACAGCTAGAAAAAAAAACAAAATAGTATCTTCGTAGTCAAACTGGTATTATTCAGAGAGGAATTTGTCCAGTTTAGATTATGTTGATGAAGAAAAAATGTTTGCAAATAGTGCAATTTGTGGCAGCTGCTTTAGAGTCCAGAAACAGCGTTAACTCCACACACTGGAACTAAAGATACACCCCATCGAGTCGGAATGGAATTTTGTGACTTCACTGTGAAAAGGGTCCCGTTTTCTTGAAGCGGGAAAATCATTCCACAAAAGTGCTGGAACTCTCCTGGGTTGCTAGGTAACGATTGTGTGGGGGAGGGGCAGAGTTCCACTGGGGTTGCTAGGTAACGGCAAAAGTGCGACTTCTCAAGAGCTTTTTGAAACTTCCTGTTTGACAGACACAGGGAAACAGTAATTTATTGGCAAATACATTTAAGCATTTGGGATGTTTTTCAAAGTAGTTGAGTTCCAAATGGAAGTACAAAAAACAGCAACAACAAACAGTATGAATTTAGCATAATCAGTATCTCTGAATTTGCTGGAGCTTGTTTTTATTCTCACAACTTCTAATTCTTTCACAAACCATTATTTTAAAGAATTATTTTCCCATTATTTTATTTCTATAATTTTATTCCTGGGAAATAAAAATAAATAAAGCTCCAAAAACGTAAATTTCCAACAATAATTTTAAATTAACTGTATAATAACTTAAATGGCAGCGATGAGGTTGTGACAGACCTTCCAGTCTTTTGGCCAGTGAGCGGGCGAAGAGCACGTTGGCGAGCTTGCTCTGAGCTTAAGCTTTGCTCTTGTAGCTTTTCTCGTTGTTGATGTCCTGCAGGTTGATGGAGCCCCAGGAATGAGCCATGGAGGACACGTTCACGATTCTGGCCGGGGCCAACCTTTTAATCAGGTCCATCAACAAGTAAGTCAGCAGGTAGTGACATAAAGAAAGAAAAGGGCTTACATTTCAACTTAAATTCAAATGTTTTACAGAAATTATGTTGAGGGCTAATTAAACGCATTAAACTTCTATTTTAACAAAAATGCTGTGTTAATAATAATATTGGAATTATCTGATGTAGCAGAATAATCACGGATGTGTATCATGTTATTATTGACCAAGTTTGTTTGTGATTAGTTATATTTACCAAAGTGATTGACTCCAATCTGCATCTCGAAGCCAACGGCTGTCTTCCCGTACGGACAAACCATCACACCTGCATTGTTGATGAGGAGGTTGAGCTTCTAGTTGCAGCCATAATTTATGAAGTCCTAAGAATGACACGTTTTTAATGACTTGATCCTTTCCACTATGAGACCTTCATATCTTGACAAACTTATTATTTTTGTTTGTTGTGATGTCGAGATAATTTAAAGTACCCAATGTGAACCGAGTAAAGATCAGAAACCAGGTTTGATTGAGCCGTTTACCTCTTTTAGCCAGATCGATGGCCGTCTCTTTGCCTATCCCGGTGTTTGCGCCTGTGATCACCACAGTTTGCCCATCGAGCCTGACGTCAGAGGACCAGGGAGCCCCGAAGAGGTTTCTGGGGAAGTTATGAAATCTCAGCCGGTGTCTCAATCAACGTAATGGGCGCGGTAAACTACCGCTGTTTTATTTTTTATAATCTTGTTAAAACATCAACGTCATTCTTGTCTTCATCTGTGGGAGACTTTTCGTTGACGTTTGCTTCACTCAGTATGGTTACCACTGTCGATATTGTGGCGTTGGGATCCAACAGCTTCACCAGAGGCACATTCACTCCTCTCTCCTGAAACATCATATTCTGCAGAGTCATTGCCTGCAAGGAGTCCATGCCTAAGGATGACAGAGGGGAGTCATCACTCAGCTCACTCTGATCAATGCCTATTGTCTCGCTGAGCAAAGAGAAAACATATTCTTTTGGTGAGACAGAATCACTTTGTTTGGTTTTAGACTCTTCCTCTTTGGATTTTTGGAAAGCCTCATTGACTAATGCAGAAAGACGTAAGGTCAAGGTTTTATTTTGAGAGAGGATGTTGTATCTGATGTTCCTGAAGTGAAACCTGCAGACACCCTGCTGCGGCCGATTCAGGATGAGGCATTGCTCCAAGCTTTTATGGACTTCTGCAACACCCAACATCATCATCCCCTTTGCCTCCAGAAAGCGATGGATGTGTTCCTTGTTGAGGAGCAGACCGAGGTTCAGAGCCCCCCAGTTGATGGACTGCCCAGGCAGCCCGAGTTTTCACCTGAAGTGGCAGAACAAGTTAAGAAAAGAGTTGGCTGCTGCGTAGTTTGTTTGGGATGCATTTCCAAGGAACGCTGAGATGGAGGAGAAACACACAAAGTAGTCCAGATGGCAGTGCTTTGTAGCATGGTGTAAATTTAACACCCCACTGACTTTGGGTTTAAAAGCCTTCTCATAAAGGGTTCTGTTAAGGCTCTCAATCAGACCGTCATGGCCTGGTCGCCTAGAAGCACAATATCACATTCTTGAAAGTCAAACCAATGCTCTGCGTGTGCAGCTAGTGTCGGTTCGTGCAGAGCCTAATGACAGAGAGCCCAAGTACAAGGAAGTGAGAGAAGAAGTGGAATCGTTAGAAGACATCCAAATATGTCTCAGAAGAGAAGTTCAGGAGCTACTGACAGCTGAAAACGGCATAGGAGACTTTGGATCATCAGACTAGAGAAAAGGACGATCTCTTGAAAGAACTGGACAATCTGCAAAGCCAGCAGGTGACAAACCGCCAAAGAATCGAGGACCTGTACAGGAAGAACAAGGAGTTGATTCATGAAAATGCTCTGCTTCGAGAGAGGCTGGCTAAATCGGAACAAGAGAACCCAGAACCACAGTTAGTTGTGAGAAAAGTTGGTACGTCGGGAAGGACCGTTTTAAAGACCATTTAACAGAGTGGAACTCTGATATACTGGGTCCCATCATGGATCTACTAGTTCCTCTGGTCTGTAAAACCTGTGCTTGCTCTAACTGCTGGCTCCTTCATTACTGGTGGTTCTGGTTTAACTGGTGGTTCTTGAGTTACTGGTGCTTCTTGATTTGCTGGCGGTTCTTTGGAGTAACAAGTATTCTATGAAGGCGTTAAAAGGAATGAGTTTGTAAAATAAATGGGATGAAAGTCCTTAATCCCACGACAAGGACAGCATCTTGCAGTTCAGCTCCCACAGCTTATGCGCCAACTCGTCGTCCTTTCCAGCAGCAGAGCATTTAGCAGTTGCGCAGCCGCTGCAAACAACCAGAGGTTGAGATGAACTACTTTATGTCTATATTTCATCACACAAATTGGCCATTTATGGAGATAAATCCCACAAAGCCCACAAGTCATTAACAGTCAACTAGCTGGTTAACTTTGAACTGGCAGTACCTGTAATATCCACCGCTCTCCTTTTCTAGAGTCGGCTCCACGGCGCAGTATATCGTGGTCTAAGCTCCCTCCACAGAGTCTTTGGTGAAAGGTTTGGCAATCTTCATGAAGGACCTCTCGGGGGCGCTGAGGTGGCGCCACAGGTCTGTCTGAACAATGCCAGGGTGGAGGGAGTAGGTGGTCCCTTGAGAATCTAATTATAGACAAGGTTTAAAAGCTTTTAAAATTTTATGTAAAGTCTTAAAGAGGTGGTAATCAGATTTTAAATTGGGTAAGAACTAAAAACAAAAAACCAGCAGCCTCCATGTCAAAGTCTGACTTTCAAAGCAACTTTACCCTGAAAACAGACGGCAAGAAATCGCCAAAACCCTACAATAGCATAAATAATTGCAATCTGCAATTTTCCATCTTGCTAAGGGATATTTAAAAGTGACCTATAGACCCTTTTCACATGACGTCACAAAATTCCATTCTGACTCGACGGGGTGCCTCTTTATTTCCGGTGTGATTTTGCCTCGGGAAACCTGACTGAAAAATCATTATTTTAAGGATATAATAACAGGTAAGGTTAATGACAACTGCATTTAAGTGTTAGATAGCCGTTATTACTCATTGTCAATCCACCATTCTCTAACTATGTATAAAATAAACGGCCTCCGATTGCTTTAGTCGCAGGGGAAAAAAAAAAATTATATATATATATATATATATATATGTATAATTTTTTTTTTACCACATAATAATTTGGTGTTATTTCAGGCAACACTTTTGTAAGTTGCATAACATATAGTAATGCCGTCATATTCAGTATGTTTACTGATATAGTCATATTTCAAATACACTAGTTTGAAAAAAGAATGCTAATGTTGGATCAAAGGATCAGAGCAATAAGTCTGTAACAGGATTTTCATGCGAACAGAGATCCTTCCACGTATTACTCTTGAACAACACCGTCTCCAGCGGGGAGTTCAGCAGCGTATTAGCACCAGAGTTGTGGCATATTGTGTTCATCCGTCTTCGTTTTCTCCTAATGTGACCTAATTCAAACAAATGAGAATGTCTCTCTACAGTTTTAACCAGCTTGATTAAGACATTTGAAACACACCATTGGTGGTTCAATCCATCTGAGATCCTGTGTGGTGCTGCGACTGGGTGAAGAGCAGATGCTTAACATGCATTACTCTTAATATTTGCATGGGCTGCTCTGTAACATTATGGTTTAATTATGTATTGGCTGCTACTTTGTGCTACTTGATTGTAACTAGTGTGACTTACTATGAAAAAAAGAAATCTGTCTTATCTTCTGATGGTTTGCAAATTATTGTTGCCTGTGGGTTATTACAGCTATACAATCTGGCCACAACTTACTTTTTTTACCCTCTCCAACAGATTTCACCCTGACTTGAAGCTGTCGAAGTCGCAGCTCTTGTTGCTCCGGGCAGCGCACCCTCCAGCTGCGCTCCGCGACTGCATCCATGCCATCGAGACTGCAGCAGGGCACAAATCCGTGGCCTCTGCCCTGTCCAGGCTCAGCCTCTACTTGTTGTTTAACAGACTGGCTCTCCCACATGTTCCCACCCACAGCTGCAGAGACATCCTCCAGTTGCTCGGCTGGCAGACAGTGTTGACCAGGTATTCTGCAAATGCATTCAAAAAATATTCATAGTTGATATACAGTACTTGTGAATGCCCATGACGGTAAAATGTCTGCTGTTTCTGATCAAAATTGTGGGAATTATTATGTTTGGGAGTGCTATAAAACGCTGATTAAGTTGAATGTTTGAACAAGTACTAAATCTTTTTTTTTTTAATCAAAAATCGTTGATAAGTCGCAAGTAAAGCCTGGTGGCCCGCCAGGCTTATCATACACTGGGGGAAACCCTGAGCTTAAGGGGTATGAATACTTTCTAGTTAATAAAGTTACTTTGTTATGTTTCATCATAAAGAAAAGCGTAAACAAACACAACAGGAAAATGTGTTGCTTAGTACGTGCATGGAATATGCGAACAGCCTTTCAGCAGTGCCTCTCTTGCCAGGATTGTCACATGCTCTGTCTCTTCCTCCCTGCAGGTTTCTCCAGGTGCGCCCGGCCTCTGTTGAGGATGAAAGGTTGCTGGTGGGAATTGTGACATTTTTGAATGCCTACTTCAAACAAATTCCCACAGAGTGTACCTCTGACCAAGGGGACCATGACCTACGCTGGATACTGGAGCTGCTTCTCAACCAGGTCCAGATCATTGACACTTTATGGACAAGCATTAAAGTAAAACCTGCTGCACCAGCATAATGCTCTGCTTAGGATTATGGTGCAAAGAAATAATCACAGTTTTTTTAATGTTTTTTGCATCATGTTCTTTGAGTGATGCGATAGATGTGATTTGGGACTGTTAGCTTTAATATGCGAATATAAATGAGTCATTTCTCATCAGTCTCAACCATCTGAACCATATGTGCATCACATCTCCACAAAGTAGTTTTCTAAATAAGTTCCTCAATGCAGCTGCTTACAGTATATAGCAGCAATCAAACCCTGAATAAATCAGGCAGATTGATAAAACACCCTGAACACATTACGGTCTCAAAACAACAGAAAAACAGCTTTTCCCCTTAGACATGGCAGATATTATTTCCTAAGCTCTTAAAAAAAATGTTGGGGCTCTTATTTCGAATTACCCGTCTGTTATAGTAAGGAGAGCTACTTTCTGTCTTCAATCAGTCTCACCTTGGTTTTCTCATTAATATGTGTGTAGACAATAAGTCCTTCCCCGGTGGCTAAAGAAGACTCAGATTTAATGCCTAGTAGGGGTTAGCCTCGCTGCTCTCCTCTGTTTTTCTGTAATTACTGAGCTGTTTCAGGAACATCTGTCGCCTCATATACCCTCATGAAGTGTGCACTGATCAGTAATTTATTTATTTTTTTGCCATGTGGCAGCCAAGAGATTTTGTTTTCTTTTAAAGAAATACAAGTGTTTGGTGAAGCTGTGCTTACTTTAAAAAAAGAGCTACTTGTATCAAATCTAGAAGAAGCAAGAGGAGATTCCAGATTCAATGCTAATAATTCAAACACAAACAATCTGAGTTGATTAAAACTGATTATAAATTTAAGAACTCTCATGAGCTTATTGGTTTTTCCAGAAACCCAAGGGGAATATGAGTTTATAACTTGTGTTTCTGGAAGGAAGAAAATGTGTTAACGTTACCTTCATAACATATTAAAAAGAATACAGACCCTTATTCGAAGTCCGCATTATTACAGTTCCATCTCTGGAACTGTAAAGTCGGGCAGCATGACAGAAAATCTTGCAATGGTGACAACATTGATTCCTAACTGCATAAAAATTACATTAGCAAGTAAAATGCCAATTCACAACACTCTAAATATACTCCAAAGATTAGTGTAGTTTACAGTATCAATCTATCTTTAAAGATGTTTCCTTTAGGTGTCAAAGATACTCTTATACAATTCATTAATATAGAAAAATATGTCACATAAGTCATAACTATTGTGACTGACAGTGTTTCCACTTTCCTTCATCATCATGTAATCCTAAGAGTTTGAATTACTGAAAAAAAAAAAACTGAATTATATTATTTTGAATTGAGCCGATTTGCAGACAAGCCACTTAATTCATTTTTTAGTTTTTCAGTTCATGGCAAAATTCTCACCCCGGTAATGCATTTTAAAATATTTAAGTTGAGTAGACAAACTAATAAACACACTAGTAATCTGTTTGAATAAATAATTGATTTGGATAAATAAAAATGAGTTGGGAGACATTTAAATATTAAGCACAAAATCAAATTTAATCAAATCGTACAAATTAATTCTGTTTATCCACTAATTTCCTAGGAGACCGCTGCTCTTCTTCATTTGCTTCTTGGTATGGAGTCGCACATGTTGACTCAGAGTTTAGAAGATCCTGAGGAGATTAAGAGCCACGTAAACCAGAGGCTGCAGAGAGAACTCATAAAGTTCTTTAATACGCTTCTGATCAGGCTGTCAAACACAACTGACAGGTAGGTTAATATCAAACGTAAATCTGTTATCTTTTACTTTAACACCAAAGTGTGTTATTCCATCACTGTTTGTTTCAGATATGAAAAGATCAAAATTGTAAAGCTTGAAGAATGAAGAAAGAACCCATCCTGTAATGTTTTTCAGTTTGTGTGCTGTGTAAAAATAGTAATAATAATAAAAAAGGGGAAAGCGCACTAACATCAATTCCTAATTTTCCTTCCACTTTATTTCTGTCGTCTATTTTTCTTTCTCCTCTGCCTGTCTGCTTTGCTTCTTTTCTCGCTGTCTCCTTTCCTGTCTGTCCAGGCTATGTTTGGCATTAGCAGGTCCCTTTAAGAGCCAGCTGGCGCTGCGCTTGCTGCAGAGCTTGCGGTTGTCTGATGCCCCACGTTTCTATGGCCTTCCCAGCCTGGAGAGGGCACTGCAGGGCATGGTCAGCCTGACTGCCCAGCCTGGCTGGAGCTCCCACTGCCCTGACCTGGAGCCCAGCTCCCTCTGCTCCAAATATCTCAGTGGATTATTAGAGGTGAGTGTGAATGCCCCCCCGGTCTTGTATTTGTGTGTGTGTGCGCGCTCATATCCTCGAGTTTGGAAGGGGCTTGTGCCAACCTCCCACTTGTTATGCAGATATTAAAGTGCCTGCGGAAATGTTAAAATGGTAAAACATGGAAATTTCTGAGGAATGAGCAAAAAATGCAGCAAAATGGACTTGAGACATGAATTGCAATTGACAAAAACCTCGGTGATCAGACGTGCCACGCCGAGAAGATGCTGATGAGATTAATCACCCTCGCATTTTCCATCTGTTCAGTTGTGCAGCAGTGCGTAAAACAATCGACTAACAAAGTGAAGACCAGCCTGTACAACAGTCATCGGCACAAAGGTGTCAAAAGTTCGTTGGCATCTTGTGGACTCGCTCTGTTTACATCATAAATACGCTTTCTTGTTTTATTCCAATACAAATGTATAATAATGAAACAAGTGCATATTTAAAGACAAATTCTTTTTTCAATTTACTTAATTAATCTAAAACCACAGAGTTATCCTCTCTTTTAATTGTCTGACTGGCCTCTCCACTGACTTTTCTGGCAGCGTGGGGTCCTAGAGCTCTGCAGGCCTTTGGCTCCTCTCTCCTCATCTGCTCTTCTGTGCAGTCTCACATACTGATGGCACACAAAAACAAACTAATTAGTCTCTCAGCTGTATTAAAGTTTCATTTGGATGCAGTGCTCGACGAGCATACGATTGGCTCTGAATAAAAACAGAACTTACTGTAAGCTCAGGCTTTCGAGTTTGCTTTGTACTGTCAAGTTAATGACACAGGGAATGCACGCCAGCCAAATCTGTCTTTGAATCATAGTTTTGTATGATGTGTAATTTTTAGGAAGACATTTCTGTATCACTCACACAGGTGATTTCTTCATTTTACGTTGAGTGGAGAGGGAACTCCTTGTCATTCATGGGGAAAGGTGTGACAAAGAATGCCATTATTTGCTTGCTTCACCTGTCCCATGAGATGATGATGGAAAACAAGGATAAGGCAAGTGTCATTGTAACATTTTACCATTATAACCTAATGTAGCTGGAATAATTGTAACTACAATGTAATGACACAACTCATTGTATTTTTATGTGACGAACCACCACAAATTACGACATAGTTGTAAGGTGGACAGCAAATGTTTTTAAAAATGTTTCAGAAATATGAAAAGAGAGTGCCATCCCCTTTACTCTGATGCCCCTGAATAAGATTCAGCAAGTTGCCTTCAGAAGTATTGTAGTCAACAGAGTCTGCATAGTCTGCTAACAAAATTGTTATAGTGCCTTTGCAAGGCACTTTTCTATGGATCTATGGACGACTAGATAACAGAATGTTACATTTAAATTGAGCTTTGTTCCAACATTAGGACTTCATAAGCCAGTGGTCTTTTGGGGCTAACGACACCACAGAGGAAAGTAGCGGCTCTCAGCTTGGTTTGGCGTGGCTAATCCCGCTCTGGGTGGACCGAGATCAAGAGGTAAAGCAGTTATTTTTCACCTTCCCTTCATGAACTCTCAACTTTTGCATGTTTGACATTTTGGACATTTTGAAACTCATACCAAACGCATTGCAAAGTAAGGTGATTTCCCTGACTTATGAGGAACCAGCGGGCTTCGATGCACCATTTTAGCATGTGTTTTCTCCTTTTCTGTCAGGTGAGGTTTGCCAGTCTGAGTTTAGGTGCTGCTCTCTCCTCCATGCCCAGCGGCTGCCAGATTCTGTGTGCCAGCTGTCAGAACATCAGCGGAGGTCTGTGGGGCACACTGCTCAACATCCTCTTGGATCAACAGGAGAGCAGCATGGTTCGCAGAGAGGTGCGTTGGAAAAACTCCCTTGTGATGAAAGAGCTCTTTTGTTATGTTTTTACTGCATTATATGACTTTTCACAATGTGTCAAAATGTAGCTATTTGAGTATTTATCGCTTTTATTTCAAGGTAATGCAACTTATGATCTGCCACCTTAAATAAGCAAAACCACTCAAGTGCTCAGAACAATGTATTACCAACCAAATACAGGCAGATGGCACTGTTGCTGGTGCAGTCCACCTTAACCAAGACTGTATGTGTGTGTACGTGTGTGTGTGTGTTTCTCCCTCTCCTTGGTTTGTGTGTCCAGGCTGTGTTTATCTTGCAGAACTTGCTGGTGATGCCTATGCCTGCCAACGCAGAGGAGGCCAAGGACTCCCACTGGCAGGTCAGCAGATCTGCCTGCCAGTTAAAAGCCCTTTTACAGACCATGAACCTTTTTCTACCCCATTTTCTTTCTGTTTTCTTCCATCTGGATCTGCTCTCTTACCCTCCCCAGATCTCTTGTTTATAGAGGAAACTGCTTTTGAGTTCAGATCAGGCATGTTGCTGAGTTAAATATTAATTTAGATTTAGGTGCACGCATAGAGAATTCGCATCCGGCTTAATTAAGCGCTCAGTCAAAACTCCAAAGGCATTCTAAAAAAAGGATGCAGGTACTTGGATAGAGACCTGTATGTGTGAGGCAGTTTCTAAAAGACGGCGCAGATAGAAGTTCTCAAAAGAGTTTTGTGAGTAGCTGTGTGGGAAGCATTTGGGGAAAGAGGAACTAAAAATCTAGGACACACAATGTCATCTCTTAGACATTTTTAAAATGTCATCTATATCCATATTGCAACTTAAATTATATCTTTCATCTCTGACAAGTTGTTTTTTTCCTAATGTCAAAAATGTAAGAGAACTCAAACTAAAGTTTTTTTTTTTTTTTCCTTCTTTCTTTCTTTTTTTTTTTCCCTTCAGCACCCGTGTGTCCACGATGAGGTTTCCGGTGTGTCTTTGGTGGGTCTTCCAGCACTGCAGGCTCTGCTGTACCACTGTCAGTATTTCCACAGTGTGGCTCTCTCTGCCTCGACTTGCTACCGTGGCAGGTACACCTTCGACCTGCTGCCACGGCCTGGTGGGAGCGGTAATCCCAGCCTTCAGGAAAGCTCTTTAGCTGGTAAACCCCGACTTCCTTACAGTCGTCATGATGGATTACAAGCAAAGAAAAGGATTAGGCTTGTTAATGCTCGAAAGTTTGATAACTATGTGTCACATTTGTGTGTTGTTGTGTTTAATTCTGTGTGTACGCTGACTTAGATTCAGAAAATTCCCTGCTGCCTTGGAGATGTGACCCCGCACCCAGTGTCAACTCTGGAAGGAGTTTCGGCTCCCTTTCTACTTCAAGCACTGCAGTCAGCAATGCTCTAGTACGTAAAACCATCCACTCACTAGTTTGTTTGTTCGTTTGTTGATTCATTCATTAATTCGTTTGTTGTCCATCCACCCATCTCAGGGCTTCCCCCAGAAAACTTGCTAAGCCTGGTGCCCGGGGCGCTAGGGCAATCATCCAGCCGGCCGCCGTGTTTTTGAGTTAAAACATGTTTAAAGTTGACAGGAAATTTGCAAATATCACTTGATAATTATGCATTTTTGGAAGACTGGAAGATTAATACTTAAACATCAACTATAAAGTCTTAAAAAAGGCAATAATAATAATTTAAAAAAAGATAAATTAACGATGCTAAACCTGGTGGGGGCACAAGTAAAGCCCGGTGGCCCGCCAGGCTTGTGATACACTGAGGGAAACCTTGCGTGTATTCATTTTTGCATCCGTCCATGCATCTTTAGTTTTTCAACCCCACTTTTTTCCCTTCTCTTCTTCACACTGAAAGCTTCACAGGTTCTATATTCACGTTCTAACCACAGTAAAAATCTGTACCATTAATTCATTTTTATTTTTATTTTCTTCTTATGTTTGGGTAATTGGGTAAAAACAAGTAAGAACTCAGAGCGTTTAAGGCAGTGAAAGTAAATGATTTTGAAATGGGGGCTTATTTGACCCATTTTTATAGTCTTAATATCTTACCAGGAAATGAGACATTTATAATTCATTGAACATTGGTGTTACGTCCCCCAGGGACTCAACATATTTAGGGACACGAGACAAACGAAAATGAGGGTTAAACAGGATTTTATTTATATTTTTTTTCTTCCTCCTGGGTCTTTTTGTCTCCTGTGGAGAAGACAAGAGTAAAAAAAAACAACCCTCAAATCCCGTGTCCTAAAAAAATAAAAGAAACCCAAAAGTAGCAACGAAAAGGTGGACCTGGTGAGCCAGTCAAAAAGAAACAAAACGGTACCGCAGAGGGCCAACCCTATACAGGGCCGTCGAAGCCTCTGCGGATACCGGACTAAGAAAAAGAAAAGAATCTACTTCAAAAAAAAGAATCGAAAACAGGACAACCGGTCACACCAGGCCAAAATCAAAAAAAGAACAAAATTAACAAAAATACCCTAAACGGCTGTGGCCCGCAGCGGCCAGACCGGCCAGCATCGTTCCGGGGTCTGAGACAAACAAACGAGCGAGAGGGAAGGCGGGGTCCACGATGCCATCAGCCCACCTATATATAGGCGGGCCAACAGCGCCCCTAATTAACATAACTAAATAATACAAAACAAAACATTACGCAAGCCCTATCGTATTAACAAAAGATCACTAACGTCTCCATAAACATAAATAAATAAACATAAATCATATTGTGCCCCAGCACATAACAATTGGGTGAGTAAAATGGGTTCTGTTCAACTCAAGAAGGTATTGTATTCAATAAAGTAACTGTGCCTTTTTCATAGAAAAAATAGTTTTCTTGTTGTTCCTCCTCGAAGGTGAAGTTTTCATTCTCATATCTTCAATTATATTTGCTCATCAGGAATAAAAAGAAAGATTTTGGAAAGGGAAAAATAAATTACGGTAGCTTAGATATATCTGTGTTTCGGAGTTCCAATCATATTCTTTGAGCGCAGTTTTGTTGATTTTCTGTTTTTGTTTGGTTTACACTAGTTTCACCTCTAACAGATTGTTCCGACAGATCGTGTGAATTAGAGGAAATTTCCCCTCAGAATATTTCAAGTGAATTGAATCCTCATGCTCTCCTGTTTTCTGTTGCAGAGTAAAAGTTCAAGACTGAACACTCCCAAAGTTTCCTCCCCAGTCGACATCCCAGACTATACTCCTGCCAGACTGATGGCTCAAGGTACTACATGTGTCTGTCTGGACACATAGAACTTGAATATTGTCTGTCTTTGGAAAATGTAACCCGTGGTGTGTTCAGGAACAGTCATAAAACCAAAACCACTGTAACATATACAATTCCGAGAGTGAAGCTCTCACTTCTCGTAATTTCACCTCGGCCCAAGAGACGGACCAGGATGTGATTCAGTGGCTTTTGACGTGTCTCGCAGGTCAGAGTGATAGAGACACAAGCAACTCGAGTACCTCACAGGACTCCCAACCAGGCAAGCCCTCAGGCATGGAAGCGGTTGTCATAGTAACTCCTGACCTCTTGACGGGCCACTGCGGCCTGCTGTGTAATCTGCTGGCCATCCTGCCAGACTTCACCCTCTCTGCCATTCAAGAGAACCAGCTACTGCCGGTTCTGAGCAGGTAAATGGCCGCAGGTTTTGTTCGTCTCTATACAACATCTTTCTGGCTGGTGTGTTTAGTGTACCACGCTGCACCTTTATTTCACCGTTCACACTGATGAAACTATAATCGGAACGCTATTTTTTCTCCGTTCACATCTTTGCAGACAGACTTATCCCATCATATTTCTTTCCCCCTTTTAGTGTAGTCGAAGTCGAACTCATGGAGAAATGGCTGAGCGAGCTCAGGACTCCCGGCATCCTTCCCGGAATCAGAGAAGACGTCAAGCGTCAGGTAAAACGGCACGGATCGGCTCAGCGTTTCGGGAAGTTTTCCAGTTGTTGTTTCTTTATTATCATGATCCGCCACAAAATACGTGGGTTGGAACTCTGAGCCAGTTTCAGAACAGGTTATCTAAGTGCACCTCCACATATTCAGTGTGGGTGGAATACTTAACAAGCTTATGCTGGAAGCATACAATTGTTTTTTTTTGGGGGCGGGGGGTTTCAGCATAGTTACCATTTTCTTGTTTTTCTCTCCAACTTTGACAACTTAACAAATGATTTTTATGGGGTAAGAGGGTGTTATTATTTTACCTACACTTTGTTAATCTGTATTCATTTGTGTGTGGCTTCTCAGTTTGTTACAGTGCTTCGGTTCCTGTCGAGCTTTTGCAAACTGCTGCAGTCTTGTGTCGTGGCAAGCAAGGAGCTGATTGGCCAGATGGACTTTCTGAAGCTGCTCTTGCCTAACCTGGTGGCTGCACTTATGCTGGATACCAAATTATTAGGTGGGACTCTCATACTGTGATTAAATAGATTGCATAGAGTAGTAATGATACCCCATAAACATTTTTAAATTGTTTTTTTGTTATAACCACAAACATCAACCTTTTGTGTGATTTTATGTGATAGATGCTAATCGAAAAGAAATAAATTGTCTTTTTTTTCTGAAAAGGAAAGAAAATGTTCTTAAATCTTTTCGCTAATAAAATGTGAATTTAATGTCAAATCCTGCCCTCCCCAAGGTGAATTTTAAAGAACCACAAGTGTTTCTGGGTATGCAGCTGGCAGCTTTGCACATCTTTACCCTGAATTTTTTAACTGTACTTCATTGGAGAATACAAAAAGCTCTGCTGAGTTGGAATGGGGGAGTATCTGTAAACATATATTTTCAAGACAGTGGTCTGACACTATTTCCATTTCCGTGCAATAGATTGAACGGTGCTAAGCAAGGTTTTCAGCTTATCCTTTAACAACACTTATGCTATTTACTAACTAGGTGATTTCTGTTACACTGGATGTTATTTAGGTATATAAGAGTAAAGGGGGGCAGGATACAAATACAAAACCATGTCAAAGCACTTTACACTATATAAACATAGTACAGTAACCAATTATGAAACAAGCAAATATGTTTTGCCAAATGCCAGCTTCAAACTCACCAAGCAAATTTACATCTAATATGTTGATCAACGTTCCATTTACTATTAATCAAAGGCAACTATAAACAGGTAGGTTTATAGTCTTGATTTAAAGGAACTCGAGGTTTTTGGCTGCTTTGGAGTTTTCTAGAAGTTTGTTCAAGATTTGAGGAGCATAGAAGCTGAATTATGTTTCTTTGTGTTTGATTCTGGGGATGGATAGTAAACTATTGCCTGAAGACCTTAATGGCCTGGAAAGTTGATACAACAACAATAGATCTTAAATGTATTTTGGTACTAATCCAGTCAGTGAAAGTCAGTGATTCAGCTAACAAAAGTGTCTTATTTTAAAATCTATGGACTTTAGAACTTGGGTGATGTGCTCTGTCTTCCTGGTTTTAGTGAGAAGACGAGCAGCAGCAGCAGCAGCTTTCTGGTTCAGACACTTGATTCTGGTGCAGTAATCAATGCCACTAAAGATAAAACGCATGAGCACGTCTTGCTGACTGTGTTTGGCTGCCACATAACATCTCAGTTGAATGCACTGATGTTTGTGGTTGTAGCATTACAAAATGCGGAGATGCTAAACCGGTGCGGACCCTTTCATGAGGCTCTGTTCGCTCCTATAATGACCTATACAGATCAATCACGTTCTGTTTAGCCGTTTTCTCAGCTCACTCTGCAGTTCAACAGCAGCTCTGATCTGTTTACCTCTTTGGGGTCGTCAGCTGTCATAAAATTTGTGAGTCACTCCTTCCCCTCTTCAGACGCAGGTACGTGGGACGCGGTTTGCGCGTGCTGGACAGACGTGTTTACGCTGCTGGCTACTCTGGTGAGGAGAGGCGGCTCGGCAGCTCACCCATCTGTCTCCGCCGCGCTGGGCAGATGTTGGCGGACATTCGCAGGTACACGGATGCCCCTCTCAGAAGGAGTTTAACTGACAAACATAATTTTGCTGGTTTAGAGGGCCAAATCATTTGTGCGATCATGTTATGGATCGCCCCTCAAGTTTCTGTCTCTTTAGTGAAATTGACATCTTCATCTTGGCAAACAAATAAAAGAATAAAAACATATTAAGCATGCTAGCTGCATCCTTGCTGTTGTATAAACTTTCTGTAACAGATGCAAGGGTAGGATAATTAAACCACCTCTACCCCTCCTACTCATATCTTCCTCCCAGATTAATGACGCAGCAAGGACGTTTAATGAGTCCAGTAAAAGATGAATGCTGGGCCTTTGTGCTCATGTGTGTTTTTGTCAGCAAGGATGTTTATGACATCTGGGCGTTCAGACTAATTTAGATGATTAGTTTGCGCAAGCTGCCTCAGTCACAGTCAAATATCCAGCTGTCACTGGTTTTAAAGTTTTGATTTGCTTTTTTTGTTGTCGTTGTCTCAGAAAGCATTTGTCATTCATTACAGTCATCAATTTTTTTATTCATTTTTTTGTCTGCAGGAACATTATCGCAGTGTCTGGATGAGAAAAAGGCCGATTTGCTGCTCCACACAGCAGCTCTGCAGTTCCTCTCCACAGTTTTCACAGAGGAGACGAGGCTCTGCGGCACAGAACTCAAAAGCTCCACATCCAAGCACAGCAGCACTCTGTCAGATATCCTAACTGGTCCCTCTGCCAGTGAGCTGTGTGAACTGCTATTGCAGGTAGGTGCGAATGTTGCAGTTGTGCGATAGTCTGCTCAGTTATCGGAGGTGCTGGTTAATCCCAGGATTGCCTGTGTGTTCGTGGCCAGAGTTTTAAACTTCAAGGAAGGTGTTTGAGTGTACAGCAACACTAACCTGATTGTTGTTGTTCTCAGAGCTTTGAGAAAAGGACCCTTCAGGACCCTTTAAAGAAGCTCACAGCCGGAGCTCTGATGACGCTTCTGGCCTGCAGTCCCACAGCTCAAAACCACGCAGCCACTGGTAATTCCCCAAAAACACAGCTGTCACCTCTGCGACTGATTCTAAAACCGCACAAATAAACTGTGCAGCAGCCTGTGGCACGTCTTCCTAAATTAAACTCCAGACAGCTCACTGGCTGTTTGTGTTTGTGAAATTGTGTTTTAGCTGCAAAATGTACCACCAATTTTGTTTTATTGCAGTATTGGTGTATGCGTATTGCAGAGAGCTGCCTGAACTACAATAAGGCAATAAATTATGCAAATAATTTAGGTACCAACCATTCAGGCTGTTTATGCCTGTAATGTATTATGTGGCACTTTTTGTTTGTAGCAGCATAAATATTTTTAGGGATCGAAGAAAGTGGTAAGGTTGTCAAATTAGTAAGACGGAAACAAAGATTAGCTGGATACACTTCCTCATTTTCTGAAGTCTGCTATAAAATCAAAGCTTAAAGACATCATTACATTTATTGCAAGTCATGCTGTTATTGTAACATTTACCAGTACTATTACATATTGCATGCTTTTCTTATATTTGCACATATACACTGGAAAAAAAGATTTTCCTCCACACGTTTCTTCTTTCACACTCAAATGTTCGCGTTACAGAATGAGAATTATCTGAGTAAATGCAAAAGTTAGCTTCCACATTCTACCTCTGATTGGATAAAAAAACAACAATCTGAAGCATTATGGTAGCCCAGTCAAAAGTCTGAACTTAAATCTGACCGACAAGCTGCCAAATTACCTCAACAGGCTACATTTGTTGCAATCCCTCTAACATCACTGATTTATAATGGTTCTACAAAAGTAAAAAGATGGTTTTATTTTTTTTACCAGTTATTGCAAATGCCTGATGGCAGTTGTTGTGGCCAAAGGTAGCATGACTAATTATTTAGTTGAGGGAAAAACAACTTGTTGTTTGGATAGGTTGCAACTAACATAACAACTAAAATAACTAACTTATTTTTATTCTAAATGAAATTACTTTTTAAATTGCTCGGTCGAAGAAAAAAATTGTATGATTTTGAAATTTTTGAATGCGACAAAAAAAGCAAGGGACAAAAAACCCCTGAATTTTGAGGGAGACAAATATTTATTGTTTTTAGCTACTTTGATGCTCCTGCTGTCTTGTGTTCCAGCTGGTTTAATTGACAGCTGTGTGGAGCAGCTGAAGCAGACTCATTCCCACCTCCACCTGGAGTCCATCCGACCCAGCAAGGCTTCTACCCGCAAAAAGGTGAGCGGAGGCTGACGGGAAACTTCCCATCTCAGCACATTTTTAAGCTCTGTGTGTTTCCATCTTTTTCCCCTCAGTTGGGTTAAATAACAAACTGAGGCTACATCAAAGTGTTTTTTTTATTTTTTATTTTTTATTAGAAGAAATGCTATGAATACATATTGTACAATCCCAGCTGTTCTCTTATTATTCTTTTCAAGTGTTTAATGCAGCCAGGAAAATGCTGTTTTGAATCCAGAACAATTAGACATGTTGCTTTTTGTTTTGTTTGTTCTCATATTTTCAGGAAGGGGGCCATTTAAAAGAAGTCAAGCTGACTGCAGGGATCCTGCGGAGCGCTCTTTATTGCAACGATGAATGCAAAGTGAGTTTCTATGGCTGCTATTAAATTCCCCACAGTTAATTGGTTTTTAATGGAACCTCGCAGTACAGGTGCCTCCAAATGAGATCCAAATGTGCAAGATGCTGCTAACATTTCCTCTCTCGTTGAGCTTCTTTATTTCTCCGTTTTGTTACTTTTAGAGGAAATTAGCTGTTTTTTTGTTTTTTGTTTTTATTCCTTGTTCTTTACATTTAGAAGATGGCAGAATATTGAGCTATTTTAGGCTGATTAAAGGTATCTTTGTCAGCATCGGGTTATCACAAATGTGTCCCATAATTGGGTTTGCCTCTTTCACTGTGCGAACACCTAACTTAAAGCGTTTTCTCTTTCCAAGTACATCAATCTAACCTATTTATGTGTGTAGGTGGTTGCTATGGATGCCCGTTTGGCTCTGAGACTCTACGCTCTGTGGCCTTGGCTCTTATTGGACGACCCCACAATGGAAGCGGTCCTGGAGCTCCTGTGTGTGTACACAGCCGACAGCCAGCCAGGTGGGAACGAGATGTTGCGCATGTTGCGTCTCTCTGAGTGTTTGTGCCGGCTCTGCGCCTGTGATGTCGCCTCCTTCTGCGATTAGCAATCACACTGAGTCATACACACTTTGCATTAAAAGTCCCATTGTCCTTTGCAACGACCACATTGTGTTTCACTGTGTAAGAGCAGTGCGTGGTTTGCTTGCCGGTAACAATGGGCACCGTGTCAGAATCGATCAGGCTGCATGTCAGTCTCACTGCGGCTTCAGACCAGAGGGACATGATGTGGAAAACAAGAGAACATCTCTGGCTTGTCTGAGACGTTTCTGTTCGTTCTTGCCGACCAGCAGAGTTGAGAAAAAAAAAAACTACAGTTGACAAGAACGAATTTCAAGAGAAAAACAATCTGGGAAACAATCACTCATGTGTCACTTGATCTCTGTGTGTGGATTCAGTTATCTGTTCTTGATATAAAGTTTCTTACAAAAGTATTTTTATCATGTTACAACTACAAATTTTAATACACTGTTGAGGAATTTATATAGCAGATTAATTGTGAATCGAAGGAAAATATGAGCAATTTTTTGTAAGTATAAATGTGAGAAGGCAACCCAACCCGCGAGAAGTCCGATCCGCAGTTTTTCAGTAGTCATGTAGTGGATACAACAAACAGGTGGGAAGAAGTGTTCACTTTGGTGAAAAAGCTAACGCCGCTCTATCTGCACAGTGAGACATGGGAGTGGAAGCATTATCCTGTGGGGATTCTTTTCAGCAGCAAAGACCGTGAAGCTGGTTATTGTTGGAAAGACAGATGGAGCTAGATGCAGACCAAACCTGAAAGAAAACCTCTTTTTGTGTAGACTATAGACTGGTGTGTAAAGTCCAAACCTAAATTCAATTTAAGTTTCAGTGGAAAGTCTTGAAATTTGATTTTTCCATAGATTTGGTACCAGCCAGAAGTACTTTAGAAAATACAACAAAACTTTCTGTTAAAGATGTACCAAGCCAGATTAACTTAATCCAAAAAGTATTTCAACTGGAACTACAAAGAATGGTGTTTCCTAAGGGGACACAGATATAAACCACGCTTTTCAGATTTGTAAGCTGTAAAAAAAATAAAATAAAATTACCTATTTTTGTAACCTGTTCCTTTCACTTTACAATCATGTCCTGAAAGCTTTTTTACAAAACGCTGCAGTTGTTTCATCTGTGAGTAACTGAAATTTCTCTTGCTTCACTTAGAACAATTTCTGATAACCGGAGTTCACAAGTGTTGACAGGTTTGCGTAAGTAACTCTAAACGTGATTGGCAGCAGCTCTTCAGCGGACGTGTGTGCACACACTCGGATCTAAACTGACTTTTTCTTTAGACCCCCCTCCCTACCTCCCACCACACCCATATCAGCTCAAGCTGGGAAGCTGCAGAAATCAGTGAAGTCAGGCACAGTGTTTCCCTAAAGGTTAACCGAACAGCAGGTTGGATTTGGGCTTCACGCAGCCTGGCTTAGTATTACACCATCCACCCTGAGGCAACCACCGAGTCTCCTGAGACGCCTACGTTTCTATTCGCTCTTTCATCTCCTGTCTACCGCCTTCATCCGAAACTTTAGCGTTGCTAGTTTAAGTGGAACTGTTGTTTTTTTTTTTTTTCATCTGTTCCCTCCCTGCTTATTTTCAGGAGATATTTTTGTAATAGCCTCAAAACCTGCTCTCACAGACGCAAAGAACGTAATAAATAATTGCATTTCTTTTTCTTTTTTTTTTTGCTCTTATTTGAGATGAGACATTCCTTGTATTGCAGAGTACTTGATCAGATTTAAGGCAGCACTTGGGACGCTTAAGATCTTATCAGAAAGATCCTGTGTTAACCCTCGCCGATATCATGATGACTTCCTGACAGGCGTAAGCATAACCTGAGGCCAACAGTCGCATTTGAGGGACCGTTCTAGGATTAGTGTAACAAGTTGTGATGTTCTCAAATGAACAACATCCACTAGTGTCAGAAAGTCATGAATGATTTTTTATTTTTTCATTTATCATCTTTTACTTCCTTGATGCCTTTTGGTATTTGCATTCCGGATGTTTCTGCATAATATCTACAGCCCGAGGCTGCTAAGCAAAAATAATTTGCCTCCCACCAAGAGTCAGAGCACCACAGTTGCCATAATGAGGCAGTCGTTTCAAGGTGAACCAAAATTAGCAAATGAAAATTGCCACAAATGTTTTAAAGCTCTCTTATAAAGTGATGACCTTCTGTTACTTTATTTAATTGCAGAAATGTAACAAATTGTAATTTTTTTCATAATTTTGCTCATTTCCGTTGATACTATTTCTAAAAAGGGGAGGGAAAAAAAAGTGTCAGTTTGCTATGCTGTATGATTCTGCTTCCCCTGGTGCTGCGGGATGCCAAGATCTTCAGCAGAGCTGAGTGGCTCCAGTAATGTTTCATTGTTGCACTTAACTATTCTTTCAAGGGACGAGCTGTGCGGCTGTTATCAGCGGTGGCTTTAAATTACACTCAAAAAGCCTGTTGCTGGCATGAAATTGCAATTCAGAATGTTAAATGGCCTGAGAGCGCTGTTATATTTTCAAGAATTGTATAGTATTTTAAGATCTGATTGCGACAGATTGACATAAAACAAAATGACAAAAAAAAAAGTCAATTAAGGAAATGTAAAATCCATAAAGTCGCGATCCGATTTTTAGCAAGCCAGTTTATCCATAAAGACTTGTACAGTGTGATTCATTTCAGAAAAGATGCGGCACTTAAAATGTTGGAATGCTCTTTAAGCATGGAAGCTCTGACTTGATGATTTACATTTTATGAAGAGAGAGAAGTCTTTTAAATGCTATGTTTTATGGTTATGAGATGCATAGTTTGCTAAATGTATCTTTTTTTTTCCATTTATGATAAAACCATTTTTTTTCTGTGTTCCCAGCATGCAGTTCCCTCTGTGGCAGCAGCCCCAGTGGGGTGCCAGGATCTAAGGGCTCCTCCAACGCCTCTCTGATGCACTCAGTTATGAAGCTGAGCTCTCTTGCCCCAGACAACAGCCCCATCCAGAATCTATGCTTCTCTCTCCTGACTAACCTGGTTGTGTCACGAGACTGTAGGTGCATCCTGCAGAAGGTACTTTAAAACAAAAGTAGCAAATCCAAAAGATTACTCAAGTTATAGTTCTTTCTTTTTAGATGTAAAGTTGTACAAACTACAACACGTGTTTAAATTACAGCTTTTCTCCTTACTTGGTAGAATATAATTTCTGAAGGTAGTATTTAATGAGGTGATCCATAATGATGTGCTGTAATCTGTCTCTTTTGTGATCATTTCCTGTGATTCTCAGAATAATTTCCTTCAAGGCTTCCTGTCGGTGCCGGTCCCTAAGGCGGCTGGTGCTAAGGCCTCATCGGTCGGTGGCGGTGGGAACCTCCTGAGCCTGTGGCTGAGATTCCTAGTCAGCCTGTCCGCCACAGAGGACGGGCAGCAGAACATTCTGAAATTGTCCGGAGTTCTGGAACTGCTGGCCGAACTGGCGCCGCATCGGCCACACGCACTGCTCACCTTTCACAACCTCTGCTTCTGCCCCACCGTCAAATCACATGTCGTGACTAATGGTACGGAGCGGGAGATTTAACTATTGCAGAGAGGTTTAAAAAGCACTTTGGCGATTGTTAAGGTCATCTTTTTAGTGTGTTTTTCATAAATGCCATTCAGTTTTCTCATTCCCCTCTTCAGCTGTATGTCTAATAATTAAGGACATTAACTGAATTTACAGCTCAGTTACACACTTCTACATTTTGTTTTGTCATCTAAAACCTCCAAATGCATATATATATATTTTTAAAAAAAAATCAATTATAGACGTCGCACAATTTGGAAATTGTCTTCCAGTATGTATATTATTTGCTGTGGAAGTACAGCAGTGAAGGCCTTAGATCTTTTATTGTGATCATTAGTGAACACACAAAATCATGAATGACAAATGTATAAAGACAGGACCTCCCACCTAAACTGATGCCCAGGAAAGTACCATATTTATACGAGTATAAGTCATATCAGTCAAAAAACGATTCCTGAAGAGGGAGGGAGGAAAAAAAATGCATATAAGTTGCATCTGGCTGGAAGTTGAAGGGGCAGCCAAGCTATTGAAAAGATATATTTAAAAAATGTGACTTTTAGTCTGGAATAAACAGTAGTGCAGTGATAAGAGAAGCAGCCAAGAGGCCTATAATAACTTAGCAGGAGCTGCTGAGATCCACAGCTCAGGTGGAAAAATGTCTTTAGCATTTTAATCTAATAAACATGTTTTAATATAAAAACATTTTGAGAAGTTCAAGGGGAATAAACACTTTTTGTAGGTTCTGTACCAATATGTTAAATTAAAGCCACCAGGACATTGTTTCTCTCCGAACCTAAACAATATTTCTTAATAAAAAGCCATTTCTCCACGTTTCTAAAATCATTGCTACATTAGGCTTTTGCTATCAATTAGTGAAGTAATTCATCAATTATTCACAGATAAATTTTGTTCAGAAGTAAGGAAAGAACCAAATACCAAATAAATTTTTACAGCATGTAGCATTCAATCTCTTATTTTCAAAAGAATGTATACAATGTGTGACAAAAACACAATGCATAACAGTTTGGGGTGGCAAAGTCGGACCAGGTAATTCTAACTTTAGCAGTGTTTTGCTGCAGTTTTAGTTGTGTGAAGATGAAATAACCAAAGGCTGAGCGAAAATGAAAGCGGAGGAAGCTGCTGAGACTGAAAAAGCTTGTGCAGGTGGGCAGATGTGTCCCACACAAAGTACACTGCAGGTGGTAGTTGAAGGACCAGCTGCGTGGAAAATGTGATGTTACCACATTTTTTGTTTCCTGTGGAAGATTTGACATTTCCTGTTTAAGCTGTGTGTGTGTTTTTTTTTTTTTAGTGATCATAAATATGATCACATCATCTGAATTGCTCTTGTTTGTATGTCAGCATCTAACTTTGTATCTCTTACTTTTTTTTTTTGCGTCTATTTATTTAAACAGTATGACGATTAAAACATTTTAAAGCAATCATTTTGTTAGTGATGTTGTGAAAATTACCGATTATCTACATGTTTGTGTTCCAGATAAAGCCATGAAAGTTTTGTTACGGTGTTTGGAAAGTAAAGAGCTGGAGACCTGCTGTATCGGAGCGTCTGCACTGTGGGCTTTACTCCACAACAATCAGAGGGTACACACACACACACATACACACACTAACACACACTATTGACGCTCTGAGGTGGTTGCATCTACTCTCCAGTAAAGTCCTAATCTTATCTTTTTGTTTTTATATTTAATTTTATGCTTTAACGACGACCTGAAATACCTTCTCAACAGCTATTATGTCCTTTCATTTACATACACCCACTTCCTCAAAGCATTAAAAACGCAAGTTATTTTTCTAAATAATGATTATTTTTTTCTCTTGACAGGCGAAGACTGTACTGAAATGTCCATCTGTTCGATTAAAAATCCAGGAGGCACTGACCGTCTCCAAGAAAGGCATGCGTGTTTTCATTTTGATAACCCAATAAAGCGACTTCCGCACACCAGATTTTTAAACAGTGGACCTATGTTTAGAGCTTTGGGGTATTTCCATCAGAAGCCATTAGTGAAAAGGAAAAAAAACAAACATGTATTTTATTAATTTTCTTTTTGAAATAAATAGTATAACATTAAAATGAAAGACTTTTTTTTGATGAAACACAGAGGAATAGAAATTAAAATTTGGCTTGATTCCCTTTACAATTTCAAAACAAAAGCACTTATCGACCGAGAAAAACAAAACAAAAATCACATGTTTGTGAACATGCGGCCATCTAATTCTGTGACCATCCTTTAATGCGACTGTTGGAGGTGCTGTTTCCCCCTTAAACCTGTTCACTGGCAACACAAATAAATATGACGTAAAACATACAGAATGAGGACCTATATAAAGTTTTGATGAGTTGGGAGAGGATGAGTAGTTTTGTTATTCCATTGAGTTCATTGTCAAAAACTCGCCTTCACCTGGGCAGTGATTTGACGGGATGAAACTTACATTTTATTAGTGCAAGCTGAGGACAAATGTCAGGAAAAAAAAAATTTAATTGTCTCATGTTCTCCTCCGAGTAGCGGAGCCTAAAAGCCTTATTTAAATTTTTCATTTAAATTGTACTTTAAAATAAAAATAAAGTAACCTCTTGTGTGCCTTTTTTCCTGTTGCTTAGCACTACCCTCGAAAAAATCCGATTACTTAAAGATGCATTCATCAACCACAAACCATTTATTTTGTTTTTAATCTTTTTTGTTTTTTGTTATTATGTTCTGTAGATGCAGAGAAGAAGCAGGAACCTTTGAACTCCTACCTGCAGAAGTGCCTGGATCAACTTTCCCAGCTGCTAAAAAGTTGAATGTAACTGATTATTTTAATGGTGTTAGTTTTGTATCATGTTTTGTTATCTATGAAATATGTCATTTGGATATTAAAGCGATGTCAACCTTTCGTCCTTGCCAGATCTCATTTATCGGAACTTAGCTGGCGTGTGGCTTTGAGCTTGTCGCTGTGGCGACGGTGGTGTTCTGCAGCTGGTTCACACCGAAACACAACAGTTTTTGTGAAAAGCCACAACATAGAAACATTTTCAAATGGGCAAAACGCTCACATTTATTATTACTAAATGTTGCTTCTCTATTCATGGCAATTCTATCTTTTTTTTTATGCATAAAATCCATGTGAAAACCAGTTTTTAGTGTTGAATTCCATGTGGGGAAAACTTCATTATAAACCCCAACATGCAGAATGATGTCGTAAGTTTGCCATCCATCCCCAGCCCCAGTGATAAAGAGCCTCTCTGTGTTGAGCGTGCCAGCAGTGGGACACCATGAATTGTGGCCCTGTAGCTGAAGTGCTTCTCTGTAGCCAGAGATGGAGCAGGAAGTGCAGCTCTGGTGCCTGTGCACTCGTCTCATCAATGCAGCTTTCATTCTTGCTTGGTGGAGCAAGATGGAAGCCGTACAAAAGGACTACTGGTACTTCATGGTACTCCTCTTTCTCCCTTTTCTTAAAGGTAGGGATATTTTTTGCTTTATGTTTACAAATATTTCAATGTGTTCAGGTTGTATTTTTTTGTTTTTGTTTATGTTTGTCATGAAGTAAATTCATGTAAAACTTGTTGAATGTGGCGACTTTCTCAGTCGTGTTTTGTTTGGTAAAAATAACTGCCTTTATTCAATATGTGATGCAGTTTTATGAGTTTAGACACTGTAGATTCGGAAAAATAAAACAATCTGGTTAATTTTGTTCAACCTTTATTGAATTAAGACATTTTGCTGAACTCATGTGATGAAATATTTTTTTCATTAAGACTGTGTTAGATGCTTTATTTAAATGTTGAAGCTTTATGATGAGCACACGTAGGTAGTTGTTCAGTTTGGCTCACTTTCTTTCCAGTCCAACAATGTAAACTCTTATTCACGTTGTTAAAAAAAAAAATAGATTCACAGTTTCCTTTTCATAGACTGCACAGTTTCTTTAGTGAAAAAGCCGATTGCTTCACCTTTTGCCGGTTACCTTTAGAGTCTCGACTGCTTTGAAAGCTGATCAGATCAGTTACAGTAGCTGTAAGCATGTGAGCCATATTTTTACTGACTTTTAGCACAAAATTACCTTCTAGCATAATTTCTAATGATCAAAAAAAGCAATCAGCGTTATTCCGATTAATATAGAAGAGTAGAATGGTTGCTTCGTAAGAGAGAAGTGATGGTAGGTGTCGCTTCTTTGCCAACACCGCTTTTCTTTTGAGAAAATCGGTGTCGGCATCAGCCTTGGGTATAGAAAGAGCTTCACAGGCAAGAAGTTTGCAGCTTGTAAGCTTGAACTAAATCAACCTTTTATTGGAGGGAGAGCTTTGAGGAAAAACTTCAGAGTGCCCAAGGAAATCCAGCAGGTGCTAGAACCTAAGCAGGGGACAACTAATTGAGTTGCCACCAACTGTGAAATATTTAATAAACGGTGTACCATAGAAACATCTGTCAAGAAAATCTAACAAACCAAGTTTTTTTTTCTGTCTCTCTACTTTGTTTGCCTTTGGCCGTGAGCGCTTAAATCTGAACCACGTTGTGTCAAAATCAGAATGTGAACAGTGAAACTCTTGTCTAGTTGCTGTCCAGCAGACAGACGTCGAAACGGTACGGCTGGAGGAAGGGATGGTGCTGGCCTGCGTGTGTCCCTGGGACGGCCAGCTCAGCATGGTGTCCTGGACCAAAGCGCCAGACAAGAACCCCATTGCCGTGTTCTCTCCTGAGTTCGGAGTCTCCGTCCCTTACACCTACCGGGAGAGAATAGAGTTCCTGAGGACGATGCCGATGGATGGAAGCATTGCCTTGAAGAACGTCACGCATCAGGACATCGGGCTCTATCACTGCTCTGTCCAGACTTTCCCTCAGGGACCCTGGACTAAGGACTTTCACGTGGAGGATTTAGGTAAACTCCGTGTTTTCTAAGACCGATCTGCCTCTCTACCCCGAAAGAAACACGGGTCGTCTTTTAATGTTTCCTTTCTGAGATGTGTTTTTCTTTCATTCTGCAGATGAGCCACCAGAAGACAACAACAGCACAGAGCCCCCTCCCCCAGAGGAAGTCACGGTAGACTCAGAGGTGGTGGCCGAGGAGAGCAGCAACCTGACCATCACCTGCAAGCACCCACACAACGGCACCATCTACCAGGTCATCCTGGAGAAGATGCCGCCTGGCCGTTCGTGGGTCATCATCGGCATCTGTAAGAAGGTGGAGGGGGGTCTGGTGGGCGAGGACTACAGCGAAAGGGGCAGGGTGAACTGCGCAGACAGCCTGGATCTCAGTCTGCACCTGACTGACGTTGCATCGGGGGACGACGGTTTATATCGCTGCACCTTCAACACGGACGTGGGGGTGCAGACCACCGTTGTGCAACTCAGAACCACTCCTCCAGGTACACAAATCAACACGCCGGATGTGAAGTCAGCCCCTCAGACAGACGCCGTATCATTTCCCATGCTTCTTGCCATTTGCACAAGTATGCTGCAGCACATGTAGCGAAAGAAAAAAGGCTTATGGCACATTCAGAGGTGTGAAAACCACAGATTCCTGTTCATTGTATCGACTCATGCTTAGAGCAGCTGTAAAGTGGTGTGCTGCTGGTCTGGTTTGATTTATCAGGGTTATGACATAAATTCAGATATGTCATTAGAAACAGAAAAAAATCTGTCATTACAAACAGAAGAATCCATGCAGTTGAATTTCAGGTGGTTTGCCTAATCTTGTCTACAGTCATGTTCAGTAAATTAGAATATTCATTCCGATGAAGCTCATTTGTTAGATTAAAAGTACCTTTTGAAAATTGACAACCTTTAAATACACTTTTCATTTAGGCACGTTGCTGAGTTATCTTGTTTATTGGTCTGATATGATATTCAAGCTTTATTTTTTTTAGCTGTAAGTTGCAATTTATCATAATTAACAGAAATAATTTATTTAAAGCATCCATCTGTGCGTAATTAATCACCATGCGTTTCATTTAGTGATAAAGTTCCTGAAATAAATGGACCTTTCAATAATATTCAAATTTCTTGAATGGGCCTGCAGATATTCCATATTAAATTATTTCTCTTCTCCAACCAGGTGGATTCAGTCTGTCCCTATACATGCTGTATGTTTACATCGGAGCTGGAGCCGCTGGACTTGTTCTATTCATTTCCTTCCTCATGCTTGCCCTGAGGCTAAGGTATTGTCAGTTAAGGCGATATATTCTTGTTTTAAATTTGTGTGTGTGTGTGTGTTGTTTTTTTTTTTTCTTTTGGCTCATAAGTGGACCTGTTTGTGTGACAATCATCACAGGAAAAAAAAGCGGCGGGAGGAGTACCGAGTTAAACTGCACCCCACTCAGAGACAGGTAGGCGTCAGTTTGTTCATTGTATCGACTCTTGTCTTTACGCTCGACTCCTTCAAAGCTCTCCCTCACCTCCTCATAAGACACGCGCTTAACTACAAAGCTGTTCCACTTTACAACTAACTGTAAAGCAACACGTCCCATCTGATACGGAGAGCTTGACTAGTTCCTCGCCACCCCCAGCTGTGCAGTTTGAAGAATCTGGAAGAGAGCTGGTGTCAAAAGCATTCAGATTTAAATATATATATATATATATATATATATATATATATATATATATATATATATATATATATATATATATATATATATATATATATATATAACACAATCATCCATTAGCCATGAATTTTGTTGTATTGACATCTGCAGGACCTTCAAAAAGTAATCATGCTCTTCACTTTTACATGTTGCCACAGTAAAATCACAAAACTCGATATATTCCACTGGGATTGTGATGCACCAAAATCTGAAAGTGTGTTGTTTGTACTCAGCCCCCTTTAAGGCCTTCACACAACTCTGTAAAAATAGAGAAATACTGTATGTTTTCTTTTTGTTTCTTTCGATTTCTTTCTGCTGCCCTTGGCTAGAAAACAAGTTTCTCTATTCTTCAGGAGTTGGTGCAGGGCTTTACTCTGATGATCCTGACTACAGTAGGTGGTGGCAGCATTATGCTGTAAGGACGCTGTTCTTCAGCAGGAACAGGAAAGCGCATCAGTCTCAAAATGGGGTGGACATTTATCCTCCAGAAATGAGAATTCTAAGCATAAAGCCAGAGCTGCAAAGCAACGGTTTTAATCGGATCATATTCACGTGTCGGGAGAGAAAAGAATTTGTGTCAAGACTTCAAAATGACTTTCACTCCAGTTTGACTGAGTTTGAGCTATTTTGTAAAGAAAAGACGGAATCTTCCCACTGTGTAAAGTTGGTAGACACATACTCCAAAAACGCTGTAACAGCAACAAAAGTGCTTCTCGAAGGTAAAAACTCAAATGGGCTGAAAATAAATGCACGCCACACTTTTCAGAATGTAGCTTTTTTTTTTTTTGTGTATGTGTGTGTGTGTTTTGTCACACAGCACTTTGTTGGTTTATCACATCTTTTTCTAAAATACCTTTAAGTTTATAGTAATCGTGTGGCAACGTGTGCTAAAATATTTGAGAAGCATGAATGCTTTTGCAAGGCCCACTGCATTTTCCCTTTATTAACCAATCGGCTGCACTGCTGGTGAAAACCTGTCATGTTTGTCTGTCTGTTGCCTTACAGTCTACTAACATCTACTACCTCCTCACAGCCGAATATCTATGAGAACGTCCCTCTGTGTCCCAGGATGGTGAAGAAATCCAAGCAGACTAAAAGCTTCCCCATCTATGCCAACCTGCCGGCCGGGCGCTCGCTCCAAACCAAACGTCAGCCTCAGGACAAAAAAAGAAAAGGCGCGCTGTAACTCCGTGTCGCTTTCTCGCATCTGTCAGCGCGCTCTCGGCTATTCACACCCCATTCACTGTACATCAGAGCGAGGATAAATAAATGTCAGCGAGCGCAGAGCGTAATTATCCATTTGAGTTTTTAATCAAATGCGGGGAGGGGGAGGGGGGATCGTGCCGGCACTGTTTAATATTCAACACGGCGGTTTGAAATGAGTTAACAAGCCGGCGCTCATCTCGGAGTCAGAAAAGCTGACGGGGCCTGTTTGGGACCGGCCTTGCTCCCCCCTAATTAAATGTACTATGTAATTATTGTTGAGGGGATGTTTGCTTTTTCGGCAAAACAATATTTGACAGTAACCATCACACAGAGGAGAAAGACAAAAGCCCGTATAATCATTCTTTTCTCTTCTCTAACCCCCTCCAAGTAAAACGATTGACAAAAGCCTGTGTAATTGCCCTCCTTTCACTTTCATCCCTCCTGGTTTCCATTCAGAGCTCGACAATAGTGTCTAATCATCTAACGGGGAAGAAAAGCAGTCGCTCAGCAATGTACCGTCACTTGAGACTGCTTCTTCCCCAACAGGCTCTCTGACTGCATTCTAGTTACGGCACGCCCTCAGTGTGAAAGCTGAACTCTAATTAGCAAATCCTGGGCTGCAGTTTATATCTCCTTGTACCCCCTCTGACTGCTTTTTGATGAATATCCATGGTCTTTTTTGTTTGTTTGTTTTACCCCCACCTTTGGTGTATAAAATGTAAAAAAAGATCAATTGTTGAAAGTTATTTCCCCTTTGTGTTAATTTATTTTTAAATTTTTTTTCTGAATTTGCTTTTGTAAATCAGTATTTGCGGTGTATGGCAGCTGCTGTAAAATTAAACTCTGTGCTGTTTGTGTAATTTAATTCATTTATCTCCATAGAAATGGAGGCAGTGGCAGAGGCAGTAATGGATAAGCGGGTTATTCCGCTAGGAAGCAAGACAAATGTGGAACATAAAGGGACATTACAGTTTTGGGATCATGTGTTGTTTTTTTTTGTGTTGTTTTGTTTTTTATTTTTGTTGTCCCTTTGTGATGTTTTCTGAAGAAACCGTAAATGTACATTTGATGATACTTGATATTTTCTGTGTTCAACCAGCTGTATTGAAACCGATAGTCACGACTGATAAAGACTCCTTGTGACAGAAATAATACCACGTCTCTGTTTCTCTGTCTTCTGGTAGTGTGTGAAAAGAAATAAACTAAAATAATAATAATATATATATATAATATGCAGCGTCTAGAAGAATTAAAAATGTAGCGTTAACCATAAATTTTGGAAACTTGAAAACCAGAAAGAACTACTTCATGTGGTATGGGGTCTTTCTCCTTTTTTAGTCAGGTTGATTATTTTTAATCAAATGGAGCAAATGACATTTGCTTCTTTTTCTATTTAAAATAAAAAAATATATACTGTAAAGCTTTAAGTTCACTTTTTTTTTTGAGTGTTTTAAAAAGCGTTGAGAAATGAAAAATGCATAGGAGTCCTGACAAAATGATAAAGTACCTCATACTTTTTGTATTCAATCATTTGGTCGTATCATAAGGCTATAAACTTAGGGTTATTTTTTTTACGAGGTTTACCTACTTCTCAACAAATATGAAAAAAGGACTCGAATAGTTTTGGTTTTGGTCAAATACGTTTCTTTCCTTTGTCTGTAAACCCAAAGAATGTAAATGATGTAAAAATATAAATGTAAAAATATAAATGATGGTTCATTTCATAAAACACTTTTCTAGCATACTTGTAAAGCTTTATCAATTATAAGTATTATTCTCCTGTGCAAAGCAAAATCAGGTCAATTTTGTGGCTCTAAATAAGCTTTATTGCATCTAAACCAAAGTTAGATGGCATCACGTCAGGTTGCATCCAGCTCCTTTAGATATTTCCTCCAATCTGTTATTCTTCACAGCTGCAACTACAGCGACACTCAGAAGAATCTAGTTGTCAGGACACGTTACTAGTTTAAGTTTTGGAGAACAATTACAAAAAAAAAAACTACAGCTTGCTCATTATATGTTCATATTTTCCAATGAACATATAACGGATTCATCTTGGTGCTGGAAAGAAGAGCATTTTAGAAACGGCAAACCTTCATATTCAAAGACACGCTCACCGTATTTCCTGTTGGTTATTTAAGACGCGTTTGCTTTCAGAGCTTCCTCGGCTCTCGCTTCGAGGATCGAGACGCCTTCGACTCGTGCCTTAAGAGAGGTTGAGGTCACACGCGTGTCACTGGGCCGATTTACCACAGTAGTGGGCGCTCGCTCCTGTGGCTTGTTCACCTACTTGAAACGTGAAAAGCAAAGGCCACATGAATCGAGATGTAGATGAATGGGCCTGGGGAAAGGAGTGCAGGCCGGACTGTGTGAGAGCGTTGCCTCTGTTCAAAACAAAATCACTTGTGTCTCTTGTGTGACTTGCTTTACGTTTAATTACACATTTTTAGCTGTGGTTCTGGCATGTTTAGCACCATAGGTAAACCCCACCAGAAAAAAAAACAAGAAATTGTAACAATTCCGGAGCTGTGGTACAGTCCTTCGCTGAACATATGGAATAATTTCACTTATTTCAGCAGTTCACACAGGACACCAACTCTCCAATGTTTTCCCATCCATAATAGCAATAGAAAATGTGTCCAAGGCACAACCAACATTTTTATTTTATTTTTTTGTGGTGTGGGCTCCCTTTTCTAATACCACCCTGGGTAACTGCCCATATCAAAAACCACCACTGGTTGCAACTTTACCACTTTCCCCAAAAGGTATTCCAAAGGTTAGAGTATGTTTGTACATTTATGCCTAAATCCAAACACCCTTATGGTATGAACATTCAATTTATTACCCTTATGTTCATCAAAAACATTACATATGTACATTTGTGAAAACTGCAGTCCTAACCAGTGTATTCAAAGTGCTATTAACATATAAAGTTAGAGAACACAAAACGTAACGACATCTCTACAAACAAGTGAATACAGGAAACAACAAAAAAAATGGCAAATCAGCTGTAGCTTTTATCCAGGCGATTCAGTAAGTGCAACCCCAAACAGACAAGATACAACGTATTCCACATACATTTCACCACACTGCAACTAAAACAAGACGACTAGGGCACTACTGTGACCCAACATTTCAACGTATGTCTTCCTAAAGTGACATACTTGTTAAAGCATAAATAATAAAGTATCTTAAGACAAAATGTGCTTGTAACTTTCCAACTAATTGGGTAGAGGAGTGAATTAGAGGGCATGAAGCGATGGCACGGCAACATCAACAACAACAGAGCCAAAACGTGGTTAAAAAAAAACTGCTTGGCAGCCTACGTTTGATTGTCAATGGAAACCATTTTGTCTTCACCCACTTAAATGTGCAAAGCAGGAGAAAAACGTTCAATCTCTGCATTAAATATTGGCATGGGAAAGATACCAGAGTCCAAAAATGTCTTGCCATTCCTGGTTTTTTCTTAAGAAACCAATAAAATCTTTGGGAGTGATTGGAGTTGTCTGAGGCTAAAGCTGTTCCTGTATGCTAAAGGTCATCTGGCTAAACTGAAGCTGAAATGTTTTGTTTTTTTTCCTCAATATTTTAAAAATATTTTTGGCTGAGAGAATAATTGATAGTCCAGATGTAAAAGCCAGCCTTCACCTTAAGGTTACCACTGTTCTAAGCTAGAGCCGTTTTAAATACAATCAGTTAATTTGGGTAAAACAATTTTTTTACAGTGACTAGATAATTAATACATTTCTTTAAGAGTATCATGAGAATCTCATACCAGCCCATGCCCAATCTCATGGAAGGTCCTGGTGATGGTGGACAGCAAAGTAGAAAATGCAACACCAGTCACATGGCAAAGCACTGAGTCGAGAATATTTCCAGAATCTTCTAAAGTTGTTTAGGTTTTTAAAGTAAATCACAAACTAAGGTAACAATGGCAAACCTAGAGAGTCCAGTGTCTGCTTTGGTTGGCTGTCACCATCTGCGGTCAGCATCTGAAGGCACTAGGGTCTTAATCATGTGGAGTTGTGTGTTTTTAAAAATATATTTTAATTCATGCAACAGAAAAAAGGATTTAGTATCATTACCATATTTTAGCTGCACTGTTAGCATTCCTTCTCTCGCTCATTCTGTTACATGAAAATACTTAAATTCACCGTTTTAAAATACAGCTTAGCAAAGTATTTAAGCGGTATATTGTTAAAAGGAGATTAATACCATGTCTGTTTTTTTTTTTTAGCTATAGAACTGACAAGACAGCAGAGCTTGGCAATGAGAACACAATACAGAGCAACATTTAGCTTCCTTCCGCGCCTCTTTAAGGGTCCTTGTGCTGGACAGACAACCAATATGAGAAATAGTTGTGGTAAAAAAAGTTATTCCCTTAATACAAGTTTAAGACCCAGCTCAGAGCTACATGAAGTAGCTGATTTTTACAAATCTGGGTTTGTTTCATAAATCAAAGTAAGCTATTGTGAGCCCTAGTCCTGTTAATGCCCATTATCTCAGAGCAAAATCCGTATGGGGCACTGGTAGGTTAGTTGGGATATATGAAAGTCTCAGTTCCCGACACTAGTAATTAGCTAGTAGGTGCAGCATTAGTATTGAACCTGAACTGTTCTCTGCGGAGGCCATTAAACCACATCCGAGGAGTTTGCAAAACCAATAAACAGCTCAGAATTATTGCATCTTTCTTTGAACTATTTTTCACTCCTTTTAGTACCTTATAGCTGACAAAGGGGCTCCTCATTAAGAGTCGTTGCTGTGTTTAGATTAGCGGCAATAAGTAAAGACTTCACTGCGGCGTACATTAATCTCTACTCAACACCCCCAGTGTTCAAACTCAACAGGAAAATAAAAAGGGGCATATTATATTAGACCAGATGTTTATTTTACAATAGAAAGTTCCCATTTAAGGTACTTTGCATTAGCCTCACTTTTCAGAATCGTTGTATATCATTTTTTTCCCCCTGAAAACACTGGGAAGAGGAAATGTATCTTGTTAGCAAAATGCAGCGCTGCCTTGTTAACCTACCGTTTCTCCTTCAATGACCTCTTGTTAGCAGAGACCGTGGGCACAAAAAAAAAAAAAAAAGTCTGGCTGACTGATTCTCTGTTTGACATACATATTGTGCAAGTTGAAATGAATAATCCGAGCCGCCAAAACACCAGAAGCCTACCAAGTGTTGTTTATACCGCCGCACTGTCAGCGGAGCTGCAGGAACAGATGGATTCGTAATTGAGGCTTTCTGTCTCTGTCCTGCCTTTCTGTCACTTTATTCTTGGATCAATGATGTTCTCTCTAAACTTTTTTTTTAACCAATATTTTTTAGGAGTTTGACAGTAATGATGGCGAGAAAGGCAGGAACAGAAAGTAGGAGCAAAACAGAGAGGGGCAGCGACACTGCAGATGGTCAGGTCAAGTTTAGAACGACGTGATGCGACTCGGTGTGATTACTAGTAGAGGAGTTGGTTAATTGAGTGAGTAAGAAAGTTTTTTGCCATCTTTATAACGATGTGCTTATTTGAGAGGAGCATATCTGCTTAGCTGGGTTTTATTTCCCACAAATCATGACACAACACACATGAAGCGGGGCTCCTATTCTGCGTTTTAGTAAAAAGTGACTTTTTATTCCAGACACCTTTATTCCAGGTGTCTGGAATAAAGGTCCAGACATCTGGACCTTTATTATATTTGTTTAAAACCTTGGTCTTATAAGATAGTCCAGAACAGCAGAGCTCACCGTTTCTCGCGTTGCTACAACAAACTTTTATGTAATTTATTGGGAATGGGATCGATTGACACAAGGCGGTTCAAAATTGTTAAGGAATCCCAACGGTATGATGCTGCTAACCATATTGTTTCACATTAGAGAATGGTGGATTCAGGGTGATGTCCAATGTTCAGTTTTTCTGCCGCACGTCAATTTTTGTATGCAGGATAAAAGGCTTTTGATAATGGACTGATGAAAAGGTTCTGGAAACGTAAACATTTGTTCATGCATTTTTTTTTTGTACCCTTTCGGACTTGGAAGTGATAAAACCTAACTCCAGCAGTTCCTGCCGAATCACAAATATTTCCTAAACCTCCACAAAAACCTCAAAAGCAACTTTCCCTGAAAGCCTGATGTCATGTTTTCCTCCTCGAGAAACATTCTCTTAGCTTATTATGGACCCCAAATATGAATTTTATCTCTGATTTGCATAACCCATCATCCCATCAGGTGACCCTGATTTTTTTTTTAACACCTTTCTGCTAATGAACAGCTTATCAGGAACTTCTGACAGACAGAGCTTCAGAAGGGCTCAGGCGCCATTAAAGTCAATTTGCTGTAGTGAAGAGTAATGCCAGCAGCTTAAAGCAGAGGCTGCAGAAGGGCTGCGCTTTTTATCATCTCTGACACGACGGTCCGCCCCAACCCATTTATGAATGACTTTTTTTTTTTTTTTGCTGGTTGAAGCCGATTAGAAAAGTTTAGCTGATTCATCGCTGCCATGGACATCAAGCTGTTTTGTTGTGTGAGGCATTGATCGATTTCACATTCTCGCGACAAAGCTGATGGGGGAGCGGTGGGGAGGCGAGAGGGGGGGGGATTTGTGTCAAAACTGGTGGAGTTTCTCTTGAACCGGCTGCTGAGGCAGCACCTTGCCGGATTACGCCTGATGTCATTTCATCAACTTCAGGAAAAAAAAAAAAAAAAAAGAAGTTTCTTAAAGCTGTTTTACAGCAGATATTTAGGTAATAGTGTCTTTAACTTCTTTCCAAGTGCTTTGCTTAAAAAAAAAAACTAAATAAATAAAATGTTGTGAAAGTAGCAGGTCATGCAGAGTTAAACAGAACAATGGCGGCGAGAAACACTTGAAATAACACACAAAGGAGGATTTTTGGTGCACTTTCAGAAGCCATCTCTGCAGTCACACTTCACCATCCTCCAGGATCCCTTTCTACAGCTTCTACAGGTATATTACATGTATCACTATACAGATTGCTGAATCCTCTCTACAGTGACGGGTTGAGTGTCCACAGCCGCTCCCTGTCATTGAAGCGGTCTGAGGCTGCAACTGGATTCGCAGCCACTAGAGGGCGACGGCGCCTCTTCTTGGTGCCGGTGGCTCCTCTCCTCCTGCTCATCAGACAGAAAGCTGGGGAACGTCTGTGCCCGGGGGATAAAGGTCTTCGACAGCCCTGCTCCTGTTCGGGAGGAGAAAGAAAAATACATTAAAAAAAAAAAAAAACAACTCAGCTGAACACACCGAAGAATACTCTTTGAAAGATTCCTATCAGAACAAAAACTGAAATAAGTTGAGACGCTTTAGTCCCAAGTTAGATTTGCCTGTCAGTAAAACAGCTTCATTTCCCTGCGTCATTCTCCTAGGCCCGTGTCCCGCCGGCTCCCTCTGCACCTTAATTCAAATTAATTGGACCAATTTGCTCCGCAGTTCATATCGGTTAAATGCACTGAGAGGGAGTAATGGATACTCGACGGCGAAGGGCTGCTCCTGTCTAACCGTGAGAGCATTAATAATACATTAGTGCGCTGTTTGGAAGTGTGCACACAGAGGTGGGCCGAGGATAAAGCGACTGGCAAGCTGCTGATCGTGCACGAAAACAAGGAGGAAGTGGCCACTGATCAATATTTCAGGAGGTGCAAAAAAAAAAATAAACAAACAAACAAATAAAAAAAAAAAAAGCAACATAACACTATAATCAACTTTAACCTGGCGAGTTCATGCTAGCTCTCTTTAACGGCAGAACTGTTGCAGATGCAAAAAGAAAAGGAGCTGATAACTGAATCTGATTGGAACCTGGGCAAATCCAAAAGCACAAATGTGGCCGAATGCGTGACCCGTTTTCTCACACATTCAGTCACAACACAACCGCAGACCTCCCTCTATGTGTTTCACTTAGGTTTCATGTGATAAACCAACATGAAACCTGCTTTCATGTTGTTTCTGCGCAGAGCTTCACAACCATGCATAGCTGTGAAGTGAGAAAGATGCTAGATGGTTTTGTAGTGATAAAGATCTGCAAATTATGTTTCGTTTTGCAGTTAACACATTTTCACTGGAAGTATGTTGGAAGATGTTTCTATTCCTCAGTTTATTCCTCAGTTTTCTTTTTGCTCAGTGAAACGTGAACAAACACCAATTTTCCAGTCTTGCCACAGATCACCGATTGGATTTAGAACCGGACTTCGACTGGACCATCCATTCTTCCATCCGCTGTGACCAGGACTCTTGTTCCCACCTAAGACGATGATCACCCCAGCATGATTCTGCCACCACCGTGTTTCACCATGTCAGTGGTGCCTTTTTGTCTGCATAGTTTTGGTCTCATCTGACTGTGCAGTTCATCTTGTACCACATATATGCTGCCATTGCTTGTGGCAGACTTTAAGTAGGATTTCCTCAGGACTTCTCTTCTGTTTGCCTACAGATACAATGTTTTTCCAAACTGAATATCAAAACGTTTCTGCGATAGGCTAGAAACTTTAAATTTAGCCTCATCTCACCAGAGTACCTTCTTTCATCTATTTATAAAACTGTATAATTTCCCTTCCACTTTAAACTACCAGTAATTTGTGTTAGCCTATTGCATAAAATCCCAATTAAAACATTGGAAGTTTGTGGTTTGTACGCGTTTATTTGCCGGGATTGCTTCCACGACTCCGCCAACTGGGACTTGGAATATACAACATGACCCAGTCAGGCTGGTAATCAGTGTCAAGTGACAGGGTGAGTGAGTGTCAGAGCAACAGGGAGAGAGAAGTCTAGTTAAAAATAAAAAAAGAGATGTTTGGGGGGGGAAAGGAGTGATATGCAAGGAAGGAGAAAGAGAAAGTGAGAATGGAAAACACAGAAAAAGCATTTTCATGTGCGAGCAGAGGGAACGGTTAGTGGGAGGAGGCACAGAGGGGCCGGCGTGGGTGTGAGGATGAGAACGAAACGGGATGCTCGGCGGCAGGTGAGTCATGCATACATACACACCTCTGTCTGTTAGTCTTTCCTCTCCACCACTCCCTGAAACAAAAGAGAAATACCAAGTTAGAAATGCAGCTCAGAGCCTGCTACAGGAAGCCAAAGCAGAGACAGGGAGGTGGGGGGGGTAAAGAAAGATGGAGGAACGCTCCCCTCTTCCCTGCAAGTTGTATTTAATAGATCGCTGAAACGACTGGTGTGCAACCAGGCGTATCCTTTTCACATCTTTGCCAAGACAATCCCTCTCCTCAACCACGGCCAATTAAGGGTAAAGGAAAAAAAAAAGAGAGAGAGACGCGAGGCAGGGAGCCCAGAGAGGAAGTTAGAGGGTGAAGCAGAGCCCATCATCCTCTCAGTCATAAACACGGCTGTCTAGGGACAGACCCCCGGCGAGAGCCCTGCTTTTGGACGAGAGACAAACATGTAGACACACTTGCGAGAAAATAACAACAAAACCACGGAGAGCCGCAGAGAGGGGAGGAGAGCGGGATGATGTTGGCGTCAGCATCCCTCCTCCTGCGCTCGCACTATGAGAAGCAGACAGTGATTTGTCAGTGCCTTTTCATTACTGGGGAAGGTCATGTCATCCTATCTGGCCTGGGGTGGCAGCTGCTGGGCCAGAGCAGACAGGACAGGCAGGGAGAACACACACGCGCACACACACATTAAGAGGGAGAAACAGCAGACCTGGATACACAAGCAGCTATTCATGCATGCATGTTGACACACACCTGTCCACACCTTCCTTCCTCCAACTGTAGCTGCCCAGATGGCAGTCTAGCAACAGCCGAGACGCTCCATCTAACGCAGGCTCCAGATTATGTGAGACAGCAGCTCCTGTCCCTTGTTTCGCTGGGATTTTATGTGACAGACCACCACAGATTAGGTGATGCATGTTGGCCAGGAATGTTCAATTTAGTCTCGCCTGACCAGAGCACCTCCTTCCAATTATTTGTTGCATCTCCTGCATGGTTCTGGGTTTCTGTCCTGCAGCTCCTCCAGAGTCATCATGGTCCTCTAAACTGCTTCTCTGATTAACGCTCTGGTTGCTTTGCCTGCCGGGCAATCTTGTTTTGGTTGATGGCTGCAACCAAAACAAGATTGCCCGGCAGGCAAAGCAACCAGAGCTTTCAGATTGTCTTATGACTGTCAGATTGTCAGATGACGGTTTGAACTCTACAAAGTTTGGGATTTTGTTTTCTAACCTAAGCCTGCTTTAAACAGTTGTAGTGTTAGAAAACATGCACCCTGACTCTTGGTCCTATAAAAAACTTGATTTAGTCAACAATAACAATAAATAAATCTAGAACAAGAACAGCTGAACTCAAAATCTACCACTCGCAAATTTTCTTTTAGGAGTTTGCATTTTGCATCTACGTCTCCACGTTGTTCACGCTGCCTGCTGGAAGGCAGGGAAGTGTCATCACCCTAGTTCTTCCATCATTCTGTCTTTTGATTCTTCCCACCTCTTGGTAAAAATCCCTTTAGTATCACTCCCGGGCGGATCAAACAGAGTACAGCGCTCCATTTCATTAGAATTGCTAATGCTCCAGCAGTAAACTTTGGAGTGCAATAAAGCATGGCGCGAGCAGGAGGATGAAGGGACAACTTGTAAATGGGTAAACAAAAAAGAAAATACAGCAACGAAGAGAAAGTATGGATTGCAGTCCCTTTTCCCTTCCAGTATGAAAGCTGGTAATTGAACCATTCCTGACAGGCAATGGTACCTTGCTTCTCCGGCTCCAAAACTTTAAAGTGCACTTATTTCTTTGCATCAGCAAACCTGGAGAAAATAGCAGTTTTTCACTGAAATGCAAACGAGTGAATCCCATTAGGAAAAGCAGGGGTGGAAGACAGCGGCGAGTAGATATATTGTATTCATGGAGAATACACTGCAAGTTTCTGGGGGAATAAAACATTTATCTGACAATCTTTCTAATACGCTCTGTTCTGCTTTGTAATCGTAGTAAACAAAAGTTGTGGGAAGTATTTCTAGGACATTTTTTGGCTACAGAAACGGGAGAAAAACAAGAAGAAAAAACACCTGATTTAAAAACATATTAAAATGAATCAGTTCTGCTTCTTTAGTGCCTGGTTCCCCGATAACTCAAGCAAACAAACAGGTGAATCAACCTCAACAGGGCGAAAAGGAGCCGTGTTCCTTAATTATTTCTCCATACCCACAGGGTATTTGAAAGCAACCCAAGCATGACTCAGCAAATTGACTGTGCTGATTGGATATTCATCATGTGTGAGCTGAAAGAGCCAAGGAGCAAACACACAGCCAGCCACGGCGGTCCAGAAAAACCTGTTTTCCGACTGCCATTGAGAAATAAATGACACTACAACAATAATGGCAAAACTAGAGTGATTTTGTGGGGTTTTTTTCCCCAGCGATTTGAGTGATTACTGATCTTATTTTTACAAACAACCACAATTTGAAATGTAGTCTGGGGGGTTTTATGTGATTGACCAACACTAAATAGCACCTATTGTGAAATGAAGCAGCATAATAGCAACATATGGAGGAATAAAAACCAAAATAGTGTATTTGCATGCAGCACTCGTTATTTTTACACCCTTTACCATAAAAAAACAAACAAACAACAAACCATATTCTCGGTCAACATTAGCAGCGTTATGCTGCGAGGATGCTTTTCTTTAGCAGGGACAGGGAAGCAGGTCAGAGCTGATGGGAAGATGAACGGAAATATATACTAGTTGGTTCTGCTGGAGGCTGAAAAAGACTCGAGACTTCAGAAAAGGTTCTACCTTTCATGCAGCCAGAGCCACGTATGGTTTAGATCAAACCATATTTATGCGTTACAAACGGCCTAATCAATGCCCAGACTTAAACACAATCAAGAACGTCTTGTGATACTAGAAAATCGCTGCTCGAACACATGCCATCCATCAAATCTGACTAAACCTGAGCTATTTTGAAGTGAAGACAAAGTGTGCATTTCTCTAAATGTACAAAGCTGGTGTAGAAACACCCTTCTCCCCTTAGACGTAGCAAGATGTGGTTCTTTAACACATCGAGTTTGCCTTCGTAATGTGGCTCATTAAGTTATGAACGCTTGAGCGCGGCACTGCCATTCGGGGAAAACCCATATTTACTTGGAAAGATTGCTTAAGTTCTAAATTAATTCAAGCCATTTAAGTTGATTCAAATATCTAGTCGGCCGGGACACTGCACCGAGGACTGTGCAAGAGGTATGCAGAAAATAGTGTACTCTAATAGAAGGCGAATAGTTATACAAGGTCATTTTATTTGTAATCCCAAACAGAATGAGCCTGAAGTACAGAAGAGAATCAAACCTGTGGTCTGAGTTGTCCAAATGTGAAACTCTGTGCGAATTGAGAGCTGAGTCCCTCCGCAAGGAGCAGAGGGACTATTTCATCAGTGTACAGCTCAAAAGTCAGCACCGGTCATCATGCAGGGCTGGATAAGAGCGCATGGTGAGTAAATGTCACGTCTATGTTTTAATGTTGATTCATTTAGGTTTAAGAGGAGCATACAATGCACCGTGCCAACAGCATTTACACTTTTTGGCACCCCTGGAACAGAGGTTGTTGTTATAAGACTTGAAATGAATTCAGCTTTTATCACAGTAGCACAGTCCCACACTGAGAATTTTCTAAAAGCCTAGCCTTTAATTTTAGATATGTTATTTCAAGTGAAGTTATTTCTATAGCAATCTTCTGCCAATAGGACAGCGCGTAGTCTGCTCCTGTAACAGGAATCGTCAAAGGCACATGGACCTTTGATGATTCCTCTCAGCAAAATCCCTCTGGATTGTCATCCAGCTCCTCCATTTCTGCTCACCCTGCAGGTTTTCGAAAGAATTTAAGTTTGGGGACTACGATGGCCAGGAAAGTGGCGTCTACTGTCTTCATCTGGCCGGATGTTCAGGATTATCATCCTGCTGAAAGATCTAATGACAACCCCTTTTTTACTTTCTTGACAAAGACCATCAGATTTAAAGTCAGTTTATGATGCCATGCACTTTACCAAGGGTTCACTGGAAGAAAAACGGCATCACTATTCGTCCACCGCCTGGCAGTAGGGACGAAGCTGAAAAGGTCAACGTTAGGTTGTGATTCCAGTAGCATTTGGCAAATTGGACAAGCTACATTTGTAATAATAGCACATAAAATAGTTTACTCGAGTAATCTTCCAAACAACTAGTTGGCATGTGCATTTTATCTGATATGGTCTCTTTTTGAGCCTAAGCAAACTGTTTGTTGCAGCTCTCAAGAAGGTTGATTTTATCATCCCCAATGTATGAAATTAGATATGACATTTGACCAATTCTTGATTATTTTTTTGTTTTCTTTTTTGGTAAGATAAACACACAAATACCTTAATTTAATGGTACGTCTTTTCCATGTTGAGGAGTGGCTAAGGGGATGTGATCTCTAAAAATTACTATATAGACTCTGATTAACAAATATTATTTACACTTTATAAGAGGTACCACTATGTGCGCAGGACACTGACGCTGCCATTCTAAGCAAAATAGAAAATAGAGTACTAAAATTATATCAATCACCAAATTGTTGATGTTTATGAGTATCAGAGTAAAAGATGCTGGCTAGACTGTAGGGTAATAACCTCTACGCGTGGAAGCGAAGGCTACAAGCCACTGCGCTATACGTTCATCTTGTATGTCCGCTTACAGAAACAGGATGTAAATTCCCTCCCAAAAGCCGGAGACCTGTTGTCCACGAGGAATCGATGCAGTAATTCTGTGGTTGGATTCATCCCAGAATGACTCGTCTCCGTGATAAAGGAGTTGTGTGTCTTCCCGTGCCTTTTTACAGTCCAAACACATGTCACAGCTCGAATTAAACTCTCAGCACCCCCCGCCCCCTCCTTCCACATCCCACCCAAGAATCACCTTCCAGACCTCCTTGTTCGACAGGACCTCAAACACACTGATGCGTTCAATTTATTCATGGGAAACGAGGGGACGCGACGACAGTGCTGCATCCGTATGAGCAGAAGACTGCGGAAAGGCTGCTGCGAACCGGACGGATACACGAGGAAAGTGTGGGAGGACCTAGGTGCCAAGGTGATGGATCACCGAGAAGCCTGTCTGCTCGCCGTAGTTTACAGAGCAAGAGTTTGGCAGCAGACTTTTGCAAAGAGCGAGCCGGCGAAGAATTAACCCCGAGGTGAACGTTTTTTGTTTTGTTTTTTTTTACCGTTTGGTTTTCTGCGATGCACAAACATGTTGATGTTTGGAACCGAGAGCTCACAGCTTGCTTTCAAGCTTATCAGGACACAATTAAATGATAATGAGAGGGGGGGCGTGGGGGGATACCAGTCTTCACTTTTAAAAAGAAAATAATGACGTCAGAGTGACTTTCATCTTTACCCGGCTTTCGATTTTTTTCCTTTTTTTTTGCTCTATCAGTGAAAACCAAAAGGTCCATAATCCTCAGATAAGTCTTCTAATCAACTAATACCATGGACAGAGGATAATCGCATCAGCTTACTAATCACCTTCCTGCCTCTGGTCTCATATAGCGTGCAAACACTCACTCATTTACACTTCCTGAAGTACATGTGCAGAAAACGAGCACAGAAAGGACACATGGTGCCATCATCATGGTGCTATAGAATAGCTGCTGCATCATTAATGCATTTGTGGTCAGTTGAATGCATTTTGTTTTTTGTAGAATCTACTCAGTTGATAGTCAAAGGCAACTTTAAACCTCCAGGTAAACATAGGAAAGAGGGTACTTGTTATCGATGGCGTCTTACTCCTGCTCTGACAAGCAGCCCACATTATCAATCTACCTTCACCGTGCTTTCTTACTCAGTAGATGTTGTACGTCCTTGTTTTTTTTTAAAAAAGAAATGGACTGGACATATCCAACAAACGGTTTTCAGACGCAGTTACGAAAATGCTTGGCTTTTGTCCGTGTCGGCCCGCCGCATAATTCTGCACTGCAGATTTACAAACAAGATGACTTCACAGAGGCGATTTGATCCCTCTGGTAACCCACGTCTCCCACCGCGCGGCTTTCTCCACTGTAGCTTTAAAATGATCCACAAGCAGAACCAGATTGTTTTCACGGGTCAGTGTTTGGCGCAGCACAATATAGGATGGAGATCTAGGAAAATGTCAAATGCTGGGTCTTTTTTCCCCTTCTTTTAAACAGAAACTAACCTTCACAGAAACTAGGAGAGAAAAACAAACATCCCTCGCTCGTGAGTAAACTCTGCGTACGGCAAGAACGTAACCGTTTCCTGGCAAATTAATTTAAATCCAACAAACATTTCAGAAATGCCCACCCAGTTTGAACTATACACTGCCCTACAGGCCACTCCAGAAGTTTCATTTTTCATCTTCTTGTTATGTAAAAAGGATTATGTTTCAATTAATACAACCCTAACTTCAAGCTAAACAAGTAGCTATAATAAACTGAATAAACCTCTCCTGAAACAAACAGGCATTAAAATGTCTATGCTTACCTGTTGTAACAATGTTTAAACACTAATTGGCCTTTGTTAGAAAACCAGTTGGTTTCATTCAGCGTTTCTGATTAAACTCCTGATAATAACGGTATTGCATAAATGCACAAGCTCACAATGCAGCAAACATGACTTGGGTTCCCACGTGTGGCACTTCAGGACAAATCGGTAAATAGTATCCATGGCGACAACCAGCTCTGGAAAGCCTCAAACCAACGAGAGGAGCAGCGATCAAAAAATAGTAACAAAAGTTGTTATATTTCTTAAGTCGGATAACTACTTCTTTGTAATATTAGGTGCTCTTTTCTGTTCATTGTTTTGTTGTTTCTAGTCTGAATATATTTAATTAGATTATCATTGTCATTACGCTGGAGTGATGTATTTCATGTTTTTAGTTCCGTCAATTATGGTGATTATAGCTTACAGCGAATGAAAACCCAAATTCAATTCTACGTCTCAGAAACGTAGGATATCACATAAAGAATTTTAATGAGAAATGTGATGTCACAACCTCATTATGGCCTACACCAGTGGTTAAAAAGAAACATTTCAGTAAGTAAATTAAATAGGGACATAATGACAACACAAACAACATCAGAAACAATATAGTTTTGTTTTTTTTAACCTTTTTTGTTTTCTTAGTTTGATGTTTTAAGAGGTTCTCAAGACCCACGACTGGCTGATGTGCGTCAACTCTGGAAACCACTGGCCTGCGTTTCTTGACAGCTGTCAGTTGACGTTTACTGACACCTTCACCAAAAAGGTTAAGCATCAAAAGGTGCAAAGACCATGACTAATAAGAGTGCTATTTGAAGCACATTAAGTGAAAGTTGAGCAAAAGGAAACACGTTTTGGTGAAAATGGTGCACAAGCAACTGGAATAACATGAGCGAAACGTGAAGAAAACCCGTGCAAATCTTTTGGCCTGGACTGAGGGTACAACAAAATGAGCTTTTATTTTTCTAATGTAATTATTGTTGATAAACTGGATTTTGCGTTTTCATCAGCAAATAAATTACCAGGAATAAAACCCTTTAGTACATTAATGTCAGAATCTGCATACAAATTTTAAAAAGTATTGTCAAAATACTTTTATTTTTAAAACCTTCTTTATGTATTGAGTGCACTCTCTGCACAGTCATTGTAAAAATCCTCATTAGTTTGTTATGATCTCCGTCTCAGTTTAAATCCAGGTAAAGTCGAAGAGCGTCACGGCGATTTTGAGAATTAGTAAATTCTCCCGTGTACCTTGGTAACTGTAGAGATCCCCCACGCTGGCCTGGCGCGTGATGTGCTGCCAGTAGGCGCTGCGTGGCAGCGAGATGGACTTGGTTAGCGTCTCTCTGGAGTGAAACTGAAACAGACAAGAGTCAGACAGCAGTGCATCTCACTTTTCTGTCACTTTTCGGGAGAAAGCTGATCTGCATTTGTCAACGCATGAAAAGGTGTGAATAGTAGCACATATTGAAGGCTGAGTGGCATATCTCCAGGCTGAGAAAGTGTTTGATGGATAAGACAGGGATTCATTTGGGATTATTATTTATTTTATTTTATTTTTTTTCCCTCTAGCATGTTGTGGATTTGATTTCATCTTTCCTAGTTCTTACAAAAGTATCCGGATCCCCTTCACCTTTTGCACATTTTCTAATGCAATGAACTTCAATGTGCATGTAACAGACCACCACGACAGATTTTATTTTATATTTTACAAATATAAATCTGAAAAGTGCGGGATGCATTTGTATCCAGCCAAATAGCCAATATCCACCTTCCAATTGTGCACTATGTATCATGCACCTACTTTGTTTAAAATTCCAATAAAATACATTGAAGTTTGTGTGTTTGCGGTGTGAGAAAAATGTGGAAAAAGCGGTAAGGACACTTTTGCAAGGCGCCGTAAGATAAGGTAAGGTAATTTTATTTATATAGCACATTTTCAGCAACAAGGCAATTCAAAGTGCCGTACATTCCGGAAAGAAACTTTGAAGGTGTAAAATGTACCGATGATAAAAGAAAATTGCAATGCACACACAGTTCTTGCTTTTGGAAATGTTCCCTTAAATTGCAGGGTCCAGGAGAATGGCCATATGGTCAAGGCTCGTCAGACACAGGGCATGGCGATGTAAACAAAGAATGCAGATGACGGTGAAAAGGAAGGAAGGAAGGAAGTGATGAATGATTATTGTGAGGGGAAGACGGAGAGAAGGCCAAGACTCTGGTGCGTCTGAGAACTCCTGGTCCAACACACGATTCAGACCGAAATCAGGACTTCTTAACTTCGCGCGGCTATAAAAAACACAGTTCTGATCATTAAAAGTGAAGCCATTTTGCAGCTTGTATACACACCCCTCTGTGTTTCTTTGAGACTGATGTGACGAACGCAACGTAAGGAATAAAATAAGTTACTCTAAAATGGTCTTGCTCTGTCGAAATGTAGCCACAGTAACGCCATGTGCTGCAGCTGATAAAAGACAAACAAACCCAAAACACCGGTGTACCTGGGAGCTCTTTTCCATCTCCTCTATCATCCTCTCGTGCTGCTGGGCGATGGCCAGCGTGGCCGAGTGGACCCGCTGGTAGATCATCTCGCCCTCCCGGGTCTGGAACGTAAACAAACCCTCTCCTGTGTCACACATCCTGTGCCAAGAACACACACACACACACACACACACACAGAGAGAGAGACACTTTGATCGCGCTCGCTCTCGGATTGCTCATTTACAAATATGCATGGTAGAATGTTTAGGTTGCAGTGAGGACCATGAATGCAAGTAGACCCCTCTCTCCTCCCCCCACCCGAAGGCAAAACCCCCCCAAAAAACCAAAGATCGAGAAAGTTTCAGAGAAAAGCCCGTCACATCATCATCATCAACAACATCATCATCATCGCCTGAAGGCCTCAGCAGCATATATCCCAGGATGTTTTTGGTTTTCAAAGCTTCTTTGTGAAAAGTTGTCACTGCGTTTCCATAACCGTGTTTTTTTTTGTTGTTTGTTTTTTTTTTTTCTCCCTCTTGCTGCTGGCATTTCAATTACACAAACCAGTCGGAAGCACACACACACACACACACACACACACACACACACACACACACACACACACACACACACACACACACACACACACACACACACACACACACACACACACACACACACACACGCACACGCACACGCACACGCACGCACGCACACACACACACCTTCCGGACTCAAACGTGAACCAGGTGGAGTCCCGGCCGTATCTGCGCAGGGAGCTGAGAGGCCACATGACGAGCTTGAGGCGGGCATTGTGAATATCCCACAGGTAGATGTTTTCATGGGTGATCTGCATGGTGCACTCCCCGTAGATGTCCAGGTTCGGCGTGGGCATGAGGTACACGTTGAAGCGCTCTGAAGATGAACAAAATAGAAAATCCATGTTTTGAACGCCATAGTTAAAGTTCAATCAGAGAAACCGCTTTGCAACAAATAGAAATTGGCATTAAACTGTGATCAGAGCATCTCTGGTCTTTTGCCTTATGCCTTTAAGCAATTTCCAGATGCCTGAAGGTGACACGTTCACCTATTCACACAGTTACACACAAACAAAAACACCATGCCAATGTCCAGATGTGTTCTGTGTCTCAAAGCTGAATGTGTTTTGAATCAACCCCAGAACAAAAAGAAGAAAAAAATATAAAAACCTTGTGGTGATGCTGGCTGAAGCTGGCAGAAGAGTGTCTTTACCCCACAGTGAAAAGAGTCCTGTACCAACATGGTGTGAAAGACTATTCAGCGAGAAGGAAGCCATTACTCCAAATATGAAAACCCAGGTTAATTTTTTTCAAATGCACTCAGGCATAAAAGTGAAGACGTTCGTTTTTGGGGAAAAAAAGAAAATGTCCTGTGGTTTGTTGAAACTAAGGCTGAAGTGTTTGGCTGTGTGGAACATCATTACATTTGGAGGAAAAGAGAGGAAAGGCTGCCATCTTGAGAACACCCTCTGAACTATGAAGCATGAGTGTGGGGACCCCATGTTGTGTGGTTATGAACTTAAAAAAAAAAAAAAATAGATCACTGAATGGGTAAATGACATGATGTGGAAATATTGAAGCAGAATCTTAAATTATCAACCAGAAAGTTGTGGGTAGCAGTGGATCTTTCAAATGGACAATAAGCCCACGGACAATGAAGTCAGTGTTTTGGAGTGGATATCATGAAGTCTTCATCTCGGTATCAGAGTAAACTTTTGAAAATGTGTGTGGGAGCCCAGACCGCTGCACTGGTTTAGGTGAGGAGGAATGGGTCAAACTCCAGCAAACTATTATGAGAACCTGATGGAAGGACACCAGATCATCTGACCTTAGTCACACAAGTTGAAGCGGCAATTCCACCAAACACTGAAAACTGTTTTTACAAAATATGTAAATACCTGGTTTCAACTGCAAATTTATCAACTTGCTCTGGCATGTCGCCCAGGTGTTTTTGCTGAAGTGATTTCATTCCCTTCCTATTGCATAATTATATAGTCTGAGCTTCATAACAGTCACTAATGACGGGTTTCAGTTATTAAAATCGCTTGTTTTTCCCAATGCAAACCTCTTTAAATACACACTTTCCTATGATGTAGGAGCTTGTAGAAGCTGACCTAAAAACAAAGTTTTGAATTAATTGCCTAAATAAATAATTTTTGAACCACTTTTAGGAGGAGAATCTTTCCTCCGGGTTGTGAGGAAGGGCTAAGAAATTCCTCAACAGGGTTCGGTGCTCTTCTTCGTCACGAAATTGTAGCTTTGTCACATCATAATGACACAGCAAGAACTGCAAACTGAGAGAGAAAAAACCATCAGAGAGAAGACAAAAGGAATGTAGGAAACAAGGGAGGAAGAAAGTACAGAAGACAGAAAGGCAAAACACAAGGAAGGATAGGACGAAGGACAAGCAAAGGAAAGACAGATGGAAGAGATGAAGGTCATGAGGAAAGAAGGGAAGAAAAGACAGAAAGGAGCAAAGACATAATGAGGGAATCAAGTGAGGGATCAAGAAAAAGAATAAAGAGAAAGAAAGAGGAAGGGGAAAGAAAAGTAACAAACAAGACCAGGAAAGAAGAGATGGGAATAAAGGAAGGAAAGCAGGAAGGAACAAATGATCATTTAAACAAGGTGAGCAGAAATAAGGTCTGGACATAAAAACATTTTTTTTTTCATTCCTATTCAGTCCAAGAGAATACTGAAATCAAAGTCTTCCAGAATCTAGTTTTATTTGTCAATTAATTCTCCATCCAGAAAGCAGAAACATAGCACCCTACTTATAGACAATATCATGATCTATGTTCCCTAGGCACGTCACGAATCCTAGGGGTTTGGAAAAATAAACTCTGCCCCCTGCTGTTCAGGAGGCATCGAGAGTTTAAACGACAAGCTGGAGTTTTTATTTTGCGTTCACTCAAAGCAGCAGCAGAAATGTGTTGGTTCGGTTCAGGGTGCTTCAATCTGGCACTGCTTGAACGCTTTATTTGAACGAACCAAAGAGGAGTTTGTAGTCAAAACCTTGCACTCTGATATCTTACATAAAAGAGGCCAAGTATAGTTGAGAAGCACAATTTCGCTTCGTGGCTGCAGGGAAATGAAATCCATCAAAATGAAAGCAAGTTTTCTTTTTTTTTTCTTCTCCTTTTTTTTCAATTACTCGCTCTTTTAAAACTCTAAACTGCTCCGTTTGGACTGTTGCCTTTTCAATTTCCTTCACAACTTTACAAATTATACACAGTGAATAAGCTGCTCCGCCATAGCGCCTCCTCTTCTTTTTTTTATTTTTTATTCCCATTTCCTGAGAGTGGAATATTTGTAGAGGCACATTTATTTCGCACGGCTTTAGGAGCCATAATCTCATCCATCTCTATGACAAGCTTCATTACGAGGGGAGCCAGTAATGCACAGCACTTCTCATTAGGCCTGGAACAGAGCCCCTGCCAGAGTCTGTGACCTGTACTTCCACACACACACACACATACGCAGGTTTCCTTTAACATCCCACATCAAAACAAACCTCTGAAGCCAAAGCTGGAGGATAGTGAGCTCATACGACAAAACTCTCCAACAGGGGACTTGAAATCAAATATTGACAAAAATGGCCCTTATTAGCAGAGCCTAATTGGACATTGTCCGCTTCACTCCCCTAACCCTCTGAAGTCTCGGCTGCTTTAACGCAAACAGGCCGCATACGCAACAAATAAGTGCTTGGAGGAGGGCTGATTGAGAGGGATTGACCCCGAATAGCTGCGTGTGTTAGCTGGGACTAATTGGGCACTCACCGTTCTGCTCCCGCTGCACTCCCGCTGCTAACAGGTCCGGCTCTCCGAGGCTGATGTCGTTGAGACGGGTACCCAGGCACTCCACGCACAGCAGCTTGCACCATTCCTCGGCGTCCAGCTCTGCACACAGTAGTAAAGAGTCAGTGCAGTTGTATGTCAGACTGTATATATATATATATATATATATATATATATATATATATATTTATTTTTCTTTTTTTATGCAGTAAGACTATAACAACATGTGGGTCCAACCTCAGGGTGCTTTCATACAAACATGAATCCCTTGAGTGAGTATTCATTATAAAGTGATGCATGCACAAAAAAAACAGCTACAGCCATCATTCACTGCTGGATAAATATGAAACTCTGAACTATGTTTGTGCATAAAATCTGAAGCCAATCACTAAAAAAATGGTTCCAATATTTCAATCTCAAAGTCTGTGTCTGATATATTTCAGTGGCTTTTTTTCTATTAAGGGAGGAAAAACTGATAATGGTCTTAATTTGTAATCAGCCACACATCAAAGGAGAAGCCAGTAACTCTGGAGGAGCTGCAGAGATCCACAGCTCAGGCAGAAAATTCTGATGACAGAACAACTATTAATTGTGCAACCTTTTAATCTGTGTACAAAAACATACACAACTCACAATTCTAATACCTTGCATCATTTTGAACATGTGTTGAAAATGGCCCAGTCACAGTGCAGACCTAAATCCATTTGAGAATCTGTGGCAGTGACGATGTTTTGCAGATGTGCAAAGTTGTGGTTGCTATACAAAAACTTGTAGCTACAATTAAAGCAGAAAATGCTTCTACAAAATATTCACGAGGCTGAACTACAAACAGTTTCTGTCACAATTATGTGCTACTTTGTGATGGCCTAACATATGAAATCCTAATAAGTTTTGAATTAAAGAAATAAAAAAAAAATAAAAATATGTGTGGAAGGTCTAAGAGGAACTGTGGCACTGTACCCGTTACTGACCCGCTTTTATTTCCGTCAATCAATACAGATCAAAAGCTTACAGAACGGGTGAGAGGCATCCAATCACTGGAGAGCATTTGGCGTAAATGGCGGCGTTATGTAACAGCTTGTTTGTTAGATCAACCAGAAAATGCAGATTGGACAGAAGGGTTAAGGAAAGGTCAGCTGCTATCCGAAGCACTTTATTCACACACAGGAGGAAGCAGAAAACACGGCAGCTCCGGCAATTCAGCTCTTTCCTCGTGCTTTCATTAACTCCCCTCGCTGTGGCCTTTAAGTGTTTCTAAACTCCCACACTTTTTTTTTTTTTTAAGGCCACTGAGTGGAAAATCAGCCAAACAAACACTACATCAGCACAGCGGCGTCCAGGCTACGCTACGTGTAGCGCGTCTGGAGACGCGGCAGAAAGACGCGTGTGCGCATGTGTAGGTGAGTGAAGGAGGGAGGAAAGAAAACGGCGCCGCTTTTTGTTTTAATGAGTGTTTACAAACACGCGGCAAGCCAGAGTCAGGTATGCAGGAATCGAATCGGGAGACGCTTTACTTTTTTTGTTTTGTTTTTGTTTTTTTGCGGCAGCAGAGCAGCAGTCATTACACAGACGGATACAATATGTATATCTGCGCGCATTCATATCTGTCAGAGAGGCGACTCCTCGGTGGAATTTAAGGAGCTGACATTCTCAATGGTAGTCATAACTCAAGGTCACACTCTCATCTTTCTTTATGTGCATATTTGACAGTTGCACCCAGAGCTGTCAAAAATGCGCGATTATTTTATTTTTTTTTTTTTTTTCCCGCTCGCTCCGTTCCGTGCCTCATTGACAGCACGCTGCTTGGGAGGACGCAACAAAGGTTTTCTGTTTTAAAAGTAACATAATAGGGGGAGATTTATAACTGCTAAACACTTTTTTTCCCCCTAAATAAAACATGCAACAAAAACTTTTTTATTCGTGCATATTTAAATGTCTTTAAATAACAGCGCAGTGCTCGTTAATATTCATCGTTGCATTAACACGCCATTAGATATTGCAAGGCAGCAGGACAAATTAGGATCCTATGAAGTGAGTTCTTACGCAATGCAAGTTTACCTTTTTAATTGTGTGATGTGTAAAAGCTGGGGAAAATGTCATTTCTGATTTTTAGCTCAACCAGTCTGACAAATCGTTTGTGATCAGTGAATGCACCGTACCCAACGGCTAATGGTGTTGTCTCTAGTTATTCAACTTTTGTTCCACTTCGGAACCACCTGGAACACAAATATCTTAAATTCAACACAGCTATTGCTACTTGTTTAACCACCAAATAACACTCCGATGGCAATGTGTGCTAGTTTGAGAGTTTGTCGATACTCAACAGTGCGAAAAATATCTGTATCTACATTTGGTTGGACGTCAGTTCTGCGATTTCGCTACTACAGGTTAACTAAGGTGTTTAAAGTTCTGCAAGAAGCAATCCGTAACATTTGAAGGCAAAACAAAAATAAACTGTTCCGATTTGGATGGGGAAAAAGATAAAACCACGTTCATAAATTAGATCCATATCCCTTGTAAAGCCAGGGAACCCAACTCCACAAATCAGCTTAGCGTGAAACAGCACAATAAAATACATGGATTCATTTTCTTTGCCCGGCTTTAGGCTTCAATAAAACCATTTCAACTTGCTTGGGAAGGATTTTTTGGGCTTTCCACCCATCCCATTAGATGCAATCTTTATTGTTACAGTGCATAACAGGGTTTAAAAAAACACCACAAATTATTCCCAATATTGGTTTTCATACCTGCACAATAAAAATCAATATTCCAGAACCCATCTTCTAACCTCTTAATATGGCGGCAAATGAGCATCACTTGGCTAAACTCAGATCCACCACAGCCTCCATCACTTCTGTTTCTCTTTTTTTTTTGTTTTGACCCGACATGCTTCATTCAATTACCATAACATAACACATTTTCAGGAGCAAAACAAAACACCTTTTCTCCCCTTATTTCCCCCTGCTGTGGTTGAAAGCAACCAATTAGATTTTTGCACGAAGAAAAGGACAACTCACCTGATTCGCAGGCAAACGTCTTGGACGTGTCATCGCAGAAGATGATGGCGACGGCGTGCTTCTTTGTCTCCCGTGGCATCCGCGTGACGTTCTTGATGTTATGGAGCTCGGTGATCTACAGAAGTCAGGGAGAGAAAAGCGGCGGCGGCAGCACATCAATGAACACTGCAGCAATAACGGCGCGGCTTAATTGGTATCCTCCACAGCTTTTGCTGAAAGTGCAGCGGGGACTTAATGACGACGATGCAGAGCCGTAAACTTAAACAGAGGAGGTGATCCTAAAGAACAAGTCACACCAAGCAATTTTATGAAGCTTAAAAATCTCATTTAAACCGGGAGAAATCACACACGCTAGCTAGCTGCTCATACTCCTGTATGATGTTTAATATGCAACTGCAGAGGCTTGCGGCGTACAAGGCAACCCTCATTGTTGTGCGCCTCCTTGAAAATACTCTTCCAGTTAATACAGAGGAAACCAATCATGAGAATCTGAAATCACTTTACCAGGTGGCTCATAGTGAATTCATAGTGAATGAAAAAAAGGAGGAGATAACTTTTTTATTGAATATCACCAGCATTGACTGGACATTTCATTCAACAGCCTGCCTGCTACTCGCCGTCTCCAGCAGATAAGGCCCATTACATTAATGTAGTCTATTGTGTTCTAACTATAGGCCTCTTGCCAAACTGTTACAAATGAATTAGCTGGGCTCATTGCCCATACAGTAAAGCTTGACTGCTAAAGGTTAAAGACCCTATTGCACACATACACACCGTATTTGGACTACACATTTCTTTGTTCGATGGGGTGACATGTAATGAATTTCTCTCTACAGTTAGGTAGCCAGTGCTCAACGTTCAGGCCCAGCTGAGGGATTTCCACAAACCTCTGAGTTTTTTTTTCTTCTTTTTCAAACTCAAGCTACAATTTTGTGCGCCTTGTCCTATCCACACGTACTCAGTTTATACAACTAGAAATACGTTTTTTTTTTCAGCTTTTCAAGATCCATTTGAACGATTCTTTTCCGGGGGTTAACTATTGGTACAACAGCTTCGATGAATTTCAAAAGCAAGATTTTGAATTTTCTCTAATCCACGAACAAGCTTTTTTTCATTCCAGAAACAGTGTATGTTTGGGATCAACGTCCTGTTGCCACTCTTGGCGGGGTTTTTTATTGTAGCCAAAAAAAACACATCATTGTCTCATTTGAACCGAAATCATTTCTTCAGAAGGTATTTGTCCATATAAGAGGCAGAGAATTTCTGCTTGACCTCAAAGGTATTAATTTTGGAGCAGTGGCTTCTTTCCTGATTACTTTGGTTGGCGATGCAAAACGTGCATTAGGACAATGACACTAATGCTGTAGCAGTTTCTAGTAAAGGGTATGATTTGGGCTTTGGTGGTTCCTGGGTTATTCCTGAACATTTTAACCACTTTATTTTCATCTAAACGTGACAGTTTGGCTGAAACATACATTTGTGTGTTTCGGGGTATTGTTATGTGAGTAAGGTATCACTTTCAGCTCTAAAACCGTTTCACACCTTTTTATAACCTACCTCGTTTCACATTGTGATAAGAAAATGTAGTCAAGTGTTTTTTTGCATTTGACTTATTTCCTCTATTTAACTTCTTTTTTTAAATTATTTTATTTCCTGCATTCAATTTATTTTTGTTTTCAAGGGAATCAGTCTTGTGCACAACATTGTTCTTGTTATTTAGTGACTACGTAGTTTAGACTTTTTGCATTAAAACTGTTTGAGTTATCAAGCTCTAAGCAATCATTTACAGTAACTTTCAAGTCAACGATACTCAGAAAGTTTTTTTTAAATGCTTTTTACCGATGATTAATGCATGATTATCAAACTCTGCAGCCACGATTAAAATCACAGCAAGAATGACTCTGTTTGCATGCTGTCTCCATGCCTGCTTGACTTCTCCAGCTTTCCCCTGCAGTCCAATAACTTCCATGTCAGGTGAATTGGCACTTCTAAACCGACCTTAAGAGTGAGTTTCAGAATGTGTCTCCTGTGACTGTGTTGGCCCTGTGATGGACCAGTGACCTGTCCAGGGTTACTATGTCTCTTGGATAACCTCCAGAATGATTAATGTTGTGCAGCAGCATCCTACTGGGTGTTTTTTGGGCTGTGGGATTTCAATGTCAGATGTGTGGAGAAAAAAAAAAAACAGGGCTACATCCTGGAATCTCAAAGCACCCGTTTATTTCAAAAAGCTTTGGGGGGAAAAAAAAACAAAACAAAAAAAAACGTATAAAACAAACACGTTTACTGGTCTGTTTTTAAGATGCAACAAATTCATTAGAAGTTTTCCCTCAGATTGAGCAACGAACATTTAATTGCTACTGATGAAAGACAAAGGAGAGAACAACTTGGTATATCTTGCAATGAACCTGGTAACTGTAGAAAGTAGATAGACATTTTATAAAGCATTTATACACATGCAGCAGCAAAGGAACATTTGTATTTCTTTGCAATCTAAATTCCTGGCAGGTGTGTGTACGGTTTCAATTGTTTCCATAATTATCTTACTTAGATCTAATCTATCATGTGGCATGCGTCCGAGATCAGTCCTCAGACCAATGTTTATTTGCATTTCATATGTTCCATTCGTGTAAATTATTAAAAAGCACCTGTAAGTTATGGACAACAGTTTAAATATGAAAAGATAAACGTTCTTCTTAAAGATGCCTTTTCTGAGTTAAGAATAATTGCAAGGTTAAGACGTCTAAAAAACAGTGACCTAAAAAAAAAAAGCATCATGCTTGCCTTGATCTCAACCTACCTGGACTATTGCAGTAGTTTTTATGCTGATATTGGACAGTTACAGATTGATCTGCTTCAATTGGTCCTAAATGCTGCAGTAAAACGTAACTAGCACACACTAACAAGACCATTACTTCTATGCCAGCTTGTTTTGCAATGACTGTGCATTTTAGGATTTTATTGTTCATTTTATTTTTACCTTTAAATGAGGTAGTTACACCAAGGATACTTTAACTCTGCACACTCCGATTAGACCACTAAAGTCTGTAGAATAATTGGTTGTTGTTTCCACATTCAGGTTGAAGCATAAAGAAAACTAACTCATTCGTTTCTACACTATTGAATAAGACAACTTCCCCTGTGCACAAGCACCTCTCTTACATTACACATTTTTAAATCCTGTTTAAAAAAATAATGATTTTGCTCAACAACTTATAGAGATCACAAAAAAGATTTTGTGATTTCAGACCTCGAATAATGCAAAGAAAACAAGTTCATGTTCATTTAGAAACTATAATACTACTGTTTTTAACTCAGGAAGAGTTCAGAAATCAATATTTGGTGGAATAACCATGAGGTTTTCAATGGGATTCAGTGCAGTGGTCTCTTCATTTGTTCCCCAGAGTTGTATGTAGAATCTAAACCTCTCAATATGTGACTAAATCTGATCATGCCTTATTACATTATTCTTAATAGCACAAATATGCAAACAATCTATCCATGTCAAGCTCCAATGCAGCTTGACATTTTCGCAGTAGCTGACTCAAGCCAGAGCTCAAGAGGCCTCAAAAACAACTCCACAGGAAGCTAAAAATATACCCAAAAATATGCAGGTTCTTTCTTAAAGCATGGACCAGTGATCTGCAGAGAGAGAATGCTGCAGAAGGAGAGAGAGAGAGAGAGGGAAGGAAAGGAAAGAAAAAAATGGGAATGGGAAAAAAAAATAAAAAATCCCTTTGTGTTGATTGTGTAAATCAGCCACCAGTGCAGCCTATTTCCCACCCACAGCACTGCAGCGTTGAATGAAGCCCCGAGACGGGACCTTTTCTGGATCTCGGTGGCAATGCATTACCAGGTTCAGCGGTGCATGCGCGCGCCCATCGCTCACTACAGCGTGGATGTATGCGGCGCCTCAGAGCTTTGCGGTTTACAGCCATACGGGCCGCTTCATGTGACAGCATGATGTAGTAGGCAGAGATATGTCTAATTCACAATACATGACTGATACTGTGGCAGCAAATGGTGCAAACAGAGTGGATCAAAACATCACGATGGCTTGTGGCCACATCAATAGACACAGATAAAGACAAAACTGGAAAAGAAAACCTCACCAATTTGCCTCATTATCACAGGAGAGAAGATAACTACAGCCACAAAGTTTACTCCGCAGCCCTCCATTATCTCCCCTTATCTCCTCTCATTAGGGTAAAACATTGTTCATGGCGCTGCTCCTTTAAAATCATCTTCACTTACCGGGATAATGAATCATAATTGGTGCATTTCAAGGGGCTTAGGAGGTGCGGAGAGAGATATTATATGGAGGATTACTACTTTTCAAAGAGAGGGGGAAAGGCCTAGAGGACGAGATAAAGTCCAAATAGGGCCTTACTAGATCCTTAACTTCATCATCTGATATCACTGGACAGAATTGTAATGCAAAGATGAAAACAGGTTTCCCACTGCATGTTTAAAACAGCTTAGTGCTCCGGTTATGCTCACAATAAAAGCAGTACAATATCAATAACCAGATCAACATTTTTTTTTTGGTGGAAAATGTTTTTCCATGTGGAATATGATTTACTAATAGATGTAGCAGAAAACTAGACAAGTGAGATATTTCATTACATGAAAAAAAAACAAACAAAAAAAAAACAGGTGGTGCCTTATTTAAGGAGGGAGGCACCACCTTAAGTGTTGGTTTAATGATGGTTCATTACTAACTGAAAAAAACTGACTAAAATGAGATGTTTAAAACACTACTCTAAGGAATGGTGTGATTTAATGAAAATGTTGATACAAGAGAGGGGAATATGATGCGGCGCTATGCTAAAATGATCCAAAATGCTTGAAAATTGAAGAGACCAAGAAATGTTGAAGAAACAGGAAAACTATCATCCAATGGACCAAAAGAAACGTTTGCGTGCTTCAAATAACATTGAAAGTTCAAATACATGTTAATACTTAAAAGGATTTAATGTTGAAGAAGAATTTCTATTTATCCAGTAAATGTTTGAATTTGTAAAGAAAAAATAAGAAACGGCTATATTTTGAACACTGATATTTTGAGATGTGCTGAAATGATTTGGAATGGAATAAGCCGTGTGCATTTTAATTTTGCATGTATGGAGATAAACACCATTACAAAGAATATATACACAAATATAAAACGAAGAAAAGGGATTTCTTGCTTGTGTTTTTTCAAAGATAACAAATCTTAAGCTTAAATGTTGTTACTCACTTGTTGGCAAGGAGGTCTCAGCTGATGTTATCACTCAACGCTAATTAATTTGAGCAGTTTGCCAAATTGCAAAATGAAACTCTTGGCTGTTGCCTGGTAATTATGCTCTGCATGTCTGTGTCAGAGGCATTTAGACTTTTTTTTTTTTTTTGCCAGAGGCAGCTGCCTGAGGAGTTTTATGTACTTGAGAAGACAGCGTCGGACAGACAGGCATTCACATCCGACGTCCTATTAGCACCACCTGTACCCACAGCGTGCTGCGGGGAAGCAGCAGACGCTGGTAACATTAACAAAGACTCAAATAGAGACGGTTATCTAATGACGGCAACGGACAAAAGGCCAAAGCATTTCAGAATCAATACAGATCATACTTTGTAGAATATCAATACTTAATTTCATGGCTGTGTAATTGCTACATGATGCAGCTTCCCGAATATTGAATGGATCAGCATCATCAGCATAATAGACTACACCACTCCAAACAAAACTGTAGATTTGACTGTCTGAGGTTTGCACATTCAAAAACCATCAATAAAGAAACGTATAATCTAGACAGCATGCTTTACTTTGTTTTTATTTTCTTAGAAATCACAATCTAAGGTGTACGTTTTTATAATATAGTTGCTTATATTGAAGTGCTGGTGTAAACAATGATTTACTTTAAGCATACTATATTTTTGGTCTCTTTCTCTCTTTAATCTGTATTTTTTCTTTTGGACCAAACATTTGTTTGGTATGTTTGGTACAAAATATGCATACTAATATGAAATAAGAAAATCCTAATAATACCACTTTTGTGTCCTGACGCAAAACTAAACCCATCTTTTTGTAAGTAAAAAAGTCTTGTTTCAATTACTTGGTATTGTCTAACGTCAGTACAGGTGCATTATATGCGAAACATATTCGTCAATGTAAGGTGACATTTTTCATGAATTCATTTCTGTTCATTTGATTATCAGCATAAAACTAATAAAATATCAAACTTTTGCTCCTTAGGAAGGTTGCATATCGCATAAGACCAACTTAAAATTACAGTATGCTGTAATACAGGGATGCTACGCTATGGCATATAAAATCATAGGAAGATCTTTGCTAAAGAAGCTGCTTTTCAAGCATATGATTGGCAGTTAAGTGGAAGGGAAAAGTGTGATTTAAACAGAGACTGACAGGCAACAGGAATAACAAAAACTAAAAAACTAAAAAATAAATGAAGCGATGCCCATTTAAGAGTTTAGGAGAGGCTAATGATGTGGACTGTGAGACATTTAACTCAATTTGGCAAAAATGGTTATGCAAGGTAGTTATTTTATTACAGCTGCACAGCTTCATGCTCCCAACGAAACACAAAGACGGATAACACAGTGGTGTGATGGGGACATTGGAAAAACAATAAGACAAAAAAAGGGGCCATCAAGAATGAATTAAACAAATAAAACGTTCAAGACTTGGATGAGGATCTTACCTTGTGGAAACTTCTAAAGTAGGCTGCCTTTTCATCGGGATACTTTTCTAGCCTCCTGGGTCCTTTACTAGAAGCCTTTTTAAACACCAGCCAACACCTCCTGAAGATCTGCCACAACAAAGAACAACACTGGCACAGTTACACAATGATTACTGGAAAAACACTAGAAAACAACAACAATAAAACACTGGAGGCAAAACGTCCACAGAGGTTGACTGTGACGACCCAACCACCAGGGAGTCTCCTTCTGTTTGTTTGTCGGGTTGGCCCTGCCATCAGAGGTAAGAGATGCACCTGGGGCCGGTGCGCCGCTGCCCTGTAAAAGCTGTTCCTGCCTGCTCTTCATCGGTGGCCCCTCTGTTCAGTGGAGAGTTCACACTGACCACCTCTGAGATTTCGTTTCCGATTTGAGTTTTGCTTCATATACACCATATGAAGTGTACACACTATACACACCAGGCATTCAGATATCATATCACTGACAACGGCTCAAACAAGTTACGTCTTGGGTTTTTAGTTTAACAAATTATTTTCTTATAAAGCCACCACCCTGTGTCCTCTCCCCGAGTCTCTTGCAGCCCCTGAGCCAGGCTCTAACACCAAGCATGAAAAAAAAGGTTTTATGCTGAATTTATCTATGAATTGAGGCGTTTTTTTAAAAATACTATGAACAAAAAGTTTTACATTGACCAAATGACTCAATCATACGGTTATTGAATAGTTAAGCTCAGATATAACTGTTCGTACTCATGTTTTGTACAACTTTAATCCTTAAACTGTTTATAGATGATGTCATAAAAAATGTTGTTGTGCCCACAAAAAAGGCACAATTTCATCAGTTATCTGGAACTGATACAGTTTCCTGATTTTTGCAGCAAACGGAGCACACTCTCTGTAACATGCTCAAGCTAGCAGCACCCCACAAAAAGACACAACACCTTAGGGGAATCATTTTTGACACCATTTTGCCTTTGATAGGCCATATTCTCTCCTGATATTCAGGGGTTTAAATGTTTTTGACTAAAAATACAATAACTGGTGTTAACCACTTAGCATATTCTACATTTTGATGATAGGATATAATGGGTCACTCCCCATTGGCCAATTCTTCACCATGGGTTTCCCTCAGTGTATTATAAGCCTGACGGGCCACTAGGCTTTACTTGTGCCCCCACCAGGCTTAGCATTGCTTATTTATTTCAGTTTTTGTGTGTGCGTGTGTGTGTGAACACACAAACAGGATCCAAAATGTTCTCGCGGGAGAGGGTTTAACAAGTAAATGTTTGTGTTTATTTTTTATATTTTTCACTATGAACATGAATTTAGAAGAAGCTTAAATAAAAGAGCCATGCATAATTCCATCCACTGCCGAACACCCCTTCATTATGCAACTCGTGTTTAAGGGTTGGCATTTGTGGGGCAGTGATAAATGATATAATTAGACTGAACAGTAGTACAACTAAATCTTATTTTAAATTCTCTAGCCCTGCTTCAGAGGAGCGGTCCTGATCAAATTTAATTGAAGCTGACTGGAAACGAAAGACAACAAACCCCCAGCTGTCACAAGATTCAGGACTAACATGTTGCTCGAGCCTGACTGGTGCACAGACATGACATAACCTTTTCCCTGCGGAGCACCCACCTCTTCAAAACAAGGATGAAATAACCAAAACAGCTCTAACCTGACACACAGAGAGGGTGATTCAGAAAAGGTGTTTTCGAGCCTTTTCAGTGCCGCTCTGGGGCTTTCGCTGCTACACAGAGGCAAATTCTGACAGCAGTTGTAGACTGGAAGAGAATCGTCAAAAATCCCTTTGAATGCAAAAAAGAAAAGGGAACAATTTTCTTCATGTTTTTTCCTCCGTCATCGGGGAACGAAAAGTTACATTTAAATATTTATTTAGATTGCCGTAAATGAATATGCTATACTTAATCTTTACTCAGATCTGTATTTACCTTCTTTCAGTACACTGAAAATCAGGGAAATATGTCTTTAAAACTCAAAAAAGTCTGCTTTCTTCACTGACGGAGGAAAAACAGATACTTTTAAAGGCAAAATCTGTGTTTAAGTGTTCAAAGTGCTTCAAAATAGGCAATTTAAACCTGAAAGCTTTGTAGAAAATACACATTTGAACAAGCGTAACAACTTTATAACTTAGTTTGAACCTTCGGAAATGGGTTTCCATTTTTAGGTGCTCCGCTGCACACTGTTCCTGCCTGTTATGATGTAATGTCCAGCTATGCACAGAAACACACACACACACACACACACACACACACACACACACACACACACACACACACACACACACACACACACACACACACACACACACACACACACACACACACACACACACACACACACGCACACACACACGCACATCAACAGCCAGTCACACATTTGCCCTTTTTGACCCTGAAGATTACTGTACTTTAGTAATTACTAGACCGGTCTGGCCCATATTCTCACTGTGGCTGACACTGGTGCAGCTTGGAGTACCTGCTTCAAGATCAAACCATAAGTAGGACACACGACACTGGAAATGGGTCGGCCTCAGATTTCTAGGTACACCGCAGTTTTAGCCAGTCGTGGTTTCAAAAGGGCAACGTTTTTGCATCACGCAATTCTGAGAGTGTACCGTATTTCAATGAGATGCTGCAGACAGAGATGGTAGAGGAAAGTAAAGCTTCCTCCACCACACTAGCTGCTGCAAGCTGTCAGTCAACGGTGTATGACCAAAGGAGAGGACATCTCCTTCACATTTTTTTTTTTTAAGTTATTAAAAAGAAAAGCTATTTGAAAAGTTATCCTGTTGGGACAATTTCAAAAATGCTTGTTTCAAGGTAACGGAAATGAAAAAACAGTTGATAACAAGTCATGTTGTATAAGGATACAGAAGAATCCGCTGTCTTACTGACCTTAGACATCGTGCAGTATTTATGGTTACTTCTGACAATAAAATATTAGAAAACACAGGAGAATATCACAGTAATTCTATTTTTACTTTTCCTCAGTAAGACGTATGTGAATTGCCAACAGCTAATCAAAATGCAGCTGCAATGCTTCTGGCAAGATTCTAAAAGCACTCCCATGTGACGCCTGTATTGATCACGCTGCACTGGCTCCATGTTCAATATAGAATGAGTTTAAACTTCTGGTTTGGATGCATGGTGACACATAAAGTTCCAAACTAAATAGAATATCTCACCTCAGGAACAAGGCTGCACAAAATATCACTGGTGGTATTTACAGCAATATCACTGTACACAATGCATGTCGCAAAGAAACGCCTTGTCTTACTATAACTTAACAAATCATTATCATTGTCATGCATTCAGACTGTATGGGTGTCGCATATTTGGTGACACTTGTTGTTTAATGAAGCATACAATTTGGTGTAAAGCCATCAAGTCATTAACAACTTACATGTATGTTGCAAATGCCAAAACAGCAGACATCGGCCAGGAGCAACTTGGTAAATAAAACCTTGTCGTTCAGATTGAAATGTTGAATATCATGAATATTCTACTTTCTGTCTGGGATCAATGTTTTCCAACAACCCAAAGAAAAAGACATGAGCACTTTTGAATTATTAGTTACTTGTCAAAAGTCTTACACAACAATACTGGTAAAAGTTGAAGTATCACGAGTTTCTTTCTTTTCTGTCTACTGCTTAGGCCTCTATATTTTGCATATTTTAAGAAAAAGCTACTTATTTTGTCTGACTAGAAATAAATGTATATTTACTCATTTACTTCTTAAAATTTCTATTAGTAAACTCACCTACCTTCTGAAGGGTAGGTACCTAAGCAGAGAACAAAGGTAAATACGTGAACTTGAGGCTCTCTTTACATAGACGCAACAGCAGTAATGTTAGCTGCATTTCTGTCTTTTTAAGCAAGCACCTACTTCCAGTATGCATAACTAAGGTTACCAAAATCTGTCTTATATATTGTCCCATGCCTACAAAAACGTAAATGTCCAAACCTATTATTTGGATATTGGTTTCGATCAATGTGCAGAACTCTTCAGACGGTCACGTGTTTAGCTACTTTAATATTCTCACAGCTACCTGGAGCAGAACAAGTACAGTTGAGAGGCAGAATAAGTATGAATGGCGCAAACCAGCGGGTCCTCGGCGGTTGTCTGTCTTTAATAGTAGAAGCTTTCTATTTCCAGGTGGAGACAGTCGCTATCACTCCTTCTGATGTATGATTGCCCTGGGCTGCATGGTTGTGCTGGGAAACCATGGCTGGACGATTAATTTGTTTACCCAGCTGGTGTACTCTATAAAAGGCCCACTGAGTTGAACTTGGCACTTTGCAGTAAATGACTAAAGTGGATCCCTAGGTTCTTATCGGTCTGCCTTAATGGGTCTCAATTCTAGTTAGGTGTTGCACAGGCCCATAATAAGCAGCACATAATAGAAATGCCTTGTAGTATACCGTCTACTTTGTTGTAATGTGCTGCCAATAATTCTTCTCTCCATAATTATAACGCCCCGAGGAATTAAAGACACAAGTTGGGGTGACCTCCATTTATCTTTGGTCTAGTTTCTATAAACATACGCCAAAACTGCTTACTGAATAAAAGCACACATAGTGACTCTCTAATGAACAAAACTACATTCGAAACTTTAAAGCAACCAAATTAAAAAGTAGCCACAATTCCCTTTTGGGGGGGCTTGAGTCAAACCAATGCTCGATGCCTACAAAGTAATTCAGCTAAATAGTGTTCGGATTAAGCAACAATACAGCGGCACAAAAGCTGAGATAGCTTCTGCATAATAAGAACAAGGGAGTACGAATAGAAAGGACTTAATTTTACTTGTTCCACAGTTGCAAGTGCTTTGTCAATGTAGCCCTATTCTCCAGCTGCTGGTTGGGTCCTATTCAGTGACACTTCTACACTGATTGTAATTACACACAGGGAAAAGCAGTCTCTTTATTGGGTTGGTGTGACTCATGATACCACAAGGGTGAAAAACATACTGTTTGGCTGTGCAAGTCAATTTACTAGTACAAGAGAGAAGCAATGGGATGATGAAGAAAGGGACAGAGAAAATAAGCCTCCAAGATTCCTAGAGTTTTTCTTCAATTGCATATCCGTCTCTATGACCTGTCGCATACCTGCGAATAAGCACACACAGTGTATGATACTTCCGCGACGGTGTCAGAGAAGATGCATCAATAAAAAGAAGAGGGGCCTTTGAATTTGCTCAATCTGAATTGAGCAAATTCAAGTCATTTCGACAACTCTGAAAAGCCATCTACCCTATTTATGTCAAGGAAATAGGGGTAAGAACTGGGTGGTAATACAATATGAAGGTATATAGAGGTTATTAAAAATGGAATGGTATTTCTCTTATGGTCATTAAGCACGGCTATATTCATCATCAGTCATTACATTTGCTCTTTCTTGTGTCTTGAAACCGAATTTCCTCTCAACTTTTGTCTCACACCATTTCTTTTGGTATCATTTGCTCTATAGTAACCTCCTGTATTTAGGAGAGTGACTTCAACGAGTCTGATTCACAGGTGTACGCAGTCGGCAATAAGAAGCTGCTGCTGCCTTTGATATGTGGCAACGTTCAGCTGAAAAAAGTTCTAGACCAGTGGTTCTTAACCTTTTTTGAGGTACCGAACCCCCCAGTTTCATATGCGCATTCACTGAACCCTTCTTATTCCAACCCCCCGACACACAAAATACTTTGCGGTATTCGGATTTAGTAATGTAATTATAGTAGTTGTATTACCACCCCCACGCCACTAGAGGCAGTACCAACCCTGAAAAGATGCAACTAAGGAGCAGATTTAGAAGTATAGAGCTTTACTGAAGTAATTAATCACACAAGTTCAAATCCATGCTGAGAGTGGAGCTACTTCAATCAGGGCTCCTCCGCAGCTCTGATTGGCTAAGCAATGTAACGTGATCCTCTGCAGCAAGTGATGGCAAAGCGGGGCGCGTCATCACAACTTTACACAAGTGTGCCTTTACCTCCGCGCAGAGGCTCCGCCAAACCCCTGAGACCGACTCATCGAACCCCTGGGGTTCGATCGAACCCAGGTTAAGAACCACTGTTCTAGACTGTTGCGAAAACTTCCATGAATTTTAATACCCAATCAAAACAAGAACAAGTTGCTGCGTTCATGAGGTTACATTGCAAAGGTCATAGGAGAGCAAGGAAATAACGCAAACTAAAACTGGAAAAAAAATAAAACTCTGCATGAGGTAGCCATGAAAACATTAATGCATGTGAGGCAGAGGAACAAACAACGGTAAAAAAAAAAGAAAAAATCAGTGTGGCGTGAAAATTTGAGAGAGCCTGGAACACATGGAGAAGAAAATGATATGCACCTTTGCCTCTGTGTAGCCGTCTTAAAGTAGGTCGTTAGCTTGAAATTTGCAGCCCAATGAAGAGACAAAGAACAGCTTACATGCACACAAAGTCGGCCTTCTATCACCTGAAGAACATCTCCAGAATTAGAGGACTTATGTCTCAGCACGATCTAGAGAAACTCATCCATGCGTTTATCTTTGGCCGCATTGATTACTGCAACAGCGTCTTCACAGGTCTGACTAACAAATCAAACAGCTGCAGCTGATCCAGAACGCTGCTGCTCGCGTTCTGACTAAAACCAGGAAGATGGAGCACATAACACCAGTTTTAAAGTCCCTACACTGGCTCCCTGTAGCTCAGAGAATAGACTTTAAAATACTGATAGTTTATAAATCACTGAACGGTTTAGCACCACAATACCTTAAAGATCTGTTATTACTGTACCAACCGTCTAGACCCCTCAGATCTTCTGGTTCTGGTCTGTTCTGCATCCCCAGAACCAGAACCAAACGAGGAGAAGCAGCATTCAGCTTCTATGCACCACAGATTTGGAACAAACTTCCAGAAAACTGTAAAACAGCTGAAACACTGGGTGCCTTTAAATCTCAACTTAAAACCCACCTGTTTAGAGTTACTAATGGCTAAATTAGGGTTAGAGTGCGGGTTTTGATGTCTTCCATGTTTTTATGTCTTTAATGTTTTTAATTTCTTTTTATTTCTTTTCTACGTTTTAATGATGTAAAGCCCCCCGGAAAACGTCCCAGTTAAACGACGTTTAACTAAAGTTCTATGGGGTTTAGAGTCCCAGTTGATGGCGTTTCAACTAAAAACCTAGAGGTTGGAGTCCTTGTCAAACGGTGTTTTTGACTAAAGTCCCTGAGGGTTAGAATCCCAGTTAAGCGATGTTTAACTGAAGTCCTAAAGGGGTGCGGGTTTTAATGTTTTTATCTTCTTCTTTTTTTTAAATCTCTTTCTCTTTTTCACTGTTTATTTAATGTCACATCCTGTTTTTATTTTAATTATGTAAAGCACTTTGAAATGCCTTGCTGCTGAAATGTGCTATACAAATAAAATTTGATTGATTGACTTTAAAAGATGGAGCCACATCCCTGAATAGCAATTTGAAAGAAACGTCAATTGAGAAGTTTTATAACTTGTTATTTTGTAAGATCTTGTGATACAGGAACCCACTACTCTGCCACTCATAAGGCACTTTTAGAAGGCAGGGATGCTTTACTTTTGTCCACAACTATGAGTACCATGTTGCTAAAGTATAGACCAAACATTTCAATAGATAGGACATCTATCTTTGCAAGACAACCAGTTGGAGAAAAACAGTTTGTCCGACTGGACCTGCTGAGTAATGAGAAGTCAGTACAGGGAAGTTTGCTGACTTGACCTGGCAAGTGACTCAACACAGTAGCACACACTCAGATAGGAGGAGAAGGTGTTTAGTTTAAATCGCACTGAAATCAGCAGCTAAGCCAAGCTGTTTCTTTATCTGATGTTCTCCTACAGGACAGTTAAACCAAAGTTATTGATCTAAGTTTACATACCGTCTTAACTTTATCTTTTTTTTATTATTATCTAAGCTTTGGATCAAAATTTAAGGCATGTCGGTGCTTAAAATTAATTGAAGTATTTTTTTAATCAACTTTGATACACTTAATGTTAGTACATTCCCAGTATTAGCAGTGAGAAATCGTCATTCTTAATTTATTATAAGAAAATAATCAGAGTGAATTACGCGTACATTTTTGTAATTTACCTGAAGGAATTAGCTGAAAATAAAAGTAAAGTTCTTACTTCTTCTCTGTGCGTAAAATGGACACATTTGCATTCTCACCCCTACTGATCCTAACAAATATACTTGTACAGTTCCACGACAAACAAATGAATACAACCATCAGTACTGGAAACCTCCATTTTTACCTGAAAATGTGAAATAATACCCAAACATGAATAAGCAGCCATGTTGTATTTGATGATACACTATAAATTAGAAATAATTAGAAATAATTCACAATTACAGAAATAAAATTCTACTAAAATCATTGAGCGAATTGTAACACAAGCAAACTGAAAAACAGATAGAAGCAAAAGCAAGAAAACAAGCATTTTAACATTCTTTTTTTCCCCTTATGTGCCAACAAAATATTTCGGCTCGAACCTGGAGACTAAACGCAGACCGTTGGCATAGAGAAGCAAGAAGAACGATTAGATGACTAACAGCTAAAAGCAACCACGGTGCTTCAATTAGATATTATAAGAAAGTCAATTCAATATTCTAAAATGGAATCTGAAGACAAATTAATGTCTTGGATGGACTTTATTTGGAGCTGATTTTAGCAGACGTGGTAAGAAACTCAACTTAATTTCCCCATTTCTATTTTACTTGTGTTGTGTTTTTGGATATGAGGCCATCAACACAAATTACTTTAATTACTTATTCCCTTAAAAGTAATCCCACACAACTATTGTTCCACACACCTGCAGCTTACCTGGGGGGAAATTTGGTAATAAATCATTATTTATATGCAAATTCATTATGGTGTTAAACTGGTTTAAAGAATCTTGCAACAAATATAACAGGTTACGAGCATAAGCAAAGTTAAAAAAGTGCTTTAATTATAGTACAAAAAAATGTGTCTTTACTAAGAGCAATTTTTATTTTCTTGTGATTTTTTTTCATGCAAAAGGCATTTTCTCAAATTTAATGTTGGGTATTTTTAAGATTTTCAGCATGAAATTATGCCACAGCAGTAGAGGAGTTTGCTTTATGCATTGTTTCACATTTGCCAAGGTTGGCAATAAATGTGGCTGCCACTGAGTGTACTTACCAGAAAGTCTGAGGTCCCTTTTAAACTAGAGAGCCCTTGAGGAAACACCTGTCTATAAAGAAATCTAAGACCTACCAACATTCAATGTGACAAGACGCCTGAAAGGACTGCTGCAAAATTTAGAAATGCACACACCTCGTGGGACAAAATAATGAGCCATCTTTAGAGTCATTGTCATTTTCTACAAATGGCCCTAAAACACAAAGTCCACTCACACCAGGGAACATTATAAAACTTCTGGCATTATTGAGGAACTGTCTTGCCTCTCAATAAAATGGGTCCCATTCCCCCTACAGGCAAAAAAATCGCTCATCATTTGGATGAACTGAGGAACTGTCTAAAGACATGAAAATGATTTCCAATGACAGCTCGCCTCAGCTTAATGACTAATCACGCAGCGGAATAAAAATAGCTGTCTGCTAGAATGGGAGAATCAGTGAATAATGAAACACAAATCATAATACTTAAGAGGTGCAAATACATTTACGATTCCTTAAAAAAAAAAAAAAAGGAGAGGTTTGAGGGTTAGTACCCTCTTGCAGATTTGTGTCCAGCAAATGACGGTTTAAAGATGATTGCTGCTGCACTTAAATGTAATACAAAACATGAGAACACTTCAATCAAGGTAGCCCCTATTCACTGCTGCACCATGGTAGCAGGCTGGACTTGGAAAGCGCTACGACTGGTTAATATCTTGATTTTTAATAGTATTCAGAGAGAATAACTTGACCTTGAAGCGATACGAATCATTATAAAGCATGGTTCTCTCTGTGGTCTTGTCTTCTGGCAATTTCCAAGAGGGAGAGCGAGGGCTCCGTCCTCATTCAGGTCTGCATACGGTTTAGGGTTCCCCTGGTGATAATGACGTCTGATGGACTATGACAGACCAGACCCCGCAATATCAGCTCCTGGTGCTAGCAATCAATTTCAGACAGCGACGGGGTCTGCGCTGAGGTGTCCATCTTTATAATTTGATTTGTTATCCCGTTGGACAGTTGTTACAGCAATCATTGTGGCGATCGCTCCTCAAGCCGTGACCCCCTCCCCCAAGCTTACGGCTCCCCCCCCCACTGCAAATCCCCTCGTGGCTGCTTCGCCATTCCAACAATCCTGAGGCAAATGCAGCAACCAAAATCAGAGCAGGTTTCTCCTAATTGCGTCGCTGTTTCCTCCGTCGCCGGCTGTCACCTTTGACTTCATGCATGACTCTCATCCGACAAACTGCCTCCCACCTGCTATATCAAAATACATTTCCTGCGGCATCTAAAATGTTTGGACATCCCATAATGTTGAAATCCCCCCCCTGACTACAGCTGTTGGCAGGGTTGCACGCCAGCTTCGCCCCAGTTAATCATAGATTACTTTATCTGGGCCATTTCAAATCCTCATCTGTAACGCAGTGCTACCTCGGCAGCAAGTAATCGCACCCCTGTAGACACGCGCATGCAACAACCCCATTCTCACTTTCTGTCCACTTCTGATTTGCCTTTTGCCCTTCCCTTCAGGCTAAAATTAAACAAATAAATAAAAGACTGCAAGATAATTGTTACACAATTTAGAAAAATATTATATTTATGTAAATTTCAGTTTCGTACACTGAAAAATAAATACCTGCAACACGTGAAATGCATGAAGAATGCAAGTGACTAATTTGAGCTTTCATGACTCGGTAACAAGATTCACTAATGAACAGTGTTGTTCTCAAGACGAGCTTGCAAGAGCAAGGGCCTGCAACTCCAGTCCTCCAGTGTTTCCGTCTAGCAACTTCTGGCTGCATTTCTGCTCCAACACACCAATTGAATAAATAATTGACGAGCAGGCCTTTGTTCCTGCCATGCCAAGGAGGCAATTCAGCCTTTTGATTCAGGTGTGTTGGAGCAGGAGTGCATCCAAAAGCTGCAGGTCAGTGGCACTGGAGGACTGGAGTTATAGACCCCTGTTGTAAAGCTTAGATTGGTGCATTCACTGGCCAGGGAAACAAATATTTGTGCTGTTTGCTTTAACATTGCATGTTCCATAGTAGATCAATTAAAAGCTTTACAAATAGCAGTTTTTGTTACTTTTTTTGGCTTATTTTTCTGTTTTAGACTTTTCCAGTTCAATTTATAAGTGCAATATTTTTATCAATTGGTTAAAAAAAAAAAAAAAAAAATCTGCTTAGAACTTCGCCATATAGACCTGAGCACGACTGTCCTCGGTTCAATTCCTGGTGTTGGGCCTGCAGGATATTGTCTATCAACTCTATTTTGTCAAATAACTTTACAACTAAAGGCCACCAATGCCAAAAAAACTTGAAAAAGATGTGTGCAAATTGCTCAGCTGTCCAGTAACGTGAAACACGTTCAAAACACAGATTGCTGCAGTTTGAAGTGATGCTGAGACACGGTGGGTTGCAAAAGTTGTACTTTTGTCACATTACAACCACAAAATATATATATTTTTTATGTAACCAACCAACACAAATTATATCATCAAATTGCATCTTATTTTGAAAAAAGTCTTTACAACCTCAAAAATCTAGAAAGTGTTGTGTGTTATCAAGAAAATGAATGAAACTAAATAGAAGTTGATCCTGGTCGACTGAAGTGAAAGTCCACCTTCCAGAAGGATAAAAACCCTAAACATGGCTTAGATCAAACCCTATTTCTATTCTAGAATGATCTAAGAAGAGTCCAGACTTAATCCATTTACAAAACTACATATGGCAACACTTGAAAGCTGCTGCTCATATATATTCACCAACTTTTCTGACTGAGCTTGAGCCATTTTACGAACAATAGGGGAAAAAAAATCCAGTCTTTAGATGCGATGTATCGTTTTCTTTCTGCTTCACAATTATGCACTCCCCCGTGTAGGTCTGTCACAACAAGTCCTGGTAGAACGCATTCAAAGTTTGTGTTTGCAACTTAAAAATTGTGTAAAAGGTCAAGCGGTATAGACGCTTGCCGGGCGCTGTGAAAACTGATTTGAGAAGAAAGCGATCGCTGTGCTGTGATTCTGTGATTTGGAGGAAGTGAGGATCACAGTTTACTAGAATCAGAGCTCAGTGTGGCATAACGATATGCCTCTAATGTGGAAAACAAACAGATTCTCGCTTTCCTTTACAGAACCAGCCTAGAACCGCCTCTACCAGCCCCGGTTCGGCGTCGGGAACTCCTTTACAGGAAAACCATTAGAGGCAGCGAAGTTTATGTTTTGATTCAAGTCTAAATCCTGTAATGACTGTAATGACAACCTTAAAGCTGTAGAGTTCAAAGGAGTCACATTTCCAGCATAACAATGTAAAAGTACAGATCACTAGTTTTCAAAGTATCTTTTTAGGGAAAATCCTTTAAAGGTTATTTAAAGAACAACGTTAAGATCCAGGAAACTGCATCAACTGCTTCCCTTTTCTGAGGGGAGACAAGGGAGCTTTTTTGACATAAGCCAGAACTGTGCAGCCTTGAGCAGGAAAACAGGTTTTTTTGTTGTTGTTTTTCAATGTCACATGCTGTGTGTGTATCCAGCCATCATGCATGTGGCAAAGCAGGTTTTTTTTAAGCACTGAACAAAAATAGCAGCCAAATTATTCTGAGGGAGATGTGGGTCAGAACTGAAGTTTTTCTCTCAGGTATGAAGTGGTAAAGTGGAGTAGTGGGTGTGGAGGGGAGGATTTTTATTTTTCTGTTGTTCTATAAACAAGTGATACATTTGCTTGCGTTGGCTTAAGCTCAATCAGCTTTTGCTCTGGGATGCTGGACGTCTAGACAAGGACGGTAAACACTCATTTTACAGGAAGAGAGAGGACAAAGGATTATACTGTAATCATAATCCCATAATCTCCAAATACAGCTTCATAACACTGCTTCCTTTGCTGTGGTGTAGTTATTGTATTGTAAATTTTAGCCACTATTGATCCGGCTGACATCCAGGTTGGCAAGCACAGTCGGTTACGGTGTTCCTGGGCTGAGACGGACTCACGTGGGAAACATTTTAATGACTGTTCTGGTTTAAATCATCATTATGACAATTGCCCGCTCTTCAAACCATCCCTCTTTTCAAAGCTCTTTATGTATTGCCGCTTTAGTCAGCAATCCGCTGCACGTACGCGCACACAAAGACACACACACTGCAATTTTCATTTAATCCATGTACAAGCTGAAGCTTTCACAGTCAATAACACACAGACAAAGAGGAATTTGACTATGGCACAATGCCCTCGCTGACAAGCATACTTAGACATCCGCAAGAAAAAGTGCAGCGAGGCAGCGCCGTGTCGTTTTCTTTACACCGATGTCCACTTTGTATTCCTCGTCCAGAGTGAATATTGATCCAAATTAAATCCAAAGAGTAAACAGAAAATTGTCTGATTTTGTCATTTTTTTTCTGTTTTAATGGATGCGGTCTATGAGTTAGGTCCTTTTAATTCTCCCTAAAACATCATTTTATCATTCTAAGGACATTTTTCACATCATTGGTTCTATTGTTTTACAATGTAGTCTACACAGAGTTTACAAAGAACACAGTCGTGTATATTATTAAAAAGGAAAAACCTCAATGAAAATTTTCTTTGTAAGTTTTGACCCATATCGAAAATACATTGCATGACCCAAATATTTTGTACTTAGTTAACTTTAGTTTCTAAAAAAAAAAAAATCATGGTTCATAGTTAAAGAGGTCGTTTTTCTCCATCACTGTAAGAACATCTCATTAAATCCCCACTTATTATTTTGGTGTTCTTAAAGAGCATGTTTCCGGTCCCATCTTGATTTTACTATAAATGCTGAGTTTAGGGTCAATATCCATAAAGTACAACATTTACTTTCATTGGTGTGCTGATGATACGATATTGGATCACAACTGCTTTGGATGATTAGAATCAGCCAAAGCAGAGATGTGATATTGTCTAACCAGATGTTATCTACTGTTGTCCCATGCACTTGGAGAAAAATCCTTTTTTTTTTCTTTCCATTTTATTTTAGCTTCATAAGCTACTTTTCTGTAGCAAAACTGCTCGTTGCTGAGAGTTGTTGTTTACCTTTAACAAAAAGAAAATATAGTAAGTGTAAATGAGTGATCTTCAAGTTTTAACAAATTTATTTGATGTTTGTCTTACTATACAAGAGCTGGTCAATATGAATAAACTGATGAAAAGCTATTCACTATTTCATTTGGACTAATTGCTATAAAGTTCAAATCTCGACTATACCAATAATTTAAAGTCCAGAATAATTTTTCTTGCCATGATGTGCATCACTTTGCTATTGACCTACATATTTATCCATATTTAGTAAAACCATGTATTCATGTTTAGTGATACTTTTGTCCCCTTTGTTTTTCTCTGTACCCTCACAGTTGTAAATCTTAAAGTATTTTTAGATCTTTTAAATAAGAAAAGCAAGTAAGCACAAAACGTCCAAAAACTGGCAATGCTAAGGCTCATCGTTCTTGAAAATTTATATTCTTGCTTTTGCCCCCCATAAATTGAGACAAGTGCATTTCTCTATTTATTTTTTTCATGGTTCACAGTTAATTGAAAATACTACAGTAGTTCTTCTGAAAGCATAATTTTACCAAGCCCAGTATAGGGAGAGCTAAACTGGCTGCCTGTTTCTGCATTCATTTTAGCATTCCCTTTACGTTTAAAGTTTCCTTGTCAATTTTGTTGTATTTTGTTTTATTTTATCATTGTATGAATTCAAAAATTTAAAAAAAAGATGAAGATAAGATGCAAATTAACGAACAAAACTCATTAAAAATTCTGGTTTAGGGTGGTAAAATCTTTTTTTTTTCTTCCATTTTTACATTTTGGTCCTCACATCGCCTGCAGCTTGCTGACCAGAAAATTTGCATTTAGTCCAACAGGTGAGGAGGTGAGTACATGAAAACCGAACGCCGTTCTTCAGAAGTGACCGACTTGTTGAAGCAGGATACACGTTAGGAGCTTTTTGCCCAACAACCATCAGGTTTCTCCTCCAAGCCTAATTTCCATTAGCTGACCACTTGATTATCACATCAATAAAGACTGTAAAATCAAACGAGGCACAGACCGCTGTTCAGTGTTCCAGCAAATATTTGCATGTTGAGCAGGATGTTACAAAACAAGCGTTATTCTGGGACACTTTGTTATTTGAAATTCATTAAACCCCTAAAAGCAGTACGCACTGGTGCAGTGATCAGCCGCCCTCCACCCTCTCCTCCCTGAGGATTAATTCTAAAGAGGCGCCCGCTCACTGATGTTCTGGGCAGCTTCTTCTGATACGGTTAGCTGGGGAAAACGCCGGGCGCCGTGTCTGCTATAACTATCCCCTCACAAGCAGAAGCAGAGATTTGTGCTTGCTGGAACTAACTTGACTCAGCCACATTTGCTCTGCAAATCAAAGGCGAAGAGCTTCTTGAGGGTGGGAGGGGAATAAATTGTGCATGTGTGTGCAAGGCCAAGCAAATGCAGACTTTTATGTCAAAGAACAGGCTCCAATGGAGTTTGTCATATTGTTTTTGTCTCAATTCCCCCCAAAGAACACACACTCCCTTGGAATAAGTGGGCAGCGATTCGGTGTCATTCTGTGTCTCAGCATGAAATCATGGAGGAATGCAATTATCACTTTGCCCAACAGACATTTCTCTGAAATGAGAGTGAACAATTGGGAGCATGAGAGGGGAAAATGGAAGGAGGGGTAAAGGGTGTATGAGCAGGGAGGGGGAAGCTTAACCGACCTCAGTCCCAGCTCTGCTTCGAACTTCATTCTGTTAACTCTGCTAAATGCGAAAGTGCAGGCAACTTTACGTCACATGAGGAATGAAAAGTTTCCAGAAGGACTTTCCATCCTTCTGTTTAGCACTTTCTCTTCTCAAAATTGGGTCCAAAACCTCGACGTGGATTGATCAGAATATATAGTAAGGCAGGGTTACTGTCATAATTCTTTTGACATTAAGAACTTGCATAACACGTAAAATTTGATTTAAAAATATCAAAAATGGTACCAATGTTTCCAAATCTTGCAACTTCCATCACAAACACAGGCTGAAAACTCAAAAAGATAAAAAAAAGTACTTTTACCATATTTCATTCAGCCTTGCTGTTACCTGCTGAAAGTGTTGCTCTCTTTCTAGCAGCATGAATAACTCGCAGGTAGCATATGTTTTAATATGTTGTTGAAATTCCTATCCAGTTGTCATAACAGTGCTGTACTAATGGACCCACTGGCAAACATGCAAGTGTTTTGGGGGGTAATTTTTAAAGGGTTAATAGCTTCTTGCACCTTCTTGATTTCTGCAACTGCATTTTTAAGCAATTTAAAGACTGATCTTCAACCAATTACTGCAACCACACCAAAGGTTGTTTGGTGCCGTTGCAACTTGGTGTCACTGGGTTTGGTGTGTTCACTGATTCAGACAAAAAATTAAAAAAAATAATTTCACTCAGTCACTGGTCAGTCGACTGATGTAAAAACCACCACTTCTGGTCATCAGCTGATCTCAGTGCATGTTTATCCAAATTCTTGTGTTTTTATACCTGTTAAAATAAGAAACCTTTTACTTCTGCAACCTGATATTTAGTTAGCTTAAGGCAGCAGCTGGATGAATTGATTTACCAAAAGTCTAACTGTTACAGCTACTTTTGTGTTTTGCATTTTCTCCGGAGAGAATGTGTCCGAAATTCATTGCCAGTGCCGTATTTCATCGGTAACACTAAAAGCTGTTAAACGGCAAGAAGCTCAGATTGCCTTGGCTAACACTTGAGACTATTTTGGTTCATTAGGATGGAGGGCATATTTAAAGAGCATGCATCTTTTGAGGCCAATGTGAGCCAGTCAGCTTGAGTGTTTCAAGCTGAGCTGGCCAGGTACCAAACCATTGCCCCCCATAGCTAAGCGAGAAGTAAACTGTCACCTCCTTACTATTAAAAGAAGCCCCCTAAGAAAGAAGAAGGTAGGGAGGCAGAGCAAAGTGTCCAAACAAACAGAAACAGAGCGTTTCTGTTGCTTGTTATTGTACCAAGCACCAATAACTCTGAGGTCAAGCTTTTTTTTTTAAAGCCAAAGAAAGACCTCACAATTATTAGCCTTGAATAGGTGACAGCATAAGCTAGGTCTTCAACAAGGCTACTCCTGTATTTAATGCAGAGCAGGTGTGATGTGTTATTTGTTTAGCAAGGCCATAATAGTGTTTACCTATGCACTACACAGAGTAAATTAAGAACACAGACACAAAGACAGGCCCCTTAACATACACAGACACAGCTGAAGCTATCTTTGGCCTCACACTGTACTGAATGTGCTTGGCAAGCAGACTGATGAAAAGTAACTGCAGGAGACGAACTCATTATAGACACTGATTCAAACATAAAAGCGAGGTGAGACTTTTCTCCAAGAATAACTTAATCTGACTCCCCCAAAAACCTCTACGTGCACACGTATTTTTTTTTTGTTTGTTTTAGTTTTTTTTTAACACTTCTCAAAAGAAGGTGTTTTTGAAGATCAAATAATGACTAAATAGGTTTTTGAAGTCAGATAACTGGCTGATGAAGGACCTATCGAGAAAGCTCTGACAGTTCTGATGTTCATTGTCAATAGGCTGAATTCTTAATTCACTTACATAAAAACTAAAATTATTTCCATGTTGATTATTAACACGCATGCATAGACTCCTCCGCACATGCAATCACATCCAAATACAGATGAACACAATGCCCTCGTGCTGTACCCCCACGCATAAAGACGCAAACCGAAAAGAGAGCTTAGCTGCAAAGTAGAGCCCCGGGGGCTGGTCTGCTGATTAATGAGGGGAAGAAGCCAAGGAGAGGAGGATGAAACTGAAGTGTTAATGGATCTATGATAGATTCCTCCAGACCCGTTGTTTGGTAGGCGAATCCCCGGAGTATCTGAACGTTGTAGCACCACAGTAAAACTCTGCAAAGCCAAAGCCCAGACTGGAGGTAAAATATGTTGATCAGCCAGAACACCTTTATTCTCCAGAATTATATTATACACTTCATATCACTGAGAGAGGAAATGAGTTCACTGCCAGAGAACAGTAAGATTCGCCTGAATGTTTTTTTCCCCTTCTTTTTTCCATCCACACGATAAAGATTTAGCTCCAAAACAAATCTACTAAAACAAGATTAACTCTGTAGCACAGCGCTGAGAGACCTACACTTGGAAAGCCAACTTTCTGATAACACAGTGAAGGCAGCTGGAGAGATTCTGCATGAACAGCCAATTTGTTCATGACTGCAGGCAGGAGAGGAAAAAGCTCAATGAGGTGGGATGACAGTATTATGATGGTCTTAAATATAAATAGTCTCTTCCGAAAAGTACTTACTACCTTGAGAAAAAAAAATGCGGTAAAACTCGGGCGCTGAACGGGGGATTTGTTCTGTTGGGAAGTTCTGTGGTTTCCGGATTGCAGTGGGGTCCGCTCAACTGTGACAAGGACAGAAAGAAACTCGCACACCTCGACAAACTGTCAAAATAAAGTGATAGGTTGCCATCCTAGACAGTTATTTTTTGTATGCATTTTATACAAACCAAACGGGACAAGAATTAGCTAAAGTCAAATGATTAGGAGGAGTGTGTGTATAGGACATATTGTATGGTTTGCTTAGCTGACACTGATCAATGTAAGAGAGAAAAAAAAATTCACTTTTAAAGTATGTAGGTACACATACTGTCATATATTATAGCGATATACGACATATTACAGTCCCTAATCAAACCATAATGTCTATGAGTGACACAGAACCAAATGTTCTTATAGTCGCTATTGCTACATTAAGGAAAACCCTTTTAAATTAAAGGTTATCGATGGGAAACGTCTGCAAGGTGAGTACAAATGAACTCAGAAATGACAGGAAACATCGACTGGCTCTTTTTCAAACCCAAAAAAGTCTGGTAAAGAAATTAAATGTACAAAAATTTTAAGAGTTGCATTGATCTTCACCGCTGAATATTTGTGTGCTTATTTTTCAACAGGATGATTCATTGGGTTAGCCATTGATGTTACCAAAGTCGCGGAATTGACCGTATCTCCATTACTCAACTCTTGATAATTCCTGTCACAAATTAGCAAAACACGATAAAAAACAGACATCCTTTTCAATTTAGAGATGTTCCCCTCTCAGCCATTCACACATTCAACTCAGTGCCACATTGGAGTGTGTTGATATAAAGGAAGGTATCACGGTGTGTGAGAAGGGTGACGGCATTGTTTGCTTTAGTGCTGCGTATTCTGTAGCATCCCTCACTTCACACATACAAGCCAACTCGTCTCTTTGATTCTCTCCACTTGTTGGCTAAACTAAAGCCTTTAATTTAATTTAAATACTTCTCTTGACACCAAGACTTAACGAAACGGACTGAAAATATATTTATATGACAAAGAATATGCATTGCATCCCTTTCAATCCTGAAACAAAAATCCTTAGTAGATGATTACAAAATTATAAATCTGCACCTAAGCATTACCTGGACAATATAGACATTTAAAACAAGCTATTCAAAGTTCATAAATGAGGTCACTAGAAGTTTTGAGGACACAACTGAGAAGTGGCATCATATAATAACTCACAAATGTCAAGGAAACAGAAAGCCTCAGGCTGAATATTTCCTTGAATCCCCAGAGATGCAACTACAACATTTGAAGAAGATTGAATGAGCAGTTGAGGGGAAAAAAGCTCAGAGCAATGTTGTGACTGCAGCCATTTAAGGTCAGTGGATTGTCAGTCTGCATGTTTCTGTGTTAACTATATCCAGGTACCATGGCTGTGAAGGATGGGTCCGCTAAAAGCTCAATGTAAAATGGCTCCTAGATGATGATTCACCAAGACTATAAATATTCAAGAAATCTTATTTAATTTGGTGACAACATTCAAAAGACAGACTGCCAATAACTGAGGCAAAAACAACACAAATTGCAAGAAAAGTTGCTGTTATGACCTTCCGGTATTTTATTACCGTGAATAACTATCAGTTAGCTTTAAGACATTGTGAACCGCCACTCCCATTTATCCATGTTTTCTATTTTCTATAATTAGCAACAGCATGAATCACTGACAGAAAATATTTAAGCGCAGTCTAAGCACAGATTTATTCATGAAAGCGACCAAATAATAGAGCCACATTTTTCACCATGAATAATGACTGTTGGGCTGTTGTTCCCATATCCTGCTGGAGATGCATTTCATCAGAGCCAATAAGTCTCGGTGATTTGTCTTGAGGTCTTTGTCTGATGGAAGAAATTGATGAAAACCAAAGAAAATGACCACGCAATTTATAGCCCTGCATATGTGTGAATTAATGCCCCGAAACACAAGAACATCCATCAAAAGAAGGAGGAGCTTAAAGTGCACCCACAAGGCACAAGCAAGGTAATAAACAAATGATGGCACATTAACATTTTTCGACCTGCTTCAAGTTGAGCCTCTGTTTACTAGCTACAAAGAAAGGGAAGAAACAAATTTAGGACGCGAGTGATTTATTTTTTTTTTTTTCAATCAATTCAATCCGTTTTCATCCTGTTCATCAGCTGTTTGGACGTCTCATTTGCAGAAACTCTGACACTTTGTGTTTCTGTCAGCTTTAAAACTGAATGTTCGGTTCTTGAAACGGGATGAATGAAAATCTGCTGACAATCACTTCTCGACAGTCTGTCATTGTTAACAGTGAGTGCATGGAAGTGGTAAGATAATATCTTAAATGCCTGTGCCACCTCTAACAATAGAGACACTGTTTTCTAACTCTCCATCTGCTTTATCCTGCTCGTCAGCCAGCAAGGTAGAAAATAGCCACATAACACTACAGAGCTTACGCTCCATTTAAAGACCACTGGTTGCAAAACTGAAAAATGCAAGTAACAAGAACTTGGAATAGAAAATGACATGAAATAGTTGAAAGGTACAAGTGGGTATAGTTTTTAAGAGACAAATGACTGTAGAGAACAGAACTGAGACCAGAAATGTGGTAAATTTCCATACACAAACACCTGCTTTCTGACTTCATTGTAATGGGTTGTAAGCTACAATCTAAGTTTTAGCCAGTTGCCAGTATGCAAAGATTATATATTTGCTAAACTGTCAAACCACAGCTGTGAAAAAGTCCATTTAACAACCAGAGTAAATGAGTTAATCCAAATGCTGCCGAGAACTCCCAGTCAGCTGGCTGAAAATAGTCCCTTTCCTGTGCTCAAAAGAATGATACATTTTTCTACTAGTACGTATTTCACAGTTATATTATTATAAAAGTAACAATCTTTTATCAGCACACTCGGCAAGCTAAGAATAATATTTTGGTTGTACAGTTGACTCCAGGCTGGCTACATGAGCAGATCACTTAACTAAATTAGGTCATTGATATAACTTTGGTATATGTCAAAATATGTATGCTTTTTATAGCTCTCATCTGATCTATAAAAAGCAGAAGAGAAAAAGAAAAAAAAATCAAGTGAACATTCAGCTGGATAAGAACTTTTAAAACTGCTGCTGAGTTTAGCAGCCGTTTAATCTCCTTCAAAAGACTTTATATCTGAGGGGTGCTGGATATTTTGCATTTTTTTGTAACTTTGCAATATTTGGTTGATTAGTATGTGACTTTTTTGGGTATGAAAGGAGCCACCTGCTGTCGGATGTTTAACACTGGCAATGTCTTAGTTCTTAGCATCACAGGGGGTTCATTTTATGCCTACTAAAACAAAATTTATTGCAGTTTCTGCGTTCCTCTTATCTTCTGAAATAAATAAAGTTGGTTACATGCTTCAGCTAAATATCTACCAGCAAAAAGTCACTTATGGTTATTCTGGTCTGATCAAGAATCCTAATCTGTCAAATTTCATAAAAATCAACAGCCCAAAATAGGAATCCAAACCAAAATGAAGTAAATTGGGTGTAAAACTGTTTTCACATAATAGTATATAATTAATAAACTGTAAGATTTGAGCCGATTAAGTCCAAAACAGGTGCAAATACCTAATTACAAATAATAATTTGGATACAAAGTGGTTTGCTAATACTTTTGAAGTAAAAAAAAAATGGCAGTACACTTTACATAACCGTCAAATAAGTTGTTTTACTATTCAAAACTAAAGAATATATATATTGTTTCCAATTTTAGAAGTGCAAAATACTTCCGTGAGAAGCTAAAAAGTAATTATATGAGGAAGATGTTAAGTCAGTTCTTTGCTTAACGATTGCATAATAATCTTCTTAACTTTAAATTGAACTGTAGCTCATCTGTACATTTACAACCTTCATTTCCTCCCTGACAAAATGAACATGGAAATACTCATTGATTAATCAATACCCATCCTTCGTCTTATGGGTAAACATTCATGATTAAGTGTGCAGCCATAACGCGAGAACAGCACATTCAGGTATCAACATAATTGGAAGCAGTTATTGCTTACAGTCCTCTGGACCGTATTTGCATGAAACGCTTCTTAACTTGTGTTTTCTCAGTGCCTGAAATCCTCTCTCCTATTATGTCATAATGTAACAAACACTGTTTAAAATCTAATATTCTGCAGCTGTTGTTTTTTTTAATAACAAAGAGCTATTTGGAACAAACTGTACTGCTTGCTTGCATATTATTGTGAAAGGGCTTCCTCATAAAAAAGTAATTTTTAAAACCTTAAATCTCTCAAAAGTCTACAGACAGAACTGCGAGATGTGAAAAGATGAATAACTTGAATTAGTCTGGATCCCTGCTTATTGGTTTGCTGATTATTAATTTGCAAACACATGCTTATATTTTCACTCTTCCTCCTCCAACACCAGTTCTGATGTTTTTGTAGCTCCTGCATTTTATGGCTGTTTGGCCAATAAGCTCTCAAAAACGTTCTTGCTATTGTGACTTGTTTTAATATTTTACTATACACACTATATGGGGGTTTTTTTAATACACAAGTAATGCCAATGCTTTTTGTGCCAGCTAAGTGAAGTGAGAGCTAAACCAAAGAAGTAGCACATGATTCTCTATTTGAATATCCCAGTAGAAAATCAGAATTTATTACATCAGATTGCAATATATTTTCAGTAAAATTAGTAAAACGTATCGTCAGACTTATGACACAAAAATAAAAAAGGAAAGCAATGGTGCTGAAACCACTTTCAAGAATTGTAAAATTACTATGTACTATGATTACTATGATTTGGATCTCAATGAATTAGAATATCATTAAAAAGTTTATTTCACTAACTCAATTAAAAAACTGACTCATTGATTCGTTACAGACAGAATACAAGGACACAATTCAAGTGTTTATTTCTATTAGTTTAGATGTTCAGCATAAAATTAGAATATCACGTCAGCTCTAAAAGAAAACAATGTAATACAGAAATGTGACATGATGGCCATTGTTTTAGCCTACACATTCATGGGCAGGATTCACATTGTATAAAAGATGGCAATGCTGATTTTAGACTTGACTGTGAAAACCTCACACTAGACCTGATGCAACTTGGATATTGTGCCTCTCCACTCTCCAGACTGTGGGACCTACATTTTCAAGTGAAATGCAAAAATCTACTTTAATCTGAAAAGAGGACTTTGGATCAGTGAACCTCCGTCCTTTTTCTCCCCAGTCCAGGTAAGACGCATCAGATCTCGTTCAACAATGACTTAACGGTTACAAGCCAAGTCAGACAGTGAGTGGGATCCACGCCTTCTGAGTCTCTATAAAAAACTTTAATAAGATTTGGTCCTCCCTTTTGGTTGGGGAGCTTTTGGTATCATGCCATTTCCTTCTACTCTCTGACTTGAAAGGTCATTCTTTAGCGTTGACCTTTTGCTGTTTACGTCCTTCTGAAAGTTTCAATGACCGTGGTCAAGACAACTGTCAAGCTTTTCCAATTAAAGAGGTTGGTTATTAGCTGTAAACTGTAAACATAAAAAATAAACACCTTGAAAATATAAATGTGTAATGAATCCTTAGTAGTAGTTTTTTTTGTTTACTGAATTACCAAAATAGATTAACTTTTCAAACATTTTCAAATGTATTGATATGCAGCAGTACATATGAGCTCTTTACCTCGATATTTAATAATATGAAAAACTACCTGTAATTAGAGTAAATTGCTGAGCTACTGGATCTTAGGGTAAAGTATCAAATGATATTTTTTGTTGACTTCCACCATTTGTGCTGAACTATTTGTGACAAAGTAAGTATCCACAGGACAACTAATGCCCAGTGGAACTCTTATTTGAAGTCAAACTCTTATTAATCGCATAGTCCTTTATGTTCAGGTATCATAAAGTCTCTGTAAGAGCGCAGAATTGCATTTAAACTGTCAAGTTGGTTAATATGATTTTTCTGTCTGGCCTCAGTATCGAACCGCCCCACCCAACCCTGTCAGAGGTCAAACCCCTTGCTGTTCTCATTTCTTCCTCCAGCTCTTAAAGCGAAATCGGAAGCACATAAAATCAGTACTAGGTCATAGCTTCTCACAAGCTAAAATTCTCAACTCTTTCTCTGTTGCACAAATTTGGCAACTCTGACACCACATAGCGCCACTATTTAAAAAAAAAAAAAATCAAAATTTACCTGCAGAAAAAGTTTCTTTAAATATGCCTGCCGCTGCTGAGTTTAACGTCTGCATTTGGTCTACCAGTGTACAGTTTCAGTTGCTAAAAATTAAGCATCCTCACGACTACATTGTATTCGTTTCTGTAATTGTCCCAGTTTGCTGATGAGTTACATCTCTCGAGAGTGAGGTCAACGTGTTCAGATTTCTCGTGTTCTTTAAACTATCACTCACCTTCCATTGAGCCAGTATCTAGTCTCCGGTGCTATTAACGAGACAAACCACCACCAAGAATTAAGGAACCAACAGCAAACCAGCAGTGGCCAAAATTGACCGATTTTGGTAAAGCTGGAAGAAAAGCTGGGCAGAAGATCAGAAAATATTCAACAGCTGACCTTTTCCGTTTACCGCAGTGATCCTAAGCCTGAGAAACATGTACCTGCTCAGAGACTGAAACACACACTCAAAGGTCACGTTATTCAGACTTTCAGGAGGCGCCCCATACCACTGATAAGCATCCGGGTTTTTTTTTTCCCTTTTCTTTTTTGCACTGATAGAACAGGAGCTTGCACTGACCACAGCAACATCACATCTACTGCTGTTTCCGAGGCATTTTCTGTTTTCTTTTTTGCTCTGCTGAGAGACACTTCTGTTTTTGGCTCTTGCGAGCGTTCAGTCTGTCTTCATGCAGAAAGAAAAATATTACCGTATGTTGGAACGCAACAGGGTTAAAATTAATTGAAAATCCACAGTGTTTTTTTTGGCAGCAGATTGTTTACTTGTTTGTTGTGTGTACGTGTGATGTGTGTGCCAGTCCTTCAGTGTTGAACCGAGCCAATTTGTGTGTGCGTGCGTGTGCGCGTGTCAGGGGAAATAGCCTGTTGGGGTTATAGAGGGTGCAGCGTGGGGTGATGAATAGGATGCTTTTGTGCTCGCTCCCGCAGCTGTCTACAAACCATGGAAGGGGAGAAAGGTGAGAAAGAAAGGGGGGTAAGGTTAGGTAGATAGCCAGGTAAAATAGAAAAGGAAGAAAGATAAAAAGAGAAGAGAGATGAGAGTGACACTGCTACGTGTGTGTGAGACAGGGGGGAGGAGAGAGGTGACAGAGAAGGTTTAGAGTCGAGAAGGAAGGAGGTGAGAATGTGAGAAAGAAAAGAAAGCACTTGTGCATTCTAGAACACAGCAGCCTCTTCAGTCACACAAAGAAAGAGACAAATAATCTGGCTAATATAGGAAATCATTTGACATTCAAGTCACTGGGAAAAAAATAAAACAAACATACCAGAACAAAGAGAATCAGAGAAAGAAGGTGCCCCAATTTGTAATTGTGATAACCGTCCCGAACACAGAACTGATCCCATGACCTAAACCTTCACACATGATGGGGTTTGGGAATGAGCCCAGTCACGGCGAACGACGACGCAATAGGTTCAGGCCAAAACTGTTTGTGTTGCTTTGGCCACTTTAATGCATTCTGCATAAGGAGAAACTAGTCAACTGTACTACATTTTATTAAAAATAATGTATAATTCATTTTTAAATGGCACAGCGTCACATTTGAAACCTGAAGTGGGAGCAGCTGAAGGTCAAGTGAGATCCAAAGTTCTGATTTGAGGGACCTTAAGAGCCCTCATCAGATCATATGCTGATGATCTTCAGTAAATGTTCGTATTTACACATATAAAAAAAAAACACACTTGAAAATGGTCACTCTGCGTTACTGGCGAAGAGCAATTATAAGAATTTGTTAAATAAAGAGAGCATATTTGAGTTTTGTAAAGGTTCCTGCTGAAGTAAGAAATAAAGGAAGCAATGATCTAGCAACAGGCGTTTGGTCTGTTTCTTTGCTGTTTCACAAAGGTTGAACACGCCGTTTAATTACTGCTTTATCCATGGATTTTGGCAAGTGCTGCATGATGTGCACTTTGCAACGACAGCACAATCTGCAGATATTGCAGTGATGATATCCTCTGAAATAAATCAACATGCTCATCTCTCTTTCATCTGTGATTCCAAGACTCCCTACGACCTTTAGCATCTTGGTTCAGTCGGTTGGAAGCATTAACTGCAGTGGGACGGCACCCAACAGGCCGGATGATACATCGGCGTGCAATACAGAAACTCACAACATTTGGAATATATTAGTCATAAAACAGTCCCTTGAAATATTAATACTGCGGGCAATAACATTACAACAATGACAAATTCACAATATGTTGAGCAGTCCACTAAGGCATGTAGCCATTTTCTCAGTGTCCTTCATGACTTGAGAAAACAAGATCAAGAATTCAATATAGGAAGACCAAATACTGAACAACGTCCAGATATTTTCCAGCCTCCACCCAGGAGCAGTCATTACGTAACTGTATTACTGAGCAGAGACAATGTCACACTGTATGTGTGAAAGAGATGATCTCATAAAGCAGAATTTACTACTATTTTAAACAAAGACAACATGTTTGCAGAGTTGACATTTTGAACTGCCTTAACATCTCCTATTAAACAATTAGCATGATTAACACCGTCAGAATCACTAATTGAACACAGCAGCTTGTGTTTTTCTCAACGTGTATTCAGTTGAAAATATAAACCCTTACAGAAGCCTTTTAGACTCTTATTATTCAGAGCTGTCATGTTAACATCATTAAATCTAGGGAGGCTTTTGATGATATCTTTCTTACCTGATTATTCAAACCCTGAAAACTGAGGCAGAAAATGGAGGAAAACTGGGAAAGTAATAAATGGAGAATAAGTAAAATAACAAGCAGGCGCCAAAATCCCACTCTGTTGTAGCGGACATAATGAATAAAACCAGCATGCTTTGGTGAAGAAGGGGAAAAAGTTTCCTTTTAAATAGCTTCCTACACCTTTTCTGCTTCTTTTGAAATACTTTGCTATCACTAAAAATGGATGACTTTGACTTTTCTTCTCATTGTAACAATTTCCCTCACATATTGTCGCCGAGGGGATAATCCGATATAATCTGCCAACACTACCAGAACATAACAGTTCTCACTGTTTCACGAAAATTCTCCCAAGACGCATCGCACCCAGGACGTGCACTGCTTGAAACGCCTGCCTTTCCTGCAGCCGTTTCAGCTGTAGACCAGAACCAACAGAGAAACTGTTTTTACCCATCAGCCATCACCACGCTCAATGTTGCCAAGTGGTCGAATCGACCTTGCCTATTTTTATATCCGTTTTATCAAGGAATAAGTACAATGTAAGTAATTATTTATAGACTTTTTTTTTAGCCATTGTTTTTATCTGAAGAATTGCACCCAAATTTTGTTGTACAATGTTTCATTTTTACAGTGAAGATAATGTCCAGCGGTTTAGCGTGGCCTCATAGCTCCTCAGTATAATCCATTCAGTGATTTTTGAAATCCTGTCAGTCAGGATGGAAACGGCTCAGTTCTAATCAGCTGATTTCTTGGTAAACCTGCGACAAAATTTGCTTTCTTGTCTTACTTATTTTGAACAGGGGATCCATGTCACAGCATTACTTGTTGCCATGGAAACCAGAAGTCAGATTTTTAATAAAATGTTCCAATCAACCTAAACAAAATTAAAGCTCATATTTTAAATTATTTTACTGGAGTTGACATGGGCGGCATTTTGCATTTCTCCTCATGGGATTGTTTTGGGCTTTTTTCACTACTTTAATTAATTAATGTTTAAAAATGACAAACAGAGAAAGGGAAGTGATGATGGCAAATTTTAATACCCCCCCCCCTGCTCCTCATTTGTTAGGTGTCAAGCTAAATTTTGGAGCCAAAAATGAGTCAAAAACAAGCGCTCAACTAAAACTCGGTTATGTTTCAAAAGGCTTTATAAAACTCAACAGAATAGTTGAATAAATGATCAGTTGCAAACTCTCCTGCGTTTCTTTCATGAGTAAATGTCTTTTTTAATACAACACTTTTCTTTTTTTTTTGTAATGCCATCTGCAGATTTTTCTGGGAAGACACCAAGTTGATCTCTGCTGTTCCTGTTAACAGCCACTAAAATACATCGAGAACAGAAGATCAACAGGCTAAAAACACTTTGCTTTCTTCCTAAGCAGCTCTCTTACGTCGCAGACATGAATTTTTATTATCCGAGGACTCCGAAGCTGCTCAGAGTCGCCCATGGCCTCTGATTGTCAGGACATGGTGTGAGTCACAGCATTCATAAAGCTTTGATATTTACATCGCATGGCCTTTATCTGCTGCTGAAAAAGGCAGTCAAAACAAGCTGACTGACTTGTTGGTGGAAGTTATCTGACAGCGCAAATCTGTTAGGATCTCAAAGCTTTTTATTGGGATTTCTTTTTTTTTTTAGGTCTAATTAAAGATTATGCTTATTGTTCTTCATATGAAGAACATTATGAGGTTCTTCATATACAAGCTCCGCTTTTAAAAAAAAATTTATATTGACAGTCTCAAGAAAAACAGCAAAGAAGTCGTCACATCTCCGTGTGTGTTGCTATATTTGAAAGTATAAATTAAACCTTCTGGTCTGAATCTCTGCATATAGCATATGAGGAACAGGATGACTCACTTCACACCCTTGAACATCACTGAGCTGTGAAATTAACAACAAAAAAACCCTGCATAATTAAGAAAAATATGATGAATTTAAAAGCAATGCTTAGATTTACATTGGAAATAAACTCCAAAACAAGTGTGTTTGCTTATTTTCCTTTAAGCCTGTTGTGAATCATCTCCCACACCACATTTTATTCTAGTAATCCCATATCTACAAGTGCCACACATGAAGATTTTCATATATCCAATTTAACACCTTAATTTTATATAATATTTTCCCCCCACGGAGACAAAAAGGCTGCACACCAATTTCAGCGCACAGACGCCTAAAACTACCCAGTTATCACTTGATTTTGTCGGAATCAGAATGTTAATCATGCTGGAATAACTAACCCTACCGTGTAAAGATAAATCCTTTCAGCCTGCCCACACTGGGGTCTTTCGAGGCTATCGCAGCATGACTTTTTCTATGATGAAACAGCAGCAAGCGGTGGAGGGGCTGAAGGGAGTGGGCGATCAGGACACAAACAGTTTTTTATTTTTTTTCCTTCAGCAAACAGCAGGGATGAGATGCAGAGCTGGCAGCGATATGGCATCCACACCTCAAGCACAGCCAACACGGCTCCTCGCTCGCCTTGGAAAGTCATAGGCCATCCACGGTTAAAATAGCTTATGCAAAAAAGCAAATAAACTGACTCGAGTGGATCCAAGCTGGTTCGCACGTTGACAACTAGACTCTTTGTGTGTTTGTGGGCTGCTATGAGAGCGTTTAGGAAAAAAAAGAAAAATCCGCAAAATTACAGTATTAATTTGCATATGTTTCTATTTTAAACAGAAAAATATTCCCTCTACTTCTAATATTCTGGTTCTAATTGTTACCATGAGTTTCCCATATAGTATCAGGAAAATATAGAAGCATACACTAAATTCATGGGGTGTTGTTCAAATACTCATTGCACAAAAAGTAACATATCTTCTTGTAAATAGAGTGATGCAAGTATACAAAACAATTATTAACTGAATAGTCAGGCTATCTGCTCAAGTTGCTTCTTCCGTCCTATACTTTTACAGGTTTGTCATCAAAAGCGAGGGGTGCCGCACATTTTGGTTTTGAGCTACAAGAAGGTCTTTGCTTTTCAAATCAAAACAAATTAGTCTATTTTGTATGAGAAGAAAAAAGTTTAGAGGGATGTCTTTCAGTCAGATGAGCTACATTGCACAGCAGGCTTGAGAAGTTGTTTTTATTATTAATGGGAGAAAAATGGTGGAACCTCTGGCACTATCTCATTAAAAAAAAAAGACTTAAAAGAATGGTTTCAGAATCAGAATTTCTCCTAAATGTTTAGCAGCTCTGAGACGATAGCTGGAAATACATTTGTGAAAAAGCCCAAATGTAGCATTAAAAAATGATAGCATTACAAATTCTTTTTAAAAACGTTTTCACTCTTATTCCAACGTAATCTTTAATGAGTTGAGAAACAAACAGATTCCAGAGAAGACAATATATGAAAACCAAAGAGCAGCAACAAGTTGGTTGCAAAAGTGTGTACACCATTCAAATTGTACTTTGTTGAACCACCTTTAAGCTCAATTTCCACATTCAGATTTCTTTGGTAGGAGTCTGTGAGCACCCCTCATCCGGACTTCGAAATATTTACCTACTATGCCTTGAAAACATTTTTCAATTCTATCATATTGTGAGGACATGCTTTATGCACAGCCTCTCTCATTCGCCCTAAAGATCTTCTGGCTTGACCAGTCCAACACTTTGTACATGAGACCTAAAGGTTTTTGGTCAAAACTGACTTATTTAGAATGGTTCACAATCTAATTTGACTCGATTAACAATCTAGCTCCTGATCAGAGAAAGTGCTCCCAGAGCTTGATGCTGCCACCTCCGTATTTCATCATGGGCATGGCATTTTTCAGCTGTTGCACAGCTTTTGTTTTATCAGACATAGTTGTTTTCATCATTCCTACCATCTCTTTTGCATGTTGCCAGAACCTGGCATCTTTTTATTTTTTATTTTTTTACAGGGGTGTGTAATCTTTTTGTATCTACTGCCTTCATGTAATTTCTTCAACATAGATTAGAGGTTTCTCTTTGTTAACAATGATTACTCTAAGTTAGCCTCGGAAGCTGCTACCAAAGTGAAAATATTGTTGATGGAGTCAGGTGATGGTGTGAGAGCGAAGACATCATTAGCCCCCGCCATCACACTTCATCAGAGGAGAGGAAGTGTGACCGCTCTGCAGGCATAATGAGCTGGAAGTATGAACAAAAGCAGATGGCTTTATGAGTCAGACAATGGGGTGCTTGTGACTGAACGTATATCATTCATTTCAATTTAGGCATTTAGGCCTTTTTTTTTTTTTTTCCCTCTCTCTTCCTTGCTGGATGTCAGTGTAAGTCCATTGGCGCTGATGAGCTGCTATCACTCTGAATCAGGCACTCTCTCAATGCTGAGATTAATTCTTTGATGCAGAAAGTGTACAGTTAAAACTGTGAAGACTGTGTAGTTTTTTTTTTTTTGGATATAATAAGTTTGACTTTCTCCGGCAAAATAAAAGTTCTAAACAGCAAAAGCTGTAAACAAATGCTTTTTTACAACCACATGACAGCAGCTGTCAGTCATTTCCACAGGTTTCACTGCATGTCTTTGTTGACAAAGCAGCACCCAAAGAAACTTATCTGCTCCGTTGGAAGAGCCCACACCAGGACGGGCTGCTATGGAGCAATTAAGACCCGTTTCTTAATCCAGCTGCCCTTGAGTGCCAACAAATGGAGCTGCTCTCCCTCCACCTCCTTCTCCGCCCGCGGTAGACAGCAAGTGCAACAGTGGCTACTCACCCCCAGTTTCTTACTCCGTATCCTCACGTACCCCTGCTTCACTATGTCGTTGAAGTTGGAAGCCATGGTGAGGGGAAGCGGGTCGCTTCCTATCCGAAAGATGCGGTGAAAAATAAACGGCGTCGTGTATGTTGGGGGTTTTTTTTCTCGGTGGCGAAAGCTTTAACTTGAGGCTACGTCCGTCTGACATCCAACAGGAGGAGAGCAAGCGGTGCGAGCAACCTGCTCCAGTGTCAGCTAGCGCTCAGGCTGGCCGGGCTCAGCGGAGCGATCCATCCGGGAGAGGAGGGAGATACCATTCGTCAGCTGATTCACTGAAGCCGGGGAGAGGTGGGAGGCAGAGGCGCTTCCTGGACCACACCATCCCGGGAGAACGAAGGGGGTGGAGGGGGTGGGGGAGGAGGATAGCTGTCGAGGATAACCTGGTTCTGCTATTCTGTTCTGGTTTGAGAAAGACAGACAGACATATAGATGGATGTTTTCATTATTAGCCCTTTGTTTAAAAAAAAATCAACAAAGTAACAAATAGGTAAGTCAACTTAAAACTTCCAAGAACAGGAGTGGACAGGGGGTTTCTAAGTGCTGTCTGGGGAGCATTTACAGTCTTCAGGGGGATCTTATGTGGCCAACTAGTACAAACAGTAAGACAGATTTCCAAGGAATTTGTCTTGAACAAATCATCTTTTTTTCTTCTTTTCAATTTAATTTAAATACAGTCGTGAACATTCATACTCCAGAGCAGTTTAAGAAAATCACAGTGAAAATAGTTTAGCATTTTTAATTTAAACAAAAAGAAAATGCATGGCTTACAAGTAGCTACTTTTAACTTGAGGATTTTGGCCAATGGGACAAAAGGTTTCTAAACCACTGGCCAAGGGCAATATTAAAAAGAATTTTAAAATGTTTAATCTACATTCAACAGTAGTTTAGGTTCTATGCAAATACTTAATAGTTACTATAGTATCTGAAAACCTGCTATATCTTTATGCTTCATTAACACATCTAAGCTTGAAACCCTTTGTGCTTGGAGGGACATAGACGTTCCACATCTGCAGGCAGACGTATGGAGATGGGCTCCAGGGAAGATCAGTTTCAAGGTTTTTTTTTGTTTGTTTTTTGTGTACACAAGTGATGGTTAATATAAATGATCCCAAATGTAGAAAGCTGTTCATGTGCTGTCTCCACCACTACAAAGAGGCAGAATATTTGTTGTTTCGGGGGGGATATTTATTGGCTTAGAGCCTGCGACCAGTCTCTAAATTTTGGCTTTCTTAATCTGAAAATTTTGGATTACTTAATAAATATGTACTTATTTCAGTCTGCCTTAACAGAGCCTTTACTTATACATCTCGCAGAGGCATATTATAGACAACACCCATGCTAAATAAGTCTGAAATATATATCTTCTACACAAAAAGAAGAGTTGACTGACAAAGACAAAAATTGAACATATTTAGCTTACACAGATGCTGCGTGACATCATTGACTCTTTAAAATACCTTTTCTTTTCACCATTTTAATGCAGAGTGAACTTTTTAAGTAAACTGTCTTGTGGTTTGTAACAAGATTAAGATCAACACAATATGATAAAAATCAAAACAGAAATAGATAGACATAATATTAACCTTCTTGCAAGGTCATCTCATTTCTGACACGTAAATCTTGAAGAGAATCTGTGGAGTTTTCTGGTGACAGTAGCACATTGAGGGGGTCCTAGACTGATGTCAAATGCTCTAAAAGTAATGTCAAAGGTCTGTCTCTCTGTACAAAATGTCAAAGTAGAAGGCTAGAGTACCAGTCTTAGTTATGTATGTATGTTTTCTGCTCAACTGCCAGTGATTGCTTAAATTATTGCAGCATAAAGGATATCAGTGAGATAGTTTCTCAAAAAATGTAATCGCAGGATAGCAACTGTGCCCAGTTTGATTTAAATAATAATTCAAGTCTTTTTAGAAATAGGTCTTTTTGCTGCCTTCAGCTTCTTTGATGTGAGAATTTTTCTGCTTTTCATCATCCTGCATGCTAATAATAATATCATATGGACTCTTAAGTGAATAGATAAGTAAGTAAAAAGATGACCTCATTCTTGGAAGGCATAAGTTGTGGATGAAATGTATCATACATTTTTCAAATAATATTACTTTTTCATTTTCATCTTTTAAACAGAAAGGGCTCCCGCTTTGGGCAGTATGCATGGTTAGTATGAGTGCCAGCATCTTTAATAGATATTGTAGCCTATAAATAATTTCTGCTGCCAAGTTTTTACTTTCACAAGTTTTGTTCTTTTTTTTGTGCATTCTAAGGCATGCAGAGTTGAGTTAAATGAATGGGATTTAAAACCTTAACATTATTGATTATAAGGTGCGTAAGGCTTTATTTTTCTTTAATGAGAGCCACTCTCTTTCAACCTTTGACATTTTTTTTTGTTAGTCTACCGACTGAAACATAACATACAGGTTAAACCGCTTTATCATCGCCAAGTTTTCCATGTGATTTAAATTCATCTGGATTGCGAATACTTTGCATAGCCTCATTTCTGTGTAAAGACAAACATGATGCTTCTGTTTTCTCAGTGTGTGCAAGAAGATTGAATCATGCCCACACAATTCTGAATCTGTGTTGCCACTGACTAAAGCTACACCACTGGACAGGACACATAAAAAAGACCAAAAAGCTGGCTAATGTGCAATATGGAGGTGTGTGCCTTTGTCTCCAGCAATGGGGATCAAATCCACAGGCGAAACCTACGTGGATCTCTCAGTGTGAGAGATTGCTCATTTTATCTGCTTGGTGAAATCATTTTGGTTTCAGCTAATTCAGTGATCAGTGACCCAATGTGCATAAATATTACAATAAGATGCTTGGATGGTGGTGTAGTTTTTGCATTTTTGCATTGCAGCAGTAAGGCCTTGGGTTTGCCAGGTTCTTTCTAAATGGAGTTTGCATGTTCTCTCCTTATTGTTGGGGTTTTATCACGCTTTCTTCTTCCCTCAGTTGAAAAACAAAATAATTCAGGCTTCCATGTCTTTATGAGTTATGTGTGTTTTGTTGTATGTTCTGTGTGTCTCTGTTTTGCCACAAAAACACAAACATTGACTGGTGACTCAGTGATAGCTGGATATATTCACTGGTAAATGCATTAAACATGGTTGAATGGGGGGGCTAATGTCTGTTTCTACCAGGGTGTTTCCTTCATCCAGAATTAAAAGATTCTGCCACCACAATAATGAATTACCGCAATCTCATTTTGTGAATGTTCAAAACAGTTTATGTCATGGCACTGTCTCAGTTCACTGAAGAAAAAAAAGATTCTTTGCCTGCCAACATATTTGATCAAGTACCTCTTCATTATTTATAGCACTCTGTAACTCCCCTGGAAGGATGTCACAGCCAGCAGATAAAAATATGTAACTTATTCAGCAGATAAAAATATGTAACTTATGTGTCACTTGCACCTGAACAAATATTGCTTATTGTGCATTTGGAGTCACTGTGGAGTTGGCACCTTTCTTACTGCTGAGAATGGGGAAGCTTTCTGTTAGACTGCACTGCGTTTATCCCCAAATCTGTGATTATTTCCTGAATTTTGATTGGTTGGCAGATGGCAGACAAAGGGGTTCAACCAGGCTAGCATTAATGCAAGAACCTCCACTGACAACAGTTAAGAAACCATCCCTTCTTCTTCAACAATAGGTTGGATGTAAATACTTTAAACAACCTGGTGGTTGGAACATTTCATTCCTTGCTTTGTTCTTTGCCATTTTGTTGCTACCTGTCTGAGCATGAATATTATCTCCGCATTTTTTTTTTTTTTGACAGATAGCACACAACTAAGTGAATACAATTTTAGCCCACCGCTCTACTTTGGCTTTGTTTTTCATCGTTAGCAGGCAGTTCTGAATTGATGTTGGCCAAAACTTTGAACAATGAAACTAATTGTGTGACGTAAGGATTGGCAAAGGAAATGTGAGTCAACCGTATTATACAAAGCATCCAACGACAGCCTTTATACAAAGATAGTGTGGCAGATAAAGTGGTAGTGAAAGCACAAAGCTATAATTCTGACTTGGTTGTGATTTGAAATGTTGAAGTTAATATTAGGTGACAGAAGACACAGGTGTATCGATTGGAAAGGCCACTGGTGTAATGTGAAATGCAACATAGAAGTGGCTTATGTAATAGAGTTAAGTATGCTGCACAAAGTACATAAATACAGTAAGGGCTTTTCTAATACAGATATTTTACAAAATTAAAAATGTATCTTTGTTTCCATCTTCTGTCCAAACTCAAATAAAAGCTAAAGAGGAAAAAGGATTTCTAATTCTAGTTCCTGAAGTGGAGATTGTTGTGACACTTCCACTGACATTTTGAAAATTCATCTTTGTTGATGAGCTTTAAGCCTTTAAGGTTGGAATCTTGGCATCATCCTAATCATTACGTCCCTCTGGCTGAGCGCAAAAGGGTGATATTACTTGGATTTAGAGGAAACTAGTTGTTAAAAATTAAAGACTACTACCTTAAACCTAAAACTTCCAGGGGTATGAATAACTATTCAATGTTGCAGTTGAAACCAGATATTTACACGCATCAAATAAAAAGACCTTTGTACATTTTTTTCCTCACTGTCTGAAGTAAAATGTGACCAAAGCTGTCATGTTTTAGGCCATGGTTAGTATCTGGAGTACAGTAGCTATAAGATCTAAGTGATAACTGAGGATTTTCAAATCCAGGACATCAAACTGACTTTTTGTTTGACACTTTTCTCTCAACAAAACAATGAAAACTCATTTTCATCTCACCCTGTCTTTTTATAATCAATTAAGTAAGTGCAGCTTCCTAGTAATTGTAATTTCTTGAACAGAAGGCAGTTTGACTTTTGAGGACCAAGGGAGGAAGTTTAATTGCCGTCTGTTGCAGCAAGTAGAGCAATCTATCCACAATTACTGTTTCCCTCACACTAATTCGTGTACTTTTTTTTTTTTCATTTTACTAAAATACAATCCCTCCTGCTGAGAGGAGGCTTTATCCAGTCTGCCCCTGACAGGTGCCACTTTGAGAAGCGTTATCCTGCCAAGTGTCAGCTTTTGAGACTGCAGGTAAATCTTACTTTCTCTCTCTCTCTCGCTTTCTGTTTTCGTGTTGGTGTTCATAATGTCACCATGGTGTAGAGAATAAACCTCTTTGAAACGAATGGCTTGACTTTGATCTTTTTCGCATCTCCCTGGACGTGTCCTCAAATATCAGACTTGTCAGCGTTGTTTTGTCTCCATAATCCTCTTTGTTCAACATGGCCCTGTTCCGTTCCTACTGCCTTGACATCCTCTCAGGAAGAAAACAAAGCTGACAGGAACCTCTTTTTTTCTTTTTTTGATCCATTTTTGCCAAATACCTAGTTCTGGCTATTGCCATTTGTCATCCCAGTTTTTAAGAAAAGCAATTACCTCCCAGAAAACAACACTAGCAACCAGTTTGGGCTCCTTTTGGACTCAGGTAAATTAGCTGAACTCTCCAAGTAGACTGACTACTTTGCTTCCCCACAGTCAGAACCAAACATGGAGAAGCAGCATTCAATTTTTATGCACCAGAAATCTGGAACAAGCTTCCAGAAAACTGCAAAACAGCCGAAACACTAACTTTTTTTTTTTTTTTTTAATCTAAAAATCCACTTTTAGAGTTGCCTTTAATTAATAACTGGAAGTGTATATTTGATTATGATTATTCTTGGTGATTTGTCTGTTGCATGTTTCATAACTAGCCATATGTGTTTACCATGTAGCTTTGAAACACTTTCTCCTGAAATGTGCTACACAAATCGACTAGACTTGACTTGACTTGACACATAAACCAACACATGGCCCTGACATGCATGAGTGCTTGCCAGTGGGGTCAGATGTGTTGAGACTCACTCAAGAGCAAGTAGACCTTCACCAAGGACACATGCAAAGCAGCCAATTTCTGCTGAGCTGTGGAAACCAATCCACGTCCAATATGGCAACTTATCAGCCCCGAATCTCATAATCTTTCCCATTTTTCACTCTCGTCTCACATCATGTATCAGTCCCTTCCTGTCTATGATGATTGATAGTGAGAAGCCATACCATCCATTAAAGAAGCAAGCATTCCTTTTAGAAAAAAAAAAACAAACAAAAAAAAAACCTGATCTGTTTATTCAGTCGCTACAGGGGCGAAGATGATTTTAATTGCCTGGTAAAATATTAAAATCCCTTTTGCATTAAATGCTTAGTTTGCCTGAGCGCTCCTTGGCTCATGAACACAAAAAGCTAAATAATTAACACTTTCTAAAAAGAAAAGCAAGGAAGGGAAAAAAAAGAGAGAGCAGAAGTGAGGGAGAAATTCGACTCTGTGTGCCAGGTAAGCATTTTTACATGTAGGCGATGAAAAGAAAATAGAGATCACACATTATGTTAATGTTCTGCTTTGGGTGCCTGTGCTCAAGCTTTTTACAGCAACTCGTATCAGCCTGATATGTTAATAGTCACAATGGGACTTGGGGTTGATTAAATGTCAATGCCTGGAGGAGGAAAACTTGAGTGGAGAAAGGCAAAACATTTCTTCAAATAGCAGAAATAGTTAGATCTGTGCAGTGCGGGTCCTTAGCCATGCAAGAATGATGCAGGTTACATGCGTGGTATGGAGTCTCATGGGATCAGGCTGCGATATGTTTGCCATTCACCCCCATTACACGTTAAAGTGGTTGGAGGGCTTCGCTGTCCTTCTGCAGAAGGTGAACCTTGAGAGTGGGTGAACCAAGAGGGTCCTTTACTTCAGTCAATGAATGAACAGAGTGTGTAAGCCTTCACAAGGGCTCCTCATATTACCAGATTAACACTCAGAAAAAGAACTAAGGGTCTGATTAAATTTGTAGCAGCATGTCATGTCTGCCTCTGTGAATTAATTTGCGAGATGATTTAGTAGATAGAGCTTCAGTTTTCAATTTCGTCCTGTCAGGGTTGAAATAAAGAACGCATTTACATTCAGAAATGATTTGGACCATTTTTCTGTCAATTTAATCAATTATTGAGCTTCTGGACCTGAACGCTTTTGACATTTTTTTTTCCTTTTCTGGCAGAGGGCACGCTTAGACAAGTTGCAAATAAAGCCAGAGGTAATTACTCATATAGTTAAAGAGACCGAGCTTGGTTTTGAATGGTCTAACATTGTGTAAAATATATACATGAACTCTGGTCAGTGTAAAGGGTTGTGTTATATAAAATAAAGGATTTTTTACTTTTTTCTTTACATGTAAAAAAGAATCTGTAGTGATGGAATTCTATCTGCTAGAGTTTCAAATGGTACAGATGCAAAAGGTTTGACAGGTGCATGTCGTTCAAAATACTTTTTTCAATATACCTCTTTTAATTTGTGCCACCATTTAATTGTTTTGTTTCCATTGTCTGCGCTAAAACAAACATTGATCACACAACTGTTTTAATGATGGATATGGGTGTTTAAAGACTGATTTCATGCAGCTGCACCTAGCATTACCAAGCAAGCAAGTTGTAGAGCTACATGATGCATGGCCAGTTTTTCTGTAAAGTCACATGACAGTCATTCTTGAAAGTTGCTGAGGACCCAAATATACTGCTTAGTTTTTCTAAGAAACTCAATTCGCTCTATGTGTCTAAATTATCCTGTTAAGGACTGCAGGATGATAGGAACCAACTTTTGTCGTAAAATGAACATTTCTAAATCAATTTAAGCATATATTGTGGAAGATTAATACTTCTTATGTTTTTAGATGATTTTGTAATCACAACGTTGTGTAATTATGATCTAGCTGAAGCTACAGTGTCAGACAAAAAGTAAGATAAAAGGTATCAAATTGACATCTTCTCCAACCAGCCCTCCACCATGATACTGCAACCTTTGGGAACAGCTAAAAAATGACTTTCACTTATTGAGCAATGGCCACATTGTTCCAGTATTTAAACTTTCATTACTGTCAAATAAACACAGCCATACATGTAGAGTTATATGGTTGATTTGATGCAAAATGTTGAAGTCCATCTTTTGAAATGAGCACATTAGTCTGACAAAAAAGCTAAACTCAGTGAGCTCAGCCGGACACATAGCAAGACAACGAAGACAAAAAAAAGGATAAACACAAACCAGAATGAAGTGTAGCGGAAAATAGAAAAAAATAGGAACCAGAGAGGCAAGATCACGTACAGAAACACAAAAGAGAAGTTGATCACTCTCAGGAAAGGAAAGGCTACACCTCCCGTTGGTATGACCCGGCCTTTGTCTCCTAAATTGGGGTCCATTCTGCGTCACAACAAGCCCTCTGGAGTCTTTGAGCGTGTTTTCCTTGCTGAACTCTACTAAGATTTTAACTGTGTGATTTTGTCAGATGAGGTTAAGATTGAACTTTCTGGAAAAAAAAAACAAGCCTAAAAACATAGGGGTTTTCAAAATGAAACAAAGGGTGAATAGGTGTAAATGCCAGACATAAAGGTATAGAAGAGGGTCTGAGAGGCTGTAGGTTTGTTTCTTGTTTCTGAGAACCTTGCTGGATCGCACTGTGTCACAAATAATTTGAAATGGCGCAGTTGTTAGAGCTGTTGCCTTGCAGAAAGAAGGTTCTGGGTTCGATTCCCAGCCCGGTCTTTCTGCATGGAGTTTGCATGTTCTCCCTGTGCATGTGTGGGTTTTCTCCAGGTACTCCGGTTTCCTCCCACAGTCCAAAAACATGACTGTCAGGTTAATTGGCCTCTCTAAATTGCCCCTAGGTGTGAATGTGTGTGTGCATGTTTGTGTGTCTATGTGTTGCCCTGTGACAGACTGGCGACCTGTCCAGGGTGAACCCCGCCTCTCGCTCGGAACGTTAGCTGGAGATAGGCACCAGCACCTCCTGACCCCATTAAGGGACAAGGGTGTAAAGAAAATGGATGGATGGGAAATGTAAATAAACATCTGATCGACTCAAAATGGTAAGCTGAACAAATGGCTGAATTAACCCATTTAATCCCTTTTTTTTTCTCAGACATGAAAATATTAAAATCATACGTCATTGATAGCCCTTTGAACTAATCAAGGGTAAGTAATTAAAAAAATTGTGGAAAAATTAAAAAGTGTGTTTTATGATCAGTCACAATTGTGACCGGTGGGATAATGTATGGTGCTGTCATTAAGATGAGCTAAAAGTGTGTTTTTCCAAATATAGAAAACCATAGCATGTGAACATTGTTTCTTTATGTGAACATACCTTGCCACAGCATTTCTTTAGTACAACAGGGGAAGCGTGACTAATATCTGCGCCCTGCAGAGGGCAACATTGTCTGCAGTGCGACGAGAACCAAGTGAAGCTGAAATGAGGTGCTCTCGTCTTTTCTTCTCATAAAAAAACGGAACAAGTCAGGTCAAATTCATTTTTAACCTTCTTAAAAATATAAAACATGCAAAGATTTTATTCATATATTTTCTTTGTAATCTCTCCTAATCCAGATATTGGAAGGGTAGATTCAGTTGGTTCTGCACTGGATACAAATGGCTCTCGCTCAAATCTTTTCAAATAAATAAAACTATATTCAGCGTTGCAGTGGTGGCATCTTGAGTCCCTGCAGGTTATTGAGTTCTGTGTTTATTCTGACAGGTTTTATATAAAACAGGTGGTTTTCTGTGCTTCTCTCGGCCCCTGTGGGTTTTCGGTCCTACTTTAGAACTGGCACGGGGACATGAGTCCAGAGCTCACAGGCCAGGTCGGGACAAAGCTACTCCTTTTACCACGGGGGTGGTGTCACAACGTCCCGTGTGTGTGAGCATGGAAAAACTAGTGGAAATCAAACCTCTTCCATAAATATATGAAAGGTCAGCAATTTTGCCCCAGCCCCGGCGCGGCTGGATTTTGCAGATCATCTCAGGTTTGTTGTAGCTCTTTATGTTCCAAGAAACAGGAAAATGACCCAATTTTTTTTTTATTATTTATATTGCTATAAATTATGGCTGTTTTAATTCACCAATAATACAATTGCAGTTTCTAAGTTTGTACTCCTTTATGTTGTGCTTTTGTCACATTACTATCGCTGACCAACAGAATTTGACATCAGCATGTCACACTTTTTTTTTGCGTCATCATATGTGAAGGCAAAGAGCAGAATGTCTCTATTTGCCACATATGATCTGATTTTTAGCGATTTTTTAAATCCTGGTTGTATTTAGCTTTTCAGATTCTTTTTGACCTGACTTGTTCCGTTTTTGTACAGATAAATATTTCCAGATAATTATGCCAAGCTGCATTTATTGACACAAAGTCAAATTTCTATGTTGCTGAAGATTTATTCCTCAATCCTCAAGCATGTAATAAATCCCAGATCACACCACAATGATTTCCTATGCAAAATGCTATTTTTGTTGGCTTTAGGACACAGTTCCGACCACTGTTAAATACAACATGAAGACATAAAAGAAAAGTTGCCAGAGACGGGCGATTGTTGGGTCAGTGACAAACACCCAGAAACAAACACCACTGCAGTGAGAAAGACACTCTTTGTTTGTATCGCCATGCACTGTATGGTTCCAATTCCTCTCACAGAGAGGAACATGTTATAATGTCTTTTTTTTTTTAATGCCTAGATCTGATGCAGACCTCACTTTATTTATTTGCAGTAGCAGAACTAACAGCAGTGCAGTCTGGGAGGCAGCCAGCCCCTCCTGGAGAGGTCCCGTAAGCAAAACTTTCCCCTCTTGCTTGTTTTAGGAAGACTTCAACATGTGGCCCACATCTGTATTCACGGCGTAAAAGCAGTCTGACTGACACCTTTTTATACAGGGGACAAATGTCAGCAGTGGTGGTACACGTGCGCAGTCTGTTGACAATAAATCATCTCGTGTGCGATTTCTCCCCCTCTCCTAGTTTTGCTCTCGAAATATTCAAAAATATAGTTGTAGCCTTGCCAGTAGTGAAGTGAGATGAATGCAGGGTAATCACAGTGAGAGCACTGCGAGAGAGGTGAAACTCACATGAGACCAATTTTGGAAATACACCTTGATAAATCATATGGCGTTTTGTATATTTTCTGACCAATTGTTGCTAACTGCTGCAACATTAGTCAACATTGTACAATTTTCACCAAAGAGAGGAAACTTTTCTTCTGAACGGTGTGTTTTATTTGTGTTGGAACAGCACAAATATTTGATCAAAGAGCCCCCGGCAATTAGCTAACAAATGTACTGACTCTGATTTGCTTATATTACAGCTATTGAGACTTCAGCTCTTTCCAATTGCACTTAAAGTGCACATATATTTTAGAAACAGAAACCCTAAAAACCTCAAAAGGCTAATACATTAATACATAAACGCAACCAGAGTCAGCCCCTCTGTCGTTTTTCATAACAACCAAGTGATTTTATCATCTATGCAGGAAGTGTGTATACGTTCCATGGGAAGAAACAGATGAAAATGATAGATTTCTCCTCGATCACAAAATACTGCTTCTGCACTGGAGGCACCACAACCCAAACCCAAGAAAAGAGGACACAACACAGTTTAATACAGGTACTACAGTATATGTAGCTCAAGACAGGGGTAATCGTCTGGACCACCGTGAAGACAGTGATGTTTGTGAGCAGAAAGTTTGTTGGATAACAAAACGCATTTCAGTGAATTTGTAGATCACTATTTAATTTCCTTTCCATCCACCACATGGTTGAAGTGACTCAAGGCCAAATGTGAATAAAACTAACTGCAGACTGACTTGTAGATTTAAAGTGGAGTTTTGACAGCTCGGTTACTGTTGCTAAATTTTAGTTATGCGGTCATGAAAGTTTAGTCAGACTTTCATAACCGCAGCATGTGGTCAGAGCACGGGGAGAAATTAGGGTTATCTGAGAATGCTTCCAAAATGTTAATGTTATTCATTTTTGTCACGGGCTATCACTGCTTAACGCTCGTCACACGTAATCACTTTCCTCCAAGAGGGGTGGATCCAAAATGCCGGACAGCGCAACTAGCCCAGATCCATAGACATAACAGACCTCCACCACCAAGAGAAGCCTGATGCTGCCCAACCACTCCACTCCCTTTAAGTTCCTTAGGGTTTGGGTTAGGGTCTATGCAGAAGTGGTGTACAAAACGAAGCCACGTGTGCTGTACACGTTTTTTTGGGGTTTATTTTATAGATCTTTTTTGAGAAACAGTAACGGTACGAACAGGACACAAATAGCATACATTGTCGTAAAATGTCCGCCACAATATACAAAGTCTATATGACACGCACATTTCTATTCTGGCTTTGGATAGATGTTATAAACTTGGAAATTGTTATATTTGCAATATATTGGAAAAAAAATTATGAACCGAATTACGTTTTTGGGATTTGTCTTTGCAGTTTTTAGCGTTTTATTTAGTTGTTATGGATTAATAACATATAAATTGTGAAAGACCTGGATTTAAGGATTGTATTGATGTATTGGTTATTGAAATGCTACAAATAATGGCTGTGCAGCATCCAAAAATGTAAAAAATAAGCTCATGCAAACCTTTATAATTGTAGCCATAAAAGGTGCCCACAATAAACATTTCAAACAAAACCATCCCTTTTCGACAACGTTTTGCTAACTTGCGCTAGCTTTCTTCAATGCTTCTTTACATACAGTCTTTGTTTTGGTCAAGTAAATAAATAGCTCATGACAAATGCAGTTAAACAACCGGTGTCATAATGTCCCATGTTGTTCTAATGATTTTGAGCCTGCCAATTCACTTAAAAATATATTTTACGGAGGCTTAAAATAGCTCAATAATTACATGAATCACCTTGCCACTCAAGAAAAGCTTACTCTTCCCTCACCAAAGTACTCTCTTCATCATTGCAACCCTCCCCCCCCCCCCAAAAAAACAACCCCCCCCCCCTCCCCCCCAAGAAAACAAAAACCCTTCTTCAGTGTGGCTGTGCACTTGCAATATTTTTGGATCACGAGGGCAGTGCAAACCCACTCCCTGTCAAGTGTTATGTTTTGTTCATCTGCCAAAGTAAAGGTTTGACAAGGAGGAACATAGTCATTAGCACTGGCAACCATAACTTCTCACTTCACTTCTGACTGTATCACCTCCATCTGATTACCATCCAACTGTACACCAGCTCCAGACAACACCAAGAACATAAACAAACAGGTAAGTAAATTAAAAAAAAATAAAAAATTAATAATAATAATTTGAAAGTAAACATATATCACATATATCACATTGACTTCACAAATTCACAAGCACATCCAGACACATTGACTCGCTCACTCTCTCTCTGTCTTCCTCAGGTATAGATGGTCTCTTTGACACAGCCTGCCAGTCTGCTGCCATGCAACGCCACATTTAGCTCTGCAACAAGCGCCAAACTGCAGCGGAGCACAGCACAGTGAGGAGGTTATTAATGGCCTTCTTTATTTCAAACGACAGTCTAAAAACACTGGTGGCACCATGCAGACCCTGCTTGCTACAAGCTTGTCTTTCATCCCATCTGTCTTCACTCCCTTCACTCTCCTTGGTCCTAATGGCCCCCTTGGCTTTCACTCTGTCACTTTTGCTCCTAATACATCCTTGTCTGTCTGGCAAGCTCCCAATAGAGGGTCTTATTGACTTTGTGAAAAAGCATCTAACAATCTTTTAATACCACAGATGTGTTGCACTTTTTTTCTATAAACTGAAGAATCTTGAACCGTTTCTCCCATAGAGTTAAGCAAAGAGGAGAACTTCTGAGCACACAAAGTCACGATCACAAAGCCAAGAGATCATCAAAACTTTGTAGTTTTCCCCCTAACCTTCATGTTATCTCTGCTGACCTTCTTGCCTTTCATTTCTCAGAGCCTCATACCACCTATTCCTTCACCCTGCTGTGAATTTTGACACCTGTTTGATGTATCCCTCTCTTTACTTTTGGGTGTGCAGGAATGGCCCATCCGTCTCCCTGTGCCCTGCAGAGCACAGCCAATCACGAGCCAAGTGATTCCATTTGATAAAAATTTTATATGCTTATATGCTAACATTATTGTAAAAGTTTTATACGTACGTACTTGTTGTTCATTTCCAAGAATGTGGAATGCATGCAAACTAATTTGTACGTATATTTTTGAATTTAGAGAATACCTCCGGTTTCCAACCAAGTCTGCATGTCAAAAAGTAAATGAGAAATGTCTGTAAAGGTAAAGAGCATTAGCTCCATCTATTAAGTATTATGAAGTCTAAATCTCCAACATGCAGATTATTAACTCAGCAGGACGGTTTTCATATTTCTCTCATACTGCTGCAGCCGTGTTAGTACACCCTGAGCCTACATGGTCAAATTTAGCAGCACTTCTCTGTGGAATAACAAAGAATGACAAATAGAGTCCGAGCTTATTTCAGTCTTACAGACATAACACTCATGGACATGTAAATGTTGGAACCCATTATGCACTGGTCGCTTTTTTTTTTTTTTGCGCTGCTGCTCGGAAACAAATAAGTTGTGACGACCTGTCTGAGAATTCAAGCCATCACCTGCGACTGGGAATAATATGAGAGAACTGCTAACCTAACAAGACATGACCGTATACCTAAACCGAGAGGCCAGCCAAGCAGAGCCTTAACCAGAAATGCAGCCAAAGGCTCCATGGTAACTTTGGAGAAGATGCAGAGATCCGCAGCTCAGAGTGGGCAATCTGTCAACGTTACAACTAGTAGCTGTAAACTCCACAAACCTTTCTACATGGAAATGTGACAGAAAGAGCATTGTTCAGATGAAGCAGTAAAGTTTCCAAATGTAAAGTAGGTTACAGAGCAAATGTGTGGAGGAGGCTAACCTCACCGTGAAAACACCATTCCCACAGTGACACATAGTGGTGGCAGCATTATGCTGTGGGGATGCTTTACTTTAACAGAAAGAGAAAAGCCCATAAACCTGGTTGAATTTCTAGCAGAGTAACAACCCAAAATATGCAACCAGAGCTGCAAGGTAATAATTTAGTTGGCAACATATCCATGTGTTAGAATGGCTTAGTCAAAGTTCAAAGTTCAAACCTAAATCCAGCTGAGAGTATGTTGACAACATATTGACAACAAATGTTTGCAAAACATTTTGAAACTGAGGAGTCATTTTCCTTTTCCTTTACGATTTTGCCCTACTGTTGGTCTGGGCACAAGAATGTAGAAAGGGTTGTGAATACTTTTAATGCAAACATATAATCGAGGTTTAACATTATTCCGTATGTTTTATTGAAAATAAAACCTTATTGTTCTTCCAGAGGAAAAAAATGTGTACGTTTTGATGCATGTACAACGTGATCGATAACAGTAGGGGTAACTGCTGTGATTGTTACAGCTCAAACTGCAAAAACTGTTACATTGCTTTATTTCTGATTTTATTAAGAGTCCTGTCAAAGGAAATGCAACATATAGAAACAAATATTTTGATGAGCAGAAGACCACTATGTGGGTTGGGTGGACGTCCTGACCTGCAGGAAATCTTAGCTTAAGTTTCTTATTCTGGAAAATAAAAACAAAAGCAGCCAGGTGGGAGAAAACAACACACAACACATTCAGCAGCATCCATTACAAGTTATATTGATACATTGCATAAATATGTACAAAAAATAATGCATATCAATTTTCCCTTCATTAAAAAACTACCAAGAGAACTGCTCCAAAGCACCAATAAAACTATGCTGTACATAAAATAATAAAATATGATTTCTCTTGTATGTGCCATTATGATTGAGCATGTTTAAAATCCATATTTAGACAAAGATACTGTACTTGGTAAACAGGTAAGTCAATAATGCAATGGAAATAAAAAAAAAATATGTACAAATATGTACAGCAAAAACATCAGCTATATTTACAATTTACCATCAAAGAAAAACAAAATTTTAAAGAGGTGGGATCTTTTTAAGTTTTTTTTTTCTCTCCTGGGTTTGCGTTGTCAATGGTAGCAACCTCTCACCCTTGAAACATGGCAGAGCCTGAATTATTTCAGCGATTGCGTTCTGATAACGTGGCTCGATTTTTGTCTCGTCAAAAGCTCCCAAGTGCCTCGAATGGTTTGGTTAAGCCGCCTCCTTTGCCGCTCAGATCACAGAGAAGATCCGGAATGCCTTCCCTCCAGGAGGGTTTTGAAGGCTGCAGGGGAAGAGCGGGACAAGAAGAGTAATCAGTCTTGGTGCTGTGTTTTTTTTCTCTCTTCAAACATTCACCTAGACATAATTGATAGGACCATTCAACCACAGTTGGTATGGTATGGTTGGTATGGTTGGTAAGTGTCTAAAATTATGATTACGAGGTCGGCAAAAAAAAAGTTACCTCACGGATGGATCGCCATTTATACAAAAAACATCCAGGGGAGAGTTCGTAACCACTGCTGACATTTGAATTATGTGAGCACTAGCTTGGCTTGGGCTTCTTAACTTTCCATCAACCATCATACAAACCAATTAGTTCATTTTCTTTCAAATGGGTATGAACACATCCCAAAAATGAGGGGTTTATTCTCATTACTAGTAAAGATAAGAAAAAATCTAATTATTTTGTAGCATAATCTGTTACATATATTTTTGAAAAATCCAATTATTTAATTTGAATACTTTTACTTAGTTGGTAATGTTCTTTTTCTTACTAAATCACCAATGGCACTCTAATTCTCACCTTGGCAACTGCTACATAATAAATGCAACTGCAGAATATTTATATTGTTATTTACATTTTTCAGTTAATCAGAGTAACTTCTAATGAGTAGTTAATTAAAACCTTAGGGTAGAAATGCCAGAGCCTTACTTATTTGAGTCGCTCATCAAAATATGCAACACAAGAGAGTCTGCTGTTGAAGTATTGGCAAAGTATTGATCTTTATTATTCAGAAATAGTTGCTCCCTATATTTGGTCATTTCTATAGTCTGAGCAAAAATTAAGATCTGTTAAATAAATCCAAAACTCACAGAGTGGCACGTTCAATTCCATAACACACTTCGAAGGCAATACACCTCCAGAAAAACTTTTTCGTTCCCACCATCACAAACCAAAACAATGTGCGAAGTTTGCTTAATGGAACTTGAACTGGGGTGATGACCAGCATGTTTAGGGGTCAGATAAAACTAAGTTGGTGCTTTTTGACAACAAACATTCCAGGTAGGTCTGGGAATGAACAAAGTGTGAAGCTGCAAAACAAAAAAAACTTGATGAGTTGATGAATGATTCACCTCAGATTCTACATTTTAAGCAGCTGCAATTTTCCCAACACTTTATTGCTGCTCTAACCGCATAACCGTCTGTTTCTGAGGACTGCGTGAGAAAAAAAAATATGACGCTCGAGCAAGATCTCCACAGCACTGAAAAACAATCCAGAGACAATTATTATCACTTTACCCTTGGTGAAGACTGAAAGAAATGCTTTAGATTTCATTTTTTCCATGAAAAAAAGGAAATCCATTATCCATTATTTTCCATTTTTGGGCGACATCAAGTCCCAAGACGGAGGAAATGCTTTGTTGTTAAACAGCATCTTGCAATGAGGGTTTTCTCATAAGTGGTGACAAATGTGTTTTAGCAAATGTGCTCAAAACTTAAAAAGCTTTGTCATTACAAATTTAAAATAGTGGCATTTTCAGGTTGTGGGATGATTACTTAAAGGATGTTGTCTTGCTCAGGTAATGCTGACTGTTTTCTCAAAACTAACAAAAAACAATTAAGGGAACTCTCACTCAGAGACACATGAAGATGCTACACTCATCTTCTCAACAATAATTGCCCAGCTTTTAATTATGTTCAATTCAAATCATGCTAATTGCCCTCCGAGGCACCCTGTATCAGAGTTTTAATAAAGTGTCTGTATCAATGGAAATATTAGGGCCTCAAAGAGGAAAGAGTGTTTGAATTTCTCTCCACCTGGGAACCGTTCATTCAATCCAATAACCGAGACCACGTCGACTGTAATTCCTTACATTGGGTTTTTGCCATCACTCTGGATGCTGCTACAGTAAAACTCCACTTGTTAAATTAGGTGTCTGTTTGAAGAGCAAATTCCAGTAAGTATGCAAATCCTGAAAATATAAATGTCACTCTTCTATTGGTTTTCAAAATATTTGGAATGATCATAATCCAAAGCAAGTAAAAATTATATGTTGTGAAATAATAAAGCATGCAGTTTAACGTCATGAGGACAAAATCTCCAAATGAAAATGCACATACCTACACACACACATATGCACGTTTGTCTACACACTACACATATAATGTGTAGTGTAATTCCTGCCATACCTCTCAGAGAAAATCCCATTTTGGTATGAGGAAACATAGTGATTCCGCTTGTCCACTGGCATCACGTCTATGTATCCACCCACCCCGTTCCTGATGACTCCGGCATGGACAGCTGCCCGACATGCGCTGGACTTCTACAATGACCAGTAAGAAGAAAAAGGACGGTGAACTAAAACTTTGTGGAAGGTCGGCTTTTGCACATCTTTAAAAAAAAACAGGAACTCACGTCGGAGTATATTTTGGTACCAATGACTCTGGACAGGCGAGGGTTCTCCTCTAAACAGTTCCTTGGGCAATATAATCTAAAAATAAAATCATTTCAGGATTTGAGAACAATACTGGAAACCAAAAGTTAAAAATGTTTTTGGTGGTCAAACAGTAAAAGTTCAAACCTGGGACAGTGTCTCGAAGGCTTTTCATATGGACACAGTTGTTCAACTGTGGTTTCACATGTAATGGCTTTAACTATATATATAAAAAAAAGCACACACAGAAAATGTCGAGAAATATTGATGCAGCAGCACACATTATAATGAGCAATATAATACACATATAGTGTGTCACACTCTCGGACTTACCTGCCACTCTGGAAACTGTGAAGGAGTTTGCACTGTGATATTTTCTGCCAAAGGAAAGGCATAGCACCCCATTAGATTTCCTCTTTTCCCTTCAGCTTCGATTGGATCGTAATGAGGTCACTACCGAGTATCTCAGGTGTGCTACATATATAAATGGCAATTTTGTTTCTAAAATCACCGCCTCACCCGAGAGACTGGACTCCGTTCTTGTTGGATTTGATGAAATAGTTCTTTCTGCCTTGTCTTGTCACGTCCAACCAGCCCCCGTCGTTATCTATGACACCGGCGTGCAGACCGGCTCTGCACACACTCGATTGCTGCACAAACCAGAGATATTTTTGTGTACGTTTTGCTGACACAGCAGTTAGACCTTACAAAAGTTTTCAAACAGTGGTAGAAAAAAATGTAGGAAGTTTGTGTTTGGCTAATTATTTCTTTCTTTCTGCAACAATTATTCTTGTTAATAAATATTACACGGTCTGTTTATTGTGCTGTTTTTTCTCAAACAGTGGCATCTTCTTAAAAAGTAGATAAAAGTTTTCTTCGATCTACTTTTTGACCTTTCTAAAAGTTGACTGACCAAGCTAAAATTGGTACCTAATGACAGAAAGACTAACTACATGTTTTTTGTTGTTGATTCAAATATTTGTTTTGGTCAACATGTGTCCCATCACTTCATACAGCAGACGACACTTAGGCATTATAAAGCCAGTAGAGCATAATCGAGCCATGATGAGCAGACTCAAGTGGAAAAAGGCCAGCAGGCTTATTTCATAGCAAAATTATACATTATCACAAGGTTTATGTTGGCAACAAAATACCTTCACGAAGACTTGATTGGTATTCAGGCAAAAATATTGCAAACTTTGATCTTAGCATGGTTTAGACTTTAAAATTGCATATCAACCTGTTTACCCACCATTTCATAGTACACTGTTCCAACCACTCTTCCTGCTGCATCCAGGCATCCAGCTGGACACTCGTACCTGTACGCCGACATGGAAAAAAGCCATAGTTTAAAAACACTGTTCGTTCCTCTTTATGCGTCACTGTTTGATCTCCGTTTTACCTATTACACGTCGTTCCTTTGCACTGATCTCGCAGCTTGGTGTCACAGGTGACGAGCTGAGCTGAAACGCAAACATTGTGACTTCTCAGAAAACGCTCCTGCACAAAACTGCATCCATAAGTCATCTGTCCTTAAATTGAGTATAACTAGACTTGAAAATCCCAGGCTGAGAGAAACCCAAGGGAAAGGGATTGGTGCATTGCTTCCAGAACAAAACACACACAACAAAAAAAAAACGCCACAACATATTTCAGGGTGGTCAGCAATAATAGAGGAAGTGTCTCATCTTACATCTCTTAGGGCCCTTGCACTGCAGGGAGGAAGCCGTTCAAAAACCACAGCGAGCCCCTTTCACTCCCGCTCAGCAAGCCAAAAACAAACACGTCCTCAGGGGATCACGCTAAAATAAAGACCCCCTCCTCCAAAGAGTGACTTGCAGTATTGGGCCGGGTTTATAGACTGTCAGAGTTGATCAAGTGGATAACAAGTAAAGGCTACAAAGCATCAAAGAAATCTTACATAAACTGTAAGTAAAGCAAGCATTGTTCAGTTATGATCTGTTTTTCTTTCTATAATCCAATTCCGCTGCTTCCACACACACACAAATCTGATTCTCTGGTTCTAACCCAGCTTCCAGACCTCTTTCTTTATAGTACATACCGTACTGCACTTCCCAGATCGGCTGGTCCCACCCCTTAAACCAAGTCCAAAAGCCCCCGAATTTAAGTTGAAACTTGATCCAGAACAAACAGTTAAATGGCAACTTACACATCTGCTGAATGTTGACCACTTCATTCTTCTGCAGGTCCTCTGTGGGGGGCTCGGCAGGGGCCGGGGCAGGGAGGCTGGGAGGTGCGGGCTTGGAGGCCCGAGACCAGGGTTTCGTTCCTCGAGGGCCCTCTGGCTCAATAAAGTTGCTCTCCTCTGTTTCCTCCAGCGGTGGGTTAGATCTGTCATCTTCAACTGGAGACACAGAAACAGGGGAACGATGGGTCTTTTCATTTCACTTTTGTCTGGGTTCTTTGCCTTTTTCCAGTGTGACTCTCAGTATACCTTTGTAGCAAAGATTATCCTTGCATCCTCCTCCGTAGCTTGGAGGACAAGAAGAGCATGCAGTCCCGTGTTTGTAGGGGGAATGTCCCCACCAATTCCCCCTGTTATAATCGACATTCAGTAAAACTGCTCAAACATTGTAAATGAAACATGTTTCTTATTTTTATTTAAATTTCCTAACATGACTTTATTCTGCTGTACTTACTTTGGTGAATAGTTGCAGACCAGATATACAGCTTTCTCCCAAATTTGTCCCCACACATTCATGTTGTAGCAGAGGTTGATGGCACAGCCAATCCGGCTGCTCGTGGCCCAGACCAGCTACAAAATGATGATACAGCTCACTACACAACGAAAAACAGCTGACACAAATAAGTAAAGTCAGGTAGTTTTTTTTTTACCTGTGTGTAATGGGTGCAAACAGGTCCGGAGCATTTGAACGGGCAGTAGGGATTACACTCTTGAGGATAAGGGAAGGAGTAATCTTTCACTTCATCGTACCAGGCCTGCACATGGGACGTAGGGGGCCGATACCTAATAACGGCAGTGAGTATTACAAGTCGCACAAAGCTAACAAAAACCAAAACTGTGATCTCTGTCTTGCAGTGAGTCCAAGGACAAGAAGCAAAAGAGTTCCATAAAGTACACATACTCAAAGTTGTAATGATTAATTAAATACACTTGCTAGCTTAGCAAGGAAAAACATTGCTCTGAGTAATACACCTCCACCATGTATAATTGTCAACCACTGATAAACACGCCAATTTAGGCACTACTGTTATGATGGCTCTAATTGGTTAGCGCGGCTACGTTACCAAGGCCACAAGCATGGAACCAGGAGCTGAAGGATAATTTGATTAAAATTAAGCATCTTGACGGTGAGTTGAACTGATGAGATGCAAAAACAAGATTTTCTTATGTGAGGCACTGACGTTTCTAGAGATTTTTTTTGAAAGGGGTGCGAGTAAGCAAATGGAAAAACAGAACCAAGTGAGAGTCTGTGCTGTGTAAATCTATTGGGCTGCGGCGTGGGGTCAGGTACTCATCCACAATGGGTAAACAATGTCAGCAGTTGTTTTGTATATGCCCCTGTGGCCTATTGGCTGGGACAGGGAAGACTTTCTCCCACAATAATAAGTCAGTATTTAGACTCGCACAGGGATCCTTTTGTGTCAGAAAATGAAATGATCATTTAAACTGGTCAAACCTAAAGCGAATAGTTCTTCTTTGACAGATTTTACACTAAAAACTTGTTAAAATAATAAAAAAAAAGACTCACTTAATTTTTGTGAACCCAGTAATTTGTGCTGTACATTGGACAAACAAGGAGCTACTCTGAAGTAAGACAGCATTATGTCATATACTGTCTATACTGTGAAAGAAGAAATGTCAATGTTTTCAGTGTAATCAGGAAAACCCATTATATTTGTAATGCCTCCTCTGGAGAAATGGCAAAGAAAGAAAAAAAACAGAAAAAGTTGCTAACTTGTTAAGAAGATTCTAACTTTTTATTGAATAAGATTATTTACCTTCCCCAATGCACACCCAGGTTCTGCCCGATCTGTGGGAGTAAGCCCGCAGGACCATGCTCCCACAGGCAGGTCTCTGCCCACTCCTCAGCAGTACGTTCCAGTTCCGTGTCCCACACCTGACCAGAGGGACAAGACAGACAATAACAAATAGCATAAGTTTGCAGAATATTTTTGGAATAAAAGCTGGAAAGTTGACAAAATGTTATCCAAAGCCAATTAGACAGAGAGCTGATGATAGAACATGAGGTTTATCAATGTCAAGTTAGAGAGCTGGTAATGAGCAAAGACATTTACAGCCATATGTGCTTTTTTTCTGTGGGCAGTGATGTGCTAAATCCATATGATGAAGTGCTAAGTAGCTTCATCATCTTCACGTTAGCTGTATCTTAAAACTGATGTCAATGTGGAGATTTATTCACTTTATTTCTGCTAACCAGCAATTTCACCCTCTACAGGCCTCCTCTGAATTGTTTCTAAATTAATTAAAAATAAAAAAAATAAAAAAAGAATTCTGGAGCATTTCTTTCGTTTTACTGCTTTGCGATTTACACACTGTGTCAAGTTCTGGGAATGCGAAGAGAACCCCCATGCAGCTACTCCATGTTCTAATAAAAAAAAAAAGAAAAATATTGCCAAATTTCTCTGAAGAACAGTATGTTCCTCTAATCAGAGTCAAAATCGGAATATACTTTAAGGGAAAATTGCTTATTTGTTGACAAGCTACTCTGTCCAAAATGCTAAATATTAGCAAATACAGATACATTTATAAAAAATATAAGTCTGAAATGATTTTTGTTCACATTCAGGGTGACTTGTGTTTGTAAAATCAACAAGAGTGTGTGCATGTGTATGTAATGTTAAAAAAAATAGTAAAAGGTGTCAAAAATGTGTTTTTAAGCCTGCTCTGAAATTAATAGCTGACACAGCTGACGTAAATACCAAGCCCGTAGAATGCAGAACCACCAAATGCTAACTGATGGCCTGTATCCCTGCAGGAAGCAGATCACAGCTGATGATGCCATTTAAAGTTGCCTATAAGGTCGAGCTGTTCCATGCTTTATAATGACTTGCTGAGTGTTGGTTAAAGCAATAAGGAGAATTTGTTCAACTCAAAACCGCACTGCCCTGACACGACCTCTATTTGCGGTGCGCTGACTGAAATGTCAGCATTATCATCTGCTTTGACATCTGTTTTGGCATTTTAAAGCCGCTGTCACGCCAATTTCTCAACTTGACACATTTTTCCCCGTATCTAAAAACACATTTTGTTTGTCTAAACATGAAGAAATTAGAAATATTTTGTGAAACATGAAGTGCTGCCTATGAATTTAACTACAGTATGACGTGCTCTCTAGTGCCTGTGTATTGAAATGAAGACAGATGAAAAGTGTGCTACTCCATCAAAACCGAGTAAACAATAAATAATAATAATAGAATAATTGTTGCTTCATTATTTTTCATTGATCACCAGATTGTCTTGGGGTAAATGCTCTGTGCTCCATGTTGTTTGCCTGTGAGTATTCCCTAGATATAGGGCAGAATTGTCAACCATTCAAAATGCATGAATCTTCTTCAGTGCAGACATTGCGTCTGCATAGTTTAGGATGAGATTACATAATCTTATCATTTAATCATTGCTATGAAATGTTTTGAGACCAGATTATTTTTAAAAATGGGTGAATACACATTAACAAACATTAGCACTTAAATACATGAAATTAAAGCTACGTGGCTAATGACCATCTCGACTCCCGCTGGCAAGTTGGTGTTAAAACTAACAAATTTGGTTTGAACTTTTGAGTTGCACAAATTTTCCCTCTGTGGCAGCAATGTGTGACATGTAGATGCAGAAATGTGATGTTGGAGCATTATTTACTCAAAGAGGGTCGTCTTCAGATGATGGTAGTTTGCATCATCTGAATAATAATGTTCACTCTCTAGTGAACATTATTCACTAGAGAGTGGGGTGTCAGGGAATAATGTTGAATGCTCATGATAAAAAAAAAAAAACACTTCTCTGCATGTCTCTGAATATATTCATGGCATTAGGTTGACAGATTGTCACAAATGTTCTGCTTTGTGGGGCTCAAATTGCTGTTGGCTTTGTCCAAACACTCTTAAAAAGCAGACCAGTTGATGCTTTCCCATTTCTTGCAGTTAAGAATCCAACGGCTTTCTAAAAATGAAATTGGTCTAAAGCGACTGTTTTCTGTTAGTTACTTGGCAAGGAGTAGTGCATGATCATCACGAGGGGAAAACTGCTAGAGGAAACCACTCAGATTTGCCATTCAAATTATTTTCACGTCTCCTTTTAGATGTTGCATCTGTACAGTGTACAGCCAGGCTGTCAAGATGCTGTTGTTTGCACAGTTACCCCAGGAGGAGGAACCTCGTAACCACAAACCCGATCCCGTCCGCTCTGACAGCAGAACCATAAAGAACCATATAAGCGCCCCCACCCTTGCGAACATTTGTCAGCGTAGCTCACATGGCATTGTTTGTTTCGTTTAACACTTCATTTGCGGTGTGGATTTCTTGTATTTTCTTTTTCACTTTGTGTTCGTCTGGCTGCCCTCACAAGAAACTTCCTTTGCAAGTATGAGTTTCCTGTGTATAATCAATGGACCGTACTGAGACAACTGAGAGGCGAAGGAAAGATATGGGAACTGGGAAAATAAAGCAAAGATACAAAGAAATGTTAGAGAGAATACAAAGATAGAAATGGTTGACTTTCTGTCATGAACCCTAAAAGAAAGAAGAAATTAAAACAGAACAAATAAAAAAATATATATTTTGTGAAGTAATTTACATGTGTGAATTTACATTCAAGTTTTTCAAGCACAACCTTCTAGCAAATTCCACTAAATGGTTTGAAAATGGCAAATTAAAAGATTATACAACCAGTCAAACTTTAAAACGTTTCACATGGAAATCAGATTTATGTTTGTCTTAGTAACATCCTATCTGATATGAGTTAATGCGATGCTTGCTTATCAGGAGTTAAGGAAATGACAACTCATCTCAGGAAAAAAAAAAGGTGCAAGGCTGTAAGAAGGATGCATTCTGAGTAGTTTTGCAGTATGGAAAAGGTTGATTAGAAACACAAAGAAAAGCTGCAATGCTTTAAACAGCTGTAGATCGTGTTCCTAATTTCTGCTTACTTCCTGAAACCCTGGCATTTTTACTCACATCCTAAAGTGTTCTATAAAGAAAGACAGAAATGAATGTATGCCAGCAATTATTTCAACTAAAATGTTTTTTTTTACAACAGGATTTTTCATAGCCAACAAATGCTACGTCAAAAGGATTATGAGCTGTACATGCTGTTCTGTATTTTTTGTAGCCTGTGTGTCTCTTCAAGGATCTGTGCCAGCGGGGTGTGCTGTGGTGGCGCACAACCCATGTATGGAGGCCTTAGTCCTCGACGCAGCTTTCGCAGGTCCGATTCCCGGCCTTGGCGACCTTTGCTGCATGTCTTCCCCCTTCTCTCGTTACCCACTTTCCTGTCAATTAACTATCAAATAAAGGCCACTAGAGCCAAAAAAATCTTTAACAAAAATAGGATCTGTGCCAGTGATGATCTCTGGGCACACTGACAATAAGAACTGTGGCCAGGGATTGAGAGTGAAAGCAAAAATTGGAAAATAAAAGTTTTGCAGTCACACAAGCTGTTACATAAACAGGATGCAGCAAGTCAAAGGGGACGAAGATCCAGACCTTCAGGTTTCAGTGGAGCCTCAGATGTGATGTGGTGCACAGTGGGTAATCTTTAAAATCAAAGTTTCCTGGTGTGGAGTCAGTGGATAAACTAGGAACACCTGTTCTGAATGCACTCTGGCACCCCCCTGTGGAGATCTTCTGAGTATAACTCATCAATCCAGATTTCTTGAACTACTGGAACTACTGGATCGCTTAGCTGACTTTTAGGGTGCAGAAATATTCCGTGCCACAGTTAATCAGCAGTTGCCAGATCACTTTAAAAGCCCTGGGCTTAGATATTGTCTGACTGCATTCCACATTGACTAAAAAAAAAGAAAAAATGAAAAAAAAAATCAATAGAGCTTTGTCATAATTCACTAACAGCACCACTACCACCACAGACCCGAGTGTGGTGCAGCCCTCAAGTTAAACATCAGGAAACGTGGGGCCCTTTCCCCCCATGCCCCCACCAAGATGCCGTCTGTTTGTCTTCCACTGCTTCAAACACTGACACCTTTCCTTTTATACCTGTGGGTCAACATCTGGGTGAGAGGCAGAATCGCTGTCCCCGTGTTGAAGCCATTGCAAAGCGCGAATGCTTATTCAGGGAATTTTTGGGGCCTCTGTGGTGCATAATGACAGAATGGGAACGGAGCCACGGGGATAAGGAAGAGGGAGAAGCAGGGAGAAAGAAAAAGAGAAAGGGAGGGAGGGAAAGTAGGAAAAACAGGCAGATGAAGGGGGAGATAAAGCAGCGGATCTAAACTGATGTTATCTTCAATGATTGCCTCAGAGGGTCACTGGGGTTGTGGTCTAATACAATGGAGGACAATAGGAGAGCTGATGGGCAAAGGTTTCTCTCTGTGTGCGCAGTTTTATGCATCTCTGCATGCATGAGTGTGTAACTGGAGCACAGCCAAGCACATCTACAAAGTCTTCCAGCAGAGTGAAGCTTTGAGCTTTCTGGAAAGTGACAGCAGTTGGGGGGAAAAGAAAAAAAAAAAGTCATTTTGAAATAAAGTAGAAATCAGTCACAAAAGGATACAAACTGTAAAACTGACCAGTACCTCAAATATTGACAACTGCAAATTCAAATATTATTTTGCATAGTCACAGAATATTGTCTTTTCTCTGTCCGCCTATCTCAAATACACATAGGGCGATTATCAATATTAAATTGTTTTTAGCATTTATTTCAAAATGAGACAGGTTACGTTTGGTAGATATGGGGAATGCCTAAACAACTGCCAGACTGACACTGAAAAGCAATGTCAATGTCTTATCCGTTTAAAAGTTCACTTAAATTATATGGCGTGACTCAAGACTCAAAATGCAAAGTTAAATGGTTAGGAACTGACTTGAGATTCGACAGACCTAAAGCCTGCACATACGGTGCAAAAACCAAGAAATGTGTTTGTTCTCCTTCAGCCACTTTCTTGTGTCCAAGCTGTAGCATGCTGACTGATGTCCTTTGACATTTTCTATTGATGCCATCTATTTTGAAAAGTACACCGGTCAACTCTGCAGCAATACGTCCACACATCATCCAACAGAGCTTCACATTTAGGACTGAATTCTCAAAACATTTTCCTCCCGATGTAACAATGATGATCATTTTTGACCAACCGCTTCACTTTTAGTTTCACCAGATCAAGGGACAGCCTCTTCTTTGCTGAGTGCTCTCTCAGCTTATTTTACTGTGAATAACGACACTCTCTCACCAGCTCCAGCCAACATCTAAATAGGAACTTTCTCCTTTGATCTGGGGTTCCCACTAATCAAACAATTGTTTCTCCTTTCCGTCTTGCCTCCTTTTCTTTTTTAATTCCCGCTACTTAATATTTACCTTTCATTCCCAGTTATCTTTCACTCTGTCTCACGCCTCATGTCCTCTTGTTGCATACCTCTACATGCTTAACCCGACTGTGCCCTCACCCCGTCCTTCTCCCACCAAACAAAAAAAACAAAAAAAACTGCCTACTGTAACTGAAGATGGTGAAAAGAACTACATTCTGCCTAACTCAGCAGTTTTTCACACCCGTGTGCCTCTGTACAGACGTACGAATGGTCCCCGAGCATAACCTCTCAATTACACAATTACACAGTCCGGCAAATGCCCTCAGCAGGAACTGTTTATTTTATTTTACTGGAGAATAATGCAAGCTTTTGTTCTGTTTCTCTTTAAGTGAGGAAGAAAAGGTGATAAAGCCTCATTACTGTCTTCACATTGTATTGATTTTGCTTTCTTTTTTTTTTTTCTTCCACCTGAGATGTGTTGTCGATGGCCGTGCACTGCGGAGGCCAAACTGTGCCCGCACGTGGTATGTGATCTGGAAAAAAAATCCAGATCTGCGCCCAAGGTGGGGTGTACGCCTGCGTGTTTAGCCAGGGTAGTTAGACAGCTGGTAAAACAAGGCCCTCTGTGCTGCACTCTTGATTCTAATTGCACTGTGAAAAGCGATCTGGCGCAGCACACTCAAGTGATGGCCAGAGGATAAAGTCAAACAAATCTCCAGGCATGAGTGTTTGGGGTTGAAAGGAGGGGCAGAAACGCAACAGAAATGTGATTATTGGCAAGTTGGTGAAATTCTTCTGTTTTTGCAAAGCAGCCCGCAAAGTCATGGGGGTAAAAAGTTATGGGTTCATGTGCAAAGGTGCTTTGGAGGCTGGCACTTTGCACGTTTAAGCAAAGTTAGACTGCATGGTGCCAAGAGGTCTGGAGACTGGTTTCAAGCTCACCAAATTACAAAGCTTTTCAACAGTCAAACGCATTTTCTGCTGATTCTGACCATGATGCTCCAAGTAACAAAACATTTACAAGATTATTTATATTTATGCATCAAAGAATAAATTCCACACCTTGTTTTTAGAATTACATGCATTCACGGAATACAAAAATAATACTTTTTTTTTTCCCACTGCTGGAAAAAAAAAAATATATATATATATATATATATATATATATATATATATATATAGTGATCAGCAGTCAATTACCAGTATCAAGGTACGCTGAGGTTTTAAAATGTTTTTAAATCTTTCTGGTTCACTGCAGCTGGCACATCCTATCACTAATGATCAGGCTAGTTAGCATGGGTACTAATGACAGCGCAGAAACTGTTCTCCTGTAACGGTTAGTTGTTTCTCTGCCACTAGCTCATTTAGCAGCAAGAACATGAGGCTGACTGATAGTGCCAAGACACTCCTCCTGAGTTTAGCTTTTGGTGCTAAAGTAGAGATAATGGTGATCTTGCATGTCGACTTAAAACAATTTCAATCACATATTTATACATTTTCATTTTGCGGCTTTTCAGAAATCTTCTTATTCCGTTAGAATCTAATATCCGCCCATGCCTGCTTCATGCACCTACCATGTGCTCCATGTTGGAGGCAGGGGGGTAGACCTGGCCTCGGAGCTTGTTGTGCAGGTCCAAGATGAGCTGAGCGTCACTGCTGGTGATGGCCCTCTTCCCCCTCTGCTTGGCTTGCCACCAGTCTCCGTCCTCGTCCAGATACTTGTCCAGCATCTGCTCCCATCCTGTGGAGTTTGGAAGCATCACCATGGACATGGAGGCTTGGACCAGCAGGAGCACGGACACACCTCTCAGACACCTCATCCTTGGAGGTAATGGTGATAAGGAAAGGCGGTGGGATTCTCAAAATCCACCGGGGGGGCCTGGATGGGGACAATAAGCACAAATCTTTCTTTACCTGCACAGGGGTGAGGGTGCAGATGCATTGGAAGAATTAGTGCTCTCCACAAGAGTTGCTGAATAACTTATGTCAATATTGAACTTGGTAGGGACAGTGCATTAGCTTGCAGACACACGATCTGGGGAAGTGCTGTGGAAAAAGCTAATGGGAGTTCAGCGAGGGTAAACTGGCAGACTGAGAATAACTGGAATACAGTAATTTAAACTGTCCTTGAAAAGTTTTACAACTGACTTTTAAATCCCAAACATCCTAAATGATCTTAAACGATTCGGAAGGAATGCTGGTTGCAAGAGGCACGCAGTAATTTTAACAAAGTCCAGCAAACTGAAGCTCGTATACTTCTAAAGCCACTATTAACTTAAGCCTTTTTAGTATGCAGAAAACATGACGATATAAAGAGCCAATAGAAGTGAACACGTATTGGAACAGAAAGTGATTGGAGTAAATTTATGGAGACAGTGGAGGTAATTTACCTTGAATGAACTGGAAAGGAGCCCAGTTGCTGAAATCTCGGGGAAGAATTTGGCAGCGAGGAAATCTTCAGCTGGAAGAAGAAAACAAAAAGTCCAAGTTGCACAGCTCAGGTGCAACTTGGACAGACGTTTTGCCCTTTTTTTTCTTCTTTTTTTCCACGAAATAGAAGTATGCAATAGGGTCTCCTCTCTCGTTTTCTGCAGCTTAAAAAAAAAAGCAATTAAAAACCGGCCTTGCTTCTTGCGGGTGTTGTGCGCCAAAGCCGGTAAAGAATCACTTGTCCACATTTTATCCTCGGTTTTGCTGTTCCACGAGAGCCGCCTCTGGCCCCGCCTCCTGTCAAGGCTCATGTGCGCTGATATCGTTGGTGCATGAAGTGGTTTATTGTAGGAGTATCTCTTCATTTTCTCTTCCCAGAAAGTCAAAACTGAACTTTTATGGCACAGGGAGACAGAACCAGTTCAGATCCCAGCAATAAAATACTGAAGTTGTGAGTTAAAGTCGTTTTTTTTCTTTTATGTTGCGCATTGACATCTTTGTGTGTGTGTGTGTGCGTGTGTGTGTGCGTGTGTGTGTGTGCGTGCGTGTGTGTGTGTGTGTGTGTGTGTGTGTGTGCGTGTGTGTGTGCGTGTGTGTGTGTGCGTGCGTGTGTGTAGGGGTGCGTGCGTATGTGTGTGTGTGTGATAGAGAAACTATCCCGTTTTTGAAGATTCCATTGGCTTAAGTCATGGTTCTCAAACTGTGGGGCGACTGCCGCTTGTAGTACTTGTCAGATGTTCAGTACTCAAAAGAAATGCGTGCTTAACAGTCATAAGTCATTTACTAAATAAATTCAACACACTTAATAGCAGTCAAAAAGATGACTTCTGAACTTGGATTTGGCATAATTGCAAAAACAAACAAACAAACAAAAAACTTAAACGTATAGATGTTTTCATTTGTGTATTTGTTTAAGATAACTTTTTTGTTGATTTATTACTGGATTTTGCAATATGACATATAATGGACATCAGCTAAGTTTTATATTACGAGGCAAAAAGGTGAGAGATTGTGAGGTCAGAGTTGATGAGAACTTTCTTGAAAGTCCATTGGACTTTTCTATTAATTTGTTTCAACTGAGAACTTGACACTAAAAACCACAAACATTCCTATCCAGTGTAACAACTGTAGTTTCATTACTATTATTATACTACTGGTGGTAGATCTTGGAAAACCAAGTATTTTCAGAGTAGAAACGTTTTAAAGGAGTTTACCCTGGAAACCACTGGTCCAAAGTGTTCTGGGAAGTATTAAAATTCAATCCAAGTCTTTCTGTCACCTGATTCTGTCGTCACTGTTTCCCCGCTCTTTGCTGTAAAGCGGTCCCAACTCCGTTATGGAAACAAGCAGGTTGTTTCGTCACTTTTACTGGTTGCTATGGTAGCCTACACGTAGAAACAGGTGAGGTATCTCCCTCCTCCCATAAGGGGAAAAACCCAGCATACTGTTGTCGTATCACCTAGACTACGTCATAAGTCAAACATGTTTTGGTCAATTTTCATGTTGTTTACATAATTCCTCATCAGCTCATACGCACGACTTATCCCACAGGTCAGCCAAGGGTCTATTTTACAATATGTGGCACAAAAGTCCTGAGTTATGTCAAAGTTTTCATGGTAGCCAATCGTTGCTCTGTCCAGTGGCTGACAATAGTCTCTTCTACTTTTGTTAGCTTTATACATTTCAGTGTCAATAGATAGACCCATCACTTTGTCTGGGTAGAAGTATGTTAGCTTTTAGCACGGCTAGCGTGTCCAGCCAAAATAAGAAACACTCCTTTTGCAGCTGTTCAAAACACAAATCACAGCAGTTTGTGTGTTTACCAGCAGTTATAAACATTCTGTCTTTGTTTCTAAGGGATGAAGATTAGTACAAAAATGCAGTGGTGTATTTTGCTGCTAGTTTGCTCTAAGGGGAGAGATTGAGACTTGGAAGCAGACACATTAGCTTTGCCTCTGTTCCCTTGATAAATAAATACGAGAGACAAGTTTTGGCAAATATTGAGCCATAAATGCTGCTGGATATTAAGTCTTATTTGAGCATGAATAAACACAGGGATGAGACTGGATAATAGACAAAGTGATTTAATCAAAATAAAAATGATGAATTCACAAGACAAAATTGGAGGTTAAAAATCCCTGATAAGGCACATGGATAATACATGGATAATACTAGTTGAAAATAGGCCTGGTGACGGTTAGGAAAGAGGAAATGACTCTCGGAACATAACAGGAAGAACTGAGGCAACAGAGATTTGTTTGCTGGGAAGATGATCCCTAAAAAAAAGAAGGACTGATTAACTGAATGGTAAATTAGTGTAGATGAACCTGAGAAACGATGAGATAAATTACTGAAGACAAACACCTCAATAAAGGAGAGCAACACATAAACAGGGTTTACAACCTGTAGTCAAGAAATACTAGACCAGAACTGACAGAACAACACAGGAAAAGGTTTTCAGTGGAAAATAGGAAATGCACACGAGAAAACAGTTTATCAAGATAAAGCAGGAGTTACAACTGCACATTATAAAGCAATAAAGAAATACAAAACCAAAGAAAAACCAAACTCAGATGCAAACATGCTGCATGCATGTTTTCAGCTACTATCACTGAAAACATGCATGCAGTAGGATGAAGACGATCAGTTTTTACATCAGAAAATTGCTAGAAAGTAACTCAAGTCCAAATGGGCTTCAGCTTCAGCGATAGTTTTAAACCTTTGCTTAGTGTAATATTTTGCAAGTTTTAAAACTAACATTTTAAAAGAAATGGAAATAAAATTTATCAAACGCGTCCAACTTTAAACTTAATTAAATCCTGAATCTGCTGCTGAATTTTTTGTATGAAGACAACAAAACTAAAGATAATTTGCTGTCTTCCAGTCATTGATCTGTGTAACCTACTTTTCTAGTTCAAGTAACACAAGAACTCTTACTCTTGGAGACCCACCGCATGCAGAATGTCCATAAAGCCAGTGTTTACACCGTCTGCTCTTTGGGTCAGTAGCACGGGCCTGGGCCATGGCCCCGGCACCGTTCCTTTCTCTGCGGTAAGGCCTGGCAGGACCCCCAACACGACTCCTCCTCTTTCAACACAGCTGAAACAGCAACACTCTACCTTTGCTCACACGTCCCATGAGGAAAGCAACACTCATTCAACTGCAGTGGAATTAATGCTGCAACTGCGATTAGACAAAGTGTCTGTGACAATGTGAAACCGCAAGATGAAAAAGAGGCTACAGAAGTGAATGTTTCTGCGCAGCTCTTCAAAAACGTACACACTGACTCGATATAAAAAACAACAACATACAATTATCTCAAGCACTGCTAAACGATGTGGAAATCTCTGAATGTAAAGAAAAATATGTTTTCCATCAACTGAAATACATAAACACTGACTGTGAGACAGGAATGTTTCAATTCCAAGTAAAAAGAAAAAAAGAAATGTAAAAAGCAACTTGAGGAAAAATTGACCAAGTGCTGAGGGATTTACATAATTTACAGAGTGGTGATTTAAGTCAAGCACTCTGTAACACCAAACTCCCTGCTGATTTGAATCACAATGCCAGGAAATAAACAAACAACAAATTTATTTACTTAGTAGTCTGGTTTGCGTTACTTATAGTGTTATAAACTCATACACAGTCATTTCTCGTTTCTATTCCCAAGAGTTCCCCTCATTCTGCTTTTCTTCCTGTACCTCACCAACCCAGTCTCGGCTAAGCACCGAGCCCGGGACGCTCCATTCTTCACTTCCTGTATTCAGTGTGATGTCTTGCGACATCCGCCACGGAAATCGGCAGAATGTTAGAAACGGTGCCAGGCCACTGCATCCACAGCCCTTCTTTTGGACCGAGCCGCAAACCACACAAACACTCAACATCACATTTTCTTTTTGTTGGCCAATGTTATTCAGCTCATTACTCCCTAATGGTTCTGGTAGAGCTGGATCGGGGTCAGATTGTTGGAACAGCGTCAGGGTGAAGACGGGAGTAAAGAGCACCCAGTTCATCTGGCAGATGTTCAAAACCTCGCTGCTTGTGTGACTCTATCAGCTGTGCTCAGCAGAAGGCTGCCTGAGACAGCCTGCTAAGAGCTGGGCATCTCAGAGCACAAGCTACTCATCTGCACCCCCTCGTGGTGTGAAAAAGCCAGTGCATCTGCTAGAAAAGGTGGTGAACCTGCGGTGTCTTGGTAGGCAGAGATGTTAATCAGTGTTTCTGTTCAATGTTTCCAAACAGCAGATGTTTAACAGCACTTTTACATTATGTGTTATTGTACTTTGTAATTAGAGTTTTATTTTCATAAAATGCTGGTGACATCCAGGCTGCACACAGCAGATTTCCAAAAGTTTGCAAGCCTTTTTTTCCCCCTATTATTAAACTGAGAAACAAGCAAGTCTGTTGGGGAGGAAAATAGCAAACAAAGAAACTGCAATAACAGGTGTACAATACTCTGATGAAGCACTTTTCGGTTATTTATTTTTAGCATTCAGTTATCTTAAGCATATGCCATCAGGTTTTAGTCAATCTGATTAAATAAAAGGATTTGGGTAACTGTATATCCTTTAACAAAAAAAAAAAAAATTGCACACAGGTTGCAAAGGATAAAAATGATCTTATTGAGAATAGTAACTGCAGTGACATAATTAAACTAGATGTTTCGCCATGGTGGCTGAAAAGACGAGATGGAAATGGACCAGGGAGTCTGCCAAGAGTCTGGTTGGCAGCAGCACCGAAGGAGCTGCTGGAATTTCTGGTTAGTGCTGGTTTTGTTCTAGATGTGAATGTGAGAATAGTCTCCTTTATCCCCCACATATCTCAGCTCAGGAGTTGTTTCTTCCAAGGAAAAGATCCGGGCCCGCATCTATATAACGCAGTTTGATTAACCCGAACTTGAACTTCTGGGCCTCAAAAAAAATAAAAATAAAAGTATGTTTGGCACAAAAAGCCCCACAGAACGTCACCGAAATGGAACCGTACTTCCAGTAAAATATGTCAACCGATTCATTTTATTTAGATGGAACCACATTTTTGCTAAGCTGAATGAAATCATAATACCTAACCAGTTTTCACTCAAAAATCTTAAGATGACAGCTAGATAGCTGGAGCTAAAGAGACATTTTATTTTTGAGTTTGACTGTGAATCTTGTCAAAGGTCAAACCTGAAGAAAGCTGTGGGTGGTGAAATGTCGCTCAAGTGTTGCTCGATAGTTTTCTAGGTATTTTAGTTGCCTTTTAGAGCTTTGTGAATTGAATGCTTTTTTCACTAGTTTGCTGTTAATTATTGTAGCTATTCAAAAATAATGTTACATAATTACATACAAAGTCACCTAATGCTGACTTAAGAGCAATTGAAAAGAAACCAGGAAAAAACCGGATCCTATAAATTCACAGTAAAGACTGGCTTCATCTTCTTGGTTTCCACCAACTGGCTTATCTTATGGCACACGGCATTTAAATTGAAGTTGTGAGGGCTTTTTTTTGACTTACCTAACAATGGTGTCGATAACTTTAATGGTTTCCACATTGCACTGCTCTAACCTTAAACTTTCAAGGAAAGTTCTCAAAAAACATCTGGATTTTTATAGGAACAAAAAGGGACAAACAGTTCCCCCGACCAGCAGGTGTCAGTGTCCTTTCACAATAAAACACTGCTGAAAACCAGCAGGTCAGACGATGGAAATAAGCTGGAGTTCCAGATCAATATTAGCTCATTGTGATGAATTAAACTGCTGCCACCTTCCCACAGCTTTTTACCAAGTAAGGCAGAACCCATCGGAGATTTGGGACCTGGGAAGAATCGTGTATTCCCACAATGCGAGAAATCATAAAACTTCAGCAATAGATTTTATTTTACATTCCAGTTTGCTTTTAGGAAAACTGAAATGCATGTTGACAGTGTTGCAACTTGTTGATAAAACGACGAAAGGCAAATAAATCTCGTCGTGACACCTTTGACGTCACTTGATATATTCTGGGTGGAATGGAACCGTGTTGTGTTTCTTCGTATTTAATCTGCTAAGCTGGATGCTGAAAATCTCTCCGCAAAATAAACCAAAACTGACTGAACTGCACAATGACCAACACAAAACGTTGCATATGTGAAAGTAGAAGGAAACAATTCAGGGGGTGTGGATTTCTTTTTTTTTTTTAATTATGAAATATGCGGCTTTGTGTCGTATTTAGCCATTTTCACCCTAAATGAGATCTCTTCAGGAGTCATATAATTGGTAAATAGAGTTCACCAATTATTTGACTGTGCCACTTACTCACAGCAGAAATTCAGCTGTTGTGTGAAGCTCTGACATTTGTCAGACATCAGCTAACAAACAGCATCTTCAAAAACAAACAAATTAAAAAAACACAAGAAATGTCAAAGATAAAGCCGTGGACCTCAAAGCAGCCTCGGGTTATAAGCAATATTCCAAAACTTTGAACATCTCACGTAGCATTGTTTAATTCATCATCTAAGCACGTGTAGATAATGGCAAAACTGTGACCGAGACACAGACTTCCACCTAAACTACGATTACAGACCCACATTGATCCTCCAGTGAGGATTCTGGAGCTGCTGCCGAGATCCGCGGCTCAGGTGGGAGAATGACGGAAAACAGCCCAGTCATGCACTCCACAATCTGGCCTTTATGGAAGAATGGACATGACAAAGCTAGTGTTGTAAGAAAACCACAAGAAGTTTATAGTTTGCCACGTATGGGACAATAAACGATGTCAATGCTCTTTTTAGATGAGGCCAAAGTTAACATTGCTGGCCTACATACACGGTGCTTTTGTCACGATCTAAAAATACTTTTTTGTCACATTAATGGCTTTGAGCCATTTATGAGTTCTTTGTCTTTTTTTCATTATTTTACCCACCCTTCTTGCGCTTATCATCTTTCTTCCTCATCTTCTGCTTTAACAGTCTTCACATCTCATCTCTGGTGATTCTCCCTCTGTAAATGAGTTCCTGCTCCCGCACAGCTGTTACTCATTTAGTTTATTGGACTCACCAGCTCTTTGTTCCTCTAATTAACCCTTCCAGTATATTTATGCTCCCGCTTTCTTTGATTCCTTGTGAGACGTTTGTTTCTGTCATGTTTCCGTGCTCTTTGTCTTATGGTTTAGATTTCTTTCCTGCCACTCTTATTTATGTATGTTTTGGGAGTATTTATCAAATCCCGGATTTTCTCATGACTCTGCCCGCCGCCTTGTGCTTGCAATCGGGTCCAGCAACCTACAACATGGCAGATACGCGTAGAAGTAGAAGGAAAGATGATAGTGGCAGGATCATGCAGTGGGGGATCTTTTTGACTTCAGCATAAACAGTGACGCTGATTAGCATTCATGTGAAAGTGGGGGAAGGCAAATACAGAGCCATAACAGAAGAAGACTTTTTCTTTTTTACGTTTGCTAGTGATTGATGACAGAAACTTACTCTCTGACAGGTCAATGAGTCTAAATGTTTTGGAAAAAGCTACAGTAGGCTGGTTCAAATCAAATCATGCTAAGAAGTCTGATGAAGAATCTTTGCAAAGAAAACTGATGCTCAGAGATCCAAGCTGACAAAGAAGAACAAGGACACAGACTTCATATACTGTAAGTCCCGAAGGACAAGACATAGGAGCACTGAAATCAGTGAGCAGGTTCAAAGTCTCTCTGAGCTTGGCATGAAACTGAGTTGAGAGCAAAAAGGACGAAGCCCATCTGATTAAGCACCAGTTTCCCAGCACTGTGCTTCTGGGAGGACATTGATTTTGGCCGGGATCTCGCAGCTGCAGGATGTCGCTTTGCCGAAGTCCCTCCAAGGAGGCCCCTCATGGGCTCGACCGCGAGAAACGCTGCAAGAGGGCAACAACTGAACGTGGGCCAAATGTGCTTTAGTTTGGGTTCTTATAAACCACAGGGGTCAAATGTAGTTTTATTTCAGCATAAGTCATATTTTAGGTTTATTCTTGTCCTCTGAGGCTCTCTCTAATGTGTTAGGCTCACAACGAGGTCACATATGAGGTCGATTCAACACAGCTGAATTATCAAAGAGGCAGATCAGCTGTGGAAACAAAGGGTAGATGCCCAGGGCGGCATTTGGAGGGTCGCACAAGCACCAATTAAAAAAAAAAAGTTTTTAAAAATCTTTGTCCACTGTTACGCCCTGATAGAGTTCATGTTGCATTTTTTTTCCATATAAGAAGTTGGCACAAAACACATCAAACACCGGAGCCCATTCTGTCAGCTAAATACAGGAGAAATCCTGCCTGTTTTGATCAGTCTGCATTTCAGCTTCTACCCTCAGAAGGAAGGGTCACAACTTGGCATGATCAACATAAAATCATTAACTAATCCTGGTAAAATGGTGTGATGAGATTTTTTTTTTCTGTCAACTTAGTTTGGCACAGTTTAAACAACTCAGCCAGTTGAGCATTGAGTCTGATTATGTCCATCTCTTTGTTATCCCGATATGTTTATATTCTCTATCTTTGATGTCTTTCATATTCTACAGGTATGATCTAGAGGAAGCAGTTATCTAAAACAAACTTCCATTATTTACGTTCTGATAGTTTCTGGGTCATGTGCAACAAGAGTTTTTTTTATTTTTTTTATTTTTTTATCACACTAAAGTTCTGAATATTTTGCTGGTTTTCACTAGTCAAACTTTAAAGTCTCTATCTTCACTGCACTGATGTTGTAGACAAAACAATCCACTCTCTTTCTAGATCCTAGGAATTCCCGTATTGATGATAACAGAAATGTCAGCCTCGTCAAAATGGTGTGCGTCATTCCCAATCTATGACAAGGTTTCGTTACACAAGTTGAAAATGAAATTACTGACGATACAAGAGCGTTCTTAAAATTCGAAACATTTGACTAAAATAGTCAGAGAATAACTTCCCCTCCTCACTTATTATCCCGTCTTTCTTTTGGTTTTTATTAATCACTACTTGCTAGAAGCTATACTTCTCTGTCCTCTCAGCACAACTGGAATGTAATAACCCCTTGCAGACTTGGAAATGAACCACCCTAAAATCACCCACTGCTGTCTGTCAGTCTGCCATGACCCATGTGAAGTCTCGGTCTTCTTTTCAAATAAACATTTCATCACGTTCTTACTTCAGGGGAAACTGGTTCAACAAAAACAGGTCAGTGAGTCAGATGAGCTATCAGGGAAAGAAGTTTACCTCAAGAGTATACAGATGTGTGACAGTTGCCACAGTAAATGCTGAAAGTAGGTAATAGCACTACATGGTCCACTTGAATTTATTGCTCCAGGTACTGGGGGCTGGAAATGTGCTGTATTTCACAATTTCTCCTTGAGTGATTAACTGTTTTTTGGTCTTTACGTGAGTTCCTTCAAAAATGCTATTCCTGTTGGTTGGATTTTTCAATGGTTTATGTTGCATGACATTACCCCGGTGACTGCACACAAATGCAACACAACACATGCCATAGAAGCACACTGGATCCCCGTCCCAACACTAGAACGGGATAAACTCGCCAGTCAAGAAGCCCCAAGCAGCTGACATACACCCAGGGTCCAACCGCCCCTACCACCATACAAACATACATCATTGATTCTCCAACATCCGCCCAGTTGTAAACACCACCAATCGTCACCACCCAACCAACCAAAATGTTAGTGACATTCAAAAAGGGATGCAGTCATGCTGTAACCGTCCTTCCACCTGACGTCATCCAACCAGCAACACCAATATCTCCCTCTGGATGCCACGGCAAATGGAGCAGGAAAAAGAGGACAAAGAAGACCAGTGACTTCTTCTGATGAAGGCAACTTTTCATCAGCGGGATACCTGAGGTTCCCTCTTCACCCCAGTTCTAAAGTCCTTACACTGTCTCCCTAAAGTTCAGAGGACAGCCTTTAAAATGCTTTCAGTGGTTTATAAATCACTTAATGGCTTAGCACCAAAATACACTGTTGTGGAATCAGCCTTCAACAGATCAGTCTACTCTTCATCCAAGCCTGAGGCAGGACTCAGTTTTTATGCTCCACTAATATACAACTTCCAGAAAAAAACATGCAAAGGTGCTGGAACTCCAAAGTTGTTTAAAGCAATGCCGATGATCACTAATCTAGTCTTGCTTAGAGCTGATTTTGAATAGTAGGTGGAACATGAATAGTTTTATTCGAGATTGAGATTGCACTTTTCATCACTTCTTTATTTTGCAACTATAATGTATTATTATTTTCTTTTTTTTCTTTTTGTTTTTATCATAGAAAACATTTTGAATTGCCTTGTTTCTGAAATGTGCTATAAAAATAAAGTTGATGGTGATGGTTATGAGTATAATGATAATGATACCTGACTTTCACGACAGAGTGGAAAGTCCAGCAATCCTGATGTTTCTTAGAAACAGGAATTGTTTCCATAGTTGCTGAAATGATTTCTTATTGGTTTTGATCTGTCTGCTGCCATTCAGTTAGAGTATAAATCTAGCAAAGGGCATAAAAAAATCCCATCCTCATTGTTGTGTTAGATGGTTTTCATTTGTTTTGTTTTTGAAATCAGTTTCTCTCAAACATTCTATAAACTATTAACTTACTATAACTTTCCATAGAAAAAAGAGGAAGAAAGGAAAAACTCACAAAAAACACAGTATCATCCCAATTTTAAATATAAAAAAGACTGAACACACTTCATAGGAAACATTAAGCCAGAACCCTATAGCATTGTTAAAAATGGACAAGAAATGAAACGATAAAATTAAACATTTTAATACAAGTCCAACACATAAAAAAACGGACTTTACAGCATTAATATCATTGCTGATTTCAAAACTGTCAGTGCTGAAAATGTGATTCTTCCTATTTTTGTACTCTTCAGTATGTCGAATATATGCTACCATTTTACAAAACAACACAAAATTAATATAACTTAAACATACAAAAATGAATAACTTACGGTTTACCTTTCTTTTTAACATAGTCAAGGTATGATTATGTACACATTAAAAAAATCACTTTTTTTTGTTGCTATTTTAGAAATTTACAAACAATTAAGGTGCACTTGAGTGCCTGAATCCTAAATGAGTGATCATATCAAAATATAAACAACATCAATACACATGAAGGAATGTAATAAACCACTAAACTTACATGGTGATATAATTATGTAGGTGTTATCACAGAGCAGATATGTATCAGACTTATGTCTAATATAAATACAAAATATGTGAATAAAATCTGTGAAATGCCCCAAAGGATTGTCATTCATATGACATTGAGGTGTATTAGTGCAGATTAAAACTGAAAACGTACTGCTTAGTATTTCAGGAGGTCTTTCAAAACATAAGTGTTCTCCTGTGCTGACATCAGCCTACAAAACTATTCCTTTCCAGTCAGCTTTATTTTTAATGCATGCACCATCGTCACAAGAGACTGAAGCCAGAACTGGACTGTGACAAAAAAGGTAGGCCCAGCTTAAAAATCCAAGACGACTCAACCTTAAGTCGGCAAGTTGTGATATATTAGTGAACATGGCAAGTCGCCGTTGGCATGAAAACGCTGCAAGTGGAGGTTCCCCTCTAAGGTCAAACGCTTTGATCCTTTTGATCAAAACATTTTTTTGTGTAGGTAGAGCACACACCATGAAGGTGTGATACCTGTAGCACCAAAGTGAACTGAAATGAGGAGCTGTGATGGCTGCTATGTCCTTAATTACCACTTTGTCAATGGGTTTGAATACCACATGAAGTAAGCACTGTTGAAATGACCCATTTGTCAGATAAATATATTTATGTATGTCATCATTTCTAATTTACGTAGGATACTGACAAAAGAGAATATGACTCATTTACAGATTATTAACAAGTCACTAAAATCATCAGGTGCCTTCAGCTGTATACGTCTTTCCTTAAATAAGCCCATATATACAGAAAAGCATTTTTGCTCAACTGTTGTGCAAATCCTTACTTGATTAAAAAAACAAAAAATACAAAGAACAAAAAAAACAAAAAACAATGTCTTTGTGGTACTGTGGGTTGTCGGCTCATGTTGGTAAGGAAGCTTGTGTTTATTTGAACCAGTGCAGGTAGTTGGTCTTGATGCCTGGGAAGCACATGTTGTTGCTGCACGATCCCCCGTAGCTGGGAGGGCAGGCGGAACATGGGACGCCAACTTTATAAGGAGCTTCTCCAATCCAGTTACCCCTAAAAAAAAAAAAAAAAAACACTCACAGTTAGGAAGAGGCAATAAAAGTAGTGTGTAAAAGTAGCTGATATTGCATCTGACGTTAAGTTATTACCACTACGGCTTTGTGTTGCCTATAGCGCCTTTGTTGCAAGTATGTTTGAATAATATATAATTTTAATGAATCAAACAACTGTACAGTCAATGGTTAAAATAGACAGGGTTCAATGAACAAGACTGAGCTACTTTTTTATTAGATACACAAGCAAAAATGTTAATATTTTGCCAAAATAGTTAGGCCTTCTTTTTAAGAGTAGAACCTTTTGTAGCAAAAAGATGTTCCCTATCTTCATAAAATGTATACTCGAGGATTTTTTTTTTCCAAGTGAGGTTCTGATAACAGGCCATAAGCCCTGCTGTATCTTTCTTGCAAAGATACAGAGGTGTATTTACGCTAGAAGTGAAGGAAGGAGGTGATGAACACTAAAGATCTTCCTGTATGAAACGCTTACAAGGAACAGAAATGTAAGCAGAAAGTTTACAAAGAAAAGGTTGTTTAAAAAACAAGAAAATAAGATTTTAGATCAGTTATCTTGATATAGCAGTTATTGGGAGCAGAAATGCTGCACGTGTTCTGCTCTTCGTGCAGTTTTGATAAAGACAGATTATTTGTTGCAAACTCTGACAGTCATAATTGTGATGTTTTTAGGAAGGTTTATGTTGCTGACAGTGTTGTTACAATCATCAGGCAGTCCAAAAGTCGCAGGACAGTGTCACTCAAGGACTTGAGTTGCAAACCAATGCAAACCCACTAAAAATAAAATGGAAATACCTCTAATACCTCTCATATTCATTATATACATGTCAAGCAGGAATTATTCACAAACGTTGAACCTTTTAAAGATGACAACAGTGACTTCTGCTGACAGGAAAGTGGGATTGCATCTAAATCAAATAGCTCTTCTGTACTGTATGCTTCGAACCAGATCATGAGTGAGTCACAAGTTTGGCACTGCTTAGGATCCTATTCAGGAACCTTCATGTTCCTCTGCTAATGCAGGTTACCCTTCATCAGCATGGGTGGCATTTTATAACGCAGCACAGAATATAATGGGCATGCTTCACAAATCAAAAAGACTTTCTGCCATGTGAATAAACGCTAAGTCAGGTTATGAAATATACCCCCCACTCCCTCCCCTCCCACTTGATGTACAGTGTACTTACTTTGGTGAATAGTTGCAGACTAAATATGTCGCCCTTTTCCACACAGCACCCCATACATTCATATTGTGGCACGTGTGAACAGCGCAACCGATTTTGTTAGATGTTGCCCATACCATCTGCAAAAATCAACAAGAATTTGATTGAAATCATAGCTGAAGGGGGTTTTATTAGTTAAAAAAAAAAAAGATTGATGGATATCTTTGTACCTGTGTGTAGTGGGTACACATGGGCCCATAGCACCGAAGAGGGCACCGTGGGTTGCAGTCACGGGGGTATGGAAATGAGTAATCTTTCACTTCATCGTACCAGGGCTTCACCAGCTGGAGGATGGACCGATAGCTGCGAGCAGAATACAGACAAACTGAATGTGTGATCATTTAGCATTTTAGAGTGTTTATAAATGATGATTTGTTATTTTGGTCTCTGTGTTTTCTGTGGTCTTGATCCAATTCTTCCCAAACCACTTCATCTCATCCCATCTAATCCCACCCTGTCACATCTGATCTAATCTGACCTGATCTGAGACATTGCCTTATTGTTTTCATGTCAACAAGCACTGACTTTGTGGTTTCATGGTTAATACATGGACGTGTCCCCGTCACATCTGAAAAGCACACCTTAGGAGCCCCTCTCATTTACAATAAAATATAGCTTCCCTCGGTGCTGTTTCTATTGCTTCTATCGATCAAGTGGATCTGATTTATTTGCGAATACTTATCCAGCTAAAACTTCACTTTGAGTTTTCCTGGTCACCTGGACAAATCACAGCGCCGCATGCGTCCAACATGAACAACAAAGTGAACTGCTAGTGTAGACTGCTGGAAACTAGAAAAGATGCTGTCAGTCCCCTTGACATCTCACAATGTTTAGCTTGTGTCACGGGGTGATAGAACACTCTAGCTTAACTGTGCAAGTGTTCATGGTTAAGTTTAAGTAAATGCAGTAGAGATGATTGAACTGCAAACATGTCTAAATGGTCTTTGATGGAAAGAAGTCGAACAGGAGAGAGCATGTGACCTAAGGTCAAGACACACCACTTGCATCCGACTCTCCATGCTCTGATCCTGATAAAAACGCTCTGACTTGATGGAGCGTTCTTGATCAGACTTGCAAGATTGAGTATTCACACAAGAATATATACCGAAAATCCAGACAGCATAAATACAAGCTGGTCCGACAGCTGCCATTTGAACAACCTCAAGCAAGATCGCCGTTTCTCTCCTAAATTTATTTCTGTACTTTTGAGCTCCTCTCACTCAGTACGCTGATTTTATGGGAGTAAAAGATTTGACTTTGTACATTCCCTTAAAGCATATGCATTTTGCTTTTCCACCTCTCTTACTTCCTGTGACCCTCATGACATTCCTGCCAAACTGCTGTGTAGTTCTGACCGAGATAGACCTGGTTTCTGATTTGGCATCACATCCAAAAGAAAACTGCGTTGGATGTATGCAGCAGTTAGAAAACATTAAAGTTAAAAGAGGCTCGCAGACCACTAGTGATTTCTCGAAACTCTGTCTCTGATTGTCCAACCAAAAACAGTCCCCAGTGATCAAGTCAGAGCCTGCATGTTAGGAAAAAAAAATCAGATCAGAATGTAAAGAGTTGGATCCAAACAATGTGTCTTGACCTTAACTCTAACATGTCCTACTTATGTCATCCTGTCCGATTAAAAATTGGGTCGGATGCCAAATCAGATCAGGTGTGTCTTACACTGTAGCTACTCCTGCCCCAGCCAATGTGTCCCAAGCATAATACAAATGCTTTGTGAATAGTTGAAATGTGAATTACTATGAATACATATACTTTAAGTGCAGTATTTTTACCACTTCTTTAAATAAAATATCATTCAGAAAGTCTATGTGATCACTTTACATTTTATCTGGTGTTTTGGTGTTTAGAGACAGATGGCAACAAAAGTGTTGTTGACTTTTTGTTTTACTTAAAATTTTGGACTGCATTTCAATAAAGTCTAAAAGTTTAGGCTCACGTGTAGTAGGTCTTGAAAACTCAAGACCTACTACAGGCCTGAGCTTTTCATCTTCATGGGTCATGGCTAAAACTAAATTTTGTTGTTTGTTGTTGTTGTTTAAAGGGTCGCAGAAGCATTCCTACGGCAGCCTGCCGGTCACAGTTCACAAACCTTTAGGAAAACCAAGAAGGAAACAACAATAAAATGACCATTACTGCTGAGAAAGCGTTCCATCCTGAGAGGAGCAGCAGATGTGAGCAAAGAGAAGTCTGAGGTCACTCACCGTCCTGTCCTGACTGAGAGGTTTTGACCCAGGAACCTGAGAAGATGAGGAGGTCCGTGTTCCCAAAGGCAAGCATGCGCCCAGTCCTCTGCTGTTTTTGCCAAAGTCTCGTCCCACACCTAAACACAGAGTCATACGTTGGAGGCAAAGAAATCAGTTACAGAAATCCAAAAATAATTAAGCAGGGTTTTCTCTAGACGCATTCTTAAAGCATTGCCATAGTGCTGTCTTTTGACATTCATTGAAAAATGATTTGGAGAACATTACCAGAAGTTCAAAACAGTGGAAAAGGACAATACTGTTATATTTCAATTGCAGACAATGGAACAGTGAAGAAATATTTCCAGGTACGATAACATCTGCATTGAAGCTACACTTTTGGGTTTTTTTTTTACTATAATGTCTAATTTATCACTGCTGTTTTGTCCAGGCTTTACTGCCAGTTTGCAATCAGTTTCATATAGCCTACTGGTCCTGCTTGGACTAAAAAAAAAAAAAAAAGAGATGTTTGAATGAAAGCTTTGACTCACCATGTATTCCATATTGGAGGCGGGAGGAAACACTCTGCCTCTGACTTTGTTGTGGTAATCGAGGATGGCGATCATGTCATTCTGACTAATATACCGCTTCCTTCTGGTTTTGGAAACTGTTTCGCCTTCTCCGTGGCCGCGCGCCGCGCCAAGCCCGGTGATGTTGGCACCTGGCGCGGACGCTGACGCAGCAGGTATGCTCGTTGCCAGCGCACTTGCTCCCCAAGATATGCACAGAAGTAGTAAATCTGTGGCAAATAGCTGGAGTTTCATGTTCGATTTCAAGGAAACTGCAGATGGAGTGCTTCTGAAAAAATAAACCCACACAGCAATATTTTAATCTGAGGCATCCAGACAAGCTTATTTTTGCCATATGGCAAAGAACATAAAAAATAATTAAAAAAAACCTTTTACCTTTTAAAGAGCGTCGCGACCTCCTGTTGGCTTTGCCAGCGTTGGCAGGGCAGTATCACTCCTAAAGCTTCTGTGACGGATCGCAGTAGAGAGACAAAGCAGCGATGGATTGCTTCTTTGCAGACTTTGTAAGTGTTTCAGGAAGAGTCTGATTTTGCGGGTTTATATAGTCGATTCCCGCAGTGGACAGTGGAGGAAGTGCGTTTGCCTCAGGGGTAAAACGCACAGCCCCTCCTTGTCACATGAGACGCAACATCTTTTTTTATTTTTTTATTTTATTTTTTTTTTAGCGTTTTTCTTCTTTTTTTAACGTTTAAACTTCCAAGAAAACTTATTTTGGGTGATGAAATGATATTTTATTGAAAACGAGCAAAAGGGGTGTTGCTTAAGCTCACAAAGACAAACGTTAATAGTGCACAACTTGACCCTTTGGTTTGGTTCATTAGGTTGAATAACTGAAACATTAAACTAATCTGATTTGTAATGCCTGTCTTGAACTCTTGTTGCGTTTTCAGTCATCGTTAGGCATGGCTGAAAGTTTACTTCCTTTTTTTAAAATATTTGCTTTCACATTTTCACCCAGGTGAACATGTGTTTGGGTTTAACAAACTAACGATTCTATTCTGACTGAAAACTCTAAAGTAATATGTATATTTATATCTTGATAACTGATATGGTCACATATTTGGTCATTTCCAATAATGTACAGCGTAGAAAAAAACCCTGATTACTCAACTTTTTTTTTTTGTCTAAAGTAACAGATTAAGATAAAGAGTTCATAGAGTTGCGTGACAAGTCCCCCATAACCCAAGAATAAGTGAGTATAGACAATAAAAGGATGACTGGAGGAAAATAACAGATAGTGGTTCTAAGAAATTCTATCCGATGCAGAATTATACAAATCAAATGACTCCCAACATTTAAAGTTTTCAGCCAGACAAGGTCGAATGGAGTCTGGACTGCAAAAACTGGAGTAACCCATTAAATGATTTAGAAATTATGAGCTCTGTGAACCATGAATCTCCACTTCAACGTCATCCAACAAGTGAAGAGCCATAAATTTCTCAGAGTGTTCAGAATGTGCAAACCACATTGGTAGACTGCCACTGACTGAACATGCACGTAAGCAAACAGGACAACTGACACATTACTTTAATTGCATTGTGGTGCAACTCTGCTCACCATCTTGACATATTTTTTTGTGAATAAGGTAACACAAAAGGCTGCATGTCGACATTTTATCATGTAGATGCAGGTTAGGTCTCATCCTTGCACACCAGCTCCTTGTGTAAATTAGTGAGTGCTTTCACCGAGATTGATCAGGATGTGGAAATGGAAGGAAGTTATTTTACAAGTAAAATCAACGCAAGTCCTCTTTGTCACATGCTGTACAGTATAAAGATTACACTTGTTCAAAGTGTGGTTTTAGTTGTGCCATTTGCCAAGGCAAGGATGCTAAGCCAAGTAAGAAGAAAAAGAAGAAAAAAAACCCTTCTCATGGTTTTCATTGGCAGCTGGAGAAGAAATTAAAGTAACGTGACGCAGAAGCAACGTTCCATCCCCACCGTTTTTGTTTTGCTCTCTCTTTTCTCTTTTTCTCTTTTCTTTCTTGATACAGAGAAGACTGTTGCCTTCCCAAATAATAATAAATAAAAAAAAAAACCTTCTTGGAAGTGATGAACTTTTCAGGTGCTGGATTTGCAGTGGAGGGGAATATATATCACTCAAGGGTGGAGCAGGGCAAAGACTTTTCTCCTCGGTTTCACTCCCTCTATACATCTCGGCTCCCCGCTCTGAACTGTTGCCTTTCCTCAGTGTTGCTCTGCTAAGAATTTCACATGCAGACGGAGCATAAATCATGACAAAATGTGCTGAATACGCTTACTCCCAAAACCAAAACCAAATACTTTGTTTGATATGATGCAGTGTTGTCCTTTAGTCAAAGATCGTTTAAAACTATTTATGAAAATATCGATAACTAGTGGATAGTAGTAGCTGAATGTGTTTTTAATGGATTGCAAACATTAAAAGTTTCAAACTTAGCTATCGGTGTTTTTATTTATTGATAAGAGCTGTAGCCAACAACTTAAGGAGCTTTGTGTTTCCAGGTTTCTCAGTGTACCTATGCAAACACCGCGTCTGCTCAGAACTTTGCCTGGTCCTCTCATCTGGGATCAACAATCAACCACCAGCCAAATATGCAGATGCAGAAATCTGACCCACTAGTTTGATCACCGCATGGGAATCTATACCAAGCTAGTCGCACTTACTGACGACGTGTTTTTAGTTTACTTCAAGCGACATAGGAGACACAGCAAACGTGTGGAGAGAAGTGTTCTTCTCAGATCAGACCAGAGTTGAACGTCTTGACTGATGAAACACTTTGTTGGAAATCTGATTATCTCCATAAGAAACCATCCCCAAATTGGGAAACACGACAGTGGCAGTGTCATGCTGTGGAGACGTTAATTCTTTGGCAGGGACAGGAAACTGGTCAGAGCTGTATTTGCAGTGTAGGCAACATCTTTGAGCACGCAGTCACAGCTACGAGGAACTGTTTAGTTCGAATCATTTTTGTGTGCTTTAGTCGCAGTCCAGACCTAAATCCAATCATGATATTTTGGTGAGATTGATGCAAATATCACACTTTTAGGATTTCATTTATAGACCTTTTTGGTTTCTTTCCCCAGTGCATGACACTTTTTTTTAATATATTGATTTACAGCTTAAAATCACAATAAATCCTGTATTAAACTGAGTGGTTCCAAAAAGGTTGAAATGTGGGGGGGAATAAAAAGTTTCAAGGGTATAAATTCCTTTGCAAGTTTGAAAGGACACCTGTTTCCCAGCCCTTGTCAAAGACAGTGGCTTCAGGTTGAAGATTAAAACAGCGGTGAAATAAGTTCACCTACAGCTGGAAAAGCTGGAAGCAGAAATACTGTACATCAAAAGTGAGTATTTCTCCCTCTTTTGTTCCAACAGATGCATGGACACACACAAAATCCTCACGTGCAGTCTCTCCGAGGCCCCAGATGATCTCCTCCGTCTGTCTCAGATGGCTGCTCCTCGTTTCTCTGGTGAACCCAGTGACTCCAAGAGGGGCCGAAGAGCTGTTATCATATTATCAGAGGAGTAATTAGAGCATTATTTGGGTTGCATGCTTCTCTGAGAAGGCTTGAGTGTGTTTTGAGAAGGCATTCTTTTTCAGACAGAGCATTTATTTACCTATAATATATCGTTTCAAGTCTCCCTCTGCGCTCTCCCCCTCCAGAGGCCTCCCTGAATACAAGAGTCATTGCCAGTACAGCAGAGAGGGAATGAGGTGCAGTGGTGAGCAGAGGGGAAGGCAAGAGAAGAGACACGAAACATACAGACTCAGCAAGTGTTTCACGGGTTTTCTCGATGGCAAGAGTGGTTAAAAAAAAAAAAGATTTATTATATAAGCAAGACTGAATTTACAATAATTAACTTTCTAAGATATTAGTATTGTTTTCTGATGATCTCAATGGGACCAGATGAGCATTATAAAATGATGCCTGGATGGAGGTTTCAGGTTAATATGTGGAGTTTGTGGGCTGAATTTTATACAGTTTCAGCCCTTCTGCTTGTTGACAGTGGAAAGAATAAAATATCCATCATCTCCAGTTTTCGAGAGAAAGAGACTAACTTTCACTCTAAAACGGACTATTCAAGTTCGATAAATAGTGCTGGTATTATCTCTCTACCAAATACACACACCATGGATTTGATGCTTAGATAACTGATTTTACTAAAATGACTTTTATGTCACAATGTTGTTTTGATGGGTCAAGGCTTTAAGTGGTTTCCTGTCTTTTTAAATTTCTGTTAACAATAAGGTAGTATAATTTAAGGAGATCATATATGCAACAACCAACTTATAGTGATTGATGTACACTTACTAAATATGCTATTTTTGTGCATCAGTTGTCACCTCCAACAAAGGGTTGATTAGTGTCCTGAGATTTCGTAAAAGGTAACCATGAAGCCACGGTTAGTACAGTGGAATAGTGATGTCTTTTTGTTTTGGCAGAGGGGCTAACAGAGGAGTTTACATTGGTAAGAAGCCCAGTTTCTAACATCAGGTCGGCCAGGCTGATTTCATCCACACACATCTGTTAAACATTTTATCTTTTGAATATACAGTTACACAGCAACTCCCGTAAGTTTCACACAGTCTGCTACGTTCACAGCAGGTTGAACGGTGGAAAAAAAAAAAAAAAACTGTGTGAAAATACTTCAGCTCTTTGTCCCTGAAATTAGTTTAGTAGTAAGCTGCTGTCCAATAATTAATAATAGTAATTTGGTCAATAAACATTCTCTAATTGAAGCCTTTGTGAGCCTTAGTTTGGATGCTATTTGAGCTTGAGCCGTGCATAAAGCGATACACTTCTACTAACAACTAGCTGCTGGTTATTATATTGAAGCTATGATCACTTTTTCTTCAATAAATAAGATTGGCAAGAGACTAGCCACAGCTGGTGTTTTTTGAACTATGAGCTACCATTGGGTGTTTAAAGAACAGCACCTTCCACAAACATGATTGTCGAAGATGTACTGCGCGCTGGATGTTTCTCCCTGCTGTTGTCAGGAGAAACCAAGCTGTAAGCCTGGTTGCTGTTTGACTGCTCTGTGGATTGGGCAACTTTCTCCCCGGCATTTTGTCACAAGGAGGAAACAGGCCTGAAGACAATAAAGGCAAGCTCAAGGACAGCTAACTCCAGCTGTCATTGGGAAAGACTTGGGGTACAACCTGTACAGACTGCCGGTCTTCTAGCTACAAGTGCAAACCAATAACATATTCCCCTGCACCATTAATTTCACATAAGAACCTGTAAAGTACTTCAGAGAACCATAAGCCACAGTGTCAGCAGAACACACACAATGAAACTCAGTTTTTGGGGGATTTTTTTCATAACGCTGTTTACAATATGGAGGAAAACACTAAAGGATTGCTAGGTGGGACAGAGTGAGGAAGAAAAAGGTTATTTTTCTGGAATAAGTCACTCGGTGTGTGTACATATCTATTTTTAACATGTTACATTCCTTTGCTCCCACATATTCTCACCCATCTATAAGACATTTACGGCCATCTTTGAATCCAGCGCCTTGTTAAACTGGACAGAGACGCGGCTGCGGTCACACTCAGACGTTTCTCAAGAGATTCAGATGTCACCTGAGAGAGACAGGCAAACATGAAAAATCCAACAGGGTCTAACGTTGGAGCAAAGACTTTTTATGATGTGTTTTTTTTTTTTTTTTTTTTTTTTTTTACAGGGAGAAACAAAAACTATCACCAAGGAAACCGGAGTGAGCTGCGGAAGCCAAAATAAGCAATACGGACTTTAATAAAAAATAAAAAAAATAAATAAATAACAGCAGACGTTTTTATGCCCACTAATTTGAAATATTTTTAACTATTTAAAATTAGCGGTATTTATTTGAGTGGGACTAGAAAGTTTAGTAAATAAATTGTAGCTTATCAATGGTCTCTGTGACAAAACTTTTCCAACATACCAGTACTAGTGAACTTTTATAAATGATGCCTACAGATCCCAAAAGAAGCATTTAGTAGAGCTCATCCTGAAAAGAGAAAGAAAAAAGAATTGAGAAACTATGTCTGTGTTGGATACATATTTAATATTTTGGCAGTTTGCTGTACTGACAAAAGCTCAGTCTTTTCTCTGAAAGTAAGCACAGTGTTATTTTATAACAAAAAAATAAATAAATTCTTTGAAGCCATTTAAAGCCAGGTGTGGTGTTGTGATACTTTATGATTGGCAGTGCCAACGTAGACCCTACAGGCAGTCTAGACAGGAGATGAGCGATAAGCTGGGTCCTGGTAGACCGGCTGGTACTTTTATGATCTCGGCCTCCAGGACTCAGAATTTATATAATATGTAATTGCATTGCAGATATGTTCCAGCCTTGTGATCGTGTCTAATTCATGCACAATCAGGCCATCTTTATAATTACTTACTGCTGTAAAATCAATTATATGTTTATGTTCAAAGGTAAGAAGCAACAACCCAAGCCTATAACTCTGTGAGGGCGATTTAAGCCCTGACCTTTGGTTGTTTGGCGCATGCTAAGAGCTTTTGAGTGCTGGGAAGCACAGGCGATGCCTGCCACCTGTAGCTCTTGTGTTCAGAGTGCAGCGGTGACATTTGGTGAAGTGTACCATTCACTGTTAAAGGCTATGCAAATTGTAAAGTTGGATTGTTTTGTTTTATGTCACACTTACCTCCTTGATCCTCTTAGAGGTCATTCAAGTAGCTTCCTGCCAGCAAACCCGTGCAACAAAGTACAATAGCACGAGTGACACCATTGTTACACAGCTGGTTACTTCTCACATGTTCTAGGTAGAAACCGTTTCTTTCATACGTTTTGATTGTAAATCTGGATTTCTGCACTATTTTTGGTAGATTCAGAGAGATCGCAGCTGAGGATCAAACTTACGCTTTGCCGTATTTCATGAATTGTTTGAGCTGATTAATATCAGACTACATGGAAACATTGGATAGCTGCTAGGAAAAGACAGTACTTCCACTCTGAGGTTCTGTGCTAATTGACTTCTGTTCAATTGCTAGAGGTTTGTGTTAAAGCAGTCACTTGACAAACTGTTTTAGACTTTTATTTTTACAGTAATTTCATGCTTTGAAATCGATCAAAAAAATTCAAAGTCATTTTAACTTTTTAAAGTTCAAGTCCAACTCGACTTCAGCATGTTGCTCCCCGAAAGAAGGATATTACAAATAATCAAAACATTTTTCACTCTCTCATGATTTTTATGAGTAACTCTGCACCGTAAAAGAAACACTGGATGTTTAGTGTTAGACTGGCTTCTTGCGTCTTCATCTCCTTCATCTCTGGGAGAGTTCGGATCAGTGACGTTGAACCCATCAATCCAGCATTAGTTGGCTCTTGCCAAGGTCATATTTATAATGGTATCAGAGTTTGTCTTGGATCCCACTTATCAGTTCAGCTCAGGCTTTCTTGCGCCGTCTGTGTTCCACACCAATGACGGATTCCGAGTTAAGACGAAAGAGGGGTCTCCGAGGAGTTCTGGGAATTCCCTCTTTTAGCCCCTCGTCTTCGTCAGTCCTGCACTTGACTCTCCAAGGTCCTTCCAGGTAGTCATGACTGGTCTTAATTTCTGAGTATTTCCCATCAGGCTTGCCAGAGCCTACTCAGTGTTGCTGATAAATAAGGAGGACATGGCAGAAAATATCTCTTCAGATGACTTGTGGCGGTTTAAGAATGCCTTTTCCCCTCTTAAGCATATTTCAGCTTTCACTTTTCAATCCAGACAAAATATTCATCACATTCTGTTTTTTGCCACGGTTCAGACCCGTGTTGTGAGACTCACATGTGCTCCGTATTCCGATTATTTCAGGAGAGTTGTAAAGGCATGTAAACATCAGGACATAAATGACGCCTCCCTGTTCAGCTCCTCCAATTAGATGGAACTACGAGTCAGCTGAGCTTATCGTGAACTCTCCAGTCCATTGCTTGGTTAATGGCATAATGAGAAGCATTGTTGTGATGTGTCAGAAAGAGCAGGAAGTTCTTAAAGAGACAGAGGTCAATGCTAAGGTATCCCGTTGCAAAATCAAATTTCTTTTAAGTCATGTTTTATAGCATTTTTTAAAACAACTGAAGGTAACATATTGCTTGTGGCATAAAATGGCACACTGTGCCTGGAAAATACATAAAACTGCCCCATTAAAAAGAAAAATCAATAGTTACAAATGAACTTCTTTACATTTCATATTTGCTCATAGTGTCCAAAAGTCTTTAAGGAGTATTATATAACACTCCAGGTCAAAGGTGTGACTTAACACGCAGGCCTTTTTTTGCTTAGTCATGCTTCAAAATGGGTAAGACGAGGAAAAAAGGTCATTAAATTGATCTTTGTAAGTCAGGAAATTGTTACAAGAAAATAGATCATCACTTAAACCTGACAAGGAACATGCTAATAATTGAAATAGGGAGGGCAAGCATCCATGGCAATCACAAGTTGCTATCTAGATGCAACTGCTTCTTTGTAAGGCATTCTGTAAACAAACATTATTATATATAATCAAGTCTCATTTTTCACAAATTGTATTCTGCAACATATAAGATAATCTGTATTCAAAAAAATTCCAGATTTTTTTGGTTTCTATTTCATTGTATTTTATTGTCTTTTTCTGTAAGTACCTAATTAATTTACAGTTGTTTATGTTATTTTTAGTTATTTTTATTTATTTTTTTATTTTTTTTTTACTGTGCTGCCATAGCAAGTGATTAATCCCACTGTGTAATAAAGGAATGTTCTATTCTATGCTGTATATATCCACAGACTTAAACACACAGAGTTGGTTAAATACTGCTAGGTTTTTAACCGGAATAGTGTGTTTTGACCACTTTTTCTTTTACTTCTGTGTAGTTGCCCAACATTAGCCTTTATGGTCAATTTAATTCAAACAGAAATAGGTCAAACAAAACAGCTCATATTCAACAAAAGTGAGACAAACGATTTCAGGTTGTTTTGTTCCTCTTTCAAATCACCTCCAGCATTTATACTGTAACGTCCCACTTTTTCCAAGAAAATAGGTCTCCAAATGAACGCACACTGAAGGAAAGCACAATCAACGTCTCCTCGAACTCACTTTTGGCTTTTTATATCGACGAGTGCTGCCAAACGCTCATTCGCAATCAGGCGTCACACATGAAATGTTTTGAAATTCTACTACTTTTCAGCCTCTCCGCATTGTAAACCTTCCCTTTGTTTCCAGAACCCTATAAGCCATGCACTATGAACTTGCAGATGTTGTGTCCCGGCTGCTGTGAATTTCTGTAGCTGTTTCAAGCTGCATTGCATAAGACTGTTTTGATTTTTCTCCATTCATTCAGGTAGACTGACGCTTGTTCCAACCGTATTCCTGGCTTCAATGACGCTGGAGCTTAATTGACTTAAAATGTTGGAGTCGTTTCAGTTTGTCCTGAATTTGCACCTGTAGAGATAATCAGATAGCAGACTTTTCAGCCAACAGAGAAAGACTGGATCTTTTGGGAACTAGAAAACTACCGAGGCAAATATTCCTCTGTTTTTCTGCAGTAGAGGAGCACATCCAAAGTTCATTATATCGGAAAAGGGGAACGTTACATCAGCATTGCGTAACAAAAGATGGCTCCTATATTTTAGTCTGACCTGAACAACTTGTTCTATTATTTGTTTTATTCAATTCAGTTCAGTTTTATTTCTATAGCAGCACCAATTCACAACGAATATCATCTCGAGGCACTTTGCAGAAAATGTATGTCAATCCAATCACACATGCATTCCAGTTGATCCTACAGCAGCGTAAGCTCAATTAATTATTCAAAATAGTTTAATAAAATCACCTAAGGAAACATATCAGACTGCATTGAGTTTTATCATAAAGCTGTGCATTTTTAGGAATTTATAAATGATGAATCATCCCAAAATCCATGTCAAATTTTGTATAATATGTCTATGGATCATTTAAGGTTTATCTGCCCTAAACTGCAGCGCTCACTCTGACAGGAATCACTTTGTTATCAACCAGGAAATTTGTCTGGGTCTTGGTAGACCTCAGACTGATCAACTCTGAGCCAAAACAAATCTGACCAGCTGCTGGATTTCACCTCTGGTTTGTTCAGCAGTGAGTGTGAGCAATGCATCCTGGCCTCCCCAAAGCCGATGCACATTTCCTGTCCCTGCTTCCCTTGGAATATCAAAGTGCTACAGGGGACTCATCAAGAGAGGCTGCTGCCGCTGCACAAGCTGTCTGTGTTCCCAAAAAAGCTGCACATGGCCATGATAATGGCAAGACTATTTGTCATAATGAGTCTTTATTGATCTTAAACAGCAGAGTGTCGTCTAAAGATGCAAAACAGAGATTTAATCTCGACAGTAGGCACTTTTCTCTCTGACATGACGGGGCAATAGAAAACAGCCGTATTTCAAAACCTTACTTGTGTTTTTGCTCCACTAAAGCAAACTATGTGTTAAATAGTCGCATATTTATCAAAAGATGATAAAAGAGGGAAGGGACAGAGTTATTCTGACTTCACTGAGAGACAGAAAACAATTGTCCTTCTACTGTTTGCCATACATCTTAAGCTATTGATGACGTTAGACAAATACCAACAGTCTGAATTAATATGACACACCGTAAAATGCTAAATATATCACGAATACAACAATTGAAAATCTCGATTTAGTAGACAGCAAGTAATCTACCAGCAGCTACACAGCCTGTCTGGTTTATATATCAACATTTGTTAACATTTTAAGAACTATGTAAAATAAAAATATATTGTGAACATGTCTGCCATGTCTGCCTCCATTTATGGGATTCAGTGCTGTTCCTTTACTTTGTGTTTACCTTCCTCCATATTTCAAGCTTCCTTCAAACACCCCAGCCTGACACTGCAGACATAATTCAAGTCTCCCAGTGCAGCGACCCTTCTCATTGACCCCTGCATCACCTGCCTGACTACTTACATTTATGAGGAGCTCATTGTTACAAGACTTTATCAAATTTCCTGAGAGTATCTCTTTGAAATTTTTGAATTTGCTGTAATCTGCCCTGGTGGAGTTTACACATTTAACCAAGACAAGATTATATGCAGTGCCTATAAAACGTATTCATCCCCTTGCACGTTTCACCCTATTTATTGCCTTTTCAGGTCAATATGATCAATATGATCAACAAAATGTGGCATGTTTTACAAAAAAATTACTAAAAAACATTAAATGTCAAAGTGAAGACTGATTTCTACAACATGATGACAATTAGAAAATATGAAACACAAAATACGTGATTGCATAAATATTCCCGCCTTTTAAAGCTACAGTATGTCATTTGTATGTATGTCACAAAAATATGTTTCAAAACTGTCACTATGTCATCACAGTATAACATGCCACAAGCTGTCTGCAGGAACACACTGTTCTTTTCGAAACAGCCAATCAGAGCCAGGAGGAAGGTTTGATTTTCAACATTTACGCTAAGCGACGACGCCAAAACAGATTTCTACTGCAGATAAGGTAGAACTTCTAAGCAAACCGTTACGGCAAAATTTTTAGCTGTCCTGTTAAATATGCTATTTTAGGTAGTATATTTACATTTCTACATATTTTGAGTTATCATTAAAATAGCCATAATACTGTATACAGCATGTTAAAATTCAAAACTCACCTTTGCCCTGATAAAATCAAAGCCTCCTATAAAGATGTTCCACAGCATAAAGCTGATTGTTTTGGTGTCCCATGTTGGTGAAATATGACATGAAAAGTTGGACAGGAAGAGCTTTTGGACTGTTGGGCTGTTAAAATATCACATTGTCATAAAACTGAAAGTATCTGAACCAGAAAGGATCTTTGTGTCCAAGAAACTTTACTGATTATGGTGAAGTTAAGGTGGAAACATGTCTCGAGTTTTTCCAACAATGTTGAAGTCTTTGACATGGCAGAAAGACTGCAAGCTTATATTCAGCTTAAAGATGAGCGTATAGACACACTGTCAGGCTGTGAACAAACTATAGATCATTCTGCACAGTAAAGGCCAAGCAACAAGATCCAACACCAACTTGCAAGAAGAACAATTCTGTATCTTATGTGCACAGCTTTCTTTTTTTTTTTTGGAACAGCTAAAGTGACTGCGACTCCCACAATTAAGCACTTCTCCTCCTCAATTGCGTATCTTTTATTGCTTGATGAAAAAACAGTTCGACACAGTAGTACATGTGAGGTATTTCTCAACAGCGTTTTAATGACAAACCTTTCTCTGCCCTCTGACCTGTGTGGCTGAGTCCCCAGACACACAGTAGCAGAATGATTCCAGATGGAGGAAGTCTGCGGTGGGAAAAGTTTTGCCATTAGAGGATTCGCCACATTTCATGTTTCATCCAACACAGGCCAATCTCAGTGCGAACTGCCTGTTGGTTATTCTCGTTTTTGCGACGTTCTCCAACAAATCTTGAAAAGTTTCTCTGTCAGCGTGAGAATCGAGCCTCTTATTCATGCATCAGGTAAAGAATACTAAAGAGAGATTTTCACATTTTGTTCCCTAAAGGCCCCTGGAAAAGCCATTTCAGTCGATACTTAGTGCATGTGTATTAAGTAAAGCACGAAGAGTGCATGCTATCATTGACTTCTCAACTAGGTACGTTTTCCCCTGCTTCAGTAACACTGTCTGTGAACTTTCCTAATGGTATAAACATGGATGTCAAAAAGAAAAAGCAGGTGCGTTTTACTCGTGATCCGTTCACGTCAAACTTCGCCTCAGCTTCCTTAATTGCATTCAATTTTGAGAAATATGTGCTTCCAACCTCTATAGCCTCAGAAAAGGTGGAAGCATTTCCAAAATATAGCTTAATTGCCATAAAAATGTCATCCAGTCACTTTGTTCACATGCAGCGAGTTTATGTCCAACTTCAGCTGGAGAAATCACTGGACAGGCACCCAAGTGGTGTCAGCTGCTGCAGGGACGCATATGCTCGAAGAATTATGTAACATTAACCTTCTTTCAAAGATCTACAATAAGACCCATTGGCAAAAATATGAATTTCTCTTTATGCGTCTTTTCACAGTGCCTCGTATGACTCAGTAGCGGTCGTCTGGACAGGATACTCTTTGGATTTGCTTGTGGACAAAATGAGTTGGCTAAGCTTGGCATGTGAAATCCTCTAATAAACATGCACATGTGCAATTAAAGGTGAACAGAGTGTGTCTTATATTACACTTCTCTAAGGTGATGCAGGGTGAGGAAAAAGAGGAAGGAGCAATGAGCTAACAGTGGTTGAAACAAAAGCCAGTTTGTTTGAGGCAAGCCATTGATGTTTATTTTTACACTTTTCAAAAAAGAAAAAAAACATACGTTAAAATGCAACGCGGATCTCGCATTAGGTGCTTTCCTCAACATGCATAGGCAAGCTAAATGTGACTGTCGTGAGCTAATGCTTTCAAACTATCTTTTTTGTCTTGCAGGTTGGTGTCTCCCAGGTCTTATGAGCTGGGCTACAGGTGTTTGTGTGTCTGGGCTTGAGCTCCTCCACTGTTCAGGCGTTGGCGACCTGGATCCAGAGCGTGGAGTACATAAAGCTGTCTGTTTTATTCCTCCGGGTTGCTCTCCACCTCCACTCTTTCCGCCTCCTGCTCTGCTCTGCTGCCAGGCTTCATCTCCATCTTTCTTCTAAGCATACACGTTACACTATTCATACTCACACTCACATTCATCAGTAATAAATGGTTCCTTTATGCACCTTTTCTCTTAAAATGGTCTCCCATTCTTTGCTATATCACTCAGCCAGTCAATAGTAGCCAAGCACAAATGAATTAATTTAATTTTTTTTTTAATAACCAGCAGTATGTCCAGTATTTGATGTCTGTTATTATAATGGGATGAAGGGTGTAACATCCATAGTGTTCGTTGGCATTTGGAAAGAGCAAGGTAGTTTTTGCCATGATGTCTACATTCATTTTTTTTTCCATTTGTTTTGATCCAGTATAACGCTAACTAGGACCATGATGGCAGCCTTATATACCTAAACAATGGAGTAAGTGCCATAAAATACTGTGTTTTTGCAAATACAGATGGTGCATTCATATTTTTGGTCAATTAATTAGGTTTAATTTTTTTTTTATTAATTTCTGTGAGATAAAAGCTTTCAACATCCTGGACTTTGCATTTTGAAGATAGGTTTTGTCAGGTTTGACTAAACTAATTATTTACTCTTCATGATAAAGACACTTGCTCAAAGTTCATTTTACAGCAAGTAACTTTTTTTTTTCTAAACCTTTCTAAGTTCAGGCACCTAACATTCCAGCAACTAGGTTTTTTAGTCCTATCAAATGATACAGTGTCTTTTGCAATGCATTACAGTGCCACATGAATGTGATGAGTCTACATAGTTTTTTAATGGAGTCAAATCCCATCTATACCGACAAATCTGGGATCGCTCATTGCGGGGTTTTTTTTGTTGTTGTTTTTGAACGCTTACAATTGCTTGGCCCTCAAAGGCAAAACCTTAAGACTCAGGTATGTAAATACAGGGCGGACTGAACATAAACACCTCTATCCAACACTTAGTTGGCTCAAAGTGGCATCTTGGTGAGTTTTAACAGACTGTTTTGTTTGGAGAAGCCTAAACAGCAAAGAACATACAGCAGAAAACCTGGACGGCTAAAATCACTGGGTGTGAAATGAATCACTCATTTAGTGTTACTTGATTTTGCTTTTTTTTTTTTCCTTATCAGTGCTTTTTCATGCATAGAAGAGTATAATTGCTATTGGGTACAGTAAATTAGTTGCTTTCTCTGTTGTTGTTCTGACTATAACTTCATTTCTCTTATCTCTGATCTGAGGTCTCCTTCCTCGCTTTATGTGGTACTAAGGCCAAGTCACGATCCATACAATCTCCCTATACATATATGGAAAGTTTCTGGGGCCCCTCGTTCAGATTTAGACTGAAGGCTGAAACTAAATACTGATGAAACATGAACACCAGAAGTATTTGTATTAGATCACCAGCCGAATGAGTTTTATGTACTTCAGCGAGCCTTTCATTGCGCATGGTGATAGCATGGATCAGAAGTAATCGTGCACAAATGTAAACGTCAGAGGCTATCCACTGATTAGTATGAGTCTGTCACATTCAGACTTTTAAGCTTAAAGATGACTGATTGCTTTACTTTACGCGTTTTCTGTGTCTACAAAACAAACTCTCTCCTTGGTCTCTTATTGTCCTCCTAACCACAGCTGAGTCGACCTCCTCTTACAACTTTTGAGAGACTACCTAAATTAACTGCATCCTAAAGCAAGTAAGAATGGGCATGATTCTCCCTGTGGTTCCAACCCCTATCCCAACAGCAGGCACAAGGCCTATTGCTTCCTGTGTGCAAAGGTCTTTGCTGTGAGAATGTTTTTGACTTGTGGAAAGCATTCACTGGCAGTTCCTGTCGTGCTCTGAGGGTGAAGCGAGGACACGCTATCTACCACCTTTCGTTGTTGTTAGCAGAGAGGAGGAAGGGTACAATTACCATAGCAGCCAAGGGTTTCCCAAGACCATGACAATAACTTACTTGGAGTACCACAGGAATGGTGTTCCAGAATGGACAGTGAACTTATAAGTTACAGTGGAGCAAGCTCATCACTAACATGCTTAAACTATAGTATGCAATGCACAGAAGAGCTGGAACCCTCACGTTTCACCAGGAGTTACGAAATGCCCACTGTACACTATAAGACCTCTCATAGACCCTACACACGCAATCCACATTTCAGTAGAGTTTTGTAGATTTCTTTGAATCCTGTGCGGAGCGAGGTCTAAAAGAATGTTCTAGAGCTAAATTTATTGATACTGCCATATAGTTTGGTCAGAAACAAGCTTATATGCTGTTGCCATCGGATGAGCCTCTTACTACCAAAGTGGATGCTATAAAAAGCTTCATTATTGACAGATAGCAGATGTAATAAATTAACTCTTTGTGCTTTAACAATAATGTAATACTAATAAATAACTTTATAGATGATAATCCAACACTGAAAGCTGCTAACCCCCTTCCAGTATACGAATCCTCTGGTCTCTTCTCGGCATGTGTCAGTTTTGTGACCCTTGTCATCAAGAACAGGCAAAGGAAGCACATTCCTGGAACTCAACCATACACACAGGAAAAACGGTGGGTGGCAGTGACGTAAAAGGCCCTCAAAGAACATACTATTAAGACCCCACCAAAACAACATTCGCTTATTTGCTGCTTTTCCTTACATTCCCCCCTCGTTGGAGAATGAATGGAGCTACCAGACACCTTGAAAGATCAAAAAAAAAAACTTGCCAGTCAGGCAAGCCATAATTTTCTTTCTTGTTATGTTATCGTAGTAACGTTTTGAAACAGCCGGGTATAGATTTTTATTAACAGCAGAAGAGATATGGCGTCTAATAAACAGAAACAGGCTTTTACTGAACCAGGGTGGTTTCAAGACGGTTGCTTTTTTCCTAAATCTCTGGGATTTATTTAGTTGATGTAACTGTGTTATTACAAAGAGTCATTAGAGGAGTGACGTAGCCTGGCACAAAGACATGCAGTTAAATGCATCCATTTCAAGGAAGCACCACATACACACTCACACAAACCACAGTGGGGGAGAGATTATTAAATAGGCCCGTGGGGATTGTTTGCAGAACCACCTCCAGCCGACTAAGAGTAAAATTGCACAGCAAAAGGATACGTGTATTTCCGCGCACATTCACAAGATGGTCACTCCATGTACTGAGTTTGTGTGCTTTGTTCGTTTCTTTTGGCACCGCCAGGTGCTTTTGGTCCCACTGGGTTCAACTATACAAAGCCAATAGTTTAAACGTCACATATGAGCAATGTTCAACTCAAGCACGCCTGTGAACTTCCCATATTGCATAAAAAGCTGACATAATATCTACAAAAAAACCCAAAAAAACACAAATATATGTATCCAGCTTTTTTACAGTGAGTGAGGTTATGACTGTGATTTCTGGACAGTGATTGGACAACTGGCACCTGATAACGCAGCAGTTTTGTAAAAATAAAAATGAGACCTAGTCTCAGTATTTACCATATAAACAGAGGCAAAATTGTGAAATTAGATGGACAGATAGATTTTACATTTATTTTGTCAATCAAAAAATAAATGTTATTTTTTTGCTACTTATTATGTCAGTAAGTAGCAAAGTAAATATATTGTTTATCCCTATTGTGTAATTTTTGTGTACCTTCAGTAAGACAAAATGTCTTCTGCCAGATGAAAGGTATATCTGTTATTCATTGTGAGTGCTTCCCTTTGTATTTGTCTGTAGAGTCAGTCATGACATAAAAAAAGAAGATGCTTAAAACCTTTGCACACTACTTAAGTTCTCAGTTGTAAAGCAATATCCTTCTCTAAATATCTTTAAAAAATAAAAAATTCTTCACCCTAAACATCAGCTTTTTATAATTTGTCTTCACTGCGCTGCACGGAACGGTCTCAAAGGTGGGACGTTGATGGGATTCCCCATCAATTTGCAGAACTGCCCTCTTCAAGTCGTTCTGCAAACATTTATTTTGGATTTAGGACTTGGTTTTCAATATTTACTTTCGTCTTCTGTGTCCATTTTATGTTAAAGCAATCTGCCTGCTTAGCCGCTGCCCTGTTGCATGACTCACTTTTTCTTGTGGTTCAGGTCACAGAGACATTAACATGCTTTCATGCCTGTCAATATTTTATTTAATTTTTATTTTTTAGGTTCTTGGAAGGTCAGACGTCTCAGTTCTGTATTTGTTTCTTATGTTTTTAAGACTTTTGTAAAACCATAATCATTTTAAAAGGTATATTATTTTTAAGAAATATAAATGCATTTAAAGAGTTCACAAATCTTCAAGTGACAATATTACGATCAGGCATTAAAGTTATCCCACTAATATTTTTAAAATTTGCAGCCTTGTGCCAGGTAGCTGATCATGCAGATGTGCAGATCCAAAATGTCTCTACAAAGTGGTCCTGCTTTCAAACCACGTCTTTTTAAAAATCCTTTAAAAAAATATGAAAAGGAAAAAAGCACTAATCTTTAAGTGAAATGGTGAAAGTTGACCAGCCCGTAGCTTAGGTTTTGAGAAATAAGGTAGTTTTAAAAAGACAGAGAGGAGTGGGGATGCTGTATATCTTACGTGGGTCTGTTGTGGAGAGGCTAGCCTCTTCTGAAATCATCTGTTGAAGTTGCAGCTCATAAACACAGTCCTCCTCTTCATGAGACAGTTATTAAAAAAAAAAAAGTCTCTTCAGTCAGAAGCTTCTCGAGATTCGTTGCAACACCGACTGCTATGGAATACACTTCCTGTCCACAATCCTTTTGTGTAAAGTTTCAGACATCAAGGATTTTAAATGTATACTAATTAGATTGAGTTATATTGCCTTGGCTTTTCTGCAACGTGGAATCTTTTTCTCCTCAAACTTTTTTTGTTTCTTTCTGCGGCCATCATTCAAGCAGTACTTCAACCACAAAAGGCCGAGCCATCAAATTATGATGCATCTTTTTCTCCCTGCTGTAAAATACTTGATACTGAGGGATAATAAACTTTATGAACCCTAACACCTCAAAAATGTATAACTGATCAAATTTTAATTTTTTTTTTTTTTTGCTATTTTGTTATTAGTCTATCTTATGTACTTAATGTTTTGTTATTTTATTGTACATAAATCATTTAGGCATCACAGAAAAAAAAAATTGTTGGGAAATACACTTTTTGGGTTGCCATTACATTTCAATAAATTGGTTTGATTTAATTTGAAAAAAATGGCCCCATTCTTTCCAGCTGTGACTCCACTGGGATTTCTTTTATTTGTCAACATATATACAGAGGTGTTAAAAAAAAGTATTACCACCTAAAGATTTCTTGTTTTTTTTTCTTCTTTTCATCAGACAATATAATTATTGTCTGCCTCATCAAAAATATTAAAGAAAAGCAGAGGAAATACAAAAACCCATTTTCTACCAAATTGTGATTGTATTTGTTAGTGAGAAAGCAGTTCCAACCACTTGGACCTGATTTGAAGATGTTTGATATTTGTCAAATTGTATTAACCTCTCACGGCTATGATAAAACCTGTGAAGCATAGAAGTTCCTTAAATAGAACATCCTTGACATCAAAAATAAGCCTAATTTTCCTCAAAATAGAGTTATTGTCCGCTGTTGGTCCAGAAAGGTTAACAAAGGATATTTCTAAGACTTAGGAACTGCGCACTCACAATGAGAGTCATTGTCCACAAATGGAAAAACCATGGAGCATTGAGCAGTCGTGAACCCTCCCAGGAGTGGCCAGCCTACCAAAATTACCTCAAGCACACGTCAACAACTTATCCGTGAGGTCCCAGAAAACCCCTCATCATGTAAAGCGGCACAGGGCAAATAAGGTCAAGTACAAATTTAACTGTTCAGACTGGTGGGAGATTCTTAATTTGTTTCTTTCCCATTTTCAGTTTTATTTTTCTCAGTATTCACCCTGTTTGACAAAAGCATTTTTTTGGTTGGAAAGTGTTTAATTTCTTCTTCTTCTTCTTTGATATAAGGAGCTTAATGTTTCCAAAAAAAAAATATGTCAAAAAAATAATATTTGGATATTATAGGCGGTACCTGTCTCGCCCTCAGAGCTGTCCGCTGCTTGAGCAAAGGGACATCTGTGGGACCTGTGGTGTTTAGTTTAAGGGACAGTGGCCACAGCTTGGGTTGGATCGAGTCTTGTCTAGACTGCTGCTTCTGGTACAAACAGAGTAAGGCAGGACTGAAACAAACAGTGGTAAAAAAAAAAAAAAAAAGTCTGCATGATGGAACGTATATTACGGAAAAAAAAATCTTATAGAAAATAAAAAAATTCTATTTCTCCATCAAAAGTTCAAACGGGGGCACTGTTTGAGCCTTAGGGCGTCAAGTCTAAAAAATTCCTGAAGTAAGTCTTTGGCTGTAGCAGCTGTGCACCCTATCACTTGCCAAAGTTTGGAACATCTTGTTACCAACGGTAGCCAAATGACAGTAGGGGTGTGATGTTTCCATCCATCCATCCATCCATTTTCTCGCACCCTTGTCCCTTAATGGGGTCGGGAGGGTTTGCTGGTGCCTATCTCCAGCTAATGTTTCAGGCGAGAGGCAGGGTACACCCTGGACAGGTCGCCAGTCTGTCGCAGGATGTTTCCCTTCGCCTCATCTAAACTTAAGCATAATGTGTTTGATAACCCGGGGTGCATATTTTCTTCAAGGAGCTCTAATCTCAAGCAATCTGTTTGCAGCTATACATAAATGCAGATTAACTTTTGCATGTTGAATGTGCTGTCCTCATCTAAACTCCACAGAAGCTGTCCAGTAGGTATTATATTAGGTTTTAGGCAGTAGGTTAATAGACACTTCGATAAACTCACAATGTCATGCAAGTTCCGTGTAATCCTTTTTTTTTTTCTTTGTGGCCGCAAAATATGATAAAACAAGTTAAATCAATCAAGTTTATTTGTATAGTACAATTTAGCAACAAGTCAGTTCAAAGTGCCTTACATCACAAAAACAATTGAGAAACTAGTGGCTTACATTTTGAGAAGTGCTATTATCAAAATCATCAACACATGTCAAATACATTCGTCAGTGTTCCAGCTGTTAAGGTTCAAAAGCTGCTCTAAACAGGAGGGTTTCAAGCATAAATAGGAAGGATATTTTAGTAACTTATTTTGTCAACTTATCTGGTATTTTACTAGCCATTTCTCTTGTATGTAATTTCAAGGTCAAATATATCAAACAGTAGGAGGAGAGGACTCTTTCCACTGCGCTGATGTTAATGGGTTCAGGCTACCCAGGGAAACCAGAGCGCTAATCCTCCTTGGATACAGTCACATCAATAAAACCGGTCCACCATTTAATACCTCCCCCTTGAAGCAATGAAATACTGGGGAGATTCACAGCCAAACAAGAAACTTTAACTCGCTTTATTTTCACTTGATGCAACTCTTTTGTATCTCTGTTTTAAAGTGAAAAAAAAGGCTTTTGAAAAAAACAAAACAACAAATCAAACAGGAATGGGTAAAGACAACTTTAGGACGTCTTAAGGCTCATTTTACATTGCAAGTTTTTTTTCAGGAAACATGCTGTTTGTTCATTTACTCTTTCTGCAGCAGTATCTTGTGTTATCGGGAAAGGAGTCCAGAACTGAAAAGGTTTATTATAATACACCCATAAAGCAAGAGACCTTGGAAGCAGTTATGAGTATAGCTTTCATAGCAGTCTTTATTTCCTTTGAAATGCTTAGTTTCCTCCTCAGTGTTCCCCACCTTTCAGACAGTTATAAAACAGACAGACCTTTAATTTTACGGGACGTGTTGTATGGGAATATTTGTCTGGCTGCGAGCCAACTCCACCAAATAAAATCAGCGTTAATGATGTAGGGTAAAATGTAGCCTCCTATGTTTGCGTTTGGCTTGTGTGTGGTTTGGTGGACTGTTCATTCTGAAACAAGTGTTTCTCATTATGTCGAGTATTGTGCTTGGCAGGAGGCTCCGCAAATCCTGCCAATGCTTAATCTGCTTCCCAGAGCCTGCCTAGAATACCATATATAGTTTCACCTGTTATCCTGCTCACTGCTAAGAGATAATCCGCAAAAGTTTTCATGTGTTTTTAAAAAAAAAAAACATTTTACGAGCTGACGTCATGTCAAACATGACGTCAACTTGTCCGCTGGTTTTGTAAGTATTTAACTAATTAAATTTTGATGTTAACATGTTGGCGTAGCTGTAGAAAACAATCCTCTGAGCTTACTGGATTGTCTCCAGTGACCTCTGCAATTTTGCCAAGTCTTAAGAGTTCAGAGAGAGCTAAACTCCATAAAAAGGGAATGCTATTTTAGATGCAAATAATAAGAGCATCTATCAAAAGTAAGGAAACTGCTCTTGCTCAGGCCACACTTCAATTTGGAAATCAGATGGTTGATGCTTCAGAGCTAATGGAACAGGAATCTAGTTAATCTGCAACAAGAATTTTTGGTTTAGGAGAGATTTGCAGCGCTATATAAAAATAATTTTTTAAAAAGTATTGGCTCTCTTACCGCTGCCATCTGCTTTTGCTCTTTTAAAATCACATTTAGATGTTTCAGATTATTAAACAAATCCTAAAATCCCACTCCAGAAAATAGTGAACATGCAGGATGCCGTTTTTAAACGTCATCTCAAGAGGTACAGAGGTGGCACCGCCTTGTTGTGTAGGTATTTTTCAGAGGAATGGAGCTCTGCGCAGCAGAGTTGGCATCCAGAGAAATAAAAATGATGTGAAACTATTGAGGCAATGTCTCAAGACATCAGCCGGGAAGTTTAAAGCTTGAGACCCTAATAACACAGTCAGGTTAGTTGCAGCCCTCGCCTAAATATCTTGCAATGATAAGCAGGTATGTCAAATAAATGGATGGATTTCATCGTTGCAGTTTATTGTCATTTAAACAGCACCAGTGATTCCCTCTAGCAGTATTTAGACTTTATCCATATTCCACACAGCAACTTTTCTCTTCTAAACAAGCACGCTGTGGTGTGGAGCAAAGCAAACAAAATTGTCACCTGAAACATTTGGAAAAGTAAGGTTCATTCTAATCAACCCCGAGCCATTTTCCAACAACTGCAGACGTAGAACTTGAAGTTGAGGAAATTTCTCCGAAGGATACGTCTTCAAAGTAACTCATGTTGTCTGTCTTGTTGGTTTTTAACAGAGACGTGGAATTTGTAACACACCGGTGAGAGCTCTGCAGCTTTGACCCATCTCTGCAAATAGAGCACCTCTTTGAAGAAAAGCACACATTTAAGGAACTACAAGACTCCTTCAAAAGGATTCACGATCAAAGTTAACCTGAGACCCTTGGAGCCTCACACAGGCCACGCACAGAACAATTGAACAAAAAAAAAAACGATCTTACAGGAACACAGAAAGCACAAATCCTTTTCCAACTGTCCCCACAACTCCCACAGTGAAAAACCTCTTAGCTACTAACAAAAATCAGATTTTTATTTTTTTTTTCTGTGTTGCTTTCCCCCAGGTCAAGGAGGACAAGCTGACTGTGGAGGACAAACTGCACAACTCAGCTGATTTTGATCATTTCTGCAATTCTTTGTTGTTAGAACAAAAATAAGTCATAACATCAAAACTGCAGAACAAAAGTAGGCAATTAAAATCAAACTAAAAAAAATGATGGCATCATTTTGAAAGGGAGAGTGCCAGCATAACCCAACTAGGAACAATGGGCTGCAGAACGTGGTCAGCCTCTGGGATTGGCTTATTGAGAACCAGTGCTGGCCAACTGACTCATAATTCAACAAATCAATCAGCTGTATTTTTTTAATCTATATTTGAATTTACTTGCATGCTCAGCATTTATATAGTGAATTGTACATGAATCCAAAGTCTGTTGGGTAGGGTAAGGGTAACCAAACATTGGGCCAAAGGAGCCTCGTGATTTATAGACAGTCACAATCTGATCAAATGTCTCTAAATGTATTTAACAAGCTTAATTTTACCATATTAGGATAATAAAAAACATAACAATAATGTGAATATTAGTGGGTTGTGTTTGTGGCATTAACTCATACTAGAAAACACAACAATCATTTTGATCAAAATATTAGTGAATATTTTATTCAGGCTCATGTACTGACATACATTCAAATTGTTGATCAAAACTAACTGTGATGCCAAAAGACTGAAATCAAGTAAAGCTAAACTTAGAAAAGAAAGAAAAAAAAAACTGCTGAGCTAACAAGATTCCAGCCCTGTTAAGTAGATCCAGATCTGGGTTGATTTCACTCAGTAGGGTTAAGGTATGGGTTTGAGTCTGGGTGTGGTTTAGGTCAGAGGTTTTTTCAAACTAAACAAATGGATTTAAATCTGTAATTGTTCAGGCCACACAAGCATGCCATTTCCTGTACCCAATTTTAGGATCAGGGCAAGATCAGAGATTCATAATAAAGAAGTTTCATTTGTTTGGTTTGCTCTGTAACAAATGATTACAAAACGGTGACAAAAACCTTTTATCACACATTACTCTCATCTTCTTCAGTTAATGGTGATAAATGTCACTAAACTGGAACCCAACTGGCCCTGGGTTTCACATTAGCAGAAGATTAATGGATACAGCACAGTTCTGAAATGTGGCCCAAAAATCTTGGTTCCAAATTTTTTGTTTTGGTTTTATTTTAGGTATTTTCCTTAATATGAAACAAATTCCAAACAACGGCCTGTGACTTGATGCTTTTCACAGATCAAACCCAAAGTGTGATGCCTATCATATCAAACTAGCAGGCGCTGAGCTGATTCCAGAGGAGCTGTCCTCCACATAAGCACTACGGCTTCAGCCTCCAGGTCTTGGAAATTCTGAGAACAGCTAGTACAGACAGAGGGCAAAGTGTTCTCCTTGACCGATAATAGGACAATGAGTTATGTAGATAAGACGCACCCAGGCCATTGGGGGTTTTATGTCATGTCTGTACCCCATAAATTGTCTTTTTCAGATGGTTTTATGTTCTATTCCTGTGTTTTGTGAAGTTGTAAAGTATGAGTTACTATTTCATTATGTTTCAGGGAATATTTGCTTTATCAAATGTTTTTTTTCTGTGAGAATCTTGCTTTGTATATTGTTGCCCCGTTCTGTTTTTGTGTTTTGGGGTTTTTTTTTAAAGTCATTAGACGTCATCACTAGTCCTTATTTCCAGGTCCCTATTTCAACATGTGCATTATTCTGGAGTTGATGAGCTCTGTAAAGATCAGAACTGAGTCTGAAATGGGAAATAAGAAAATCACTTGAAACCACAGGAAACATCGTGTTTCCTCATGTTCCTCCTTTTTTTTTCTCACAAAAGATGTAAAAGGTTTTTCTTGGTTAATTAAAATAAAGTTATTTTACTTAATTGTATTATCTAGTTATTAACAAACTTGAATATAATTTATAAGGTTATCAAGTTATCTTTCTTTTTGCAATGCATTTCATTCAAGCAATTGCGATCTAAAAAAACAATCATGAATGCAATTCACTGAAACTTGCAGAAAAATCCTTTGCTTTGTGTTTTATCTGTCCAATATGTTTGTTTTGAATCTCTGCCCTTATAAAAAAAAAAAGATGCTTCACAGCTCAGGAAAAAAATTCAAATCACTTCACACCTTGATGACAGGCCAATTTTAAAGACACTCACAAGATCTGGTCCTACATACGGTTTCCGTTTTGTTTGTAGACAATATTTCGGATTTGCTCATCAGACATTCAGACCTCATTGCCAAGATCAATTCAAGGTGGCAGAAATGTCTTCAAAACGAGTGGCAGGCTTGGTATTTAGCCTTACACATTAATATAAAAATTTTAGACAAGAATTCTGACGTTATTTTAAAATATGTGCTTTAATATTTTAAAGGTAATCTCAGATCTAGTGTAAAATTGAAACCTAATGTGTTGTTTAACAGGGATGTTATCATACACAGAATCAGGTCGTTAACACAGTAAAAAGTTTTCGGAGTGTTTGACTTGGCCACATCGAGCCAATCGACCAAAGATTTGCGATGCTCCAAATGGTGCTGGGTATCATCTCTCTAGCCCTACAGTATTTGTACAGGCCAAAGTTAAATATTTGAGGAGCACATGTTGGGATGAAGGGTGACACGGGATTTCATCATAAAGCCGGGAAGGATAAGTCAGCGGGGGGTCATTTTAACAGTAGTGTCAACATCGTGAGATCTCTACTCCGTCCACTTGGCAAACAGTGCGTCGCAGACTTTCTGCTTTCTGGAAGGGGCCGGTGCTTTCTCAGAACACCTTTTCAGTCGAGTCAACACATTTTTGACATTTGCTCTCTTTGATTTTGCATAGTGGGTCCAAAGAAACTGGAGGGCTAGAAATGAAGCAGGTGTAACTTCTGCGCTGCCAGGACGTTTTCTTTGTGTCAATATGGAAAGAGCAACGGTGCTGTATTCTCAATTTGTATTAAGCAGTCAGAAAATTTATCTCTGGCTTATATCACCATTTCCTTCTGATTCTAAGATTGAGCATTTCTTTCTCCCACTAACCCCCCAGCTGCAAAATGTCTGATGGAAGTTTCCAAGGTCCCATTTACTTGGCTGACTTGGTGAGAGCTGCATCAAGCTGGCCGTCAGCTGACCGTTGCGGGGGTTTCTGTTTACCCAGCCCTCCTGTCTGTGAACATCCAACACAACTCAAACACGGTCACCTGGCAGTCCACCTGCCGTCCTGTTAGCAAGTTCAAATTCAGCAAGAAATCCTGCTTACGCTAAACTAAAACAAGAAATTTAAAGTAAAACGACAAGCAAGACAGTTTTCATGTTCTCTCCCTTCATGCATGCATTCCTGGGTCCTCGGGTTTTCTCCCACAGTCCAAAAATGTGCATGTTTGGTAAATTGATCCCTGAAAAATGTCCCAAAGTGGGAGTGTGCACGTTTCTTTGTCCTGCTTGTCATTGTGCTGCCCTGAAATGAATCGTTGACCTGTTCAGTGTACGCCACATTGGCTGCTGGAGATACTCTGCAAGCTGCATACTGCAAGGATAGAGTGGGGATAGAAAGATGTTCAGAAGCTCTTCAGTTTGTCCCACCTGCACCACTCACCTTTACTCTCTTAATCCCTGACATTTCAACTTTCTGCCCAGTTTACTTTAGGTTCTTCCTCCAATTTCCAGCCTTCCATCTCGATCACATAAACTCACCGTAGTGCAAGCCTCTATCGCTACATCCTACGTGTTTGTCTTCTAGGGGTTTCGATGCAACTATCTATTTCCAAAGCAGACACCTGCTCTACTCCTCCTTCTGACGCAGGACTATTTACCAGAAGGAGCAAAGAGAAATGGGTTGTGGTCAGAGAAAAGCAAGATGTTGGGTGACAGATCAACAGGGGAAAATGGAAGAGTTGTTGATGCAGACTGCTTTATTTTAACAGGAGAAAAGATGAGCATTTCTAATGTTTTTTGGTGGTCTGACTGGATGCCAGTCATCTCTGACATACACCAAAAAGGTTAGGGAGGATAAATGATGTTTTAGTTGGCCTGGTTACATCCCACAACTGGCGCAGAAGGACCAGTAAAGACGTCTTTAACGCCACATCATCGGTGTCGACAACCTTCTCCGTGACGTCTCTTTTTACGCAGAATTTAAGACGAGAGATTGTCGGTCATTTCAAACTGATCTGCCTGTAAAAGGACCTTAATAAGTTCCAAAGAAGTTGCTACTTTGTTTAAAATGAAGGTTCTGAATAACATTGGTGACTTGCCATTTGGTTTTTACCTGCTTCTAAGGTACTCTGCTTAGACTACCATGTATTCTGCTCTCAAGCAGAAAATCCAAAAAGTGAATATCAAGCTATCAGTTCCTGACATTAAGTCCAAGGACGTTTGGGTTATGCAATAGGACAATGGGCCAAAGCACACAAGCAATCTATTTCTGAATAGAGATAGGCACCAGCACCCCTTGCAAACCCACTAAGGATGAGCATGTTTGAAAATGGATGGATAGATGGATATATGGCATTTAGCTAATTTAGGAATGTGCTGTTTTAGGGTTATGTCACTATTATGCAAATTAGCTGCTGCTAGCCAAGCTCCCCCAGCTCAGTGTTTATATTAACACCTCAGGCATGTGAAAATGGCAATAAGTAGATGCATAGTGGTACAAGCACACATCTTTGACTCAGAGTATGTGCTAGCTTGTGCTAAATGAATGTTGTTCACACTGAACAATAATATGAAACACACAAGACATCATTTTGTACTTACATCGCAATCATCTGCAGGTTTGTAATGAACAGTAGGACCAGTCTTTTGGCAAATCCTGGTAGTTTTCAGAGTGGCTTGTACAAACTACAACTCCCGTTGGTAATATCACAAGGACATTGCAGAGCACAAATAAAACTAAGCCACGCAGCTCTGTTCTACCTGACTGGGAGAAAATGCATGGACCCATGCTCTGCATTGCAGCCAACAACAAAACATTTTCGTTTTCAAGCAGCCGTTGCAGAGTTAGGGTTAACGTCTTGACTGAAGTGGGGGGAGCTCCACTTGGATTGCCAGGTGAGGTGCTGGGCTTGGCTTGGGATTGCCAGGTAACAAAATTGTGATGCAACAATTTAGAGATTTTTCAGACAGGTCTCAAAAATCTGTGCAGAACTTATTCCCAAAAAACATAAGGTTGTTCTTTTTGTTTTGTTTTGTTTTTTTCTGCTAACTGATGAAAAAACAACAACATCCCATTATATTGAGATAACTAATGAAAATGATTTTTAATAAGATTCAAAAATTTGTCAGAAACGTGCTTCCATAGTATTGTTATGCATACTACATGCAATGTATATTGCTATGCTATGCAAAATATTACTTTCAGTTAAAAAATTAGATCCTTTAGTGGTTTATATTTTTTTAAGCAGCATCTTTTGCCCCTGCCTGAAACAACAAACATTAGCTTATCACCCCTGTCAGATGAGTATGAGGAAACACTGCCATCTAGTGGATAAAACATACAATGGCTAGTTTTTGACCACACTAACAAAAGTATGGATTTTCAAACTGTTGGCTTAGAAAGAAATAAGGGGACCTGTAATAGGACCTCTGTTACGTAACTCCAGAACAAAAATGGCATCATTTTGGTTGATACTCAAAAACACTAGCATGATTTTCCAAAGCTAATGTGCTCGTGTGAGCTAATGTTAAGTTTTTGAGTTGTTTTTGTTCTCAACATCTCAACCCTCATGTGGCTTCAACACATGTATGGGAATTTCCTTTGACAGCCCCACTGAGCAGCTCCTTGGACACCGAAAAACAAAAACGGCAGACTTTGTCGAAAAGTCCCTGCGTCTGTTCTTATGTGAGGCTGAGCTCACATGAGGCGGAATCTGAATGGAGGTCATGCACATGTTAATTATCGATTTGTTGAGGCGTGGGGGAGGCTCTGACTGGGAAAACAGAGTACTGTAGATGTTGACTTGCAGGGCTTCGCAGAAGTTTTTTTTCACTTGTGGTGTTTCACATTTTTTTCACCTTATGACCACAAACTTCAAGGTCAAGGAAACTATTAAGGAAGGAAAAGCAAAGACACCCACTGTATCTGTGGAAGAACTGCAAAGATCAGCAGCACATGGCTGTGTAATGTATGCAAAATTTCAAGGTGTGACATTTCCTATATTTTAATTTTCTCCTCATGTCACGCGCACAGGTTCATCTCTTCTAGTTAGAATCAAAATAATTCCTGTCTTCACAGACTGAAAAGAGTGCTTGGTGGAACAGTGGATTGCACTGTTGTCAGGAGATCCTGGGTTAAAATCCTAGCCTGGGCATGAAATTTACATGTTCATGCCTGTGCATGAATGAATTCCCTCTGGAGGTTAATTGGTCTCTCTAAATCACCATGAACCTCGTCCAATGGCCACTGGAAACAGGCACCAGACCGCCTGTAACCAATGCTCTATACACAGTTAAGTGACCAATAATTTTAGACAGTTATGTGTGGGTCAATCATAATAAAAAAAAAAAACATGTAATGATTGATGGGAATATTTGAAACCACTGTAATAATTTCAAATACATATACTTTTTAGATGCTCCTCTCAGTGGCAAATGAATGCAAGGTAAAACCTTGAAGTTGTTTGGAAGTTTATTTGTCAGACACGTAAATTAGACCAATACCCTGCATATGTACGTTAGGCCCTAAACACATATGCAAGACTGAAAAACCAACAAAGCTTTCAGAAAGCATGAAGCCATCTGTTTGTACAATTGAAATACGGCAGAGAAAACAATGATAAGTCTTTGCGAAATAAAGTGCAAAAACTTTCAATTTCAGTATCAATCAAACAAGCCTGTCTTTGAATAGACATATGTATATATTTGAAATAGCGGTATTAAAATAAAACATCAGATTGATCATCTTTGAGTTTTCACATTTGAGGAAAAAAATGTTAACACTTAAACATAGAGTTTCTGTTTTTCGTAAAACGTATTTCATTCCTGTCTAGTCAATATCACCTTGTATTTGGTCGTCATTGTATTTAATATTACATATATACACTGTTCTACTTTAAGGGTTGCCAGGCATAAATGTAGCATTCATGTGCAGCCATGGTGACTTCAAAGACATTTCAGATGAAACCAAGAAGTGATTATCCTTCCATGTAACGAAATGCTGGGCTACTTAATATAATATTTTTAGCTTTAACGGTAAATGTTCTGTTACATGTGACTAGCAAAGATCAGAGCACAAGTACATACCTTAAATTAGCAGTAAATAAGGATGGATATAAGTGCTTTGTGCGCAACAGGCAACAGAAAAAACAGCGCTGAATAGTAGAGCTAGATGTAGCAGATCTGTGTAACATGACCAATAATGGCTTAAATCAGTTTAATTCAACTTTCAACTAAAGAGACTGAGCCTCTTCTTCATGTAGAGAAAGGTGAGATACGTAGCTCCCCCAAGGACCCCGACCAGCAGAGTCGTGCCGACTATAACAGGAGCGTTCTTTCTGGCGACCCGGAACGCCACAGGAAGGACAGCAGAGATCAAGATGTTGTTGACGTGGCCCAGCACCCTCCGGAAGGCCGGGCGCTCCACAACACGCTCGTAGTACGTTTCCACGTTGACCCGGCTGCCGTTGCCCCAGTAGCGTCGGGAGAGACCGAGAAACTTCAAGCGGTGCAAGGTGACCGCCAGAGAGACGTCGGCAATGCTGAAGAAATCTCCGCACAGCCACGATGGTTTGCCTTCCTCTGGGAAGACGGGAGATGAAAGACGCGTTTAAAGAGAAATTTTTTAAAAATAAAAAAATGTTGATGCTAAATGTTGCTTACAGCGGTTGTTTTCTGACATACCAGGTGTTTCCTCCGCTCTCCTCTGCAATTCTGTCTCCACTTGGTCCATCACACTTTCCAGTTCATCCAGGAGCTTCTTGAGATACTTCATGTTGTCATGGTCAAACAGCTTGGACTACATGGATTAGAGCAAACTTAGAATCCAGAAAAAAAACTACCTGAGCAACTACTTTTTAGACTCTTGTCCTTCCAACCCAGACAAGGAATTAGACCAGAGGATACTTACTTACACTTATCTAGCAACCCTGAACAGAGGTATCTAGTTTATATACTTTGGATCAACATTATTAGATTATTTTTCTTCTTTTGTTCTTTCCTTCAGTTTGTTAATTTGTTTGTATTTCTTTTGTAACTCATGTAAAGCACTTTCAATTGCCTTGTTGCTGAAAATGTGCTACTTAAGTAAAATTACCTTACTGTAGAGAGACATTTGATTAGAGATGATTATGGAAATCATGTACCTTTATTCTACATTGCACATCAACACACTGAAAGAAATTAAGGCTTGAAATGATCAGTCTGACTGGCAAACTCTCCAGTAATGCCCTCATATTGAGATTTTCTTTAGTTTGTATTTATTATTAAGGCCAACTAAAGAAGAAATAGTTTCCAAACATTAACGTAAGCTGAGAATGATTTTATTTTAAACTTATTCACATCTGGCACATCAAAATCAATTACTAAATGTTCTGAATCTACACTCAATTGAAACTTGAGTGTAGATAAAAATAAATCTCTCCAGCTAATCATAGAAGTACACTTTTTTTTTTTAGCTTAAGTTACGACCCAATTCAGACACAGTCGAAAAGAAGTAGAATAGGAAAAGTGATTAGTCAAGACGTTTGGTTCTAAATTCCATTTTTTGCACATTTGGCAGTTTGCTAATTTTGTTACCCCAACTTACTTTCAAACGCCTCTGTTTTGCTATGTAAGCATCTTTAAGCTCCGGGTTCTGCTCAGCCAGTTTCGCCAGCTCCGTCTGCGTGTTTCCAATCTGTGCTGCCAACAACAAACAGGCACGGGCATCATGAGGCGCACTTTAGATTTCAGTGTGAAATCAGTTATTTTTATGGAAAGATTATGCTGATGGAAGGTTCTGGTGTATACTCCCAATGAGCCTTTAATGGTGCCTTTGAAATGTTCCTTTGTAGAGGTAATTAAAAAATACTAGCAAACATAGAGCTATCTGACTGCAGTAAAAAATTAGCATGTTTGGAGGAGGCAAGGTAAAGCTTTCTGATTAAAGAGCATTGTGCTGACTTGTCAGTGATAGCAGTGGAAGCGACATGTTTCGGGTTTGTTTTGCTGCCATTGGCACAGAAGCATTGCACAAGGTTGAACATTTTATTTTGGTGAGTGTTTCAACAGGACAATAGTCTCAAACACCTTTAATCCAGGAAACCAAACAATCTAAGTTAACTCTACCAGTTATCCCAAGTATATAGATCACATATCCTGTCAGATTAACACCATATGTTTGTAATGTGCTAAGGAACCTTCAGTCAAATTTAAACAAGGATATGGATATTCCTATTACATGGTTCTAGAGGAGAGTATATATATATATATATATATATATATATATATATATATATATACATGTATATTGCTGACCATGTGTACACTGTACAAAACCCATCCCAGAAAAGTCAAACTCATACATCCACTTTTTTGATTTCAAAGTTCACATGTTTTCTGTTGTATATTTCTTTCAAGCCCTGAAAGAACACAATCAAATAAATCATTAAAAGCCAAAAACAGGTACAACATTCATGTTTATGATGAATTTTGCATGTTAAATTTTGACTTAAAGGTATCAGTTTTAGTCTGTCGGTCTTTCTGAAATGTTATCAAATAACGTTGTTTTACCTTGACCCTTTAAATTAATAAGAATTACAAAAAATGTAAATTGCACGGAGAATTAAAAGGAATTGTACAATACAGGGTGCAATATATGTAGGCAGAGGAATAACTAAAATAAGCAGCAGGAGTTTTGGGCAACCGACGTAACATCCAAGTGAAGAATAACAAATGGCATCTATAGGGTCTAAACCTTAAACTGCTCTGCATCTCAGGTTGCCTTACTTCGTATCGATGCAGCGGCATATGCAGGGATGTGGGAGTCAGCAGTGATCTCAGGATGAAGGATACAGCCGTGCGTGTATGCGTCCATGGGCAGCGAGTCTAGCAGCTCCCTGTAGTGCTGCACTCTGAGATAGTACCTGCTGCTCTCCTCAGGAACCAGCCTGGGAGTTCCCTCTGGAGACACACAGGCCAAGGAAACAGTTAAAAGTTAGCACAACAGATATTCAGTCATGAAACAAAAAAACAAAAAAAAACTCTCGTGATTGTTAATTTACTGAACGAAAACTAATAAGTGTATCCTACAATTTCAAAGCTGTCCATTGTTGTGGTCCAAATAATTCATATTTATTCAGCCTTACTAATCTGAACTTAAACATCCGACTTGTTCTTAGACAGGCCTTTAGAAGACGTGTGCAAAAAAGGCAGTTTAAAAATGCAGTGATGAAATGATGACGATTGACGATATTTTGAAAAGAAGAGTTTCAACTTAAGTAAACTCATACTTGCCTGATTTGTTTTCATTTCATTTGCAGTGCAGAATCTTAAGAGCACGTGGATGAATGCAAACCAAGACAGACGTTAAAAGCAAATAAAAATAAACACACATGCAGTTTTGAACAAAACTGAACAGAAAAGAGAAAAGTAGACAAATGAACTAAAAGGAGCCAAATATTCTAACATCAGATGCCTTGCTGCCCTCTTTTTCAAACTTATCAGAAATCCATTCTGAAACTACTAAATTAGTCAACCTAGCCATAATTTAATCATATTAATGAGGCCAAATGTTATAAAGTTTAAGTGGTATGACTTTTTTTTTTTTTTTTGCAAAGTACTGTAGTCTTACCATAGCTAAAGTTATCCTCCAGATAATCCATGATCTGTGTTGGATCACAGATGACTCTTTTGTTGTGGACCAGAACCGGCACCTCACCCGCAGGGTTTAGACGCATAAACCACGGCTCATTGTGTTCACTGAGAGGAAGGCTCACATCATACTCCTCACAGCGCAAACCTTTCTCTGCTATGGCCAGACGCACCTAAATGATCAATGTAACGGTCAGTAGAGATGTTCTCTTTTCATACCCCTGAAATAATTTAATCAAATATGCAACGGTTTAAATGAATAAATGTCGCGAAAATTTAACTTTGTCCTTTTAATAATAATATATATTTTTTTAATTTCGAGTCACATTGTTCCAGTTTCATTGTTGAAACTGTCAATAAATCTGTATCAGGGAGCTGTCCACTGACATTTGGTGCTGAAACTTGATGACAACTACTCACCTTCTGAGAATTGAAGGACTGGGTCCAGTGATACAGCGTCAGTTTTGAGTCATTGTTACACAACACTGTGCCACCCAGTCGTCGCGTCTCCTCTTCTGAGCTGGCTTGTAGAAGAGCTGCTTTTTCATCTTGGGTTTCAGAGCCGTTTTCCTCCGACGCCATTTTATCTGTTAGCCTTACGAGGGGACAAGAGGATGGGAAGGCGCCACGTCAAGGTTCACATTGTTGCACCCCCTGCTGGCCAGGCGTGGAACTTGGAATAAAAATAAAATAAAAAAACACTTTTGCTTTACTTTAATTTTACTCCAGTAAGTAAGTAAGCACAAGGTCAAGTCATTGAGCTCCAAGGTACTCTTTAACCCTTTTTCTATTTATTAATGAACAGTATGAGTATGCAATGTTACATTACAAAACTCACATTTCAGCCATATCACGAATTTTAACAGTATCTGATTCATTAGTGTTCTTCGATCTTGTCCACCAGTGATTATGTGTAGACAGCCAACGAACAGCCAAAAAAGTCTCCACACATGGTTTGCTTTTCTTAACTGATCTTTTATAAACTGTTTTTCTTTCTTTCTTTTTTTTTTTGTAACTGACATACAACAAAAGGGAAGAATGCATCACAAACTAATACACACATCTTAATGCTACCTTCAAAACGTTTCTGTAATGGAAATATAACAGAAAGAAAAATAAACACTTACAAAGTCTAAAGTTTTCCGAGGCACAAAGCATTTAAAATACATTCAATGTTCATGAGATGTTTACTTTCTTATGCCTAAATTCTTGTTGACTAGGTTACCGGAGAAAAATACGTCAGAGATAGTTTGCTCCCCACAACGCTCACTCGGTCATGTTTCTGCGTAAACAACATGACAAAGATCGTTTGCAACAAGTGTCACACTCCAATTAAATTGAATCCACAACATGTATTTTATGGAGGATTTATGTAACAAACTGTGCAGAAGAAACTTTATACGTTGTGTTTATTATTTTAAAACAATAAAAATCTGAACAGTGCGATCTGTATTTTGTATTTCTTCCCAAATATATATATATATATATATATATATATATATATATATATATATATATATATATATATATATATATATATATATATAGTTTTTAATCATTTATATGCAATAACAATCATTTTACAGCAGAGGGTGCCCTATTCTTGTTCTTCTAAAAGACAACCATCTCTTGGGCTTTATCAGGCCTACAAAATACTAAATAATTAAGTTGATGGATCCAGCTAATTAAAGTTATGAGTATGATTTCCTTTGATTTTCTTTTTGAATCCCGTTGATATTTTAATAGATTTAAAAAATACCACCAAGTCTTTTTTTTTTTTTAAGAATGCGCTCTGCTTAGTGCTGTCATCATAATTATACACTCCTACTGTTTATTTTTAGTTCAAAAAAATAAAGCTATAATATCACCATTAATAATTACGGTAAACGCGTTTGTTGGGCGTACAGCTACTGTCGACATTTACACCTGTGGCCTGCAAGGCGCGTCTTTCAAATGTGACACAAATATAGAGGTGCCTTATTTTGGTAGGGCTGAGGCGTCAAGGCTCTTCAGCGAGGGGTGGTAGCGCGACAGGCAGAGATGAGAGTGGGAGGTCCTCCGTGGCGTGACGTCGCGATTGGCCCGGTGCCTTTTTCTTCAGCAGGGTCTCCATACCTCTCTCTCTCCCTCTGTGATCAGTGGGTGAGAGGGGGGAGACGAGCAACACACAGCGGAGAATCCGGGTGTGCGCCTCCGGTAAATGACGCCCACCACTCATACCTTTACTCTTGCCATTACGCATGCCATTTGTATTACATATCGGTGTCTGGGTTTCCTCATCCTCTCTGATTTCTCGCTCCTCTCTAGTCATCATCATTATCATCATCCTGCTTGCCATCGTCCCTTCCATCACAGCGCCAGTTCTGGAACAGCCCACTTCGGTCCTGGAGACGCCCGAGTCTGCAGCAGCAGCAGCAACAGCAGCAACAGCAGCAGCGCGATCTGCGTTTTTTTTTTCCCCCAGCCTTTTATCTGAATGACGGGCGGAAGGTTTGACTTCGACGACGGTGGCACTTACTGCGGGGGGTGGGAGGATGGCAAAGCCCACGGGCACGGCATTTGCACCGGACCCAAGGGCCAGGGCGAATACGCCGGGTCCTGGTCGCACGGCTTCGAGATCGTAGGGGTTTACACCTGGCCAAGCGGGAATACCTACAAGGGCTACTGGTCCCAGGGGAAGCGGCACGGGCTCGGCGTGGAGAATAAAGGCAGGTGGATCTATCGAGGAGAGTGGAGTCACGGCTTTAAGGGTCGCTACGGGGTCCGGCAAAGCCACAACACACCTGCCAGATACGAGGGGACCTGGAGCAACGGGCTGCAGGATGGATATGGGGTCGAAACGTACGGCGATGGCGGTAAGAGCCCACAAGCGTCCTTGTGGCTTTAACACATCATGTGTTATGCAGCTTGTGTGTAGGTTGCTCAGACTCAAACCAAGGGAAGCTGCAATAGGCTACATGCTTGTGTAAATCTTCACCGGATGTGAGCTGAGATTGCGCTCCTGTGCCTCCAAAATTGTTTTTAAACTCATGTCTTTTGCGGCCTCCTTAAAAAAAAAAAAATTAATAAATACAAAAATTAGAAGTGCATCTAATTTGGCAACTACCGGTTGCTCCTCGCAGGCAGTGGGAGGAGTGAGACTCCTCTTCAGTGGCACCATGCCTGATGAAGAGGGAGATTGGACATCAAAGCAAATCAGCCCACTTAAAGCATAGTCTGAATATAAATGGTCTCCCTGTTATTCTCTTATTGAATATTCTATGTGGAACCATATCCCCAGCCAGCATGTACTTGTGGGGCCCCATATTGACTTTGCTTAGGCTGAACTGGTACAATTTTCAGGGGCTCAGAATGGGTTTCTCCTGTATGAGACAGCATTTTGAGCCTTTTGTAGATCTCTAAAATATACATAGAAAATCAGCTGGTTTAGCCAATGTATGTATGTAATCTCTGTGGGTGCCACTTTTTACCTGTACAGTTGACCTATATGAAACCTGTTTAAGAAATCAACTGTAGGTCATAAATTATCCACAGTTAGTTCTGCTTGAGGCCCATTCATAAGCCAATTTCCTTCAAGTATAGGCCCCATATGGGAATGTTGGTTGGGTATTTGGGAGCATCCTTATCTTATGGGGTGTGTTTGGGCCTGTTTGATGGCTGACTTCCAGCCAAATCCACAGTAATTATTACAGATTTGAGAGCTGAGCAAGCCCAAAAAAAACTAACCAACTGCTTAAGATCGCCCAAACTAACAATATGCCCCCTAGAGGTCATAAATCCAGATTAGAAATCTAAACAAAAAAAATGCCATAAAATATATGTATTCATTTATTACATGAAACAAGTGCATTGGAGAAGGATGGTGTAAAGCCCATAAAAATGAAACCCATGCATATTGAGTAATTAGTCAAATTAAACACACCATGTTTTGAACTTTGTTGAGTGGGTTTTAAACTTCACCTCTACGTAAAGCAACCGAGTTGCACTGCACATGTGAAGGCAAGCTAAAACTAGCATCCTAGGCAAGAACAAGTTGCTGCTTTCAACATACACCAAGGTTATAAAGAGTAAAAAATGTGTTACAGTTTTCTCAATAAGATGCCAAAGTACCATAGGAATATATGTTGCTTTTTTATGTAAATGAAACTAATCATGATATATATATATATATATATATATATATATATATATATATATATATATATATATATATATATATTATCTTCTTAGTATTGTTACTTATCATTCTGTGAGACATCCAAGAGACTGGAGGATCTGTTATCTACTCTTAAGTGAGGCCTCATGGTGCAGAATAAATAAATGTTGCAGTTTGCTGGGCTCGGTAAATCAGCTGATCCTAGAGGATCTACTCAACATCTGGCTGTCTGACCCTGTTGCATCCTGATAACTTGATCTGCAGGGTTACCAAATTGGACTGCAGTGCGGAGCCAGCCTGTTAATCACACTGTTTATCCATCTAAATTCCCGCTCAGGCCAGTGTAGCTTTTCTTGCCCCCCTTTTTTTTGTTAACATGTGACCATAGCAGCTTATTTCATTGTGTTTCAAAATGAGATTGGAGCAACGTATTAATTAGGATCGGGATTGTAATGTGATGCTTTGAAGAAGCTACAGAAGACCTGCACATGCTCAGCTGCACTGAATAGGATTAATAAAGTATCCCTCTTATTATGTGACTCATAGCAATTCCCTGTCGTCACAGGCAAACAGAAGTGAATTTGCGTATCGTCAGTGAGGAGAGTTAGTCGCTGCCTGAAAACATAATCCTACCCAAGTGATTCTTGTTTATATCAAGTGATTCACAGAATCAGATGGTCTTCAATTAAGCCTTTGATTCAGTTTGCTGTGTTTATCATCACTGATCTAAAAAAAGAGAAAGTATTTCATTAGCTAATGTATATATGTGCATTAGATCCCAAAGCATGGATCCTTTAAGTTGCTGTATGAGTAAGTGTATTCATTTCAGCACCTTTGTGAAGTCCATTCATTTCTGCCAGAATCCCTTACATACTTGCCTTCAGACCGTACTCCAATCACTCCAAGACGGGTAGCATAAAGAGATTCTTAGAAGTAGAGGAGGAGCAGATTTTGTTTGTCCAATTACCACTATTAAATTTCCTGCCTCAGTATGCCAACACATAAGGTAAATAAATTACATTAGTTTTCTCAACAGTTCCTAATTTTCACCACCAAAAATTCGATTTCTGAAAAATGCCAACATATAATTCTTATTTCCAACCATTTTCACATAGTAGACATGACAAAAGTAAAATATCTTTAGAGCTTGTAAGCGGAAAGGGATTTCATTGAAGGATGAATGGTAAAATGTTAGGGAAGCACAGCAACTCACTGGTTTATGTCTACATGTTTCCCAGGAACCTATCAAGGCCAATGGATGGGTGGGATGCGTCACGGTTATGGCGTCCGTCAGAGTGTTCCCTACGGCATGGCCACCGTCATCCGTTCCCCGCTTCGTACGTCCATGGCCTCCCTGCGCTCTGAGCAGAGCAACGGTGCAGTCCTCCACGACCTCTCCTCCCCTGTGGACACGCCGACGGGCACTCGCGGTGGTTTCGTCCTCAACTTCCACTCAGACAGCGAGGTCGTCACCGGCAAGAAGAAGGGCCTGTTCCGCCGGGGTTCGCTTTTCGGCAGCCTTAGGCAGTTGCGCAAGTCTGACTCTCGGACCTCTATCTCCAGCAAACGCAGCTCCGCAAGGAGCGATGCCACCATGAGCCGAATCAGTTCCAGCGACGCCAACTCCACCATATCAATCGGTGATGGCGAGCTGCCAGACGAGGACCTACCTCTGGAGGACCACGTGGACGCGACCACGACTGAGACCTACATGGGGGAGTGGAAGAATGACAAGCGTAACGGATTTGGTGTTTCAGAGAGATCCAACGGGATGAAATATGAAGGAGAGTGGCTTAACAACAAGCGCCATGGCTATGGGTGCACTGTTTTCCCAGACAGCACCAAAGAAGAAGGGAAGTACAAAAATAATGTGCTGGTGCGTGGAATAAGAAAGCAGTTGATTCCTCTTAAGAATCCCAAAACCAAAGAGAAGGTAGATCGTGCTGTGGAGGGGGCACAGCGGGCTGCAGCCATTGCGAGGAGTAAGGTGGAAATAGCCGCTTCCAGGTACTTGTGATGCTTATGTGCATGTGTGTTTTCATTCATCCCCCTGTATATGCATGTGTGTGTGCACTGTTTAAATAGACAACAAAGACAGGAGAACACCCTGAGGAGTGTTTTCATAAATTGAAAGCTCTGAGTTGTCTAGTGACCTGTTGTCCAACCTTTTTACATCATCAGCAGTCAAGGATTTTGTGTTGCCAGGGCAATAGTACCTGAAAAAAAGATTCTGCTTCTATTCTCTGCACAAGTTTTTCATTCCCAGGGGAAGGGGTCGGGCGTCTTTGTTTGCATTGTGTGCGTGTTTCGTGTGTCGGAGAGTTCACGTGTGTGAGCTGTATGACCCGTAGCTGTGCCCACGCCAAGTATTGCTCTGATGTGGCATCTGCTCTTTAACAGGTGAATGTGATGTGACCTTTTCATCCAGAGTCCCCCCCTACCACCGATCTCCACCACCACGCTGGGGCTCACAGCATTGCTTTGACATCCTCTGCTTTCATTGCATCAGGGAATTGTATGAGTGATGACTTAGGGAGCGAGTACAAGCTGGGAAAAGGGTTTGATGCAATCAGGCATGGCTGATTTTGCTCCTGCTCTCCGAAGGGGGGCACATAAATTTGCATGCATAAACATGTCAACGACAATTTATGAAATCCAGAAGCTCAGACGCGTGAGTGCAGTTTAAACACACGGTTAAATCACAGCACAATAGCTGATCATTTGTTGTTCATTCTCACGACGACCGTAGCAACATGTGTGAAGCTAACAAGACTTAGATTTTGGCTTGGACTGCTTAAAATGTTTCAACATTTTATCTGTGAACATACTGTATCTCCCTTTAAAACTTAAAAAAAGGAATGTAGTTTTTCCCTTACAGGTAAAGTTCTTACATATATTTGGCTTATTGTCTATGTCTGCAAAAGTTTGTGCCATGTGACTTAAGTAGGCTGCTTCATGAAAGAGCTGAACAATTTTGGATATGTTTGTGTTCTGTCATCATCTTCATGTATCCAATATAAATGTGAGGCTTTTATTGTTTTATTATTTGGTTTTCAAGGTGGAAACGTCCCTTAGCAAATGAAAGCCATCACTAAGGTCCGATCCTAGCATGATTGGCCACTCTTCTTAGCAGATTTGGTTTATTTACATTGGTTGGTTTCCTGGATACCAAGGGCCAAGTACTTGTTTACTTGGTCATTATATTCTAACTCTGTACTAATGAGAAAAAAAATCTGTTGTAATTCTTATTCTTTTAAGCTTTTTTTTTGTTTTTTTTTTGTTTTGTTTTTTTTACTTGGGGGGTGGGGGAGAGAAGAGTTCAAATTCAAATAATTAAAACCCTCAAATTAAGAAGGCATCAATGCCTGTGAAGAGATGTAAGCGTCTCATTGAACCCAACTTTTTTGTTTTTCTGTCATAGTTCAAATTGTTTTTTTTTTTTTCAAAAACAGTAAGAGTCTTGTTTTGTTATGAATCAAAGTATCTAGATTCGTTTATTCTGCCTTTAGGGGTTTGTAATCTTCGAGTAAAACTAGTCACATCAGTAAGGAAAGCAGACATCGCATTTTGATGCATTTAGTCTTGACAACATAGGAATTTAAAGATGCTCACACATCAACTTGTTAGGCAGAAGTTTGCTCGGGATTCTATCTGAGATTTCACTGGAATAGTTATTGAATAAGCAAAGCTGTTTCAGTCAGGCATATGGTTCACAAGTTTTCTGCAAAACATTTAAGATTGGCTTTAAATAATTGTTTCAAAAGACAAAACAGTAATAGCAGAGGCTTTGAATATAAGGTGTTTATGACACTGTATTATTTCTATTATAAGAAGAATATTGTTATTTGAGTTTAAAGATGTAAAATAGCACAAGGCTGACTTGACATGTTTACTGTAAAATATCTTCATTCCTATTTTGTTAACAACAGAACCTGCATTAGGGTGAGACTTCATACATGTCAGTGAAGGCTGCTGGGCTTGAAATAATCATACTGGGAATGTAGATAAATGGCGGATGCTTTTAAAGCAAGAGACATCTGATCTCCTCTTTGGTTGTTTACACAGGGAATGGCCAGGAAAAGGATTCAGTTTGCACAAAGTGTTTATATCAGACAGCAAGGTTCCCTCTGCTGAACTTGAGTGATCAAATTACAGTCTGCATCGTGCGCCGAAGTCTTTAAACTCTCTGCCTCCTTTCAAGATATTTTTTAAGAGCACATTTATGCTCTGAGCTCCACAGAGCGGCGAGTTGTCAGCAAGTTATGTAAGTCCGGTTGTACAGTACAGCGCACTGTGAAAGATGCACTCGTATTGATCTGGTCCTAGTCACATGACTCTCTGTCTTTGATTGTGCAGCGTTCCCAGAGGACGCAGAGGGAAGCAGGGCGAGCTGAGGGAGATGAGCGCATGCCGGAGAGTAAAATGGATTAAATCGTACGAGTTCTAATAGAGCACGACCGGGGGAGCTGCGTGTTTGCTGAGCTGATGGTTTCTGAAGAGGAGGGCTGAGGTGATGGAGGAGCAGGAGGGGGTGAAAAAGGGGCATGGAGAGTAACACTCCCCTGTGGTTTTACAGTAGAGAGGAGCTATCCCTTCCGCCTCTGGGATGGAGCTGATGACCTCATGCTTGTGATGAGCTAATCAATAGAGAGCTAGTGTGATTCAGTGGAGTGAAGTTCTCCGTCTCTCATTCACAGTTATTGTGCCCACCTATCTTTGCAAAATGGACACTTTCACCAAGTCTGCAACACACGCGCGCGTGTGTGTGTGTGTGCGTGCGTGCGTGTGTGCGTGTGTGTGTGGGCGTGTGTTTGTGTGGCGTGGTTAAATGAGGCCTGGGAACCGAGATAAGTGACCAGGCGGCTGAAAGGTTCACAGACTCATGAAGCTTCTCCCATGAATCGTTTTTTTGTTACAGTTCAGCAGTTTAGGTATCTTGGTAACTCAGCAGTTTTGCTGTATGTACACACAGAGTGTGCAAGGTACTGTGAGGGCCTTTGTTATCTCAGCTTCCTATATAAACCTCCTCTGAATGTGTACAAAGAACAGATGTTTAAATGGCTATCCAGGTGCATGTCAATCAATCAGAATCACATCGACATTTTAATAAGATTTGTTTTACACAAAAACAAATCTTTTTGTTTTTGTGTCATTTATCTTACAATTAATGAAAACTTCAAATTTTTTTTTTTTTAGAAAACACTTTTTATGTTTTATGGTCATTTTATGACCAAAGCACAAAGAGAGAGCACAATTGACTCAACAGTTTCCCTTAAGAAAGAGAAGCTGTTTCCTAAAGAAGGGAGGTGCTGTTTTCAACTTGTACAGTAATGGCAAGTTGAGTAGAAAATAAAAATGGGGGAGAGAAAATGTGCAGAAGCAAATGTCTTGAGAGGAGAAACAATTCACAAAACAAATTAGATGAGCTACAGATGGCTGCTTTTTAAGCAACCTGACCTCAACCAAGCCATAGGATAAAAGTCTCCACGCCACATCGCTGCAGTGACTCATGCTAAATAAGCCCCAACAAGGTGTTTAGTTCAGTATATAAAACACTTTTCAGTGGGTTGAAATTTCTGTTTTGTAAATTCTCTTTTTTTGTCTTACGTTCTTATTGTCTAAAATACCAAATTACACATTTTCTTTATCTGTAAGCAAGGACATTTAAAATCAACAAAAAAAATCCCTTTTTTTCTAAACAGTAATTTGTCTAATATCAAGAGGTGTTGTATTGATTTCTTGAGATTAGAGTTGCAGTATACATCAAATAGAAATGATCGTCTCAGATTCCACGTGTCACAATTGTAAGGGGCTTCTTGAATGCAGTGTTTGGTAGGTTATTATAATTTGATTTAATATTTTGTCATTAGTACAAATGAAGCATGCCAACAATTTACTCGGCTTGTTGGATGAATGTTCCCCGTTGGTGGCTGTGATGGATTCACATTTTAAGTGGCTAAGTTGCTAAAGCTCTCCAAGAGTTCAGATTTTAAAGAAAATCAATGAAAAAGCCAGGCATATGCGAGTTAGACATATTGTCATTTCATTTTTATGGAGAAACGTTACGGTTGCATGTTTTCCTGTTATAGTATTGCCGTAATTGGGATGTACTTAAAGGTTGCATTCAGCAGAAAAACAATGCATGTAATGATAGACCATCAAATGTCTGACTGTAAGTTAGAACATGACATGAAATCCAGCTGGACATAGTTGTGAGCCATTTGATGCCTCTTTTGTCTCTTTGTGCAAAGATTTGCAGAATCGTTGTTGTTTTCGGTTTGTTTTGTTTTTGGTGTGGAGATTTAGCAGACCCACACCACTTACATCCAGGTTTCTGACAGCAAAACTTGAAAAACCAAACTGACTCATCCTGAAGTCAATGTGATGAGGTGATAACCTGTTCAGGGTGTATCCTGGAAATATTACTTTTTTATAATCCAGGTTAGGGGTTATTTTTTTCAGTTCACTCTGTGATTGCCATTAGGAACTATAACCTATTTTGCTGGAGTGAAAACCTAACCAGGCATTCAGGGTCAAATCTACTGAGTGAAATCAACCTAGTGCTGGACTGATCCTTATTTGGACTTTGCAAAAATAAACCCAAATTGGGTTGTTGTTTTTTTTAACTGAGAGATTTCAAAGTCCTTTGGGAGATATTTTAGAATTTGTAGCCCCTGACTAATCACACAAAAAGGGGTTTTTTGCTGTCACTGATATCAGATTTCACAATCACGGCTTTCACTAATCAAAGATTTGAATTAGTTTTGTGGTTTGGAAAAAAATTGTAATAAAATGTTATCAAACTATTAATAAAATGGCGCATTGTAAATCTATGTGAATAGTTTTTTAAATGAAAGAAATTATTTCTAAAATGTCTTTTATTATTATTTTTCATACATGCGCCTTACTGTTAAGGATCTTGACGAATAGGTAAACCATGTAAAATTGCTCATGGTGGACCAGTATGCATTTTGGGCTAGCTAGCAATTCTGTTAGCGCCACATTTGAACTTCCCATGCACAATGCAGAGATATTTTTTTCTTGTAGCACTTGAAGAACATTCTTATTTATCACATTTTATTTTTCCACCAACTGCCCAAAACCTTCTATGTAAATAAAAAACAATTAAAAGGGGTTTCGGTGCTTCTTTAGTAGTAATTTGTCCAAATAACATCAACTATCATCAAATAGATAGCAATTAGCAAGACAGACATTCTCAAGAGAAGAAATATCTTGATTGTTTTTTGTTTTTTTCATATCATGATGATGCAACACCCCTAGAATTTAAGTTGTGGGAAAATGTTGGGTCAAAATTCTCAGTGACCAAAGAAATTCTGTAAAACAGTACGTCAATCTCCTTTCCCATACTTCCCTTTAAATAAGAAAGTAGTGGAGTGTTTTAGGTACACATGCACCTCTATCTATATACCTTCACTTATTCAGAGCCCAGCTATTTCCGCTCATGAGCCCCTCACATACATATACACTGAGATGCACACAGCCTTCTAAACAAACACATACGGAGTACATGCACTGTGTGTGCCTCTGCTAGTGTATCAGCACTGAGCGCTGCCTAAATAAGGCAAGGCATCAGTTGGCTTATCAGCACCAGCCAGAAATATATACCCGTCCCAACACTGATATAGCCATGTCTGTGACACTACCATCTCTCCTGAAAGTGTGTGCACGTGTGTCAATGTGTGCGCGAATGTCTAAAAATGTGAGAAAGTGATTCAAAGGGAACGGGCAAAGCTTTCTGAGTGTATAGATGTGAAAATATGTGCGGAATGCGTTTGTGGTGTTTGTGTCCGGGGTGTTTGTTCATCACCTGCTGTGCGAGGTGACCTCAGCCACACACCACCGGCTCCTTTTTTGGGGAAAGTTATTCAACGACACGTGAGTAGAATAATTCCAGCCCTACGTACAATATCAACTGTCCCACAACAGCAGGGGAATATTCTTATTTGAAGCAGCTGTAAAGTCGAATATTTGTGAAATAGCTAATGTTCTGTTTGTAACTATGTCTTTTTGAAGCACACTTAATGTCATGTTTGCAATAAAAGACATTTACAGTAGCAAAAATATATATATATAAATCACATGTAGAGCCTAGAGGTATGAAGAACCGTCCTGTTATGACAGAATCGAACACGCAGACGTACACATATAAAATAGCTATCCAAATAGGGTTCGTATATTAATATTTATTACCAGGGTCAGTGCCAGCTACTACATATGACAGAGCTATAAATAAACCTGCTGATGCAACAACACATTTCATCATAAGTTAGTTGAGCGGTTTTTAAATGACCCACTGTGTAATCAAATTACACTGTGAAATTTAGTCTTCTGTACCTAACTGCATTACTATTATATGAAGTCATAACTAACAGTCATATGCAAGTGGAAGCAAATTATTTAAGAGCTATGTCATTATTAATTAGGAGCTTTTACATGTATACATTTAAAGCGGTCTCCATATTTATTGGTGCCTCCGTTAAGTATGTTTCAAAAGAGGCATTTATTCATCATTGTCGTTCTATAATCTAAGTTTAATGGAAAGAAAAATATAATATCTACTCTACACAAAGCAGTGCATAATTGAAAAGTGGAAGAAAAGTGATGCACTTTTAGATTTTTTTTACCAAGAAAAATCTGAAAAGTGTTCAGTCCCACTTATTCCAATAACAGTTCAAAGTCAATTAATATGGAATTCCTATGTGTAATGCAATCTCAGTATAAATTCAAATGTTCTGAGAATGCTTTAGAGCAGGGGTCTCCAATACTAGTCTTTGAGTCCCACTGTCCTAAACGCAGTCTGGCTCTCACACACCAAATTGACTCATTAGAAGGCCTTTGTCAAATCCGAAGGTATGCTGAGGAGGTAACACAAGTATTTCATTCAGGTGTGTTGGGATAAATGATAAAAAAACGAGAGGAATTTCTGTTTCTACACCTGCGGAATGAGTAAAAAACAGAATCAAGAAATCACAGCAACAAGTACATTTGCCAAAAACATGTATTCAATGGCAACCACAGCCCAAGATGGAGTGTGTCTGTCAGTATGTGAATCCATACCTGACTGAACTAGGTGCAATGCTACTTGACACTCCATTGGCTGGCGATTTCAAATTTGCCAATCCAGGAACAGCATTTATTTTCCTTGTCTCTGATTGGCTGCACCTCCAACAGTGGGAATAAGGAGATGCTTCTGCTGTTGTACACATTCAGATGTATTTGATGTTTGAACTCTTCAGTAGATCAGCATTAGGGGACCAAAGTATTCACAGATTTTAGCTATGTTCTCTGTACCCCACTTATAACGAGGGTCCACTACATAAATTGAGCTCAATTTGACTTTTTTTGAGAGACATAGTAGTTATTCAAGTACTACAGACAAATAAAGACATTTTTCAGAGTGAGAGGATGAAGCTATTTTCTTTCTTTTTTTTCACTTCCTACTCAGATATATTTCTTCTCCCTGGTGGGAGACGGTAAGAAGGCGAGAAAGAAAAATATATTTTGGCAGAAATCAGCTCCTAGCCTGCAGCAATTTGAGTTTGTATCAGTTCCAGAACACTGTGTAGACTGATGATAGCAAGCAGAAGTAAAAGCAAGTGTACAGTATGTGGAGACCAAGACTAAGACTAGTTTTTGAGGTGATGTATAGCTACAATGTTTGAGCTCTTTGTCCTCAAGTGACTATTTGGGAAATGGTGGAAATGACCGAGAGAGGATGGGAGGGGAGCGCCCGCGCTGTGTCACAACCCAATCCTATCGCAGACAGAACCGGCGATAGGATTGGGTTTCACCTACATTCCAGTGCTGTGTATCTGTGGCTTGTAATCTTTCTGGGAATGGCACATATTTCTTCAGCTTCTCCAGAAAGGCTGGAATGAGTCAGCCAAGCGGGAGGACAAGCAGAAAGGGAGAGGACAGGAGTCACGTGGTGTCTCTGGCTATCATCTATTTCATCTCTTTGTGTACCTGCCATTGTTAAAAATGTAAATATATCTGTATGTGTATATATATATATATATATATATATATATATATATATATATATATATATATATATTTCTATATATATATATATTTCTGTGTTTTTTAACCTACCTCATAAATTTCTCACCAGTTTTGCTTTCCTTCATCCAGTTCATGCTCAGTTACAACTCAGGGGAGTGGATTTCGTGTTGTGTCGGACACTTTCATATGTAGAAATAAACGACGCTTCTGTTCATCATGTATATTTGCCACCACATGTGTGGAAGGGGCCGTGTCATCCTCAAGAGAGTTTCAAGGTAAAACAGTAGCCTGTTGCGGTGTGGTTGAACATTTCATACAGCCATCGATGCACTACTTCGGAAAATGTTCAATGAGATATGACGGAGAGGGAAATCCAGGGAGCTCAAGTGGCTGAATATCAACGAAACAGTAATTGCATCAGCTAAAGGTACTGCAGCAGCCCAGTGTCTGAAAGAGCATGTAGACTGTAGCAATGCCTATAAATAGAAACATGCCAACGAGACAGAGAGTACGCTTTACCGCGCAATCGAAAGCACTTCCTATTAAGTTTTGATTCTTGTTTAAATGATTTCCGTGTTTTGTTGACTGCTTGGAATTTGCCAAAGTGTTTTAGGAAGTGTGTGTCTGTGCGTGTTAGCTTATCCCTGTCAACACCAATTAGGGGAATGCGTTTGTGCAAGTAATTTAGAAACTGCTGGTTCCACTGTCTTTTGTACTTCTAGAACTTTTTTTTTTTTTCATTTTTAACATTACGGTCTATTTTATTAAGATTTTATGTGACAGACCAACACAAAGTTGTGGTTAACTGTGAAGTAGAAGGTAAATGAAATATTAGCGACATGGCAGACATTTGACCTGCAACTGGAGGGCAAGACACTTCACCCATCTTTCCTGCTGGTGATGGTCAGAGAGCTCAGTGGCACCAGAGTATGGTAGCCTCTGGTCTGTCAGTTCTGCCTCAGGTCAGCTATGGCTACAGCCAACATCAGCATGTGAATGAATAACTGTACATAGTGTGAAGCACTTTGGAGTAAATACAAGTAAAGGCTATACAGCATGAGTTTTCTTTATTTTTTAAGTCTGTACGGTGTGCAGTTGCATTTATTGCCTTCATTCTGATACCCCTAAATAAAACCCAGTGAATCTAGCTACCTTCAGAAGTCACCTGATTGATATTATCTGTGTGTAATTTAAATTCTCTATAAATCCAGCTCCTATGTGAAAGTCCTCTAAGGATTGTGAGGTTTTTTGTTTGTTTGTTTGTTTGTTTTTTTTAATAATTAAAACCGAAGAACACGGCAAATTAGTGAGAGATAAAGTTATGGAGAAGTTTAAAGCTGGCTTAGTTTATGAAACAGTATCCCTAGCTTTGGATATGCTGGGAACACACTGTTCAAACTATCATCCGAAAATGGAACGAGTTTGTGACTGCAAAGCTGCCGTAAACATTGCCAACTGAACCACTCTGAAGAAACTGCAGCATTTACCAGCTCGGGTTGGAGAATGAGCAGAAGTCAGAAAGGGAAAAATACAATTTATTCATTGAAAAAGAAAAAGAAAAACAACATACAGAGGTTGTTAAATACTAGAAAGGCAAACATAAAGCCAGAGCTACAATCAAATTGTTTAAATCAAAGGGTGGTCATGCTAAAACAGCCTAGTCAATGTTTAGACAAAAGCTGGTTTAGTGGGCGTGGCAAGACGTGAACATTAATGTTAGTAGAGACATACTCTAATCAACCTCACAGTTAAATACCATATGCACAAGACACATTACAGCGTATCTGTAAAAATATTGAAAACCATATGTTCTTTTTCCTTCCACTTTATAATGATGCACTACTCTGTGCGGTTCTGTCACATGAGATCCCAATAGCATACATTAATGCTTGAGGTTGTAAAGTGAAAAAATGTGAAAATGTTCTAGTGCTGAAAGCACCTTTGCAGCTGTGTCAATCAATAAAATGTGCATCCCTCAAAGTAGTTTGACTTACAGGACCCCTTATATATGAAGAAGGGTAATTTCACATAAACCCGAATAAGAAAAGTACAAATTTAGTCTTGGATTTAGTCAACTGGGCCTGTCAACTTATGTTATCAGCCTTGTGGTAATAGGAGGAACGTTTATCTTTCAGCTAGTCTAGCGTTTGCTAACCTGGTCAAGCCAAAGCGTTAGAAGAAATGTTAAGCATGAGCAACTGTGATAAAGACAGAGGTACTTATTACATGAATATAATTCTAAACATATTATTATAATTGTACACAGAAATGTCAGTAGAGCTGTGTGACTTTTGTCTCTGGATACTGATGCTCCTCTTTTAAATCTCTTCAGCTACTCTGATTGGCTAGCTAGGCTGTTTTCACTCCAGATGTTCACGGATTGGATTATGGAATTATCACGTCTGTTGCTGAATGCAACTTTTGCTTTTCCACACAGAATCATTTCTTCATGAAGTATATTCAGAAACTGCTGTAATCAAATGCGGAAATGCCTACTATTGGCACTGGAGACACCATGACCAACTTCTCTGTTTGTCGTTCATAAATTAATATAATACTTGACTTTTCTTGTGCTTATCACATATTATTTTCTAGGTCTCATCTTGTTAAATGAATAACCATAAAAAAAATAGACGGTGTGAAGACACGTCTTAGTATTTTTGCTGTGAGCAGATGTAACTTAATGCTAATGCTGCTTTTGGCTTTGCGCTGAAAAGGAAATTGATGGTTGTGTGTATGTGTGCGTGTGTGTGTGTGTGTGTGTGTGTAAGCTCATTTGTGTGAGACAGCAGGGCGAATGGTGGCAGGAGATTGGAGAAGACCATAATTAAAACTATTGCTTGAGCTCAAATCGTTGCCAGGACAATATGACCTTTGCTCACACAGGTTGAGCTTCAGATGCTGAGTCTTGTAGTTGAATAAGATATGCTGTGTAGAATAACTGCATATGCTCGTTTGAGTCTCTCTCTTTTTACGCTCAAGTGAGACAGTTTCACTGTATCTTAATGTGTCAACTTCATCAGTGCATCTTTACCCTCCCTCATCAAAAAAGTGGTGAGCCTATGTTGATATAAAAATTAATTAATAGAGGCCTAGCTGAAAAGTTGGCTCGAGTGTAACAGATGGTTACCATGGTTACTGTTTTAAGGACATCACAATGTTTGAAACATCTGTTGGATTTCCTTATGAAGTAGCCAAGTTAAGAGACCCTGTCGGTTTATAACTGGGTTAAATACAGTTTAAGAATTTGACACTGTATCAGTTTCTTGTTGGAAAATGTCAGGGGGAAAAAAACTGACAGTAAACACTGTGATGAACTCTTAAAGAGGTCTTTGTGAGTTTCTTTGCTCCCAGTTTCCAAGTAGGCACACAATGCAATAAATGTTCCTCAAAGTTGATGTAAATTGTGATTGCATTAAAGTCGTTTGCGTGACAGGCAGTTTGTTTTCTAAGGTGCAGGTCAAATGGTTGTGCATGAGAACGTGGGTGTGTGTGTTTACATTTCTGTTTAGTCATGAAACCCAATGTCCTGATTTGCATAACAAAGCCCCCCCCCCTTTTTTTCCCTCATTTGTGTGTTGAGTTGTGTGTGATGCAGATGCAGTTTCAGTCTCTTTTTTTTTGCCTCACAACTGACAAAAAAGGAGAAAGAAATTAAACAGTTTGGATACATATGATGGTCTAAGATGGTCAGACCGCTGTTTAAAATGGTAAATTGGTGTGTCATACTATTCCTTTGGTTTATCTTTTGTAAATATGATGCGAGAGAAGAGTTCTTCCTCGCTTGTGGGCTGTAAAACCGTCAATTACCTGTGTAAGATAGTAGGGACAGAACGGACGTCCTTCACAATTTTTCTAGTTTGAACTGAGCTTTATCTTTCTACTAACAGGGAAGGGTGGCCCATCTCTTTCAAAGCAGAGTTTTCCAACTTCAGCCCCTGCTTGAGTCCTTGCTCACAAACACAAGAATCAAATGACTAAATTACTGTAGAGAAAGATTTAATACACGAGGGACACCATCCCTTGAGGACTCCCATTTTAAAGTAAAGCCCAAAAAGCTCCAACTATAAAACAGATAACTTTACCTATTTTTTTCACATTGTTCACATCTGTTCTAATCGCTGGAGGTTTTATATCAGCCTGTAGATTATGTGCAGCTAAAGTCCGTTTTTAAAATTCAAATAAGTTTAAAAAAAAACCTATTTGGAATCTGAAAAGAAAGCGTCTGGTTATGTTTAGGGTGAAATTATGATCATGTTAAGAACCAGCCCATTCACCTGTAGATTGAGGGTTTGGACACATATTTAAATGTAGTGGAGTACTTAGAAAAGCACATCCACCCACACATTTTCACTTCTGTTCAGCTTCACCTGGGGTCAACTTTTTAAAAAAAGAAATTTTTTTCGGCAGTATGCCATTTCACCTGTGCACTTTGTATTTGGTAATGTTGTTTACAAATATCAGCAATAATTATGTGACTTTTGCCAACTAAATTGGTGTTATTTGAGGTGAAAAGGACTGTAAAACAAATTCCTGTAAAAACCAGCAGTGGACGCAAATACCAAGTCACTGAAATACAATAAAAGCTTATCTATAGGTCCGCCAGCTCAAACATAAGTCTGAAGACCCCTGCTGTATCGGTGTGTTGCTGCTGTTAATGGTTTAGCCACCGAGGCTCCCTCCCTCTGCGTGTTTTAGCTGTGTCAGCTGTGGCTATGTTTCACTAGCAGTGCTGACACGAGGGACACAGAGCTGAAGTCTGAATCCCAACCAGTGCCCTTTCCCAAAAACCACAGGGGTCATTTTCATGACAGATTCTGTGTCACTCTTTAAACACACACACGCAAGGTTCAACTCATATTATAAAAACCTAACAATGCATAACAAAACAGAGCTGTACCTATATATTTTTTTTTCTTTTTTTGGGATGGAGGCCAACAGAGGTCTTGGTAGAGAGCTCAGTGAGAGAGAGGCCTTGGAGTAGGGAACACCAGAGGGAGATTAGGTCTGTTTGTAATCCATGGAAATAACAAAGTTTAGGGATTTTTCCAATTTAATCAAAACTGATTCTGCTCATTCTTCTTCCCTGAAATGGGGTTTGTATAGTCAGATTTCCAATCTGCTTCTACTTACCCCTGCATAACGAATGGCATGATGCAAAATCAGTGGAAAAATAAAAATATCCTACGTTTTAGACTTATGCCATACTTAAAGTAATACTACTCACGCCAAATGGATTCAGCTTTACCTGAATTATTTTATATTAAGAAAAGCATTTGCTGAAGTTTTGCTAAACAAAATGAAAGAGGATCCTAATTCTTGTACAATTGTAAGATGTGAAAATCACTACTCAGATGTACTATTATAGTATGATAAGAATGATGACTCCTTTAAATATATAGTATACATAAACTCTTAAGTTTGAAAACATTTAATATTTTCTGACAGGCCCACACAAAAAGAAATGCAGAATTGTGAACTGAAAGAAATATGAAGTATGATTTTAAAGAGGTTTTTTTAGCGTTTTGATGCATTCCTTTACTTCTCCTATTAGACGTCTCCTATTAGCAAACTAAACAGAGACCATCAGCATTTAATTTATTCTCAGAGTAAAACCTAGCTGTTCTGTGGGAGCCTTAGAGGTTTGCATGTGCAGAGAGAGTCCAATTGGCAGTGGAAACATAAAATAATGAATACTGGTCCGAGCTGTCCTGCTCAGCTAGAATAAGGCATTAAGAGAACATTCATTAACAAAAAGACTCATGAAGACCAAGGAACACAAAAAACAGGTCAGAGTTAAAGTGGTGAAGTTTTAAAGCGTTGTTGGGTTAGAAAGTATCATCCCAAGTTTTAAACATTTCACTGAACGCTATTATCTGAAAATGAAAATAGAAACTGCAAACCTATTCAGAGATGGCCATTCACCCAAGCTGACAGGTTAGGCAAAGAAGGCATTGACCAGAGAAGCAGCCGAGTGGCCCAGGGTAATTCCGGAGGAGCTGCAAAGATCCACACTTATAAGTGGTCAAATGTACTGACATTTGAAGTTGTGTTATTACAAATATGGTCTGCATGGAGGATTGGCAAAAACAGCATGTGACACAAAGCAAATGTGTGGAATAAAGTGTTTTGATCACATTGAAATACAGAACAAAGCTGCAAACCACTGCAAGGGACATGAGTGGAATGAGGTTCACTTCTTTTCAGCTGGACGTCAAGCCTAACCGTAGATAATCAAATAATTCTATGGTTGTGTTGGAATAACCCAAGAATAACTAGACAAGGAATTACTAGACACGCCAAGAAAGGACTGAACCAAAGCCAAACAGAAACATAGCTGATTCAATCAAAAAAAAGGAACTAAGCAACACAGAAAGTAACAAAACTCAAAACTAACTGAAAGAACCCAAGATCCTGACGGAGACTGTGTTACTTTCCTTTACTTTCAGTGTCTGTACTGCATGCGCCTAACTTCATCATACTGTTTCACTACATAATAAAGACCTACACATTAATTGAAAAAAAATGTATGGCTACAATGATCCTTACACTTTCTTTAAGGCCTTACGCTAACTGCTAACAGGTAAAAGCTAAAATCTTTCTTAATTCTTAAGATTAAAACAGCAGAGAGGTTCTTTTCACTGAGCATTACATAAGTTTAATTTGTTTAGTTTTTTTGTCTGTTTTACTTCATGCTTCGGTGTCATAACCCCATGATGTTTCTATTCATTTAAATGTATGTAACTTTTATTAGCTAACATTGCATTACCTGGTTCTGTTACTCTAGGTCTGCCTAGCTTACAAAGAAATTAGGGTTTGAGTAAAGGATAGAAAAAGGCAGGTTAACGCCAAACTAAGCATGTCATAAGACAGAAAATAGTTTAAGTAATGGGTTTTACTGGGCATGAATACCAAGCCAACATTTCTGTTGTACGGCCCGGCAGCTTTCTCTCCTGCATAAATTTAGCTTATCTCTTAATAACAGCCACTCTGTCTTCTGTTTAAAACCTAATTTGCTGTAGCCTCCACCCTCCAACCTTTACTGCCCCTGGTAATGTGAGCCCATAGTGTAGCCCAAAATTAATTCCTCAATAATTTCGGAGCCGGTTTTCAGCTAACTGCTAATGGTGTTAGACATGCTTGAGTAATCCTGAATTAGCAACATCCAGCAATTCAAATAGTGTGCCTGTGTCAGGACAGCTAAGTGCTAATTTGTGCTGATTGTCTGTCCTGATACCACTGAGGCCCTGGGAATTTATATATATATATATATATATATATATATATATATATATATATATATATATATATATATAAAATACAGATCCAGTTTTCCGTTTCTAATAAAGAAGACGAATTTGCTTGTGACTGAATTTGTCTGGTAAAACCACAAGCATAATGTTACAAATTAAATAAAATAGGTGCTAAAAAAGAAATGTTCTTTTATTTACCTACGTACTGAAAAGATTGGTACATGTCTTTTATTTTATTGTGACTGTTTACTGTCCCAGTGAGCACTCAAGTTACCATTTAACCGGGGGAAAAGGAATGGCGTATTTAATGGAAAATGTATGTGAGGAAGGGGTGGAACAAGGTTTAGAACTGTGTCAGCATATGTGGAGGAGATTTCTCAAATAGGCCATAGCCTGGGGCTTGATGGACTGAATCCTCTCTCCAAGGAATCTACTGTATGGACACAGATAAAAAACTAAACCCAAACATAAAATACCTGCTTATTGCACTCGGATGGAAGAATGACAACCCTTAAAGTGGGCAGCACAGTGGGGACTGGTGGGCACTAGGGTTTGAAATTTAACCCTTCAGTAAAATTAGAGAGGCTCCGGTGCATACCTCGGCTGTTCTGGATGTCCGAGAGGGTTCAGAGCAGCGATCTGTCTTGGTCTCCTTCCCTTTCTAATTTTGTCATTCTCTTTTATTTCTTTTCTGCTTTTTCTGAGTTCACCCCAACAACCTCCATTTTTCTTTTGTTTGTTTTAAATTACTTTTTTCAGAACATGTTTTCTCTTGACATAGAAACCAATGTTTTGATTCCACATAGAAAAAGTCATTTGTCCTACTCACCCTACGTTCATGTCACTATCTCAACACTGTCCAGATTGTATGTATGTGTGACATTTTGCAGGTTCAGATACCTTGATTTGCTGGGACTCAACCCCAGACCAGAGTTCTTGCAGAGTCCAAAGCTAAACGGGAACAGGTGTTGCTTTATATTCAAAGCCAGAGGGCCTGGTGAGGCTGCTGGTCTGTTTGAAAAGTTATACATCTTAATGCTTTTTTTTTTCAGAGGTCATAAGTGAGCTTGCACTTTGCTGTAGGTCATATATATTCTTTTAATTGCTGCTCACCGTAATGTTTTTCGTAATTTGATCTCTAATAGATTATGTTTGCTTTAGCTCTGACTTAAACTGGTAAAATGACGCAAATATTGGCGTTTCAATGATAGATCCAATTTCATAAAGTATAACATGTCATTTTTCAGATTGACACATCAATAACACACGTGTGGTTCTTTGAAAAGAAAAAAAAGTGCACAAAATCCATTAGAGGCATATGTATGACATCTGTGCTCTCAACATCCTCTTGTTGGGAAATGTCTGTATTGTGAGTATAACCAGTTTCTTGGTTTGCACTAATTGCTGGAATGGTGACTAGATCAGGACAATGTTTAGTTTGTTTACCTCGACCTTTTAATACCAAGCATCTGATATTATATGTGACTAAAGTGCAGCCTGTGGCTGTGACTTAACTAAGCGAGGTGTGCCTCATGCTAAGGGAGCATTACCTTGGGCTAGCTTTGGCTTTGTGTCTATGCAAGCAAATCCCTTATTAACATCTAGATCATAGATATAGGCATAAGAGAGTAGAACATGGAATATCTTTTCCATGGGACTGTGTGTTCTTTTTAATTTTACCCCTTAAACGTGTTTTATAGGATACCTTCACACAAGGAGCTGTTTGGACCCACTTTCCGTTGACTAGAGTTTATTACCTGGGATTTTCTGCTTTGTTTGGGAAGCATGGAAGCTAAATCGAACTCTGGTACAGACGAAACGAGTGGAGTCTGGTTCACCTGAAAGTGTGTGATTTGCTTGCAGTGGGAAACGCAATTGGACTATCCAGTGAACCAAAGACAGGGAGTGAACCTGCCACATTCATCTTATGAACAAAGCAACATGCCAGATGGCTCACTGCTTTGTCTGCTGCTCATACTGGGCAGCTTCTAGAGAAAATAGCAATTAGAATAGAGCATAAAAGAACAAAAAAAAAAACATAGAATAGAACTTTAAAGTAAAAACAAAAACCACAATGCTGCATAATCTTTTGCAATTTTGGTTTGCAGGGATGTGGTGAACATTTCTGTGCTATGAGTGTATTTAGATAAGACAAAATATATTAACCTTTACAGTACTTCACCATAAACATCGTAAGAGCAAACGGTCAAACTTTCAAGAAGGAATAGGCACTGTCTATGACACACCGTCATTATCAGCTATGCAAAGCTACTACTAATTTGCTTCACTGCTGCCATGTCTTTCAGGAGGGAATGTGAGAAAAAAAAGCCTGCCTTCAAAATTAAAGCCTACACATTTCAAAAAGTTAAATCCTAAAAATATTGATGTACAAATTAACGGAACAAATTGTAATAACATCTATAGATTTCAGAGAAAAATTTGAAACATTCTCTGATCCACATAGTGGATCAGAGTCTGAAACTGGAATCAGTCTGGTGACGTGCACCTCTGTCTGTTACAGTGTTGCTCACAGGAACTTGGACAAATTACTACCCTAACAGTATCCAAAATGTATTGATTTTTAAATTTTTTGTAATGTCTCAACCATCTCATTTATAGTGTATGCCAAGAACAAAACCAACCATTTCTTTCATTTCTTCCTTGCACACGCCTGTATTTTCTCACCTTTCGTTTCACCCCCTCTTGTCCCAGTGCTCTATCACACCTCCACTCCCATCATTTTCTGCCTGTCACCTCCCACCAGCAGACATCCTGTCTGGGAACAGTGTGCATCACTTCTTCGGTCTGTCCATGACTTCACTGTGCTCAGATTCTTTGGGCTGCGTCACGGACATTGCTGCACACAGCCATGCCTTTATGCAGCGACGAAAATAGCAGTAGAATTATATAGGTTCCTCTGAAAATGTGCGTGGCAACTGAATGTCTGCAGCCCGTATCAATATCGTGATCTATGTTTTTGCTGTTAGTCTATAAGATTACGAAGCTGTCCAGTGTGTCAGCAAATAGCCAAACTAATAAAATTTTTGCAACTACAGTAACTTGGAAGCATGTCCAACTCTGCAGCTGTGTTAAAAATGTATTAAGCTCAAGTTCTTGTCTGCAGTAGCTCCATGGTTTCCAGACATAGCCACACAGCCTGAGTGCGTCTTTTGTCTTCGGGTGATGTACTGACTTATTTCGGGCTCTTTTGCGGCTCCTCATGCATTTTAATATTTTCACTGTCCAGTTTGTCCTAAACAAGGCAGTCCAAAGTCCAAGGACAAGAGGGGGTATTTTGAATTAGAAGAGTCTGTCTAACGGAGAGATGCTGAGGCAGAGGAGCGGCCCGCATGCAGAAAGATGAGGGCAGACGTCAATAGCTAGCTGAAGGATTGGAAAAAAAAGCCAAAAAAAAAAAAAAACGGGAAGCATTGATTGAAAGAAAGAAGGAGGGAGAGGAAGATGGATGAGCGGGGTTAATCAGGCCAGCTGGCACAGCTGTCGATACTTACAGTGATGCTAGAACTTTGCAGCTGCATCCTGTACTTCCTTGTTGTAGATTCTTGGAATATTATAGCACTCCAGTTTTAAATAAGTGCATTGTGCACATAGAACTCTTGCTGTTCATGTTGTTGTTACATTTTTTTTTTATAAACCCAGAGGTACATATTTTTACCGAATACATAGTTAATCTAATATATTATTATTATTATTATTATTATTATTATTATTTGCTTTAAAATCATCTGCTTATTTTTTTAGATGTTTTGTTGTTTTAAATGGTGTCTAGATCACTTCTGTGCCACTGTCTTGACCTAGAATCCCTTAAAAAAAAGTTTTTCAATGAATATTTGTTTCATTGTACCGCTATAGTACAGTACGTCTCAGCAATGCTTATTGAACCTGAAAATATTCAGCTTTAAATGAAGGTTTTCTGTTGAACTAAGTGTGTGTTTAAAGAATCATGGCTCTGATATAGATAGTTGCTGGTCTCTTTAACCTTCAGCAAATTCATACCAATGTTTCATCACCTTACATTGTGATTTTGGTTTAAGCTCAGTTTTCTGCATGGCCTGTTTGTTGGGGTTACTTCTTTAGTTCGGTGTTTTGTTGTGTTATGTAGATTGATAGTCAAGGAGTTTATTTCCATTCATGTTTGTTTTGATCGGTGTTTGGCCTGTCAACTCTCATAGAAAATGAGAATAATGTCTCATTTTCTAAGCAAACCCAAAATATTATTATGTCAAAGATTGCAGTTTTAGCACACTTAAACTTGAGTCTTAAGTTGCAAAACTAGTAGCCTCAGAAGAACTTAGGAGAAATGGGCTAAAGAGTCAGACTCAAATTTTGGGATATGAATCTCTTTAATAATCTTGCTCTCATGTAATCAGCAATGGGAACGAGCTGGTAAACCATACTTCTGACATCTATGTGCAAATTCTCCAGTGAAAGGGTGTTTTTTTTTATTATTTGCTGGGAACATTTGCAGAGTGTAAGTTATTATCTGTTAATGTTTGAGGTGTTTTATAAAAATCCAGTCATGGATTTCTCTCAGAGCTTTGTGTTAATGACACTGATTCTTTTCAGAACTTAATAAATGTATCACTTATTCCCTTGGAGTTAAGCAGGTGTAATTAGAAGCAAACTTTCTCAGCTTACAGCTTTCCAAAAATAAAAACATTTTGTCTTGGATTAATTAAAAAGTTGGACATTCTCACTGTTTCGTGGATTGCATTGTGCCTGAGCCTCTGATGCCTCACATCATACATTGGCACAGAATAACTATTAGACTTGACAACAAACATTTTAAATGTAGATTTAGAACATAGTTTTGATGCTTTTTGACTCATTTTGCAGTTCTACATTAACAAATGTTAACTAATTTGCACAATTGTTCTTTAAAGAATACATCATATCAGTTTTCAAACTTATTCAGCGGCTTTCATAGAAGGGTCACCAAGATACAAAATTTAATTTTTTGAAGAAGATACATGCCAATGGGTCAAATTTGGCTTTAGGATTGCCGAATTTGATTGCATGTACTGTAGATGTTAATTTCAGTGTCCCTCAACGACTTGAATCTTGATTTAGACCTGGACTTGGAAACTGGACTTCTGGACATCTTGAATGACCTGCTGGCATTCACAAAACGACAGTTCCTTGCAGTCGATCAGGCAGGTAGTAGAAAATTGCTTTATTGATTGTGGAAGATGTTAAGAAATATCCTTAAGGTAGGTGGAACTGACACACTGTCAGGCTAGAATGTATCATAGGGGAAGAGTCCTCTCTTTACAATATGAAAGGTCAGCTAAAAAAACACCCCAAAATCCAGAGGTGCAAAATTAGAAACCAGCAGCAAATATAAACTGTGGTTTTATTAGATTACTGTTGGACATTTTTGCTTTGTTTTGTTTTATGTTCACCTCTTCTTTTTCAAACATTGCTTCGAATATGTAATTTTATGTTTTATGAGACATTCTCAACATATATAGTTGCTTTTCTGCTTCTTACGTTATTCCATAGTTGTACAATACACTATGAATCTAATCATCCACTCTGAGTCTACCTGTGTGTGTGTTTTTCTGCCCTCTTTGGGACCATTTCTGATAGCCCAGTGCAGTGCTCCAGAGTGCATTAAGCTCTTGCTAGGCTTTGGCTTTGCTCCATTTGGAAAATCAGGATTTGGATTTCAGATGGCAACACAAGTGAAAGTGTTATGTTATCCAAGAGGGATGGGTTGAGTTGGACGGCTTAGTGTGAAGTGAATAGAAAGAAGAAAAAAAATAGGAGAAAGAAATGATAACAGTATAAAGCAATTTAATCTGAAAATTGTAGCACGTTTTAGTAACTGTCAAAAAGCATTTTTGCTCTAGTAGAAAAGGTTCATAAATGTGTTTGACTAACTATTTCTACTGGAAACTTCAATCGATATTCTGTGCTTGTAATATAGTTCCTGTTTTCTAATGTTGTTGCTCCTTGTGTTGTATGCAGGACGGCCCATGCCAGGACAAAAAGCGAGGCAGCAGAACAAGCCTCCATCTCTGCCGTGCATGAGTCGGAAATTGCCAGGACGGTTGCCAGGGAGCTCTCCCCCAACTTTTACCAGCCAGGTAACATTTTAAAACATTTCATACACAGCATGCAGTATGTGTCCTTTTAGCGCAAACTTTCGCTCCATTCTTGCAGGTGTTCTTGCCGTAACTGAGTGTTGGCAACATGTTCGAAGTGCAGTTAACGCCACAATGCAAACAGACAACAGCTTAAGAAATGATCGTGTCTTACTTTAACAGGGAGAATTTCTCCTCTGTTAAACAAAAATGTCTTTAACAGGGAGAAATTCGACCACATAGGGAGGGGTCGTCTAAGGCATGGATGTGTTTGGTTAAAATCATACAACAGCAGAATTCATAGTTTCATTTGTTATGGCTAGTCATCCAGATCCTGAGGCAGCAAAGCTTATCCAGACCAACACATGACCACCATCAGTCATCAGTGTGTTTAATGGGCCATTCACTCTTGGGAAGATTCACTACGTTTCCATGCTTTCTCCAATCGTGGATAACGTCTCTCACTGTGGTTCTCTGGAGTCTCAAACCTTAGCGGTGCCTTTATCAGCCTATCCAGACGTAGGTTACTGACCTTGTTTCTCACCTGTTCTTGTACTTCTTTAATCAAAGCATGATGTGTCGCTTTTGGCCTACTACGTGTTGTCACACAGGGTCTATTTATGGGTTTTCTTGATTCTGCGGTTCAAGAAACGATCTGTAGGGGAAAAGGAGGGTCGCCTTTTCACATACGATGAAGTTGGTTTGGAAGACTTTTTCTCTCTCAAAAAAAAAAGACGATTAGAACGCAGGTTTTTCTATTTAATTGTGTTATCTTTGTTTGATACTAAAGTCTCTTGAATCATCTGGAGTACTTTCAGTGTAACAAAAGCAAACACATAATAAATCTTAGGGGGATAAACACAGCACTGTAAGCTTACAGCAAAGCAGCAGCTGATAGGGCTTTGAGACACACACTGTGTTCCTTTGTGGCTTTCCAACTCAAGTTCAAACATTTTTAAACACATGGAGTAACCATTCCCGGATGAAGCGAGCATTCATAAAAAAAAAATACACACATCAAACAAAGCTGGCAAGATTGATTTCTCTTCCACTCCTTTAAAATTCTTTATTGAAACTGTAGAGGACTAAAGCAGGGATAAAGCTATGCTGACAAGGTCCCAGTTGGTTAGCACACTTGGATATGAAAACCATCTATCCAGAGTCAAGCTGCAGGTGCACTGTGGGGTTAAGGAGGTCAGTGGCTTTGGTGTAACACAACACTTTTTCTTGTGGCTAAATCCGTCCCAGCACTTGCGTGGCCATGCACGTAGAAATGGTCACAGGCAAGGTTTTCAGTCATTGTAGTGTCGAAGCACAGACGTGGTTGTAGGATCTGGTTTTGCAAAGTTGCTAATGGTAACTGCAATCTGTAAGCAATCGAATGTAACTCTTACGACCCCTGTTTCTCTAAGCGACACATTTGTCCATGAAGTTCAGATTTTATGAGACTTGTTAACCAGAGGGAAGTGGGTTTCTGTGCCCGTTGGAGCGTTTCACACTGACTATTTGAGCTTGTTCTTGAGCTTCTTCTCGGAAAACAAACAAAAAAGAGATTGGTGTCCCGGCTGTGTGATTAAACAGTCAAGACACTGAAGACAAATTCGAACACTACAATGAAGGCCTGTGTGTTTATACTAAAACAGGCCACTATTTTTTCTGAATGGCAGCTTTTTTCTACCCTGCTCTCAAAGGCTTGTTGTGATTGAAAGAATCGCTAAAGTCAACGCAAAATAAAAGGATGGAAACATTTTTTTTTCTTGATTTTCTTTATACTGAAGGAGTACAAGATGTGGTGGAAATGGAACCCTTCAAAGGTTTCCTTCTATTTATCCCATGCGGTTCTCACTTTTCCTCTGCCTGACAGGCATACTGTCTTCAAAGCATAGGGTGTCAACTCAGCCCTATTTAGTCTTTTTACAAGGTAGGCAACAGACATATAATACTATATAAATTATCAAGTTGTGTATTTTCTTTTAAAGTTGTGATGCAACTGAGGTCAGAGGTGGGACATAAAGGGGCAGAAGTCATACAAAAGAGCGTTTTCGTGGAAAGCATTGTGGTGGATGTTGGATGATATTTGTGTGTTATTTAAAAAGCAAGAAAGCCTAGTCTCTTTTTTTTTGTTTTATCAAGCTTATACATTAATGTACACTCTGTCAGTACACATTATATGATGATTGCGTTAAAAAAATGATTCAATAAATAATTTCTACAAAACAACTCCGCCACCTTCAGCATGGTTTACTGCAATAATTAGCTGGAGTGCAAACAATGTTTTTGTCCTAATGTTTTTAAGCTGATAAATAAAAAACTGACGAGCTTTCACTGCCATCTAAATAGCAGTCATTTATTTTTCTCCTGTTAGTTTGGAGTTCATGACACAATGACAGGCTGCCATGACAAAACTTGTTGAGTGGAGTAATGTTTTACAGTACAAGCAGACTTCTCTCACTACAGATAGCGCTTTTAAATCCCTGGGTTAGGTGCCGTTCTTTTATCTCTCCTATTGTTCTCAGACATTTCTCCTGAATTTGGCCTTCTCATTGGTCAAATATCTACATTGATCATAAACATATGACATCACAGTGAAACTGGAGACTGAGATATCGTTACTTCATTCTGGGCTTGTCATTGTGTTATACTGTTGCTCATGACATTGCATGAGATTGGTGTTTCATATATGACAAATCCCTTTTTGGCAACCAAAAATGAAAGCAAATACAGCTTGTGTTAGTTATGAGCTTTGAACACAATTGAACAAGAAATGCAAGAAGTATTACTTAAATCTACTCATTCTGTGAATTTATCTAAACCACTAGCATTATATGTTTGGTGCTAATCTTTCCCCTATTCTGCCTGAAAAAGAGCTAAAATATTCAGAAAAGCAAAGCCACACCTTTTTTGTTTATTTTTATTTACTGTGTAAGATCAATGCTATCTTCACCCCCCAGTCCCCTTCCATTTGATCGAATATATTTAGCCCTATGAGCAAGCAACTTTTGGGCCCTTTCCAAAAGCCACTACAAAATAGTAGGTGACATACAGATTGACAATGGGGTCCATTCAAGCATGTCGCTGTCTAAGCCACAGAAATGGCCAGCCAAGGCCAGAGACATCCTGTGGCTTGTTTGTGTTGTGGAAAACAGCGGTCATGCCTGGCAGGCTGAGTGTTCTCCATATCCACGTGTGTGCATGTGTGCACGCGTGTCGGGGTGGGTGTGTGTGTAAGTGTGTGCAGGGAGAGTGTCCTTGCCTTATAAGTCAGATCATGAATGAGAGAGTGGCCGATGTCATAATAATGTGCAGCGGAGGATGACATATGAGCCGGAACATTTAAACGTTCAGTTACGTAAGCTTGTCTGTTAAGTCCGGCTGAAAGCCGAACACGCACCTGCAAATAACCAAACTTATTCAACATATGTTAATTTGTTTTGTTTTTGCGGTATGAAGGAAGTGAGATTATTACAGATTATCAAGATTTCTGTCTTGTCTCTGTTGCTGGCTTTTTATGTTTGAATGTAAGCATCCAGTATTTGCAGCTTCCTGGGGGAAAAATGTAATGCTACTCTCAAACAAGTTTACTTACAAAGAAGATTCAAATATATAATATATATATATATATATAGTGTGAAAAAAATATTCATAGTGAATTCAATCAGAATAATATGACTTTTCCAGTGTAATATGGCTTCCTTCCTAAATGCACACATCTTCATCCTTCGGTTTCTAATAATATAGTTACAACTATGGGTCCATATCTCTTGTTGTTTGTAATTAGCATTTCAGACTCATGGCAGATTATCACTAAGATCGGGACTATGCACTTCAAAAGGAAAGAGAGGGTCAAAGCAAATAGGACCCTGACCTTTCCGATTGATTCACACACACAGCACCCTGGAGGGGGAGCAGTGGGGGTTTTCTGGGCGTGGCCTGTGGCGTGACGTTAATTGGGCTATATTTGGTGCTGATGTGTGCTCACAGAGGTCTAATGGAGACATAGTTGAAATCCTTATGCACTGAGAGGACTTTGCTCCTGCGCTCGCACAGCAGCTGTTCCTTCCTTCAGCCGCTCACCAGAGAGAGAGGCGAGAGTGGGGGTGGGGGGTGCTTTGGGAGGGGAGGGCAAGAGAGATCCTGCTCCACCCTTTTTGACCCTGTCAAGGTGTACTTGAACCAGGTGGGGTCATAAAAGCCACTAGCTGTCAGGGCTAAAAGGCAGACACGAGCAGGTGTTGCTGTGTATTCATAGCAGCAGATGAGGTGTAAGTTTTCACTCAGTAGTTTTCCCTTAAGTTAACCTAACACAGAAACTTCTTATGACTTTCAAGAAAATATAATGTAAAGTGAATTAATAGTTGGCTATTAAGAATAGCCTACTAGTAATATATCATATATCACATTGCAATTTTGTTTTTGAATCTACTAATTAAACCTGTTGAAGTAAAACCTTAACCTTCATTGTTGGGATATTAAGTAATTTCCAGAAACATTCAGGAAATGCACGTTCCCCAATGTTGACCTTTTTTTTTTTTAATTCTCCAATTACTTAACGATAATTTCTTTACGTTGCCTTGAACAGCAGCCAGTGAGTAACTCTTCACACACCCATACACAAGAGAGTGGCTCTCAAAAGTCTGTACTCCTGTATCTAAATGTCAGGTAGGTTTTTGTGACGGAAAAATAGGATTGATCTTTTTCAAGCTGCTCCCACGTGAAATAGGAAATTTTATTGGTACAACTAAACTTAAATAAAACACAAAATGAAAAAAAAACCTGAAAAATAAAGAAATTAAAAATGGTGAACTCACCCTCTTTTGTTTATTTGGATGCAGGCCTACCACTATGATGCTGAGAAAAAAAAAGGATCTTCATCTTTAGCTTTCTAGCAGCAACCCAACTAACAGGTCAAAACTAACAGGCATTTGGAGTTTTCTAATATTTTTTTATCTGCTTCAACAAAAACCCTAGGAAAAATCCATATCCTAATGGTGCACCCTGCATTGTTTCCTTGTGGCATTTTTTCAATATTGTTCCATGTGTATTTTTGCCTACCTTGTAGGCAGAAATTCAATCTGTGTTTCTACAGATTCACACATTCTCCCACAAGATTTTAGGTAATTTAAACCAAGCCTAAATGTTTTCTTTGAAAGCAAAGGCTTCTGTTTTGCAGTCCTTCTCCTTTGTCCAAACATATAAAGACAACAGCAGGCCTGCTTGGAAACTCCTGCTGCTCCTTCACTGTTGCTGTTGGCCTCTGAGCAGTCTTCCTGTCTACTTTCTGATTGCAGTCCATTTCAGAGACATTTCCCATATTTGATCCAATTATTGAGCACTATCCGTACTATAAAAACTGTATGTGTTTAAAAGAATGGGGATTTTTGTTGTGTAGCCTTCTCCTGACTGATGCATTTGGATAACATACTTTGGAGCCGGTGTAACCTCTCTCATATTAGGACTTTAGTTAATGAACAAACAAATAAACAAATTAATTCAACTTTTAAATCATTTATTATAGTCTTGCTGTTTCACTTAGAAATACATTTGGTAAAAGCACACTCGTGAGATCCACTCTGTGTCAGGAAGACAGGAAGGATATGCAGTCCTGTCCTCCCATCTGCCAGTTGGAGTAGGAGATTTTAGGAAACATCAAACTGGATAAAATTGAATCATTTTTTTTATTTTATAATGTATTTATATATTATTATGCAACAATATTTCATACAAACATATAGAAATTAGTTTGTTAGGTTCTTGATCTGAATGAATTATGGTGACAGTGAATAGTTTTCTACTCAGATGTGAATAGCTGCTGCAAATGACAAATTCTAGTTTAAACTTTTACCGTTTCTCACAGAAATGACTCACGGTGTAGTTTACTTTTTGGGTAGGATTATGTTACCTACTTATATGGACCATCAGAGTGTGCCAGTCAGCTATGTGATAGGGTGATCAAAATCGAGAACTTTGAGACTTTATTTTATGTCTGAAAAGTGGTCAAAATTGCACCGTGGTTGTTTTTAAGTTACATAAGTGGAGGATATGTCAAATTATTACAAAACAAAATGGCACAGATCTGTGTATTATAACTTTCACTAAAGAGGTGCTGTGAATAAAAGAGAGCATAACTCAATATATGGGGAGAGCATGTGGACTTTAATTCTAAGAAGGTGATATTCTACTTTCCGTACTGCACCGGCAAACCACTCAAATCAACAATTTGCCATGAGGCAGTGGAGGAGAAATATCTTTTTCTGGTTACTGTTGTCTCCTAGCCTGACAAGGCAGCAGGGAAGCCCTGTCATCTTTTATAAAGCAAAAACAGGCCTGTGTAGGTGTTTGATTGTCAGCTCTTCCAGAAAAACAGAACTTAAGCTGTAAAGACCAGTAACAATAATTTACACAGTGTCCTATAATACGAAATTATAAAAAACAGGCTGCCTAGGAATGGCCAGCTGAACTCAGTCGAATACCCGCTGGCAACAGATGTGAAATGCAGGCAATGTACTACTTCCTGCTGTGTTTGCATGCGCACGGACACATATTTAAATATAAATTTTCATGTTTTTTTTTTTTTAAAGCTTCTCTCTTTTTAACTGCCATTCATATCGTATTAAGGTCAGGAGGAGTTACACTGGGTCGTAAAGGGCTGATCTGTTATGTTTTGTACGATTGTATGATTACCCACATTTGTGCATGAGGAGGAGAGAGCGCTCGTATGTTGGTAAGAGTGCACTGGAGCAGAAAATGTGCCGTGGATTAACATAAGCAGAACTGGCAAACTGCTGCAGCTTAGACAAAACGCTTGAATTCTAGTAAGCTTAAAGAGGCAACAGTGATCTGAAGAGGAAATATGGAAAATTGACTTTTTGAGATGAATGTCTTATAATATCATTGAAAAGTTTAATCGTGCAATTTCATTTAAAAAGTAAAAACTCTCACAATATGGATTCATTACATACAGAGTGTTACATTTTAAGCCTGACGTCGATGTGGTTTCACTACTCTTCCTCTTGACAATATGCTGTAGTTCGTCTATGGAGTCTGTGTGCTGCCTTATCGAGCACAGTGACACTGGGATCATTTAATTGATTAAAGGTGCTTTCGGTAGTTCTTGCTTAAAAAATAAATTAGCATCTCTAATAAGGTTGTCACCAGAGGAAAGTGAAATGCTCTAAAATGTTCGCGAAGCTCTGGACTCCAGGTGCAGTACATGTCTTGTGAATTTCCTTCAAACTTTAGAATGGGCTTTATTTTACTATTCTCTCAAGACTGTGGTAATTCCTATCCAGAGGATGTAAAATCAGCTTTTAAATTTCTTAAAAGCAAAAGGGTTTTTTTTTTCTGTCTTTTTTTCCTCTGTTGAAGTTTGTACGAATCACATTAGAATAGTTGTCATGAAAGCATTCGACCTGAAAGTGTTTGAGGCTGCAGGGGTTGTTTAAATGGTGAAAACCATCTAGAACATGCTTGGAACCCCCACCACCCCCACAGGAATCTGTCCCCAAACAGAGCAAAATTACTCACTCCCGCCCGTGGAGCCGTAACTCTTATTGAGCTATGGTGTGAAATTAAGCTGTGGAGATATGTTAAGTCCCACAAATGTTTACATGTCCCTCCTTTCTCTTTGTACTGGGTCTTGGTCGTGGCAGTTCAAAAACAAATTAGGAATGCCACATAGCTGAAAGGTAAATGGAGATTATGAGTACAGGAGGCCCCCAGCACTCCACAATAAGGCTGTTTACACAGATATAGGACTGGATATACTGACCACTTTGATTTTGATATTTACATACCAGCTGTACAAAGTGTATTGTAGTAAGAAATAAGTACATATCTATGTTCCTCTGAAGCTTTTTGAAACCTAATAATTAATTGAGTCAATTCCAGTTGAGCATATCAAAAAAGTTTCTTTCAAATCGTTCTCCCCTCTTCATTTGATTTCATAGCTTTCTTTAAATATTTGTTTTATTTGTCAATTATACAAAATAATTTCTAAATGAGATGGTATCCCTACAGTTGTAAAAGTTACAGTTGTATTTTTTTTGTGTGTGTGACATAATCCCAGTAATCATTCAAAGTGGACTTGAGGCTCTCATAACAATGTATGTTACTTCTTTTTCCCTTTTCAGGACCAGACTACATAAAACAACAGTCAAAAGAGCCAGTGGAAATTAAAGAGGTCCCTGTTGAAAAGAAGGAAGAATCCCCACATGATTCTCCTCACTTTTACCGCAAAGGCACAACTCCACCCCATTCTCCTGTCGCTAGCCCTGCAGCCACTCCTCCCCCCTCACCTGACATTAAGAAGAAGACTGGCCAGATTGGCAACAGCATCAGCCACAAACCGAGCAAAGAGGAAAAACCATCCCGCAAGATAAGCAAAGAAGAGAAGTCCAGTTATAAGGCCAGCAAGGACGAGCGATCTAGCAGGAAGCTAAGTAAAGAAGAGAGGCTATCCTTCACCGATGGGCCCAAGACTTCTCATGCACACATTGAGGCTCCTCCTAAACCAACTAAAGTTCAGCAACCGGCCCCAGCAACCGCTCCTCCTGTGCAGCCTCCTACCGTTCCAGTCAATGGCCAGCTCCACTCTGAATATCACAGCTACTACGTTAAAGCCACTCCACGGGGCCCTCCACCTCCTGAGCCTGAGGAAGTGGAAGAAGAGCCCAGTGCCCTAGCTCTGGCACGTCTGCCCCCGCAACCTAAGTCTTTCAGCACCCCTACCCCTACTCCTAAGCCACCTTCATTTCGGGACAGCAAGAGCGACCCAAAACTCAGGAAGCAAGATTCCCTAAAACCAAAGAGCCTTGCAGACACAAAGAAAGCAAGCATGGAAATTGCAGAAAGCACAGAAGAAACAGTAAGTATGTCGTAGCAGTTCGTGATGGCTGTTGTTGACCAGATGAAAAAAGTTGACATCACAGTACCAGAAGCTATATTTGATATACTAACATTCAAATGCCTGAGGCCAAGATGGTATATGTATTTTTAAGTAATTTTCCCAATTGGCTTTTTAAGATAAAAATGGTGCTGCCTACCATTAAATGTTTCATACCAGCCATTTTACGGGGGCATTCCATACTCCCATTTACAAACAGTGATAAAAATTAATTTTATATGTTTTACTTGTAGCATACTGTAGGGTCATATCATTACAGTGTCTCACACTTCACAGATTTCTTCTCTGTTTGATTTTGTCAGACTAAAATGTTTCTGAACTTCATCAAATATAACCAGATTAAGTTCAAAATGGAGTTTTTAAATGATTTCATTTGCTAAAGTATAAAAGCTATTCAAACCAACCTATCCACATATGAAAATATTTTTGACCCCTTTGATAAATATGAAATATACTGTAATTAGTGACCATTTGGTTTAATTTCTCTACCCACATCCATTGCCGCATTGCTGTCAGGCCAGTAGTAAATCCAACATGCCTGACATCTATCCACCTACAAATAGCAATTGAGTATTTTTTAAGTTCCAGGAAGTAAGAGAGCCACAGTAAGACTCATTATCCACAAGTGGAAAAAGGAAAGAACACATAAAAAACATCTAAAGCACTACAGACCTCAGCTACCTCAGTTAAGGTCAGCTTTTATGATTCATCAACGCGTAAAAGACTTGACAAAACAGGGTGAGATCCAGGCCAAAACCACTGCTGGCAAAAAGAACACAAAAGTCCACCTGAAATTTGCCAACAAGACTTCCTGACGATCCTCAAGGCAATTTGGTAAAAAATATTTTGTAGACTAATGAGTCAAAAGTGGAACTTTGTGTTTTTGTTGCACCATAAAACTAGCACAGATTCTGTATGGGCTTTATTTCCTCCTTCACAACTTGAACAATGAATTCTGCTCTTAAGCAGAATATCATGAACAAGAATATATGGCCATCAGTTTGTGACCTTAAAATTAATAGCACTTGGGTTAAACAGTAGGAAAATGATCAAAACACACCAGCAATTCTGTAAGGTTAATGCTTTGGAGTGGCCTAATCAAACTGAAGTCTGGATTTAAGTCTAATTGAAATTCTGTAGTATGACCTATGTCCACAGTGACGGAAAAGACTGAATCCCAGCTATAACAAAGATAGCCAATCAGTTGTTAGCTGTAGGACAATTACTTTTTCACATAGGGACAGGATTGTTTTGGACAGCTTAATTTGAAAATCTAATTTTGTACAATTTATCATCTTTGTCATATTAAAATGTGAAATGATCTGAAACATTTGTGTGAGACAAAAATATTTAAAAACTTATTATGGGTGACATTTGTAATTTTTCCACAGGGCAAGCTAAGTTTACATCGATAAAGGACAAATGTTATGTCTGCATCATGAAATAAGAGGATTAGTTACATTACCCAAGATTTAGATTTTACTACTGCTGTTGATAATTTGAATACCCTATGCCAATTTACTAAACAGCAGTACCACAAGTAGGATTTGAAATGCTAAAACACCAAAGTAGGTGTTTTTTTTACATGAACATAATATAAAGGGTGGAAAGGGAATAGTGGGACTAGAGGTACTGAACAAGGGAAACTTTCAAATATGCTAACTTTGAAAGTTAGCGTGTTTGGCCCCTTTTTTCAAGCTAATTACTAGCTCAATAAGCTAACCTCAGGTAGGTAATTTTAGTATTTAGGAAATATGGTACATATAACTGATGCTATATTTAATATGGGGGGAAAATACATAAATTTTAACTGATGTGTGAAACTATTTCTTGCAGAAGCCAAGTGACATTTAACTTTTGTGTTCTTTTTCTGTGCAATGCTAAGATACTAGTTGCTAGCTAAAGCTTAATTTTAACAAACAGGCAAGGCTGCTTTCAATCTTAACAGTTACCTACTGATTAAATGAAATGAATGAAAATTGTTTTTTCCCATTTTTGGGGATGGGGGTGTTGCTGTTATAGACTAATGTTATTTTTTGTTTTTGCAGGGTCCTAACTCAATCCTTGTTGCTATGGTAATGCTGTTGAATATTGGCCTTGCAATTATATTTGTCCACTTTCTGACATGATGATATTGTTTCTATGGTAAGTTAACTTGTATAAAAGTATTATCTTTAATAGTTCCGCTCTACGGCGGAAAAATAACCCAGACATGATAATCTGTGCATGCCATACAAAGATGTCCTTTTTTTTTTTATTTGTGTACATATCTGAAATGTGACAAGGGGCCAATTAAATCCAGACTGTTCTACATTGCAGTGAAACCATGGCAACTGGTACAGTTGCATTGCCGGCCTTGAAAAGTGAAAATGGCGCCAGTGAGAAACGGGGGCGGCCGGAGGTGTTTAGGAATCAGCATGACACCGAAGAGAATGAGGAGAGAGGCATCACTACTATCAACCTGTCTTTGGCCCTCTTTAGGGCCAACCCTGTCAATTAGCACTCCTTTGGCTTCTGTATAAGCAGAAGTGAAATGTTATGTCTAGTGAGTTGAAAAAAAAAAACAAAAACGAAGAAAAATAAAAAAAAAGTGAAAACGCAACCAAACGTACAAAGTATGAAAAAAGAAGTTCTTGAAACCTACATGTGTGCTGACCCAAGCTCAGGTCTCTGTAGCCCACTCTCACTGCCTTGGCAGAGATAGCAGTGGGCTGACGGACCTTGCTGGAGGAGTGCGGAGATGCACTTTTAGTTGACGGGAGCAAACAGCTGCCTTTCTATTTTGCCATCTGACGTTTTGATGGGGAGATGTGAGCCCAGCCCCAGGGCGTCCAAGAGAGCGATAGTGAGAGAGAGAGAGTGAGAGAGAGAGAGAGAGAGAGAGAGAGAGAGAGACAGGGGGAGGAGAGAGGGGGCGATGGTGTTGGTGGATGGGGCTAGGGACTTGGGTGTTTGGATGGTTTTACTGGGGTTCAAGCCACTCTTGCAAGAGCAAACCGCGCACGACCGTTGCCAGCAGTCAGTGCTTGCACGGTCACTAGCCAGTCTTACTCTGTTAATCCAAACATCCCTGCAGCTTTCTCAAGCTCCGTCCATTGTAATCCAGGATACACTGCTTTTGAAACACTCCCCGTGCATGGTACAGTTTTAAATTTGTTTGTTTGTTGTTCTTATGTAGCTTTTTGTTCACTGTTGTCCTCCAACTGTTGGTTACCTGCATTCTTATGCTTGTAGAAACTTTGTCAGAGAATGAGTAAAATAATTGTTTTGTTTTTTTCCCGTTTTATTTAAATTTTACTCATTTCTACCAATTGAGCTGTAATTTGACATTACACATCCATGTTTCTGAAAGTGCAATATGTTTATTTATTTTTTGTCAAAGGCTTATAATCTATTTTGCCAGAGATAGTGTTCTGCTATTCTAATTTAAAAAATCAGTTTTTATTTGTCGAACACAGGTGATTTGAATAGCCTGTTTTTTTTTGTTTTGTTTTGTTTTGTTTTTTTAATACGGCGTTCACCAATGGTAGGAATTGTGACGACGAACTTGGTTTATTCTTGAAAAGGCAGATAGCTCTGTGAGAGTGAAGTAACAAATGTCTTATATTATTTATGAAATGAGAAGAGAAAAGAATATATTTTATTGTACATGCCTACACCCTTTCCGCTTTAATGAAGTCCGTTATTCGCTTTGACTGTTTCACGCCACAACTGAGATGCAAAACCACAGCTTCCCAAAGCCGCTGGAGTTTAAAAATAAAAAATAAAAAAAAAAGGCCCAGCCGTGCATGTATATGAGACTGGATTTTGTGGACAGTGGAACTTTATTCAGGTTTAGACCATGGGGAATGTGGATCCAGGGAGAAGAAGATATGCCTTTAGAAGTCTTTAACAGTGCTACTGTTTACCTCAAAAGAGATGAGGAAGGGAGGGAAGGGAAATAGATGCCATCCTTGTCTTAACTCTTGTACGGGGGTCGCGGCGGGGGAGGGGGGGGGAGATGTTTTGACTGTTGTCGTCACCTGAACCATGCTTTTGACTTGCTTCATCCTAGCTGCTTGTAGTCTTTGTTGCGGGTATGGCATGAGTTTCTTTGATTTCCAAAGTGGTTATTTATATGGTGGACGTTTTACTGTCACCTCTACCAAGATGGAATATTTATTCATTGTACAACTGATGTGTTTGTTAAAACATTGGTCATCACCAAAAAATAAATAAATAAGTAAAAAGGGCTTAAAAAAAAAAAATATATATATATATATATATATATATATATATATATATATATATATATATATATATATATATATATATATATATATATATTTAGGTTTTAACGACTGCAAATCTGTTCCGAAGGTTAGATTTGATTGTTGTCAAAAATTTAAATGAGCAACATAAAACGTTTGAACAATTCTTGAACCAGTTTGGCTTTTGGACAAACTACTGGAAAACATACTACTGAAATTTAGTCGTAATATTCTATAAACAATAAAATAAAAAAAGAAAAAGTGAAGATTAGTCTTTTAGAAGGTTTAACAGAACAGCCTGTTGGATATTTTTTTGAAATACAACATTGCATGTTGGAGAAATTTCTATATAGATTATTATATACTGTTTGTAAGGATTTTTACAGAGCACAATCCAGAATCTGGTATGAGTCGGTATTTTTCTAACAATTTGCACATCTGTATTTTGACAATGAAGATAACTTTTGTTTGTAATTGGTAATGTAATGCACATATGATAATGTTTGAAAGTGGAGAAAAAAAACATAGATATTTTATTTCTAATTGGTCATACTGTATGTACCATTTGGGGATGTGAAGGGCAGATGTATTTGTTTTGAGGATTTTATGACGAAAAAAAAACAACCTGTGGGAGAGTTTTGATATGTTAAGGTTCACAATACCCCACTGATTTGTGCAAAGTCTTTGGAGATGAAGTTATGTGTATAAAATAAAGTTATTATGCCTTGTTAAACAAAATGATGCATTTATTGAGTATTTTTATTACCATCGCCAGTAGAATCACAGCTGCCCTCCTCACAGTGGAGGCTTTTAAGCTTTTGTTCTGTTTTTTAAAATCATAACATTGTCCTTTATTTATATCCTACACAGTAAAGACCTATATCAACTTCTTTGGTGAGTATTTCATCTTGTAAGCCGTTTAGTCCAAGTGCTTCGCATTGGACAAACATTTTCCACCTTTCTTCTATAATAAAGTTAGAACATTCTACCATCTTACTTTCATTGCTATTTTCCATCGCTTTTGTGTATTTATTAGAATTTTATGTGACTTTAACAGAGGAACACAAGGAAGCGCATACCTGAAAAGAAGAAGTAAAATTAGACATGGTTTTCAAAATGTTTACAAATGAAAATCTGATATGTGTCAAGACATTATAGGGCTTCCAACCTCCTCCACAGTCTTGAGGCTTTTCCAGCCCATTACAGGTTTTCTTCAAGAACTGGCCTGTATTTGGCTTGATCAATAATTCTGATCAACCTCTCTGTCCCTGACGAATGAGACCCATCCCCACGGCATGATGCTCCCGCCACCATGTTCATGTGAGGATGAAGTCTTCAGAGTGATGCGCAGTGTTATTTTTCCTCTACGCGTCACTTCTTCAACGTGTTTCCTGTTTCTCTTTATTTTTCATGCCTTTTGAACAGCCGCCATCTCTTCAATCAGAGTAATGAACTTCTACAGATCCTCCATTCTTGACATGAGCCTTTGGCTGCTTCTAAAACATATCATTTCTGTGCAGTCGGTCGTTTCTTGAAGGTTCTTTGTTCATCATTCATTTCTAAACCTCTGTGACCTTCACAGAATACCTGAATTTATACTGGACGATGTTGTAAGGAATTGGCAGCACAGGGTTTTATTTGGAAGTATCAGAGTAAAGTGGGCTGAAACAAATGAACACCACACTTTTCAGATGTTTATTTTTTTTTTTAAATTAATATTAAAGTATGCATACTTTTTCACCCACTTCCACTAAAACAATAGGTGCAATTGTGTCAATTTAATTTAACCTTTGTTCAAAGATTGCTGATCTGCAATACGAGAAGGCATGAAAAACCTAAATTTGCTTTTCATGCCCGTCTTGACTACAACTGTGATTAAAGCACATCTAAGCAATATATCTACAGAAATTGAGCCTAATAGAAGTTACTCAAAACGTCACTGGTTTCCAATGAAAAATTAAAGCAAGAAACGCATATGAATCAGGACATTTCAAGAGTTCCACTTATATGCTTGTACCCAGTCTTGTAATCACTTCTGTGTATCTCCAAGCGAAACATTGGCCTAATTTTGACCTTCTCATAATGAGATCCAGGGGGAAACGACCAGGCATGAAATCAAAGAATCTCAGTAGGGGTCTCACATTAGCCGTGCAAGCAAAAGCAGGTGCTGTAGTTTGTCTCAAGTCGGTTCACACTGTTTCCACTGTGGATTGGCCTTAGATTAGTGTAGTGTTACACCAGCAGCAGCACCTGCCTGGTATGTGCTACGTCGTGTGTGTTGTTTGGAACACACCGACAAAAGAAAAAGAAAAAAAACAGGAAGTTTTTCTTTTGACTTATGATCGTTTAGCTAGTTTGGCTTTCATTGGAATAGTCCAGAAAACACATAAGAGACCTATGTTAGGCAGAACTTGTCACTAATAGTATAGAATATCTCTGTTGCTATTCTAATATGGCACAGCAAGCTGGACAAGATTTGGTTGCACCAGCCGTCTTGGACGAATATAAACCAGACCCTTTTAAGTCCTAGCTTCCTGCGGGGTATTTAACAAATTGCAGGGACAGCTACAATTTAGACCCACAGTCTATTCTGCAGTTTATATTAAAGCAGATGAATCATATTGGGAAGGGAAACATTGTGAGCTAAGATAAAACAGTAGGCTAGACCTTTATTTGAAGGTTTCCTTTTTGATATCTGAGAAATGTGCCTGTGACATTCAGAAAACTTTCAACACATACAAAAAAATTGTGGAGAGTAGAAATAAACTCTGAAGTAGAAGTAAAATAAACAGGAAAATAATACCAATGAAATAGGTTTTATTCAATTTATAATTTTACACAGAGAAAGTGAATAGCACTTAAAAAGAGTGAGGAAAATCTTTCACAAATGCATTTGTTTTTCAAATGAAGACTGCTACACTCCCTGCACAGCCAAGAAAAGATGAGGAGCAAAACAAAAAACAAAAAAAAAACACAGCTTTTGTGTTTTTCAAACATATTTTATCAATATCAAAGTTACTAAGTAATTAAAGTCAAATAAATGAACATTAAAAGCTAAGCAAATATGCTTTGAAAATAACTAAGATGCAATGCAAAATGCAATTTCTGTTCAGGATTAAATTAGGACACACCAGAAATGTTTGCATTTGAAATGGCTAATATCACACATTTAGTTGTTTGTGCCTCTGAGTTTTTAAGTTAGCCTCAACATCGTGACGAGATCCAAAGCGGCATTTTAGATCTTCAGAAAGACGACTACAGCACCTAAAACAGAAAAATAAGAGAAGAAACCGGCAAAGAATAAGCAAAGACAGAGGAGCGCTGATTAATGTGACGAGAAACTGTTGAGTCTGATCAGCTGAATACATTGCAGCTGTGTGGGAAACGTGACTATTGTGCACAGAATGAGCACAAAAGGAAACATAATTACAAAATTGCAAAAACATGGAAAAACACCAAAACAATGAAGACATCAAAACTCAAGAGCAACCAGAGATACAAGAATAACACAAAAGTGAAAAACAAAACATCTCTTTAAATTTGAAATCCTATCCATCATCAAGCTCACAAAAAAAAATTGTGAACACTCTACCTTCAATTTAAGCATTTTTGTGGTAATAGAAACTGTTAAAAAACTTTTGGGAATATATTCTATGAAGTGATGAGACAAAATTTAACTCATTGGAAAGTTTTTCACTCAGTAACCTCTGGCATAAAACTCATGATGGTATTTCAGTAGAGGAACATCACACCAACGGTCAAACATGGGCCCAGATGAGTTGGAACCATGAATTTGTCTCGCAGGAAGAAGATCCTGAAGGAAACTGCCATCGGGTTGTGTCATTGAACTCAAACATATGTATGTTATGCAGCAGGACAATGATTAAAAGTAAAATACTTGGTCCACATCTTTAAGGTTTAAAAAATTAAGGATTTTAGTGGCCTAGTCAAAGTCAATAAACAAATCTGTTTGCTGCTGTGGTATGACCTTAACAGGCTGTTTATACTTGACATCTTTCCAACGTGGCTGAATTAAAATAATTGTCCAAAGAAGAGCAGTCCACCATTTCTCCACTGAAAGATTCATTTCACAAAATGCATAAGGATTATTAGGTCCAGTGACAATTGCTTTCACATAGGACCATGTTTTGAAAAGCTTTCTTCATTTAAACATAATTCATATTTGGAAAAGTATTTTTTTACGTATAAATGTTATTATTGTCACTTTATCAAATGGGTGAAGTGAAACAAAAAAATTTATGTCAAACTTTTTTTTTTCTAACTCCTCTAGCATGAAACCTCCACCTTCAGGGGAAAAAATAAAGGACTTCCAGAACTGATTGAAGATTTGCGAGCAGTGAAGAAATATCATAGCCCAGCGTTTTTCAAAACTGCTGCTTAGACATCAGTGTTCTCATTTCTGTCCCTACCATTGCCATTACATCATCTGTTATACAAAGAGTAAAAAAAGAAAAGACTCTGTTATAAAACTATAAAACTGTCGCTCTGTCATTTACAGCAAGCCATATGCTGTGTCTCATTATATAAACAAGAAGCAGGGCCTTGTCAGAGCTACGCAGTAATAAACCTGTTCTCACACACTGTTTTAGTGAGTTCTTAAACAGATCAACATAATCCAATATGTGCCTCAAGGTTTGTCTCCCTGTTAATTTAATGGCAAATGAGTTACGTTGTGAGGCTGTTTTTATGGGGTTCTTTACGGTGAGCCATTCTAGTTCAAACAAGTATCGCACTGGGCCCAAGCTATTGGTTGTCACATCCACTTGTCTGCTTATTAAAGCTTCCATCGAAAGCAGAGAAATGGCTGCACTCAAGTAAAACATAAGTTTATTTGTGTGTGTGTGTGTGTGTGTGTGTGTGTGTGTGTGTGTGTGGGTGTGTGTGTGTGTGTGTGTGTGTGTGTGTGTGTGTGTGTGTGTGTGTGTGTGTGTGTGTGCGTGTGTGTGTGTGTGTGGTTGTGTGTGCGCGTTATTGTATGCCAGGATTCCGAGCAAGTTACAAGCAAATCACTTGGTCTTTGCACAAGTGAAATTCCCGCTGTATTGCTGGGTTTACAGACAAGAACAGCATCATACCATAATAACAGGTACACTTTGTTGGCTCACTTCTCACAGGGTTGTAATTTTCAAAAACATCTCAACATTAGACATTGAAGTCAACCCCTATTTCCCTCCAGTATGCTGTGTCTGTTTGATAAACAGCACTGCTATACCCAGTTGTTTGGGTCTCTGAAGAAAAACAGGACAGTGTCTGCACGACTGGAGTGAGTGTATGTGGGACAACGTGGCACATGCAATAACAACAGGTTCAAATAAAATAACAGTCTAATGTACTGTTATTATATCTTTGACACCACATGAGTAAAAATGGAAAAAGAAAAAGTTTTAAATGTGATTAGTGTTAAGAATAAAGCTATTAAACTAATTTGTAGTTTTTCAGTTTTGGTTTTGTTTTTAGCTTACGTGCTTCGACTGAGCTTCTTTAAATCAGGACTGACATGAGAATTTTAGGGCACTGTGAATGGCTGCAGGCTAAAGGAACAGCACCCCTAAATTCATTGTGACAAGCTCCCCCAAGGGAAGAAATGCCAGAAACGCCCCCACCTCATTGTTCCACATCATGACTAGAAAATTTGACCTGGTTTTATGTCGGACTACTTCATTAAAACGCCGGTCAGAAAGATGCAGTGAACTGACATTTGACTGGTATTGAGTTATTAAACTGGTGTTATAAACAAGCTAGGATTCATGTATGCTGCAAAAGAGTTCAGTGTTCAGTGAGGGAATAATTCAAGAGTAAATGGTAAGTAAATATTGTGATCGGCAAAGACAAAACGGAGTATAATTACAAAGTGGAAGGAAGAGGACACATGAATTTCACCATTTTCTTTAACCAACAAAATTTGGTGCAAATATTTATCCAGTAGAAAATATTGAATAAAAGTCAATATTTTGTTGAACCACATTTGCTGTAAGCAAAGCTTTGCATATCAGGAAATTCACGTTTTTGTTTATTCTTTGCAAAATACCTCTAGCTCAGACAGATGACATGGACAGCATCTGTCGTGATTAATTATGGTAGAGTTGCAGACACAAGAATTATGGTTTATTTATATGTATATATAAACCATAATCTTACAGAGCACACTGGGAAAGTGGGGAGAGATCTAAACTGGTGAGAAATACCAGTTTAGAGGAGGACAGGCACGGAATCAGAAAGGTGCAAAATGATAACACTGGGTAAGCAAAGGAGGGATCTGGAAAGGAATGGACTGACCAAATCAGTATTTGAATGCCGTGGAGGTGATTATGGAGAACAGGAGCAAGTTGGTCCAGTTGCAGCTGTGATAAGACATGAACCGATGAGCTGACAGAATAGAACACAACACTGGAACGAGTCCCACCAAAAGAACCTGAACACACATCTAAGGCAAAACTAACCTGAAAGTCCAGGGATCATGAAACCCCTTCTTCTGATAATCTGTTAGATTTAGCCATGAACTTTGACTGGGCCATTCAAACACATGGATATGTTTTAATCTACGTGACTTCACAGTAGCTCTGACTCCATGCTGGAGCGTGGACCTCCATCCCAATCTCAAGTCTTGTGCAGCCTGTTACAGGTTGCACAAGACTCATATTTAGCTCCTATCTTCCTGTTAGCTTTGAAAACAGCATCCCTGTACCTGCAGAAGAAGCACATCTCCATGGCATCATGCTGTGTCCACCACATTTCACCGTGAAAAAGCTGTGTTCAGGGTGATGTGCAGTATATTATTAATTTTCTGCTACACGTATAATTTTACATTTAAGCCAGAAAGTTACATTTTGGTCTCATCAGAACAGAGTACGTTTTGTCTGTATATTTGCTACATGGCTTGTTTAAGTAACTAGGGGGGGGGGGGGGGAGCTATTTTTAAAACTTTTGTTAAGCAAAACAATGGGTTACCATTTGTCACTTTCCAGTAAAGGGCATATTTATGCAGCGCACAGCTACTACACTAATGGTCCAGTCAGCAGATTGTTCCCCCTGAGCTGTTGATCTCTGCTGCTTCTCCAGAGTCACCATGCAACTTTTAGCTACTTCTATGAGTCATACTCTCCTTCCTAGTTTCAATGGGCAGCTTAATATTTCTGCCATAATCTGTGAAATGTTCAGTATGGACAATATTTTCTGGTCTAACTATGCTAATCTGGAATAATCTTCCAGAAAAGTTCAAAACACTGAGTTTCTTTAAACCATACAAACAGGCAGACACTAATTGGATGGCTTCAGAAGGCAGTTTGGTACAGTAGAATTTTATTTGAAAAAAATTAATAAATAAAACTTTACTTTTTCTTCATAATGCACTACTTTGCGTTTGTTTACCACATAAAATCCCAAACAAAATACATCAAGATATGATTTTAAGCAGAAATAAAAAATTAAGGCACTGTATATAACAGAATGCATGTTTCTTGGTCCATGAAAAATATGCAATATGTCTTACGCTTCACTTATAAAACGCCGGCTGCCTTTTCTTGCTTATTATCTGCACCCTAATGTTTCCTCACCAGCTTTGAGAGGCGCGTGAAACTGTCTTCAGAGTGGTTGAAGGGACTGTCGTTGGGGCTGGGCCAGACAAGAGAACTTGCATGTATTGTCTATGTTTATGTGTTGCATGTAGGAAGCCCTGTTCTGAAGGCCTGCAGCAGCCTTCCCCCCAAAATAGAGCTGAGAGCAGCTGCAGCCGGGCGGGTCGTATCAGAAAGACATCAAAGCGGCTGCTCTCTCCCGCCCACTTATGATCAAGTACTAATGGTGTAATGGAAGGTCGGTGATTGTTTTTGGTCGTGGGTGAGTTGCGGGTGAGTTGTGTGCGAGAGTTTACAAGAAGCACAGACAGTGGCAGAGGTTGCAAGACCACCAGATAAAATGACAGGATAACTAAAGCTCAGACAGAAACTCCAGGTCAGATGTCACCTCTACATAAGTCGCTGCTGACATCTGTTCCACCAATAGGCACACACGGTTATTAAATACTGCCCAGAGATGTCTAGGGAAAACAAAAAATCTGTTGGCCTTTTGAAAACATTCTAAATTAACAAAGTGCTAATCAATACAAAAATTCATCACCCCGACATATGAGGAGCACTGTGCTCCCTCTGTGTGCTCTTCTGGGTCAAACGGCGCAATTTACAGTCACACTCAGTGTTCGAGCTGTCAGAGTCACAGCTCAGATAACTCTGTCCATTTGGAAGCCTCAGATTTCAGCAGTCATCACTTTTCCTCCTGAAAGTACTCCACACTAGGATAAGGGCAAAGTCACATTATGAACATAGCTTTGGAGTTTTAAGGGTTTAATGGGCTGGAATGAACTTAGCAGCTTTTTGGTTTAAACAACGAACTGAAATATTTGGTTTAAAAAGGAGGCTATTTTATTCAACCTTGTAGCAAAGCTCCACTGTAAGTGGTGTACTTTTTACATTTTCTAAAATCAAATGAATGGATAAATAGATAAAACTGGTACGATATTTTTTTATTATAATTAATATGTTTCAGTTTTATTGGGTGGACCTATGAAAATGCATAAGGGGTACACGGTACACGTCTTCTCTGTTGAATCCAGATTTATGGGCTAGCAAAATGTCTCTGTCATGTCCCACAACCACCTGCTTTAACTCATCAAGGGAAGTGAAGGCAGAGAGGCACAGGCGCCCCCTTTTGGAGAAAGAGCACAATGACCTGTAAATCAAGAGCAAATTCAAAGTCATTTTGCCTCCAGGTTTTTATACTCCAAGTACCACCAACTTGACTTTTATTTTAAAACATAATCACATCCAAACTTGAACTCTGGCAGCTGTTTGTTCTACATCATTAAAAAAAATAAAAATAAATAAAACAAACGTTACAAAACAAGTTCCTGTCCCCTGAAACTACTTAATTAGTCTGAATTCCATATGGTAAAATCAGAAGATTATCATCAAGCTGGGCCTCAAATTCCAACATTGGTGATTACGTAAAAAAATAAATAAATATATATATATATATATGAATATATATATTTATATATATATATATATATATATATATATATATATATATATATATATATATATACTTTGGGTAATATATACATATATATATATATATATACACACATATATATATATATATATATATATATATATATATATATATATATATATATATATATATATATATATATATATATATATATATATATATATATATATATATATATATATATAGTACAATAGCAAAGTGTGATCTCTTCTTTGAAACACTGCAGCAACATGGTCACTCTTTCATAAAATTCATGTGTACAATTTTATGACATGACAATCATTGCACATGTAAATTATTAGATTTACATATATATATATATATATATATATATATATATATATATATATATATATATATATATATATATATATTCATTTTAAAATCTAATAATTTACATGTGCAATGATTGTCATGATTGTCATGTCATAAAATTGTACACATGAATTTTATGAAAGAGTGACCATGTTGCTGCAGTGTTTCAAAGAAGAGATCACACTTTGCTATTGTACTGTGTTGGTATTACCATCCTATTACTATTCTGTGTGTAAAATAAATATATCTGATATAAATGATTTAAAAATAAGCACATGGGGAATATACTTGTGTATGAATATGCTTGATCTAAGTTAGAAAGTGCATTTCTTTGAGATTGGGCCATATCTTGTTGTATTATGTTATTTCTTATAAATGTGGATAATTGAGCATATTTATTTAGATTAGTAATTTTCTATATTTTGAATGAATAAAAATATATATATTTATACATAGTGTATGTATTTATTTAAAATGTAAATATTTATATATGTCACATGGTAGGAAAAAAAATTTACACGGAACACATTTATCGCGGACCGACCGGGTACCACCAACAAATTAGTTCCGGGTGGCTAACGTTAGCTAAAATTTAATCTCCGTAGCTCAGTTATCCACACGGCGGTAAGAACACCTTTTATATCTTGACTAAATACCCATTATTGTATTATTTCCTGAAATAAATGTCCGCTATGCTGTTAACATAGAGATCAGTTATTGGGAAGATGTTTTGTTTATTTTAAAATGAGTTAGCTCCTTAAGCTACCACTGCTAAAGCTAACGCGTTTAAAACCTTTATCTGAAAACAAACAGGCCGCTGCCGATATGGTTGAAACTTGCGAAAAACATAGCCATGCTTATGTCATAGTTATAAATATTTATGTGTACATTAGCCATTGTCTGAAGATTTTCTGGACAATGTTTATCTTGGCTAAATTTAAAGTTCCGCAGTGACTGTCAGAAATCACTTCCAGTAAACCGAATGGGGCTTACATAATTTTTTACCGTCAATGATCTAATCATTATTTAGAATTGACCAGTTTCACATGTCATATGTTTACCCTTTTTAACATCTTTCAATTCAATTCTAAGCGAATTAAATTATGCTCTGTGTTTTTTCTATTTTGGCTTTTAGGATTAACAGAAATACCGGAACAAGATGGGTGAGGAGTCATGTCACACATGTATCTCTACTTTATAAAAATAAAATAAAAATCCTGTTGTCAGTCCATAAAATCAATTTGCTGTTTCACAGTTTGTTTTTTGGTAGTTAACTGAAGAAAAAAACTGCTAGAGATTGTTTGCCACTGTGCTATTTAGTCTCAGATTGTCGTTTTTATATTATGACTTGACAGATGGTGAGGAGAGAACTTTTGGTGGCTGTGAAGGGCCAGATGCCATGTATGTGAAGCTCATCTCCTCAGACGGCCATGAATTCATTGTGAAAAGAGAACATGCCTTAACATCGGGAACCATCAAAGCCATGTTAAGTGGGCCAGGTGAGGACTAAGCCAAGGCATTTTAGCTCCTCTTTATGATTAAAAAAATGTTGTTGAGCTGTAACAACACCATTGATCACCATTTTGTTTATGGTTCTCTTGCCTGGCAAGACTTTTGTGTTGTAGGGATATTTTTGTAAAAAGAGTGGATTCCAAATCAAATGGGTGCATTAATTGTACATTAAATAACATACAACAAAATTAGCCATTTCCTGTAACTTGAAAACATTGTGAAAAAACAGTAAAGCGATTAATGATGGGAAATATCTCTAGATAAGATTAAAGAAAAAACACGGCAATGACACAAGGTGGCTGGTAGGTCTGTTGTTCCATTTTGGATACGGTTGCTACAGTTAGCCTGACAGTTGATGACAACAGTTCAAAAAGGTCATGCAGAGGGCATAATGTTTAGGGTTCTGGATATCCTGGATAGAGGATAAATGCCTTTCTATCTACTGCGCAGTCCTCTTGAATTTTCCCCCTACATTACGAAATATAAAGTGACCACGACAAGCAAACTCCTTCTTTTTCATCTTCTTTAGACCTCTAAACACTCTTGTTTTTTTAATTTTTATTGTTGACATGATTTAAAGAATTAAAATTAGGACCAATAATTATGAGTCTTGTCGTCTCACAAAAGAAAAACAAAACTGAAATGCAGACATTGTGGATCCTTTCTCAAATTATGTTTTGATCTTCATTGCCACCTTCTGTGAGAAAAAAAAACATGACTTGATGTCACAAAACAATTATTAGTAGTTAGTTGCCATTTTTCTCACGGACACATCCTTTTATGAACACCAACGCTGTAATAGTTTTGTTGTAAGGGTTATGTCAAGTGAAGCATTTTTGTCATTTCCAAAGTAAATCATTTAATTCAGATAAAGCAGGTCAGTGATATATTTATCTAACTAGCTGTTGATTAGGAGTAATGATTGATAGAAAATGAATCATCACTGATTGTTGTGGATGTATAAAGCCGTGCTGTTTAATAATTGTGGACAATAGAAGCCATACTCTTCACATTTCAGGACTCAAAGTTGCTTGTGTTTGAGTATCGATGCCTAATTTGATTTTCTCTAACTTTTTTAAGATTGAGCTTTTTCTTTACAATATGTGATGGCAAAGATTATGTCTAATCTGAACTAATATAGACACTATTTACATTTCAGCTTTGACTCTTTATTGATGAAAAATGTTTTGGTTTTAATCCTTTAGTCACTTTGTCGCATGAAGCTATGTTTTTCCATGTCAGGCATTTTTAAAATTTTTCCTTTGAGAAATTTTTTAGGGTTTTTCAGTGAAGTCCATGATAGAACCAGGCAAGAAAAATGTATTAAGACATTTTCTAAATGACCCGTGTTTCTTAAGATTCCTTAAATACGGTGCAATTGATGTTGAAGTCCCCCGTTCTTTTTCTTTGGGTAATTACATCACTCTTTGACTCTTCACTTTATGTCCAAAATATTTGAGATTCATAACATATTTGGTGTATTGCTTCGAGTTTTCTGTCTTTGCTGTTTTCCTCTAACTGCATGTTTTCTCTTCTTACAACCTTTTTATTTTGCTTGTGCTTGCTCTAAATTTTTAAACACAACTGACTGAAAACATCGCCGTTTTCTGATTTACCTTATTGTAAACTACTGTATTTGTGTAGTTTGCAATGGCTCAAACTACACCATCATCTGTGTTTGTAGATTTTGAAAAAAGAATTCACGCGCACCTTTTTACGTGTCAGCATGCAGCTGTGAACGTGCCGCATCTATGGTCTCTCAAATCTTGCCGTTGCCATTTGACTCCACAGATTCTACTCTCTTTAATTTGCTTCTCACAGATAGAACTTTAGCTCCGTTCTGTGTTACGCCACGGATGCAGTCAGCGTTTCCCGGCGTCATAATTTTCATCCTTGCAACTGCAAGGATGAAAATCTTCAGGGAGTCAAACTAGCCCCTGGTGGTTTTAGAGTTAATCAAACGCACTACCGTGTAGGTAATCGGATCAAGATAGCTCTCTGCGTCCAGGTTTGGCTTACAACATTTAAACACGCTTGATTGACTTAAGCAGAGGTTTACTCAGGTCTGTTCTCCTCACACACATGTTAGGACTCTTGATCTCTTACTGATTGGTGCAGAATTTGCCCCGTTGAGGAGTTGAGTGTGAAATTTAAGGTATTTAAATTGCAAATAAATATGCACCATTAGTCTTGTGCAGATATTAATAGAAAAAAAGCTTCTTTCCCCCCACTTTCTTCTCCAATCTGTTTGTTTTTTTGTTTGTTTGTTTGTTTTTATTTTATTTTTTATGTTGTGTCCTACAAAACCAGAAGTGGCTTGCATACAAGTCGTCAAACCCGTTTGTCACAAGTTTTCTCATTGGCCTGCTTCCCGCTTTTTTGCAACCTGCAGGACAGTTTGCGGAGAACGAAACCAACGAGGTGAACTTCAGGGAGATCCCGTCCCACGTCCTGTCTAAGGTCTGCATGTATTTCACCTACAAGGTCCGTTATACCAACAGCTCCACGGAAATACCAGAGTTCCCCATCGCTCCCGAGATCGCTCTGGAACTGCTCATGGCTGCAAATTTTTTGGATTGTTAAAGTTACAAAATAGATGTGAAAACCTGAAACATTTTCTTTTTCAGTTTTTTTTTTTTCTTCCAGTATTTAATTGTTTTGCAATTTATTTCAAATTATACTTTTTTTTTTTTGCTTCTTGTCTGTTGTCATGGTTTCCCTTGTATTACTAAAAAATGTCATTTTAAAATGGAAGCCAGGCGGACATTCCACAGAAATGTCCTCACCTCTGCATAGTCAATAAATGCCTGTTCGGTGAGCAGTTTTTCCTCTGGTGTCTGCTTCTCTGCATGAAACACAAACATAAATGTCATTTTTACAGTAAACAGGATTCAAGTGTTTTGAATGCTTTAGTTCCACAAGTGTGAAATAAAATGCATTAGGTTTTCCATATTTTTGAACATGAGTCGCAAATGTTTGAAAAAGAATTGCTTCAAATGTGTCCTAATTAAAACAGGGTGCCTACAGATTTTCTCTTTTCTTAATTGGATAAAGGTCTTTAAACATATTAAAACTTTCATGCAATATTTATTCTGAAATATTTAACTTGTGCAGCTTACTCCAAACATGATCAACTGCTGGAGGAATTTCAGGAAACAATGAGTATACATGTTTCTGAATTATATTGCGACATATTCTATTGGGTATGGCAGCTTACATCTGAAAAAGTTTGACTTTTTCAAAATCTGATTTAAGGCAAGAGATTGCTCAGGCACCTATCACTGCATTAGAATATGTCTTAAAAGTTTCAGTGAAACTTGGAAATAAATTAATCACACTGACATATTGAATATATGTATTTCTGCAATTTTCGATGAATATAGTTTTGTGAAAACCCAATATATTTTGTGAAAACCCAAAACTGAGTTTTCATAAAATTAGAATATTATTGCAAAATAGTCTGTTGTATCCATGCACACTAAGATTATTTTTAATGAACCAATACAAAAAGTGAAAATCAAATTTCACAGATTCATTACACACAGAATGTAATTCAAGCATTAATGTTTATGATTATGGCATACAGCTAAAGGACATTTGAAATGCTCTGTTATTGTCTACACATCCATGAGAGTGATTGCTGATGTGATGGTTGTCTCTAACCCGTTCACAGACTGCAGATGGAAATGGAAGGTTGAGTGGAAGGAAAAAAGTGGTAAGAAAAGGTACACAAGCAACAATGATAACCATAGTTTTGTGAAGATTGGGGGAGACTGAACTGTAGTTGGAGCTGGATCTTAAGAGTCATATGGACACATCCATGAACTGCAACTGATATTTTTCTTAAACCTCTGGATGGTGTTAATGAATGCCACCTGGACCTCTCTGATCAGTTTTCACTTTGATTCTATTACATAACCATGACATCCAAGGGCGTAGGAACAAGTTTATCATTGGGGGGGACACACATCGGAAACTTGAAAAATTTGTAAATAGCTTGAGCAAAAATGTCAAACAATGACGTCATCAACGTTTTACTCTAATCTGACCCCTTGTAACGAGTAATCTAACGTGTTACTATTTACAATCCAATAATCAGATTAAAATTACGTATCCAAGTTAAGTATTTGTGATTATTTTTAGAAAACACATATTGTTGCTTTCTTCTTTTTTCCTTGGGGAGATAGGTTTCATATGTAACACCAGCGACACAAACGTAAACGATGGAGGGAAAAGAGATGCACATTTTCTACCTGATGGATGAATTTTTCATCGAGTGATCAAATTACTCTTTCAAAGTAACTATGCCATCCATGGCAATAAACTAACTACACTATAAATCATATGTGTGTAGACCTGTCACAATAACAAATTTAGATTTTTGATAAACAATATTATTGTTGTTTTTAGACCATTTTTAAGTAATATATGTTAATGGGAAAATTATAATGCAAGAACACAATCTGAAAGATCAGTAAACTTTAAATTATAATGAACATTTAACACTGCAACTGGAAGGCCTTTCAAATATCCAAAATAAATTAACAAAACGACAAACAAAATGAATTTTGAAATCTTTGTAAATAAAATTTTCCTTCAAAAAAGAGGTTTAGCTGAGACCAAAGCACCAACCTGAAAGCTTTTTATCATACAGTTTTTTTGTATAAAGAAAGAGAAATAAAAAGAGAAGTGATAAATCATGCCAATGGAAATGATTGAATTTGTTTTAATTTATCTTGAGCACGGAGCTCGGTTCATTGTGCGCGTTGAAGCGGACACGCAGCGGCACGAGCTGACGCCGCCGCATGCGCAGCGTGTCGCAGCGCCTCGTGCATCTCTGGATCTTTGCAACTCGGTGCGGATCACGCGCGCCGCTCTCCCAGGCGGCTCCAATGTGAACCTTAACTATAAACCTTGGGGCTGGTACAGTTTATAATCAGTTAACTCACACATTGTGAGAGCAGAAGAAATCCTATGTTTTTTTGAACAATAACAATTTTTGCTGCTATAATCTGTTGCTAAGAGATGAGTGTGTTTACTGGTAACCAAGAGCCACGAAGTGAACTTCAGATATTTACTTTAGCGTAATTTGCCAACGGTAAATGTCTTGTATCTAATCAGGTAAGCGTTATTTCGAAAGAGCTTTTGTTTTATAAACTACTTGTTATTAATTTGGTTTTAAGAGATAAGCGGGGATTTTTCTGGTAACGAACTACCACGAAGTATAAATCGTGATTTTTACTTTTGTGTTGAATGTGTGTTTAATATAGCCTGTTTGCCATTAATGACAAAAAATTACTTTTCTGCAAAATTGACCAACTGCACAATTCTTGTTAGTGTAAAATAAGTGGTATTTCAAAAGAGCGGGAGAAACATTATATTTTTTATCAATAAGAATTTTTGTTGCTGCGCTGTTAATCTGTTGCTTAGAGATGATCGCGTTTTCTGGTAACCAAGTTAGAGCAGAAGAAATCCTATGTTTTTCGAACAATAACAATTTTTGCTGCTAATCTGTTGCTAAGAGATGAGTGTGTTTACTGGTAACCAAGAGTCACGAAGTGAACTTCAGATATTTACTTTAGCGTAATTTGCCAACGGTAAATGTCTTGTATCTAATCAGGTAAGCGTTATTTCGAAAGAGCTTTTGTTTTATAAACTACTTGTTATTAATTTGGTTTTAAGAGATAAGCGGGGATTTTTCTGGTAACGAACTACCACGACGTATAAATCGAGATTTTTACTTTTGAGTTGAATGTGTGTTTAGTATAGCCTACTAGCCGCTAATGACAAAAAAAATAACTTTTCTGCAAAATTCACCAACTGCACAATTCTTGTTAGTCTAAAATAAGTGGTATTTCAAAAGAGCGGGAGAAACATTATATTTTTTTATCAATAAGAATTTTTGTTGCTGCGCTGTTAATCTGTTGCTTAGAGATGATCGCGTTTTCTGGTAACCAAGTTAGAGCAGAAGAAATCCTATGTTTTTCGAACAATAACAATTTTTGCTGCTAATCTGTTGCTAAGAGATGAGTGTGTTTACTGGTAACCAAGAGTCACGAAGTGAACTTCAGATATTTACTTTAGCGTAATTTGCCAACGGTAAATGTCTTGTATCTAATCAGGTAAGCGTTATTTCGAAAGAGCTTTTGTTTTATAAACTACTTGTTATTAATTTGGTTTTAAGAGATAAGCGGGGTTTTTTCTGGTAACGAACTACCACGAAGTATAAATCGTGATTTTTACTTTTGAGTTGAATGTGTGTTTAATATAGCCTGTTTGCCATTAATGACAAAAAATAACTTTTCTGCAAAATTGACCAACTGCACAATTCTTGTTAGTGTAAAATAAATGGTATTTCAAAAGAGCGGGAGAAACATTTTTTTTTATCAATAAGAATTTTTGTTGCTGCGCTGTTAATCTGTTGCTTAGAGATGATCGCGTTTTCTGGTAACCAAGTTAGAGCAGAAGAAATCCTATGTTTTTCGAACAATAACAATTTTTGCTGCTAATCTGTTGCTAAGAGATGAGTGTGTTTACTGGTAACCAAGTGCCACGAAGTGAACTTCAGATTTTTACTTTGGCAAAAGTATAAATCAAAACGCAGAGCACAAACATTTCTAATGTAACTATTGCCCACATTAAAAGTAGGCTTTTTCCTAAAATAAGCTTTTTAGCTATTTTGTTTATTTATTAACCATGTTTAGCACACTGAATGGAGGAAGTCAATGTAAGACAACATGCTAGTTATAGCCCACATGCCACTGGCTGCATTTAGGCTAATGTTACCATTATTCGATATTGATATTGCCTAATGTTTTGTGATACCAAGTATAGGCTACAGAACAAAGACAGAAATATTTACAGAAAGAGATGTTTAAGCAGAATCATTGATTCTGTTTAAGCAGAGAAATGAGAAAAAAAAACACCATTTATCTTAAACTCCTAAGAACTGGCTTTAATTCTTGAGTTAAAGGAATTCTGTTATCAGAAAGGTAGAAAGTTTGCAATTTATTTTCCTTACACTTTACAGGTATGCAGCACTCTGTGTTGATCTGAAGTAATCATCTTTGTTGTAAAATATCTTGGAATTTGTGGTTGCAGCATTGCAAATGCTAGAAATAGTTATGGGATGTGAGCACTAATTCACATCATGGTGCTTGTTAGAGAGCCCTAAATATTGTATGTTTATGTTATTTCCCTCAGTTACTCAACATATACTGTTACAGAAACCCACAGTTTCAGTGTTGGTGTCACATTGTATTTGGGAAACGTTTGATAGTTGTGCACATAGGAAAAAAATAATGTAGTTTACTGCTATGGTGAAACACTAGTTAAAATCAAACCTACTTGGAGATACTCAGACAATGTGTATATATATTTATTCATATTTATATAAATTCCCTTCTCACGCTTCCGCAGGTGGACTCTTTCATCCTCTGAGCTAGGGTCCTCTACCAGAGGCCTGGGAGCTTGAGGGTTTTGCGCAGTATCTTGGCTGTGCCTAGAACTGCACATTTCCGGACTGAGATGTCTGATGCTGTTCCTGGGATCTGTTTTAGCCACTGCTCCAGTTTGGGGGTGACTGCCCCGAGGGCCCCGATGACCACAGGCACTACCACAGGTCCCTGCGCTCCTCGGCCCTGTAGACGCAGGGTGAATCCTAGCAACCTGTGGCCTCTTTGCCGGGAGCACCGGACGCCACCTGATGGTGTAGACCCGCCGATTTCTGCCGGGATCAGTTTGGTAAATGCCAGGTTGCTGAAAAATAAAACTTTCGACATTAGGGATTTTTTTTCCTCTTATTGATTGGATGTTTTATTAACAGAATCATGGACAAGTGGTTTGGTGACTCCAGCATTTTTAATGAACTTGTACTGCGGAACTGCAGCTATTTTAATGCTCCAAGGATGTCGGGGTCCGGTGGAGGTATAGTGACTGTTTTTAAAAGCAGTTTTACTTCTAAACAGTTGCCTCTGGCCTCGTTTAGTAGCTTTGAGATCAGCCTATTTGAACTCGGCAGCTCTCACTGTGCTGTGTGCAGCGGTCTAGTACAACCGTACAACAAAAACTTTATAAATGACTTTTCTGATTTCCTGGCTGATATCATGCCAAGGTATGACCAAGTTCTCATTGTTGGTGATTTTAATATTCATGTCTGTCGTCCTACTTCACCTATGGCTCAGTCATTTCTTAACGTAACCGATTATTTTAATTTTGTGCAGTCTGACTGGTGCTATCCATGAGCATGGTCACAGTCTTGATCTGGTTTTATCTTATGGCCTACCAGTTTGTAATTTAGTGATTGGTGACTCATTATTTTCAGACCATATGCCTGTTTTATTTGAGATAACGCTGTCCTGTACTGTGCTAAAGCTAAAACTAAAGCATGCGCTGCAGCTCGGTTCTATCGTCTTCTTAACCCTTCTACTGCTGGTCAGTTTTCTTCTGTTTTTAATCAATTTATTGGTGTATAAAGTGCTTCATAAATAAAGTTGGTATGGGATGGTATGGTACTGTGGTCTTCACCTTTCAGGCCTTTTCCAGTTCCTCTCTGAGGCCCTGGTATTTCTCCAGTTTCTCGTGCTCCTTTTTCCTGATGCTGTAGTCACTTGGTACTGCTACATCCACCACAACGGCTTTCCTCTGTTGTTTATCCACCACCACAATGTCCGGTTGGTTCTCCATTACCATTTTGTCTGTCTGGATCTGGAAGTCCCACAGGATCTTAGCTCGGTTATTCTCCACCACCTTTGGGGGTGTTCCCCACTTTGATCTTCCAGTCCATATTTTGCAGATGTTCCTGTACACTATGGCTGCCACTTGGTTATGTCGTTCCATGTACGCTTTCCCTGCCAGCATCTTGCCCCCTGCTGTTATGTGCTGGACTGTCTCAGGGGCCTCCTTGAACAATCTACACCTTGGGTCTTGTCTGGTGTGGTAGATCTGAGCCTCTATTGCTCTGGTGTTTAGGGCCTGTTCCTGTGCAGCCAGGATAAGAGCCTCTGTGTTATCCTTGAGTGAGTCCAGCTTTTTCCAGCCATTGGTAGGATTTCCTGATATCAGCCACTTCAGTTATTTGTCGGTGGTTCATCCCATGTAGGGGCTTGTCCTTCCATCATGGTACCTCCAGCACCTCATCCTCTGTTCCCCATTGTCTGAGACATTTATTGAGCACATTGTCTGTTGAGACCTTGTCCTTGGTGTATTTATGGATCTTGGATGTTTCATACTGGACAGTGGCTCTCATACTCACTAGTCCTCTGCCTCTTTCCTTGCGGCTAGTCTCAGGGTGCTGGATTTGGGGTGGGACCCTCCATGCATGGTTAGTAGCTTCTGAGTCTTAACATCTGTGGTGTTCATCTCCTCCTTTGGCCAGCTAATTATTTATTTATGTATTTATTTTTATTTCTAACAGACAGAAAAGACAATCAAGAAAGAAAAAAAATAAAATAGAATAAAACAGACTACAGAAATAAGAGGTAAAACAAATTATTATGCCCAAGTGACAAGCAAATTTTATATTTTCTGTTTGAAAAGGAGCAGGTAGAAGATGTAATATCTTATAATGTCCTGCCCCTTTCATACTTATCAATTTATAATCAATTAACTGTCAAAACATAAAAATGAGACAACTTGTTTCCATTTTACATGACATTTAAAGATGTCCCATTATTTAAAAAGTATTTATATCATCAATAGTATTTACAGACTTTAAAACAGTCATCTTATAGAACATTTTGCAATAAGCTCCATTTTGCAATAAGCTTTTTAATCAGTTTTTTAAGCTGGTTTATATTTCTACTTTTTTGAACTCATCATTCAATCCATTCTATACATTCCTGCAGGGTCTCTGATTACTGGTAAGGCGTAGCTGTTTATTGCACAGATCTTGTTCTTGCTATTGAGCTGGCTTCTCAGAACTTGACTTATTCGTTGGAGGTATTTGGCTGTGACTCCTTTCCTTGTGACCTCATTCAGGTTGCCATTTGCTTGTGGTATTCCCAGGTACTTGTAGCTGTCCTCAATGTCTGCTATTGTTCCTTCTGGGAGTGAGACCCCTTCTGTGTGGACGACCTTCCCTCCATCCGACCACACTTCTCTAGTCCGAATGACATCCCAATGTCAGCGCTGTAGATCCTGGTGGTGTGTATTAGTGAGTCCATGTCTCGCTCTCTCTTGGCGTACAGCTTAATGTCATCCATGTAGAGGAGGGTTAGGGTAACATTAATGGTGGCCCCATTCTTGAGTCGGTATCCGTAGCCAGTCTTGTTGGTGATTTGGCTGAGGGGGTTCAGATGCAGAACAGCAGTGGACACTTGTGCAAGTGGTTTGCAGTTTGCATTATATATAAATAAAAAAATAAAATAAAAAAACAAAACTGCAACTGCAAACCAATTGTGCAAGTGGTTTGCAGTATATATTTAAAAAAAATAAAATAAATAAATAAATAAAAAACTGCCCTGCGACAGACTGGCGACCTGTCCAGGGTGACCCCGCCTCTCGTCCGGAACGTTAGCTGGAGATAGGCACCAGCAACCCTCCGGGCCCCACTAAGGGACAAGGGTGTAAAGAAAAAGGATGGATGGATGGAATAAATAAAAAACTGCCCTGCAACAGACTGGCGACCTGTCCAGGGTGACCCCGCCTCTTGCCCGGAACGTTAGCTGGAGATGGACACCAGCAACCCTCCTGACCCCACTAAGGGACAAGGGTGTAAGAAAATGGATGGATGGATAAAAAACTGTAACTGCAAACCAATTGTGCAGTTTGCAGTATATATATAAAAAAATAAAAATAAAATAAAAAACCTGCAACTGCAAACCACTTGCACAAGTGTTAATCAAATGGGGCAGAAATCAAAAACTCTGGAAAGAATCATAATTCTTTCCAGGAAACTCTCTGCCCCCACTGCTGTTCTGCATAGGTCTGAATCCCCTCAGCTAAATCATCAACGTGAGCCATCCCGTCCTTCCAAACAGACTCCAGGATGGTGGCTCATGGGATCCTCCCGGTCAGAGCCGTCATGCACTCCCGCAACATATGCCCCCGACCCGGAGTCGGTGAGGCACCTTCTGTGGGAGTGCAGCGCTGCTGTGGACCTGTGGGAAAAGGCCGGCTCCTTGCAATTCCCATACTTGCCAGCAAGGGAGGTCCTCGACACGCAGCTAGTGCTGCACGGGGTGAGCCACCGGAAAACATAAAAAAGGGCCTCATGGAGATGTGGCTCACCCTAGCCACCATATGGACCTCCAGAAACCTGCTGGTAAGCAGGCGCAGGCAGATGCCCCCTCGTGGCTGTGATCCGAATGGTGGCTACAAGAAGAAAAACATACAGAGCTACAGGTGACACGCCTGTAGCTCAAGGACACAGCCACAAAGAAGAATCGCCTGCGCCTCTTTGGACGAAGGAGTCGACGCTCCACGGACAGAGGTCCCAGCAGCAGCGGCCTGGCTCTCCGGGTGAGGCAGGTGGGAAGGAGCAATGGGGGAGGAAAGCCCCTCTGAGCACCATCGCTGTTTGGAAGAACGGGATGGCTCCAAACTTCAACCAGACTGGCCACGGATACCGACTCAAGAATGCAGCCACCAAAAGTCTCCTCCTCTACATGGATGGCATCAAGCTGTACGCCAAGAGCGAGCGAGACATCGACTCACTGATCCGCACCACCAGGACCTGCAGCACTGACATTGGGATGTCATTCAGACTAGAGAACTGTGGCGGATGGAGGGAACGTCATCCACACAGAAGGGGTCTCACTCCGAGAAGGAACAATAGCAGACATAGAGGACAGTTACAAGTACCTGGGAATACCACAAGCAAATGGCAACCTGAATGAGGTCACGAGGAAAGGAGTCACAGCCAAATAAGAGGGGGTACCCAAAAGTTTCCAGAATGACGCTGCTGCACGCGCAGTTTTCGTAGTACACGATTCTGCCGCTAGGTATTTGTTCAACCACGCCTTCTCTATCAGTGTGCCAAGCGGCGTTGATGTGGAAGGTTTCATCTACCCGCAGTGAATTTTCTTGTAAGAGCTGTTTTGTCCAGCCGTCGTTTTTCTTCATGGAGAATTTCTATGAGCCGCGCTGCTCATAGAAATTCTCCATGAAGAAAAACGACGGCTGGACAAAACAGCTCTTACAAGAAAATTCACTGCGGGTAGATGAAACCTTCCACATCAACGCCGCTTGGCACACTGATTCTTCTTCTTCTTATAGGTTTTAACGGCAGCTTGCATCCATTTATGTTGCACTACTGCCCTCTATTGACTCCTACCAACTACTCCTCAAATTCTCTTAAAGATCCCAGTGTTTTTTTAAAAAACGAAAAATCTTCTTTTTCCCCTCAATACTATTCAATTGGTCGATCACCTTCTCAAATACCAATTCCCTACTAACACCTAGTTCCGTTTTTAATAATCTTCTTTTGCTTTCATACTTTCTACATTTGATCAAAACATGTTCCACTGATTCTACATCACCACACCATCTACATAAACCAGTAAGGTGTTTCCCCATCTTAAAGAGTTCCATTTAGGAAACTATGCCCGGTTCTTATTCTATTTATAATTACCTCCTCCCTCCTGTTTATTCCTCTTATCCTTTCTACATCGATTGTATTTTGTATCCTAAATAAATGTCTACCATTTATTTCATTTACCCACCTAGCTTCCCATGTCTTTTTGCTTTCTTTCCAAATTATACTTTTACCTTCAGATTTAGATAACTTTATTTGCATGTCAATATCATCTTTTTTAATCGTCTCCTTAGCCAGCCTGTCTGCTCTTTCATTCCCTATAACACCTACATGTCCAGGAGTCCAGAATAATATAACATTTTTATTTTGTTCACATATCCTATGATGAACCGCCATAATCTCACATAGAATATTTTGATGATTTTTTGTACGTCCCTTTCCGATACTCATCAACGCAGATAGAGAATCACTACAAACTATTATTTTATTCCTATTAGTTTCCTCCACCCATTCTAAAGCTACAAAAATAGCACACAATTCCACTGCGAATACACTCAAATAATCAGATGTTCTTTTTGAAATATTAATCTTTAAATCAGGAATCACTACAGTTATACTGGTTGCTTCACTTTTAGGGTCTTTTGACCCATCAGTATAAATTTGCAAGTAATCATTATATTTATTCTGCATTTGATTATAAAATTCTTGGCAAATATCTAATGTGTTTCTTTTCTTAATATTTGTTAGTGTTCTGTCTACATTAATATATGTCCAGGTCCATGTAGGTCTCACAGGCCACAATACAGTTGGACTAAATTCCTTATAATATACATTACAAATTTTCGCTCCATCATCCCCAACCCACCCAAAGCTATCAATTTGTTTCTTTCCTCTTTCCCAACACTTTTCTAATACTTTCTTAACCGGGTGATCTGCATTATGTCCTTTTAAACTTATCCAATAATTAACCATTAGCTGCTGTCTTCTAATGCATAATGGCATTTCTCCTGACTCTACTTGTAAAGCACATACTGGCGTTGATTTAACTGCCCCTAAACAAATTCTCATTGCTCTGGCTTGAATCACATCTAACTTTTTTAACCTAGTTTTTGCTGCTGATCCATACACCACACTCCCATAATCTATTCTTGATCTAATTAGTGACACGTATATACTTTTTAGGGAATCAAAACTTGCACCCTTGACACACTGATTGAAAAGGCGTGGTTGAACAAATACCTAGAGGCAGAATCGTGTTCTACGAAAACTGCGCGTGCAGCAGCGTCATTCTGGAAACTTTTGGGCACCCCCTCGTACCTCCAACGAATAAGGCATGTCCTGAGAAGCCAGCTTAAAGGCAAGAACAAGATCCGTGCGATAAACAGCTACTCACCAGAGTAATCAGAGACCCTGCAGGAATAATCAGCTGGCCAAAGGAGGAGATGAAGACCACCGATGTTAAGACACTCGGAAACTACTGACCATGCATAGAGTGCTCCACCCCAAATCCAGCATTCTGACTAAACACGAGTCATAGGCAGTCATAAGGCAGGTGATTCCTTGAGTTTTCTAAATTGAGGGAACCAAACCTTTTTGGAATCCTAAAGACCTTTATTGGAAATAACAAACTGTTCCACAAACAGGAGCCATAATACTGGATGGATAATAAATGACTAAAACTATATGATCACGTAAAAGGTTAAAATAAGATTCATAAATATATATGTATAGAAAACAACAAGGAAAATGACAAAACAAACCCTAATTGATTTCTATTTGCTTTTTCTCTTTCTCTCTGTCTGAGCCTCGCGCGGTGCACCTGACCTCTGACCTCAACTCCTCCCATCTGTCCTCCCATGGACCAGATGATGTCCCTCCTACAAAACCAGCCGATGAAAACGATCGAGAAGATCTGGAGGATCAAGAAGACAGAAAAGACCTCCATCACCTCCAGGGGACAACTGTCAGTCTCCTGTTGGGCATTTGGACTGAAAACTGTGTGAGACTGAGCTTTAACAACCTCCACTGGTCTGCTGTCCAGTATCAGCGTAGAGGAACAAAAGCTAAACATGCTTCAGAGCTGTGAGAGAAGACGACTCTGAACTGTTGACGCTTGTTTCATCTGTGGACAACATGGACATTTCCTGAGGGACGATCTGGACAACCTAAAGATCCAACACCAGAACCAGTTGGACTGACAGGAAGCCAGAGGAGAGAGACGGGGGAGGATTTGGCTGCAGCAACGCCGAGACTGAGTGCGGGAGAGGGGCGAGAAGGAAGGAACAACATGAATCCACATCAACCACTGTGAAGGACAACCTGTCTGTAATGTCCATCTAGATCACGACTTTAAATCTGAAACAACAACAGCAAAACTTCACTCTACCAAGTATCAAGTACTTCAACTTTTGACACCAAAGAGGACAACGTCCAGAGCAACAGCTAGTTTAGATGTTTCTGAAAGGCTCTCCACTCAAAGAACTATTGCTGGTCCACTGTCGAGTGACCGAAGCAGAGAGTGAAGATTTATACTTTTATGACAGGAGGTAACAAATCCTCCTGAGCAGGCGATCAGTGTTCCTGTTTCTACGCTTTACCTACTTTACAGATGGAAAATCTGCGCTTTCTTGTTGGGTTTTGAACGGACACTTATCTATACCTTCACTGCACTAATGTAATTTTTTTGTTTTGTTGGGTTTTCTAGAAAACACATGAAATTGGGTAGCTTAATTATGATCATTCTTAGTTGTTTGACTCCTATGGATGTTTAAGAGTTTATAAATTCATTCTTCTAGACATAAGAGAAGTCCATTTAAAATTAACATTAATGTGTGTAAAAGACTCATGTGTTGTCTGCCTGGCAGAGCTTTCCATCCAGATTTGCTTCGTGATTGATTGTCCTACAAGCTCTCTGTATTGTGCATAATTCATAAATAAACCTGATTGAGTGATTTTACCTGAACAGTGGTTGGTAAGTTTTTTTCCACAACAATGGACAAAAATATTAAAGGCTCTAAAGTAAAAGGCTTGGCGGTTTTAGCTAATGTTGGACCCATGAGCCAATGCTAACATTAGCATATTAGCCTGCAAAGACTTTTATGCGTCATCTTTTCAAAGAAAAATTAACCTGTAACCATATATGCGAGTAGTAAAGGCATACATGGCACATGAAAATATACTGAAGACTATAACTCACCTTTAAAGAAGCCCTGTTTCTTCCAATGGAAGCTTCCCGCACTTTACTGCGCACCGCTGAGCTGAAGCATTCACTCCAGAGACAAAAATAGTCAAATCCAGTTTACTCAAAATAACGTAGTCTTGTACTTTTCTCAGGCCAAACATGTACATTGCTCACATTACTTGAGTTGAATAAACAATTTAGTGAGACTTGAGTAAAGCATAGAAATCTAATTTAAGTAAGAATAGGTATTGCCTTTTAGTGTTCTAGGCAAGGGCGCAGGAACGAGTCTGTCATTGGGGGCGACGCATTAAATATATATTTACAATCCAATAATCAGATTAAAATTACATATCCAAGTTACGTATTTGTGATTATTTTTAGAAAACACATATTGTTGCTTTCTTCTTTTTCCTTGGGGAGATACGTTTCATATGTAACACCAGTGACACAAACGTAAACGATGGAGAGAAAAGAGATGCACATTTTCTAGCTGATGGATGAATTTTTCATTGAGTGATCAAATTACTCTTTCAAAGTAACTATGCCATCCATGGCAATAAACTAACTATATATCATATGTGTGTAGACCTGTCACAATAACAAATTTTGATTTTTGATAAACAATATTATTGTTGTTTTTAGACCATTTTTAAGTAATAAATGTTAATGGCAAAATTATAATGCAAGAACACAATCTGAAAGATCAGTAAACTTTAAATTATAATGAACATTTGACACTGCAACTGGAAGGCATTTCAAATATCCAAAATAAATAAAACGACAAATAAAATGAATTTTGAAGTCTTTGAAAATAAAATTTTCCTTCAAAAAAAGGTTTAGCTGAGACCAAAGCACCAACCTGAAAGCTTTTATCATACAGTTTTTTGTAGAAAGAAAGAGAAATAAAAAGAGAAGTGATAAATCATGCCAATGGAAATTATTGAATTTGTTTTAATTTTAACGTAGCGCGGTTCATTGTGCGCGTTGAAGCGGACACGCAGCGGCACGAGCTGACGCCGCCGCATGCGCAGCGTATCGCAGGGCCTCGTGCATCTCTGGATCTTTGCAACTCGGTGCGGATCACGCGCGCCGCTCTCCCAGGCGGCTCCAATGTAAACCTTAACTATAAACGCCATACCGCTGTCTTGGCTCAAAACTGTTACATGTACAACCGCGACTATAACTCAGCTTTCAGGAGAGTCAAAAGGAGATGAACGCTGGGCGGGTGGGCTGGTACAGTTTATAATCAGTTAACTCACACATTGTGATTAACATTAGAGTTGCTACCTGTAACTACCCTGGCTCCCTGGCTGGGCTGGCAGTTTTGGCGGGTCTGAATCGCTGCCAACAAAAAACTCGCTTCATCTCCAAGACGACGAACAAAATATGTGTCCAGTTTTTGGCTTTTCCTTGCTCTCTTTTTTCCATCCTTCTCACTTTGCAGTCATTTCTTAATGTTACCGATTATTTTAATTTTGTGCAGTCTGTGACTGGTGCTACCCATGAGAATGGTCACAGTCTTGATCAGGTTTTATCTTATGGTCTTCCAGTTTGTAATTTAGTGATTGGTGACTCATTATTTTCAGACCATATGCCTATTTTATTTGAGATAACGCTCAAATAATAATGTCCTGTGCTAAAGCTAAAGCATGCACTGCAGCTCGGTTCTATCGTGTTCTTAATCCTTCTACTGCCGGTCAGTTTTCTTCTGTTTTTAATCAATTTATTGGTGTATAAAGTGCTTCATAAACAAAGTTGGTATGGGATGGTATGGTACTGTGGTCTTCACCTTCCAGGCCTTTTCCAGTTCCTCTCTGAGGCCCTGGTATTTCTCAATTTTCTCGCGCTCCTTTTTCCTGATGTTGTAGTCACTTGGTACTGCTACATCCACCACAACGGCTTTCCTCTGTTGTTTATCCACCACCACAATGTCCGGTTGGTTCTCCATTACCATTTTGTCTGTCTGGATCTGGAAGTCCCACAGGATCTTAGCTCAGTTATTCTCCACCACCTTTGGGGGTGTTCCCCATTTTGATCTTCCAGTCCATATTCTGCAGATGTTTCTGTACACTATGCCCGCTACTTGGTTATGTCGTTCCATGTACGCTTTCCCTGCCAGCATCTTGCACCCTGCTGTTATGTGCTGGACTGTCTCAGGGGCTTCCTTGCACAACCTACACCTTGGGTCTTGTCTGGTGTGGTAGATCTGAGCCTCTATTGCTCTGGTGTTTAGGGCCTGTTCCTGTGCAGCCAGGATGAGAGCCTCTGTGCTGTCCTTGAGTCCAGCTTTTTCCAGCCGTTGGTAGGATTTCCTGATATCAGACACTTCAGTTATTTGTCGGTGGTTCATCCCATGTAGGGGCTTGTCCTCCCATGATGGTACCTCCAGCACCTCATCCTCTGTTCCCCATTGTCTGAGACATTTATTGAGCACATTGTCTGTTGAGACCTTGTCCTTGGTGTATTTATGGATCTTGGATGTTTCATCCTGGACAGTGGCTCTCATACTCACTAGTCCTCTGCCTCTTTCCTTGCGGATAGTCTCAGGGTGCTGGATTTGGGGTGGGACCCTCCATGCATGGTTAGTAGCTTCTGAGTCTTAACATCCGTGGTGTTCAACTCCTCCTTTGGCCAGCTAATTATTTATTTATGTATTTATTTTTATTTCTAACAGACAGAAAAGACAATCAAGAAAGGAAAGAAAAAAATAAAATAAAATAGAATGAAACAGACTACAGAAATAAGAGGTAAAACAAATTATTCTGCCCAAGTGACATGCAAATTTTATATTTTCTGTTTGAAAAGGAGCAGGTAGAAGATGTAATATCTTATAATGTCCTGCCCCTTTCATACTTATCAATTTATAATCAATTAACTGTCAAAACATCAAAACGAGACAACTTGTGATGTCTCGACAACCTTCCCTCCATCCGACCACACTTCTCTAGTCCGAATGACATCCCAATGTCAGCGCTGTAGATCCTGGTGGTGTGTATTAGTGAGTCGATGTCTCGCTCGCTCTTGTCGTACAGCTTAATGTCATCCATGTAGAGGAGGGTTAGGGTAACATTAATGGTGGCCCCATTCTTGAGTCGGTATCCGTAGCCAGTCTTGTTGGTGATTTGGCTGAGGGGGTTCAGATGCAGAACAGCAGTGGACACTTGTGCAAGTGGTTTGCAGTTTGCATTATATATAAATAAAAAAATAAAATAAAATAAACAAAACTGCAACTGCAAACCAATTGTGCAAGTGGTTTGCAGTATATATATATTTTAAAAATTAAATAAATAAATAAAAAACTGCCCTGCGACAGACTGGCGACCTGTCCAGGGTGTACCCGCCTCTCACCCGGAACGTTAGCTGGAGATACGCACCAGCACCCCTTTCCAACCCCACTAAGGGACAAGGGTGTAAGAAGATAGATGGATGGATGGATGGATGGATGGATGGATGGATGGATGGATGGATGGATGGATGGATGGATGGATGGATGGATGGATGGATGGATGGATGGATGGATGGATGGATGGATGGATGGATGGATGGATGGATGGATGGATGGATGGATGGATGGATGGATGGAAAACTGCAACTGCAAACCAATTGTGTACCATACCATACCAACTTCATTTATAAAGCACTTTAAAACAACCACAGCTGATACAAAGTGCTGTACATTAAAACACAGCATAATAAAAAAAAATAAAAACTCTTACAGTTTAAAAACAAAAACATACACTCTAAAACTAGATCCCGCAGGAGTTAAAAGCCAAGTAAAATAAATGGGTTTTAAGACGAACTTTAAAAGTGGACAGTGAAGGGGCCTCTCTGACCTGCAAAGGCAAGTCATTCCATAACTTAGGACCTATGACAGAGAAAGCCCTGTCCCCTCTGAGCTTCCTCCTGGATCTTGGTACCTCCAAGAGCAGCTGATCTGCTGACCTGAGAGACCGATAAGGTACGTAGGGGTGAAGAAGCTCAGAGAGGTAAGCCGGGGCAAGATTATGCAGTGCATGTAGTTTGCAGTATATATATATATTTAAAAAAAACAAAAAAAACAAAACAAAAACCTGCAATGGCAAACCACTTGCACAAGTGTCAATCAAATGGGGCAGAAATCAAAAACTCTGGAAAGAATCATAATTCTTTCCAGGAAACTCTCTGCCCCCACTGCTGTTCTGCATAGGTCTGAATCCCCTCAGCCAAATCATCAACGCGAGCCATCCCGTCCTTCCAAACAGACTCCAGGAGGGTGGCTCATGGGATCCTCCCGGTCAGAGCCATCATGCACTCCCGCGACATCTGCCCCCGACCCGGCACCTTCTGTGGGAGTGCAGCGCTCCTTGCAATTCCCATACTTGCCAGCAAGGGAGGTCCTCGACATGCAGCTAGTGCTGCACAGGGTGAGCCACCAGAAAACAGCAATAAAAGACTTCATGGAGATGTGGCTCACCCTAGCCACCATATGGACCTCCAGAAACTTGCTGGTAAGCAGGCGCAGGTAGATGCCAACAACCCCCCCCGTGGCTGTGTTCCGAATGGTGGCAAAAAAAAGAAAAACATACAGAGCTACAGGTGGCGCGCCTGTAGCTCAAGAACACAGCCACAAAGAAGAATCGCCTGCGCCTCTTTGGACGAAGGAGCCGGCGCTCCACGGACAGAGGTCCCAGCAGCGGCGGCATGGCTCTCCGGGTGAGGCAGGTGGGAAGGAGCAATGGGGGAGGAAAGCCCCTCTGAGCACCATCGCTGTTTGGAAGAACCGGATGGCTCCAAACTTCAACCAGACTGGCCACGGATACCGACTCAAGAATGCAGCCACCAAAAGTCTCCTCCTCTACAGCGATGGCATCAAGCTGTACGCCAAGAGCGAGCGAGACATCAACTCACTGATCTGCACCACCAGGACGTACAGCACTGACATTGGGATGTCATTCGGACTAGAGAAGTGTGGTGGATGATTACAAAGAGAGGGAAGGTCATCCACACAGAAGGGGTCTCACTCCCAGAAGGAACAATAGCAGACATTGAGGACAGTTACAAGTACCTGGGATACCACAAGCAAATGGCAACCTTGATGAGGTCACAAGGAAAGGAGCCACAGCCAAATACCTCCAACGAATAAGGCAAGTCCTGAGAAGCCAGCTCAATGGCAAGAACAAGATCTGTGCAGTAAACAGCTATGCCTTACCAGTAATCAGAGACCCTGCAGGAATAATCAGGTGGCCAAAGGAGGAGATGAAGACCACCGATGTTAAGACACTCGGAAACTACTGACCATGCATCGAGGGTTCCACCCCAAATCCAGCATTCTGACTAAACACGAGTCATAGGGAAGGTAAATAAGGCAGGTGATTCCTTGAGTTTTCTAAATTGAGGGAACCAAACCTTTTTGGAATCCTAAAGACCTTTATTGGAAATAAATGCCCTTCTTAGAAGATTAAGAGGCAGCGCGACCACAAAGTTGATTTGTTGGATTCTGTGAAGACGTTTGAGGTCTAAAGAGGATATGCCACCCAATTCAAGAAGAATGGGTCTAAGTGGTTCCAGCACGCAATCTCCTCCTCAGGGTGAATTGTTTGGAATTAAATGCTGAACATAAATCTTTTGTTGATAAATTACAGGCCTTAATATGTTTAATTTTCCTTTTGTGTGTTTGAATAAATAAATTTAAAAAAAAAATTCTTAAAAGGATCAATCAATTAATTAATTTTATTTATTAGAGACTCTTTCATACTAAAAGCAGCTCTAAGTATCATGTAGTTGAGGTGAGGTGGTGAGAGAAAACGCAGACGAAGCCCAGGGTGTAGATAGATGAATGATGATGAATATTTAATGATGAGAGGCTCACAACAGTCCAGGAACTGGCAGCACGGCAGAAACGGAGGCTAAGCTCATACCGGTAGCAACAGAGCAGCTGGATCTAGAGCTAACGTCGACTCAGGACAAACAGTTCAATTAACGACTACTAATTGTACAGACTCTCAGGACTTAATAGTCCAACTGAGTAGACTGACTAAAGGTCAACAACGAACGACATACGACAAGTGTCTGACAAAGAACAGGGACAACAGGTGGGCTTAAATACACAGAGGGTAATTAGGGAGACTAGACATATCTGGGAACAATCAAGACGGCACAGAGGCTCACAGGGGAAAACAGATCCAGACACAGAAAAACCTCAAAACTAAATACACAGAAAAACAGATCCTCACACTAGGGCTGTACAAACAATTAGCCCTCAGGTTTCTCTGACAAACTGTTCCACAAAAAGGAGCCATAATACTGGATGGATAATAAATGACTAAAACTATATGATCACATAAAAGGTTAAAATAAGATTCATAAATATATATGTGTAGAAAACAACAAGGAAAATGACAAAACAAACCCTAATTGATTTCTATTTGCTTTTTCTCTTTCTCTCTGTCTGAGCCTCGCGCGGTGCATCTGACCTCTGACCTCAACTCCTCCCATCTGTCCTCCCATGGATCAGATGATGTCCCTCCAACAAAACCAGCCGATGAAAATGATTGAGAAGATCTGGAGGATCAAGAAGACAGAAAAGACCTCCATCACCTCCAGGTGACAACTGTCAGTCTCCTGTTGGGCATTTGGACTGAAAACTGTGTGAGACTGAGCTTTAACAACCTCCGCTGGTCTGCTGTCCAGTATCAGCGTAGAGGAAGAAAAGCTAAACATGCTTCAGAGCTGTGAGAGAAGAAGACTCTGAACTGTTGACCCTTGTTTCATCTGTGGACAACATGGACATTTCCTGAGGGACGATCTGGACAACCCAAAGATCTAACACCAGAACCAGATGGACTGACAGGAAGCCGGAGGAAAGAGACAGGGGAGGATTTGGCTGCAGCAACACCGAGACCGAGTGGGGGAGAGGGGCGAGAAGGAAGGAACAACATGAATCCACATCAACCACTGTGAAGGACGACCTGTCTGTAATGTCCATCTAGATCACGACTTTAAATCTGAAACAACAGAGCAACAGAGTGAGCAGCAAAACTTCACTCTACCAAGTATCAAGTACTTCAACTTTTGACACCAAAGAGGACAATGTCCAGAGCAACAGCTAGTTTAGATGTTTCTGAAAGGCTCTCCACTCAAAGAACTATTGCTGGTCCACTGTCGAGTGACCGAAGCAGAGAGTGAAGATTTATACTTTTATGACAGGAGGTAACAAATCCTCCTGAGCAGGCGATCAGTGTTCCTGTTTCTACGCTTTACCTACTTTACAGATGGAAAATCTGCACTTTCTTGTTGGGTTTTGAACGGACACTTATATATACCTTCACTGCACTAATGTAATTTTTTTGTTTTGTTGGGTTTCCTAGAAAACACATGAAATTGGGTAGCTTAATTATGATCATTCTTACTTGTTTGACTCCTAAGGATGTTTAAGAGCTTAGAAATTCATTTTTCTAGACATAAGAGAAGTCAATTTAAAATTAACTTTAATGTGTGTAAAAGACTCATGTGTTGTCTCTGCCTGGCAGAGCTTTCCATCCAGAATTGCTTCATGATTGATTGTCCTACAAGCTCTCTGTATTGTGCATAATTCATAAATAAACCTGATTGAGTGATTTTACCTGAACAGTGCTTGGTAAGTTTTTTTTTTCCACAACAATGGACAAAAACATTAAAGGCTCTCAAGTAAAAGGCGTGGCAGTTTTAGCTAATGTTGGACCCATGAGCCAATGCTAACATTAGCATATTAGCCTGCAAAGACTTTTATGCGTCATCATTTCAAAGAAAAATTTACCTGTAACCATATATGCGAGTAGTAAAGGCATACATGGGACATGAAAATATACTGAAGACGAATAACTCACCTTTAAAGAAGCTCTGTTTCTTCCAATGGAAGAAACAGAGCTTTACTGCACTTTAGTGCGCATGCGCACCGCTGAGCTGAAGCATTCACTCCAGTGACAAAAGTAGTCAAATCCAGTTTACTCAAAATAACGTAGTCTTGTACTTTTCTCAGGCCAAACATGCACATTGCTCACATTACTTGAGTTGAATAAACAATTTTGTGAGACTTGAGTAAAGCATACAAACCTAATTTAAGTAAGAATAGGTATTGCCTTTTAGAGTGTTCTAGGCAAGGGCGTAGGAACGAGTCTGAATCTATGGGATCTATGTTTTCGCATCCACCTGAATAATGTGTAGTTGCGCCACTGATTGGGGGGGGGGGACATGTCCCCCCCGTCCCCCCTTCTTCCTACGCCTATGATGACATCGTATCTCGGTATTTTAAAAAACTGTTGTAATTGGTTAATTAAATCAGTTGTAATTTTATTTCTGCACAAGCATCAACATTAATAATTTTTTAAAAAATATCTATGTTGAATTTATGCAATTTATGACTTTAAAAATCCAATTATTTAAATAAGCTGTTAAAAGATATTCAAATGTATTAAATATTTATTCTGTTTTAACAGAACAAAGCTGATAAAATTCGTAAGCTGTTGGTAAAAAATATACATTACTAATTCAAACAAAAATATTAACTGGGGTAGATAATTGTGTGGATATAAATGTAATAAATGATCAAATAAATTAGCATTTTCCTTTACTCATGATGTCACACAGGTTTAGCCCTCCTTGCGTATGGTCATTGGCTGACGCTTAAGTCATGTGAGCTCCGGCTTTTAACCCCGCATACTTCTTTTTTTATTATTTTTTATTTTTGTCTTATTAAAATTCCCGTTGAAGCTCTACACCCGCCTCACATTTTGTGAGCGACCTGAAGTGACTGAGCAGTGACCCGGGCGCTGCGTCAGTCAAGCAACGTGAAGCGTTTCTCACTGTCAAAACAACTTCTGTCGTCACGTGACTCCCTGACGCACCGTCCTCCACTCTGCGCTGATGCAGGGGGGGGTTTCCATCATGGCGTCGATGCAGGTAAGGATACATTTAATAGCGAGCAAATATATGTAATTTACCGGCTCTCCGTTTTGATCTTTCTCGGCTTTTGACTGCCAGTTTATTTGCGTATGTGTATTTATCAAAGAGCGGCACTGACATTTGGGTGGAAGCCGTGAAATGTGTCCCTAAACTACTCAGGTTCGGCGCTTGGTCTTTGCTAGCAGCAGTATTAGCTCTTCATCATCATCGGCAAGCTGAAGAGAACAGGGACACTAGCTTCCTCGAACTACGTGTTGATGCTTGCCTGTGGCTTTTCCTCAGAAGGACAAGGGGCGATAATTCAAGGAAATGTGGTTCTGAGAATTTTGGAAGTAATTTTAATAGCTGGTCGCTGTTTGGTCGACTAGTTCTACAGTCCGCTAACGACACGGTGCGCAGTTAAATACAGTTTCAGGCGGACCTGAACAGGTGTATGGCTTCCATACAACAGACGCAAAAAGTCAAAAGAGACCCGACAGACAATACGTAAAGAACGTATTGATTATGGAACGTCTATTGTAGGTTATTGATGAAAATATATCCATTTATTATTAACTCTCTACTGGGTTACTAACCGTTAACTCCTGAGTCAGATCGTTTAAATGTCCGTATCAACACCAGCATATTTGTTGAGATTAACTAAATACATGTGGCACAAGGTCATAGAAAAGTGCACATTAAAAACCTGACGACTTAAAAGCTATATTTTTTTTAAATAAACAAAGATTTGTATTTATTTATTATTTATCTACCATGTATGTAAACTGATTGATCTAGGTATTATTTGCTTTATTACCAGCTCACAATCAGTCCTGATTAGATATGAGGCAGTACCAAGGTGTACCAAGACTCCTAAAAGTTCCCGTTTCAAAACCAATAAATATTCCTTCCTACGATTTACTTTGATGCAAGAGAAATAGCTTAATGGAGTGTTTTCTCAGTTTATTTCTTTTTTTTTTTTTTTGCAAAGAGTAATCCCACTCAGCTCTGGTTAGCTAGCTAACCAGTTATCACTTCTGGTTAGATGGTTGAAAGAAAACTGCTACCCTTCTTTCATTTGTTTATAAAAACGCAGACTTGGCTTGAAAATATTTCTGGCTGAAAAAAAAATGGCGTGGAAACTTCAGGAGTGAAAGCCATTTCTCCTATTAAGATCGCAATGTTATTTCCCCCCCCCCAGTATTTTTTATACCATGAGAATGCACGCCAACTCATGCCTGTTCCTGATTAAACAAGAGCCTGAAAAAGTAAAAAAATAAATATCTACACCGCATTGACAAAGCATATAGTTCTATTGTGAAATAATGCGCTCTCGAAGGCTTTTACACAGCCAAATTTATCGCCAAAAGAAACAAGAGGGGATCACTTGTCTTTTCATGTTTGCTGCAACTCTTCATATCTTTTCAACACCCTTATAAATTTATTGCTGCAGGCTGTGCAACTTCAACAAAAACCATAAATGTGACTGCTTGGTTAGCTGACCGAACAGCAAAATATTTACGTAGGTAAACCTGCTTGGCCTGTTGAAATGTACCTTGGAAAAAAATATTTTAATAAAACTGAGCCCTATTGGGAAAATATGCTCTTTAACACATTGCTGTTGTTGAATATATGAGATCAGTTGCGTTTAATCCACATTTTTCTCACTCTTCTTTTCTGTCATGTCCTCATTACTCTTCAAGCATTAGCGTCTCGGCTCCTAAAATATAGAGTATAGCAAGTGTGTGTATTTAGGACATTGAGAGCACATCTAACTGACCAAATGCATTTAATGGATGCATGACACTTGAAATATAATAGCCCATCAAATATTGCATCCAAGCTGTTCTCTTAGCAATTGCAATATTGCACACGTTGACACTGAGGTGATGTTGATGTCATGTATTTTGCAGATCTAAATTTGACACTTTTCTAATGCCTTCTTTTAAATCTATATAAATGCATTTATTGTCAGTTTGTATGTATGGTAATTTTTTCATATTTGTTGTTTCACACTTAAAAGTATTCATTATTATTTTCGAGTATGGTCATTATTTAACACATTATCATACTGAAGTTAGTTTTAAGATGTAAATTATGTAATTATTAAATGTTTGGGCCGTATATAACACTAGATTACAGTACTATAATTTCCATTGAGGTCATCGTTACTATGTACAGGTCAAATGTATGCTCCTCTGTTTGGCCTCAATAAGTTGTTTTGTACTGCTTTCCTTTAAGTCACGTTCAAGTGCCGTTTTGTGACCTCTGCTTTTCAACAGAAACGGCTACAAAAGGAATTATTAGCTCTGCAAAATGATCCACCCCCAGGAATGACGCTCAATGAGAAAAGTGTACAGAACACCATCACACAGTGAGTATCGATTTCCTGCTTATTTTAGCATTGCAAAATTCCTCAAATGTAAGTGATCTGTAAAAAAAATAAAAAATAAAAAAAAAAGCCAAAAAAATCACATCAGAAGTTTTATTATTTCTAATGTTTTTTACAAACTGGTTGACTTCCATGAAAGGCTAAGTGTTTCGACTGGTGTGGAGAGGAGGTTGCTTGTTCAGTAAATTAGGTTTGGAGGTAAGATGGAGCTCCTGCACAGAAAGAATCGGGGTCATTTTAGCGACTGGTAGTTCTGGCCCCTCAGAAGACTGTCTCTAATGCTCAGTGTTGCTCTCCACTCTAATAAAATATTCAACGGTTGGCATTCATGCGCTGGGGTTAAATAACAGGGAGCACTGGCTGCTTGGAGCTAACCTTTTTCCCTGCATTCCTTCCCTGAAAGTCAGTGGATGTTGTTGCGGTTCGGTTTTCATTTAGATTGTTAATGAAGGTCGGTACTTTTTGTTGTTGTTGTTGTTGTTGTTAAAAACTGCAACTCTCCCTTTAATACCTTTAAAAGTTGCCGCCTCGTTCCACGATTCTTTATGAGGCGTCACTACCGTCTACCGGACCACGATATGCTGACGTCACTCCTGCTCAGCGGTGGCGCAAACAACTCAAGACGATATTCATGTGAAGCAAACCTGTTCAAAGTACTTAATTTTAACCACATAATCTGCTGAAATTAAGATGAAACAAACAAAGGAGACTTTTTGATCTCTGTGTTCTTCCACATTTGTGCTCGCTCTCTGGAAAATATTTTTCCAAAGAGCAAGCACGCGAGGAGTATTTGTGATCCATGCTTTCTTCCAGGGGATAAGTGGAAGTTTTAGCAAGTTGTTGGCACAGGGAAGACGGTACGTTTTTGTAATTTCTTCATTACATAAGTCACCCGGGCGATGAAGCATATGAATTGTTTTTTGTTTTTTTTCATGACTGACAAGTCTCCCAACCAGTTTAGCTGGCTCCTGTGATCCTTTCGCTTTACAGGTTTCAGGTGGTATGTATGGGTGTGTGTATTCTGTTTTCAGCAGCTCTGAGGTTGAAAAGTCTCTGTTAGGGTTTATCTCAGCTGGAGTGATGGACAGCAGTAGGGAATTACTCTGCTTTAGTTCAGGAAGCATTACTTAACAATGAGACCTAGTTAATGGGGAGGGGGAAAAAAGAAAAAACTTCCCAAGAGACACTTTGATGCGATGTCTCTACTGCGATGATGCATTGTCAGTTTGATAGCTTTTGTTTATGGTACACCATGTCTCTGTTTCTCATTAGATAATGACACTTGATGTCATAATTAGAGGCAGGCAGTAAGGAAAATTCCACCTAAAAAAAAAAAAAAAACCTGTTGTGTCTCCTCTGCTGCATATTTATGTAACTTGGCCTCTCCCCCCAGCCGTCGTTTGTCCAAATGGTTTAATGTTACATTTATTGACTGTGTCATATTACCAGCTGACTATGGCGAATTGGATGATGTTGAGCGTTTTGTCCTTGGCTCTGCTCTTAGCGGCTCATGTCAGGCATCATTCACTGAGATTTCGCGTTGTAAACATCACTGGCAGTATATCTATGCAGTGGCAGAAGTGTAATGTACAGAGGAGTTTATGTGTTTTTTTTTTTCATTTGTATTTTTATTTTTAAGAAACCAACATCCTTTGTAAATCTATTGGGTTTCTTATCTTTACTTCCAGTCAGAGATTGTCATGTTCCTGCCACCTTCTGATTTTAGTATCAGAATAGAATTGGCACATTTGTTCTTTACTTTTTGCTTTTTTGTGTGATACTAGATTTTTTTTGTAATATTACCGTTTACAAAATAATTGCAAAAAAATAAATCAGTTTGTAAAGCAAGTAACATAAATGTAGACAGAAGAAAATATTAAATAAATCTAAACATTTTACGATTAGTGTAGCATAAATGAGAGTTTAAAAAAAAAATAAATAAAATCTTCAAAGATATGTTATTCAAAATGCTTTATCTGTTACTTTAAAGCCACAGTAAGCTAAGAAAACCAGTCTGATAATGTTTCTATAACATCACTGAAACCTGAAGTCACTTGAATTAAGTATGTATGAAAACACCAGCATGACTGAGATTGACGTTCGATGCACATCAGTGTTTACTTTGATGGCGTTCTATAAAGATATTTTTCTTCCCCTAAGTGGTTCAGGTAATAACCGTGCAGCTTCAGGGCAGTCGCATCATTTCAGTGGGTGGGCTGATTGTCTTCAGACCAAAACACCAATTTGGATAAAAGTATATCCGTAATGGACTTTATAATAATTCAGTGTTGATGCATTTCTGTCCATCCACTATCAGAAGCTGTTTCAAACTTTTACTTGATTAAATGTATCATCAGCAAAGTCAGTTTTAGATTTTGATAGATTGCATGTCACTTCTGTGTCATGTAAACTGTTTAGGAGCTAAGAGCTACATTTCATGTTAGAGTTTAAAGCACCAAGAAAATTTTGCTTCCATCAGATACGGATTAAATTACTCCTGGCTCGGTCAGCACAGACTCCTGAGGTGAAAATAGATTTTGTCTTCCGCATGAAAGGAATATCATGTTATTACCAGACCGCTGTCAAAATTCAGCTAAATTTTCATCGTCAGTGGAGTCACATTGAAAGCTTTTGATGGTACAGTTAAAGTAAGATGTTTATTTTAAAACTTTGATGATAGAGCACACTATCTTCTAGATATGATCCTTCATGGTGGGGTCTTTAAAACCAAATGAAGAATAAAATGTTTTCTAAAAGTATGTTTATTAAAGTGACAGAGGAGATGGCATTGGCTGCTGCGAATTTATTCACATTTTATGTCCACAGACGTATACCTGTGTACAATTAGATTAATGAAAAATAGAATAGAGATAGCCAATATTAGGATTTTCTACTTGTTTATCTTTAGTTTAGTGTCGGCATTAGTGAGTATGAAAGTCTTGCACTATGATCACCTTGAGTAAAAACACCCCAGTGTTAGGATTTAAATAAAAATGTTAAGAATGGCCGTAATCTGCTCATTTACATTTCAAATTTAACAGCTGTATTTTTCTTACCACTGCTTAAAATGACAAAACACAAAATTTATTGTTATTTTGATATGTTAACCTAGCAAAATTATGTAACAATCTTCTGCAATACGTAGGGAAAGCTAGCTTGCAAATGTGGTTAGCTGGGTTGTTGTGATGCATTGGCTTGTCTGGTTTAGAAACAATACTGAAAAGAAAAGAACATGTTAAGCCTTATCTATCTTCTGTCACAACAAGCCTTGCTGGACTTGTTTAAACCGCCTATTGATCAGTATTGCCTTAACTTTAAATGTTGTGTTTAAGAGAAACACTTTGTGTCTTTTTTTTTTTTTCTTTGTCTGAGTTATTGACCTGGGAATTTCCATCGTTTGGATGTCTTAAAGTTTTCATGTATCAGGGAGAAAGTCTGCTTTTCTATTAACCATTAACAAAAATACCAGGACAAACTCTGAATTTTTGTCTTCTTAATACACTCTGGCATGGTGTGATGCTGTGATCTCTGTCAAGTTACAGAAATCCACTCAGTTCTTGATTTCACTCTATTTCAGACACAGGATGACAGATTTGCACAGATTGGATATTTGAATTCGGTCAGTAATCATAGAGCCTTTTGCAACTATTTCATTTTTAATGCCACATATCATGAGCAAGATTTACATAAGTTACCCATAAATAACCATTGGAGCTTTCATAAATTATTTATTACCCTAATAATTCAATTTACCTGAAGATTATTGATAGTCCATTGGCCCAGAACAGCAACAAACAAAAGTCAAAACTTTCATTTCAGATTTGCTGCCACCAGTTTTTTATTCAAACCTGTTTTTCCCCCTTTACCTGTGTTTATTTTTAGTTGACTTGAGGAATGTCGTAATCAGTCTGTTTGAATGAGATTCCAGTCATATTTTAACACTGTGCCTTTCTTTCTTTTTTTTTTTTTTTACCTTTTTAGGTGGATTGTAGATATGGAAGGTGCTCCTGGCACGTTGTATGAAGGAGAGAAATTTCAGCTGCTTTTCAAATTTAGTGGTCGATATCCTTTTGATTCACCTCAGGTAAGTCAGAAACAACCTTCAGGTGTTTAATTATGTTTTTTTATTATTCATTGACCCTCAAACCACCTGAGCATATCCCCCCTGTCTTTCATTAACTATATTGTCGCCTTTTAGACTTTTCTGCTCTAATAGAAAGTAATTGATTGTTAATCCTATACATATTAGATGGAACTTTGAATCTTGGGTGGGAAGCAAGAGAAAATTGAAACTTTATTAAAAATGTGCCTTTTAAACACATGGTGGGGTGAACAAAAAAAAAGAAAAACTGTTTAAAGTACTTACACATGCTCACAGACTCCTGAAGTACGAATAGCAAATTACCATAGCCGTTCAACTACATGATGAAGTTCACTGTCGGTTCTGTGTTCGATCAAGAGGTAGAAAAGACAATAAAGATAATGCATGTGCTGCTTTTTTGACCAATCTTTCTATACTTTAAGCCATTTATGTTCTAAAACAGTACTTGTTGACCTTAAAGACCTTAGTTAATACATTTTCCACTCCAGTGCTTTAGTTACTTTAGAGTCCAGTCACAAACATCCACTTCCACTCAATCTTCTTTAATAAATCACCATATTTTTGTCTTCTAGAGTTATGTAAGCATTAAGTTTCTTGTTTAGAATATAATATAGATTTTCAGGTCGTCACGCTGACTTTTCTTTTAACATTGTGAGGCTTTTCTTTGTTTTTGCTCCACTAAATGCAATTTGAATATTTTGGATTCACGGTAAGCAAGACTGAGGGGTTTTTAGCCAGCCTCATTAAACAAAGCAACAAGCACAAGTGCAGCTCCCAGTTGCAGTCCTGATTTCCCTCACGTGGGTATTTATAGGCTACATATTTATCATTGTTATGTTGTCTCTAATAGGTCAAACGAGGTAAAGTGACATCTTCAGATATCTGCCATCCAATCCTAACCCGCACAGTGACATAAACCATGATAAAATGCTGAGCGAAAGATAACTTTGATAGCATAAAGCAGGACAGATAAACACTCACTGGCCTTCATCAAAGTACAAGTCGACCCTTAACAATAACTGTAAAGTTAGCTTGTAAAGTTTGAAAAATAGTATTCATAGTTGAAAACCTAAACTAAATAACTTCATTCTCAGAACATAAGCTAGTTCACATGATCTATTTTTTTGTTTTGTTTATTTTTATGGAAAACAACCTTTAAATGTATTACTCATAATGGGAAACACTAATTAGCTTATTGATGACTTCATAGCATTCACAATTGTTTAAATCTCATCTTTTTTTTTTAGTTAAAGCTCTTTTGGCAAAATGAAAAATAAGCCATTTTTATTGATATGTTTCTGTTTTAGTTGTTGGAATGAAAAATTATGATAATTTAAATTTGCCCATCTAGACTTTTTAGTTAGTACCACTAGTAGGAAGGTTAGTATTCCTCTCTGGAGGCGCCCTCTACGGTTCATGCTTTCGCTATTAAGGTGCCCAATACAGATTTTTTTATTCACTTATCTTTTTGTCTGTATCTTGGTGAAAAGAAACTAAGTATGCATGGTGTTTGAGATTCATCAATTTGCCCACTGATCAACAACATTGGTGGCCCAAGTGGTTTCATAAACAAACTCTTGCTGCTTGAAGTGGTTCATGTAGTTTTGGGGTGGGGAGGGGGGGGGGGCTTATTGTCCTAAACATGCAGTAGCAGAGTTATTTAACAGCTCATTTTCAATTAAGTTGTAAAAATAATCAAATAATATGCAATTCTAATAAAATATTCTCATTCTGTTTAAGCACTTCAGCTGGGAAATGTTGTCATTGTTATATTTATTGCTACGACGGGCAGAAGAAGAGATTAAAAGTGAAAGTGCATTAAGCTGCAACTGAGCTGCTTTGCTCGTTTCTCCTGGAACGGCAATTAGACGGCTAATCTCACTTCCTGCCAGCTGCAGGCTCCCACACAATATCTAGACGAATGGGATGCAGTAAGAACTCGGCATAAACTAAGTTTTATAGGTTTGGGGATGAACCTTGAGTTTATACTTTGTGTAAACCGAGGGAACACTCAGTTTATCAATAAAGGTTTCCAATAAAAGTCTCTCGGTTGACACCATGTGACATGCAACAACTTAGCTGTACTCATTTCAATGTAAAAAAAATAAAATAACATAGTCACTCTTTTAAGCGTGTTTGTTTGCAAAACTCGCCATAGTGAAGTAGGAGCAGAAGCGTGGCTGCACTATCGGACTAATAAAATTGTTATTGAGAGCTTCATTTGATCCATTTTGTTCTCCAAAGTAGATCTATGAAGCATAAATCAAATGAGCATTGTTCGGCATTGATATTGAATATGTGCTTTTTATCTGGAGTTTTTCCTACATATTTGTAAGTCGTGTGGTTCTGGAACTGTCCAGTGAGGCCCAGCCTGGTGCCAGACGACCTGAACTCACTGTTACTCTTCATTACCCTCATTTCCCCCTCTGTCTGCCTTTCTCATCTCTGGCTGCTCATTTCTTAGTCTAAAAGTATTTGATTGAATTCATGTTTGATTTCTTTTTACCCAACATACTTACTGTTTTTAACTGTTTCTTTGTCTTGATTGACCTTTATTTTGTTGTTGTTGCTTCTTCTCAAGCTGGCCAAACCTGGCCTCTGTGATCTATACACAGAACCTCCAGTTGTTGCAAACAGCCAAATCAGAGATTATCATTAAGATTGATTTCTGGGACAGAAATACATTTATACCTATTTTTTCCTGAAGGTTAGGGTATTAAAGAATATTAAAGTATTCTTTTTTCTTTTTTTTTTTTTTTAGCTATTCACATTTCATCACATTGCAGCAAAAGAAAAAACTGTATTTTATTGAGATTTTATTGAATAGACCAACAGACCAGTTAAAAGTCAGCTTTGACTTTCTGCTGCGGTTGTACATTCTGTGTATTATCTTAATAACCTCACATGTATTTGTTTGTTTTTAACTGTGCAGGTAATGTTCACAGGAGAGAATATACCTGTCCACCCACATGTGTATAGCAACGGTCACATCTGTTTATCTATTCTGACGGAAGACTGGTCACCAGCCCTCTCTGTGCAATCAGTTTGTCTTAGTATTATCAGCATGTTGTCCAGCTGCAAAGAAAAGGTACATCTGCAGGACCGGACAGATTCCGACTACCGCTTCATGTATTGTCTGCATTCGTTAAACTTGAAATTTGTTGTCTTTTTTTTTTTTTTTTCCACAGAGACGACCACCTGATAACTCTTTTTATGTAAGAACATGTAACAAAAATCCAAAGAAAACAAAATGGTGGTATCACGGTGAGTACTTTCTACAAACACACACAGTTTTCCTGTTTAAGTTTGGAGATAGATGGTGTAACCTCATTTTTTCCCCCCCTCCTTCACAGATGATACATGCTAATGTACAAACTTTGTAATAAACGTAGAAGAAAGAAGTCCTACTGACCTACATAAAGCACTTTTAAATCATTCAGTCTTTGAACTCTGACCTTTGACTGGAATAACGGACACCATGCGCTGGAGGCTCTTGACTGCATTTTCCAAGCAGGCAGTCGGCTGCATGTTTTAGTCGGTTGTAACATAGAAAATGAAAATAAGCTGCGATTTAGAAGTACCCAGGACGTATCGTTTTTGGCAGACAGGATACAAAGGCAGCGGGTTTCTCAGAGAGACGATTAAAAAAATTCCAGTTTTGGCGATTTATTACTTTATTTTTGCGTTGGGTGCATTTTAAAGGTACTTGTGTTGTGCAATACCGACTGATGGATGCATGTTGGGACCTGCAAAGAGAAATCCTAACGTAATTGTCTTCTAGAAGGGATCTGACCATTAAGCCCCAAGAAAATGCTTCATCTGTTATTTCTTTTTTTTTTCCGTTCGGTTCGTTTTTCCATGATTATTATTTTTATTGTTATGCACTATGAAAGTTATCTGGTTTGCAAAGGAACTATTCATGCGTTATTCGTCACTTGCAGATATACTGTAAGCCGCCATTGTTTGAAGCCACTGTCTCGAGATTACACAGTTGTTTTTCTTCGGCTTCCGCCTGGTTGCTGTTCTTCCTTCTGTGGTACAAATGAGGATAAAACAGAAAAAGTGATGCATCTGCAGTCATCTGAGGCCCTCGGCGCACTTCTCCTCTAGAGGTTGGGGCAGTTGTCACTAGTCCAGCCGTTCAGATGTGCAGCAGCCTCTCTTCCACTTAAAGAATGTCTGTAAGAGAAAATTGATTCATTTTTTTATATGTACGATTATATATATATAAATATATATGCATATATATTTATGTATTTTTTAAATTAACATGCTTTAATTTTCTGTCTTTGAAACATTTGATTTTAAATCTGCTTTTGTACTTTTTTCTGACTGGATGATGCATTGGAATGGGGGTTGTTTTTTTGTTTTTTTTCTTTTGTTTTTTGAAGGGTCAGTACGGTTCCTCTTGATGTTCCTTTGCTACTTGTCATTTAATTTAAATCCTCGTTTGATCTCCAGAGCAGCTCCGAAAGAGGACAAAGGAGTCGCTCAGAAAGCTTTTGTGACGTTCCCCCCTGTCAGAGTTTTGGCTCAGGTACTTTTTCAATAAAGAGATCACATCTAAAAAAAAAAGATACCTATTAAATATTTTGAATTTAACTATATTTTCCACCAAAAGAGACTGTTATGTTGTAAACTTAACACATTGTCTGCAAATGTTGTACATAGGTCTTTAAAAATGTTTTGACGATGCAACAGAACATCGCATAGGATGCATTTAGTGTCTGGGTGAATCTTAAAGGGTAGTGCTTTATTTCACTGGAAGTTAGTCTGCATCTTTTGCAAATTTTGGTATGTACAGTACAGTACAGTCAACTGCAGGCTTAAGTTGGTACAAAAACATTTAAAAGTTGGTAGTTTTACAGTGCATGCAATTTTGGACCCTACCCTTTCATATAGACATCAAACACTGTAAGGACTTTTAGTCTTTCCAGCCTGTAGGGAATGTTTGTTTTGTTTGTTTTTTTGTTGGGGTGGGGTTTCAGATTAATATCACTAGAGCTCACCGTTAGAGGCGGTGCTCAGTTCAGGCTGTAATCACTCCATTCCTAATCGAACTTTTATCCGGTAAGATACTTGAATTCATACGAACCTTTTGGGGGGGCGTTTGGTCTGGAGGAGTTTCTTGAATGAGATTGAGTGAATGTGATAATGCCACAGCTATCTAAAAAAAACCACACAACTATATAACCAAGACATCTATTGGAGGATATGTTTTCCTGTCATAATGGGTGTGTAGACTGTCATTGTGCTTTGAGGACAAAAGGTTGTGAAGAAAATGTAAATGCAGTCAGAACAGCAAGTATGCAGAGATACAGAAAAGGCCTTCATCCAGCAGGTGGGATCAGGAGTTTTTAGAATTTGAGTGAGGATGTTACGATATATTTTTTTGTTTGTTTGTTTTCTCATGGTTATTTCGGTTATCTTTTTTGTTTTTGATTTTTTTTTTTTTTCTTTTCCGACGTGTTTTGAACTTTTAGTTTGCAGGTTGTTGTGAGTGATGAACACTAATGAGGGTGTGTTATTTATATTTATTTTTTTCTGGGATGTGCAAGCTCCATGTAAAAGGTGCCTGTTCATTTTCGTAATCAACAATAAAGCAAAAATTCACTTTTAACGTTGGTCTGACCTCTCAACATGTTTGTCTCTGTCTAAATGGCCAAGGTATATATAGTTTTCAAAACTTTTTCTTCACAGGGTTTGGATTTTTATACAGTAAAATGCGAGCTGTTTGTAAAATAGAACCAAAAACACATGGTTCAAAATAATGGATTAACATCAGCCCAATTTCTGTATATTTTTTTTAAACCTACTGTTATTAACTTGACTTAAATTTGGGAGAACACAAGTTAAACTTAAGCCAGAAATAATAATAATAATAGTAAAAAAAAAAAAGGTAAATATGACAAATTACCTGGCTAAATACTATTTTATTTATGTTTTTTCATTTAAAATAACATGGGAATATTACATCTTTAGCGGATTTACTTTATAAATATACTAAATGTAGACTATTTTTCACTATTCATACCTACCTGAAGGGCATAGTTTTGTATGCATTTCAAAACGGGTAAAATGGGAAGAAGTGGTCCTGCGGCGCCCTCTGTAGGCTGCTATAGCATGTTACAAATATATATTTTGACTTAATCTTGCCTTTACGAAGAAGAAATTGAAAGAGAATAATTTGAAAGTGTTCAGACTTAGAAAGTCATCACTTAACAGCATAACACATGTGGTCAGACGCAGGTATTGTGACTTCCTGTGGTTTGTGATACATTTGATCTGATCAGGTTTTTTTTATCTCCTCAGTAAGATTCATTCATAATCCTGTCCTTACCGTGTGATAGATACCCATTCCAAATTATGTTTAACAGCGTTTTTGTTCAAGTTATCAATATTTAAAGATACTGCAAATTCGTGGCATATAAGTGCAATTTTGAAAATAAAAATAGATGGCTATTTTGAAACAAATTGTTTGCAGACGGTCTTTTTAGGGCCGCTGGACATGGATTTGAATCAAAAGTTAACTTGTAGCTTTGAGGTAGCAAAACCTGGACTGAACCATTTTTCTCATGGCGGGGGGTCGCCGATTCATTCAACCCGCACCTTAACCTCTAGTGGTTGTCGTATCTCGCTTTGCACATTGTGGTTACGCTGAAATGACCAAAACTGCAGTTTCTGCGTAAAATATCCCCTTCGTGGGTTGTTTCCTTCCAACAAGACGTATTTTGTCATGTTTATCCCGGACCAATAAGATGGTGCGTTCCCTTCTTCCATCCAGTTCTCTTTAGTGTTTGCCAATGTTGGAGGTGTAACTGGGGTCTGGCCCTGGACAAAGGTAAAAAAAAAAAAAAAAAAAAAAACTGTTACCTCTAAATGTTTGTCCCGTCATTGTGAGGTAGTCGCGGGAGGCTTTGCCACGTCGTTCTCGGTCCGTGCGTGTTGTTAGATCAGGCTGAATTTTCCACGACTTTTCGTGGAAGATGGGGCGGTGTGGAGATGCTAGCAAAGAGAGAGGGGTGTTCTCGGCCGATCAGCCATGATGAACCTCCACCGGCTAAGCGAGCCTAACCGGAGGTCGTCTGATTTAAAAAAAAAAAAATGTTTGCCGTTTAAGAAAACCCACAGCGACACACTCATGACAGTATGCGCCTTTGGTCATTCTGCAGCTCCGTTTTCAGGGACTGACATTTAGAGGAAACGCTGTTTTCCTCTTGGTATCGTTAGCTTCCTTGCTAAGCTGTGCAGTAGCTGGGATGTATAGGTTGCAGGCAGCCAGTCAGGCTCTAACGCTACACCACCTCTTCTTCTTTTCTTTTTTATGCCTTCAGTTTGCAGTGGCACACAGTGATAAACCCCCGATAGCTCGCTGTTTCAGTAATACGTGAGTTGGTGAGAGTTGCAGCATAAGACATTGTAACCCAGCCCCCCCCCCCTCCGCTTCCAGAGCACCAGGGGCAGACTGGACACCCAAGCGCTATTTGCAGGAAAAATGTAAATACATGAACTTCAGTGAGCTGCTGCTGAGTCAAAGATGCATGTGTTCTGCCTCGAAGTGCAGTGTTGTTTACATTATTCCAGCCATGACCTGTATGGACAGGTGACACTTGCATAAACGAAAGAAAACATGCAAACTGTAGTGGCTTAATTCCTCAACCAAGAGATTAACAGGTTTAGACTTTGTTTTCCCCTCTACTCTTAACTCTGGGAATATATACTTTACCTGTTTTTTTTTTATTCAAAGAACTAACTGAGCTCTCAATAAATCAGTTTATAAACTGTTTGCTTTCCTGTTTCTCAAATTAAGCATTAAGTACATGTTCTTAAACGGTGTGTCATGCATCGTTACACTGCAGTCCTGTGACAGTGTTTGCCTCCTTAAAGATTTCTTCTTTTTTTTGTCACACACGTTGCAGATCATCAAACAAATTTTGATCACAAAGATTTGAATGTCAAACTTATCTTGACATTCAAACCAAAATAAGTTTGACACTTCTACAAAGTCTTTCGCAACTTATCCAAACAAAGCAACAAAATTGATGAAGAACAAAATGAGAAGGGAAACATATTAAAATGTCATCAGGAATAAAGTAGCATTCATAAAAAAAACTTATCTGGAGAATTGTTTGGAGAATCAAAAAGTCTAGACTTGGACTAGGCCACTTCAGACCCTACTGTACTCTACAGAGCTGAACATTTTGGTTTGCTGGATCCCCAAAGGCTTTACAACACTTTTCACATTGATTGCTGGTAATTGCTCATCTGCTTTTGAATTTGTTTTGAATGGCAGATGAAGTTTTATTTTTATACGTCAATTCTTTAATTTAAGTGGAAGTTAAACTCAGCTTTCCAAAGAAAAGGGGATTAATTCCTGTTAATTTATGATTTAGCAAGGGGAGGTGGGGCTGCTTTGTCATGTTATTTTGGATTATTACATTAAGTTATTGTTTGAAAACAGTTTTTTCTATGTTCTCAGTTTGTCTTTGTCTGATTTTAAGGTTTTCCTGGTGGTCTGAAATATGTAAGTGTGACAAAAAACTGAAGCAAAATAAATTTTTAAAGTTGTATATATGAACCACTGGCACATGATTAAAAACAAAAGAAGTTATTGATGTCTGAAAATATGACCATGCAAGCGACAACTTTTCAGGGCCGCCCCAACATGTACGAAACCTTAAGTGGAATTATATTTGGGTGCTCGCTTCTAATTAATCCCACTGCGGTCCAAGATTTTACCAAGAAGCTGGGGGAGAGGGAGGAATATTCAAAACAAGCACAGGAAATAAGCCTGTAACTCATTAAGCTACCTATAAACAGCTACAATCAGCATGAAATGTGAGCCCGGCTCAGTCAAAAGTGCAATTTGTGTTAAATTTGAAACATTATCATTTAAAAGTTCTCCCTTATGCCTACAGCTAGTTGGTTTGTAAACCTGTCCTGATAGACTCGTGCTTCATCCAACGCTGTTCTTTTTTTTTTTTTTTTTTTACATAGTAAGAAACTGATCCAATTACCTGAAAGCAGGTACTGCGGCATCATTTACTCAATCTTCACCGTTGGTTGGTTAAACAGCACACGCTACAAAATCATGTCGCATATATATTACAGGTTGCAGGCAAAATATTTGCAAAATCTACGTTGGGATTTCCAACTTTATGGCTTTCACTGCCTCGGTGCTCTGTTTGCAAGACGGTGCTGTGGTACGGACTTACTCCTCGCTGTGTAACTCGGTCTTCTAAAGGAGGAAAACAACGAGATAAAAATAAAAATCATTAAAATGTGTAAATTAACTTGTTAGGTCTCAGGCTCCCCTCTGCCGTTTTTCTACTGTTCAAGAAAGACGAGCGTTGCAGATGTGACCTTGATTATCTCAAGCGTTTACACGGAGGCTGTCTGTTTAGGTCTTTGATTTGTTAATACCAGAAGGCTGCTGGTTTTAGCTGGTTTTGATGTGTTTGGGATCATCGTCCTGTTGGGGCCGATCCAATTTAAAATACCAACCTTTCTAAAAACGGAACGTGGTTAGCATGCTCAGAAAAACCCTATTAATACAGAGGCTCTACAAGAAAAGAAATAATGGAATGCTAATGTCACTTGTCACAGTTTTAGAAAGTTTTCCGTTTACTGTGAGTGTTTCAAACAAAATATACAATTGACACCTTGACGCTCGACTCAATTTTGCGCTATAGCTATCGGATGATGCTGCCGCACTGCATTGCACAAAGTAGACGGGACATTGAAGGACTACCTTAAAACTCTTCAAATCCACAACAAATTCAGACTTATGCACCAAAATCTTGTCTTTGTTACCAGTCCACCTTAAAAATATCCAATGAAGTAATTGACTGCACGACAATCACGGCCACAAACAGTGTAAACTTCTGACTAGAACTTTACGGGACCAACACATTTGCATCTGGCCCACGGTTAAGATCGACCGCTGAAACCTGAATATAATTCTTCGTGCTTTGTTCCTCCTGAAAAACAAATTGTAATTCAATGTCCATTGTCTCGCTCGGGCCGCTTTCACAGGCTGCCTCCTTTTTCGCCGTTGGCAGCAGTAACATGAGTAAAGCTCCTTGGAATAAAGCTCCATTGTTTGTGTCTATTAGCTGCTAGTGGATCAGAATGTGAGAGAGAGAAAAAGAGAGAACGGCTCCGTTAGGAGTCGGTTCTCCAGGACAGAAACGTTCTAAAATATCCTACACGGATTTCAGACTTTTGAAAATGTGTGTGTGTGTGTGTGTGTGTGTGTGTGTGTGTGTGTGTGTGTGTGTGTGGAACAATGTCCAGCTTACTTTTCAGGCTGTAAAATGAATGACAATGTTTCGATTCTCTGTGTAATTTGAGGTGTGACTTACACATGGCCTGTTGTTGTTTGTCGTTGCTCTCCTCCAGGAATAGAGCATGGCTCAAGTGAAAGTACAGACCGCAGCGCCCCTGGCTGGTCCTGGCCTCTCCCCTGGAGTTTCTCCGACGGCCATGGCCAGCCCAGGACCCCTGGGTCTGCAGCCCTCTGTCAACGGCACAGGCCCGGCCCCCACACCCACCTGCCCTGCTCCTGCAGTCGGATATGGGGACGCTCCTGTGTCTGCCACACCACCAGGTATGATGACAGAACAGCACCGCCATCTTGTGTTTATGATCATCAAGTCATTATAGTGACTATGTGGAAGGTTCCCAAAGAAATGATGTATCTTTTTTTTTTTTTTTACTCTGGACAAACATTGTTTTTGTTAATGTTTTGCATTTATTATACTTCAATGAAAAGCTGAACCTGCATTTTGCAACAATAGAGGCATCTAAATCAATCCAAATGCAACTGAGACGTTTATCTCAACAATTCACTTCTGGTTGTTTAGAGTGTTGATGTTAAGGAAAGCTAAGTGGAAGGAAAAAAAACGTGGTAGAAAAACTGCACGAGACGACTGTGTAACAAAACCCAAAATTGCCTTCACCGATTAGCGCCCTGATCAAAAGTATTAAAGTGCATATACTGTCCAGCATATGCACATGTAGAATAACATCTTAGCCTGAAAAAAAAAAAAAAAAGAAAATGGAAGAAACTGAAAGAAATGACAGGGCGCAGTTGGTAGAGCTGTTGCCTTGCAGCAAGAAGGTTCTGGGTTCGATTTCCGGCCCGGGTCTTTCTGCATGGAGTTTGCATGTTCTCCCTGTGCATGCGTGGGTTCTCTCCGGGTACTCCGGTTTCCTCCCACAGTCCAATAAAAAAAAAACATTGGTCTCTTTAAATTCTCCCTAGGTGTGAGTGTGTATGTGCATGGTTGTGTGTCCTGTCTGTGTCTGTGTTGCCCTGCGACAGACTGGCGACCTGTCCAGGGTGACCTCGCCTCTCGCCCGGATCGTTAGCTGGAGATAGGCACCAGCACCTCCCTACCCCAGTAAGGGACAAGGGTGTACAGAAAATGTATGGATGGATGGATGAAAGAAATGACCAAAATGTGTCACCCTGTGTGCAATGAATCCATAAAATATATTAGATCAACTTTTGTGAATTAAAACATCAAATTAAATTCACTTCCTGATGATTTTCTAAGGTAATGAACTGAGGACTCTCCAACGTTAAAGTTTCCCACCAGAGTTTTCTACACAAATGAGGCATGATTTGTCTGAACAGTGCAAAAACTGTAGCTCTGTCCTCGGTAAGAGTGTGTTTGGCTGCTGTGTGTTCAAGGCTCGCCCCAGGAGGACATGGCAAACCCTAAAGAGAAAACTCCAATGTGCTTGGTGAATGAGTTAGCCCGTTTCAACAGGATCCAGCCACAGTACAAGCTCCTCAATGAGAGAGGCCCTGCACACGCTAAGGTAAAATATTCATCAGTTTTTCTTTTGGGAGAAAAAAAATAAAAATTCCCATGTGTTCTAATATTAAAAGGCATCACGAAGGAGCGCGTGTTTCTTGATATGCAATTCCAGTTGCTTGGGTCTGTAATGTGCTGGTTTGCCCTCTGGGTGTCGCTGTTTCAGATCTTCACTGTGCAGCTGACCCTTGGGGAACAGGTGTGGGAGGCAGAGGGCACCAGCATTAAGAAGGCCCAGCACTCCACTGCTGCCAAAGCACTGGCCGAGAGCGTCCTGCCCAGGCCCGCGCCCCGCTCGCCTAAAGTCGACGTCAACAGCAACCCAGGTAGGGCAAAAAAAAAAAAAAAAAGTCAGTCAGATGTGAGATTGGGATGGTTTGACGACACCAAACACACATTTGAGAATTTGTGGCAAGACTTATCTTAAAATCGCTTTTAAGTTAAGAGACATCCAGTCTGACTGAGCTTGGACTAATTTGCAGTGAAGAACGAGGACAAAGTCCATCACTGATGCTGACATTGCAAAAAAAAAAAAAAAAAAGACAGGCAAATGTAAGTGCAGGAAATATGTTTCATTTGTAAAAAAAATAAATAAAGAAATCCCCAGTATGATTCTCTCTCCACTTAGCAATTAGGTTCTACTCTCCATTAGTATATCACACAAAATCCCACTAAAACGCATTTAAATTTGTGTTTGCAACTCGAAAATATATCAAGTTAAACGGGTATGAATGCTATTGCAAGGCACTAAAATAAAAGTTATTGGTTCTTAACCATTAGCTTTCTTAGCTTTATTGACAATTGTGCGTACTGTCCATCATACCTAATCTGTCTCCTTCTCTGAAGTACATTTAGTGGTTTACTTTTAAACACCACGGTTGACTTTTCTCGTTTTATTCTTCTCTGACCGTCACAGGCAGCATAACGCCCACTGTGGAGCTGAACGGTCTGGCCATGAAGAGAGGGGAGCCAGCTATATACAGACCCCTGGATCCCAAACCCATCCCCAACTACAGAGCTAATTACAACTTCAGAGGGATGATTAACCAAAGGTGAGCACCGTCAACCCAAGTCTTGTGTAAAAGGTGTGACTGTGTACTTTTTACTCTTCTGTTGACCACGACGCCTAAGAATAAGGTGGCTATTTATTGAGTGTTTTATTATTATTGTTTATTATTTATTGTACTAGGATATGTAGCTGTGGGGATGTGCAGTTCTGATGGGACAAATGGGTAGGCCCGCGCCCCGCTCGCCTAAAGTCGACGTCAACAGCAACCCAGGTAGGGCAAAAAAAAAAAAAAAAAGTCAGTCAGATATGAGATTGGGATGGTTTGACGACACCAAACACACATTTGAGAATTCGTGGCAAGACTTATCTTAAAATCGCTTTTAAGATAAGAGACATCCAGTCTGACTGAGCTTGGACTAATTTGCAGTGAAGAATGAGGACAAAGTCCATCACTGATGCTGACATTGCAAAAAAAAAAAAAAAAAAGACAGGCAAATGTAAGTGCAGGAAATATGTTTCATTTGTAAAAAATAAATAAAGAAATCCCCAGTATGATTCTCTCTCCACTTAGCAATAGGTTCTACTCTCCATTAGTATATCACACAAAATCCCACTAAACGCATTTAAATTTGTGTTTGCAACTCGAAAATATATCAGTTAAACGGGTATGAATGCTATTGCAAGGCACTAAAATAAAAGTTATTGGTTCTTAACCATTAGCTTTCTTAGCTTTATTGACAATTGTGCGCACTGTCCATCATACCTCATCTGTCTCCTTCTCTGAAGTACATTTAGTGGTTTACTTTTAAACCCCACGGTTGACTTTCTCGTTTTAATCTTCTCTGACCGTCACAGCAGCATAACGCCCACTGTGGAGCTGAACGGTCTGGCCATGAGAGAGGGAGCCAGCTATATACAGACCCCTGGATCCCAAACCCATCCCAACACAGAGCTAATTACAACTTCAGAGGGATGATTAACCAAAGGTGAGCACCGTCAACCCAAGTCTTGTGTAAAAGGTGTGACTGTGTACTTTTTACTCTTCTGTTGACCACGACGCCTAAGAATAAGGTGGCTATTTATTGAGTGTTTTATTATTATTGTTTATTATTTATTGTACTAGGATATGTAGCTGTGGGGATGTGCAGTTCTGATGGGACAAATGGGTAGGCGCCGTCTGAGCTGGGCTTCAAAGTCTGATTGTTGTCTGATGTATGAATTGATGGATTAATGGATTAATCCGCAGCGTACAAGATTAGTAAAATCTTCAACAGCTGCAGCCCGGTGTCAGTTGTCGTCGTTTCAGAATCAAAGCCTGTTCTGTGATTGTAATGAAAGTGTCCCAAACCAAACTCTTCTCTACATTTAAAAATAAAAAATAATCTAATTTTTATTCTTGAAAAAAAAGTAACCTCAACCTTGTTTTATGATTTTTTTTCTATTTCTATAAAAAAATGATTGTAGATATACACACGTTTTCGTTTATCCTCTATTTTTCAAAAGCTTATTCGTTTGCAATTGATGTCTGTACTCTGTGAGCTCTTGAAACCACAGTCAGACTCCTTGTTTGTGCTCACAGCATTGGCCAATAAAGCTGGTTCTGATCTGAAATAAGGATTGATGGTGAATGGTCTCTTGTAACCTTATATTTTAGCATTTTATGACCCTCGAAACAACAGATGGCCCTTAGACGCTCATTCGAAATGCTTCGAATCACTTCTAGTCCCTCCAGGTGGCAGTGTTTCATCACTTTATAAATTTCCTGACTCCTTTCCCATTTAGATTGAGCACTAATTTAACTGCTTTAGAGCAAGATATTTATTTAACACTTTGCGTTTATTCATCTTTTTTTCTTTTTAACTTAAGCAACATTCTTACTTATTTATCGCTTAATCAAGTCGGTATTTAATACAGAAGCGTCAAATACAGAAGTGTTTGTTTTTAGTTCATTTCACCCTCTGCGTTTGACGTTTCGTCTGTGAGATGAGATTTATTGTAAGAAAAGATTATGTTGCCAGATAAAATGAGTGACTCAGTGGCACTGTTGAGTAAGTGTAGTCAGCAGAGAGCCCAGCATCTGGCTCACATCTTTTTACCATTTGATCTATGCAGGAACTGATGGGGGGCGGGGGGGGAGAAAGATGAATGTCTTTGGGGTAGAGGAGAAAATCTGCTTGCCAACGTCTATCTGTCAGTGTCGCCTGTCACGGCGATACGTTTCCAAGAAGACACCGGCGGTATTTATCTCTCATGGTCTGTTTTCTTTTCTGATTTCACTCAGCCGGCGTGGCAAAGAGAAGAGTTTAAAGATGTGCGCCTCTCTCCGACAGCAGAGAGATACTTCATCCCAAGGTCACTTATGATTTCACGAGGCCTCTTTTCTTTAAGTGTGAATGAGGGCGGGATTAATGAAGGGGAGACCTTGCTGGACGGGAGTTCTCTTAAACAGATGAGTGACTATGTGGCGGAGTGACAGGCCATATTTGCCATCCGTCAACTAAACGACGCGGCGGAGAAGCGGAGGTTTCCGCATATCCATGTCCTTACCTATTATGATGAATAAGAGCGATCCGGAGTCGTGTTGATGGAAAATCGTCCCATTAAAAGGCCAGCCCGGCTCTGATCCATCAGTGCACTAATGACCGCCGAGACCAGTATTGATTCGTTCAGAAAGTGCCCTGCGGAGGAAATGCTGCGATAATATGAGATGTGCATTCATCTGCGTCTTAATGAATCTTATTTATGGCGAAGGACCCTGAGCATAACTCTTTGCCGCCCAAGTCCGTGTTTAAGCGAGCTATCCATCTCCGCCGTCGTTCAGAAATGGCCGTCCCATTGTTCGGGACTACTGTGAAACGTGCGGCTAACTAAACTGACGGTTGGATTCGGACAAACATTTGCTGCAGCTTCGAAGTATTTTTTTCTATCTATTCCCAAACCTATAATTTGTGGAGTACGCTTTAATTTTCCTAGTAATACCGCTTTGCCAATTTTCGTCGTCGTCGTCGTGTGTGATTTCTGGTCTATCTTGATGAAGGATGTCCGCTGTTTAATAAATCTTTAAGGCAGAGTCACTAAATAATGATGTATTCCACATGGATTTGGGTGTTTCAGGCACCAGCGAAACCAGAGCCCATCATGAGTTTTTCACTCTGCCTGACTGTTTAGAGTTACATGTCTTATTTGAATAGTTTGGTCTCTCTAATGCTGGATTCAGAGTTGTGTTGAAATCCCCACCTCTACATCTGGGATATTGAGAAAAATTGGACTCTATCAGACAAAGTAGCAGAGACCCTGCATACTTTTGTTCTCAAGAAATCTTATGACATCAGCCGTTTTCATCGACAATCCCCAATTCCTGTGTTATCACTGGAACACCTGGTTCCATTGAGTCATGCAGGAGCTCCTCCAGTTAATCCGCGGCGTTCCCAGCTTTCGTCCCGCTGGTCCAGTCTCAGTGGGCTCGGTGGGTGCAGGCATTCTGCGGGAGTCAGAATTTGGATTGGACTTTCCCCAATGAAGCAAAGCTGTGTAATGTCCTCCCAGCCCCTCATTTGGTTATGACAGTAACATTATGTCAGCTGGAAGAAGAGTGGGTTGAATGACTGCGGGTGCTTTGCTCTGTGACATTTCCTCCTCTGATGATTTTCAGATACAAGGCGGTGAGTTGCTGCTTTCTCTGTCGGAAGCGGAAAAGAAGAAAAATCACCTGCGACCTGACTGAAATTTTGACACAGTTGTAGTCAAAAAAAGCTATACCGTTTCTGTTCCGCCGCCGGGTTTGAAGTTGGTAATTTAATTATTTTTAACCATAAAAAGAAGAATCCTATGTAGTGTTTTACTTTTTGTTTTGTTTTGATCGGTTCTGTTGCACCCCTCCCGACCCCACTGAGGGAAAAAGGGTGCAAGAAAATGGATGGATCGATGGACGGTTCTGTTGCCATTTTTTTCCCCCAGCAATATTAATGACTCGCTAAAAACAAAAAACATTACAGAGCAAATCTTTATTTTAAATTGACTCTCTTTTCTTATCTTACATTAATTACTATGCCTCTAATAATGTTATTGTGTACTGTTTTATTGGTAAAAAAAAAGTCTTGGTTAAAGCCTCCTTTAGCCAAACAAGTACAAAAAGGCATAATATGTTCACTGGACATTTTGCAGTGAAGTTCATTGTTAAGACTGCATCAGACAAAACAAAGTCTAAAAGCTTTGACGTGAAGAGAAACGTCTTAAAATTTGGTTAAAATTTAGAAAATAAAGAAGGCTAAACATAAAACATTTTCAGACCTCTGGAATGCAGAAAAATGCTCAGTTTTTGTTGTACGAGAGCAGACTTCTCCATCGTCATCCGGTGCAGCGTTTCCACCTTGTGGCACGAGCGAGACATTGCAGCCAGGTGCTAACTAGATAGATCAATTCGAGGCGTTGTGAATTATTTCAGTGCCTTTGCCCTTACTGTTTACTGAGGCAGAGGTCCAGTGTGTGATCAGGCATGTTTGAACTCAAATTAGCATAAATAAAAGTCTTGCTTTAATTGAATGAGCACAAATGTGGCAGCTGTTTATTATATAGACTATATCTGACCAGTCTATGGCATGCGTTGTTGAAAATGTTGGATCGGCCCTTGTTTTATTATTTAGCATGTGGTCTAGTAAGCTTGCCTCATAGCTGCATGCTTGGAAATAAGCATGCCTTGCTAGAACTTGCATAAGGTACAGTGTGTACATGTGTGGACTGTGTGAATGAAAAGATCTCTTCCGTGCCTGTAGAATATCAGATGGCATTTCAGACACAAAGCACGCACAGGAACTCGGGTGTGCTTGGTAACCCGCCTCTCTAATTGGGCCAACCTCACTCACTGAAAAGGCAAATCTGCCCATCAGCGCGTTTCTATAGCCAACATTTCCTCTCATCTCTTCCTGCATGAACATATTACATTTCCTCTGAAGTCTTTTTAACACCATCGATCATCTTTTTTTTTTTTTTTTTAATCTCAGCTCTGTCTCTCTCTCTGTCCCTGCCTGGGTTACATTTTATATCGCTCATTGTTCCTTTAGCCTTTACATTTCTTCGGGATACAATCAGGACGCAGCGTTCTCTCTTTGGTTCGCTCAGGAATTCCTCAGATATGGCTCTTCTTTTCCATCTTATCATCGCAGCTGCCCCCAGATGAGAAAGAAGCGGCCAAATCCAAACAGGCAGGAACTTCAAAAGAAATAGCTTCTTTATTGCATTAGTTTCTCTATTTCATTTTATGTCAACACACATGTGCGTAGCTCACAAAGTCAAATCACTTCACTGTTATAGAATATAAATCCCCATGGGTGACATTCCAGTGGAAAGGATATTATGTCCTAATTGTCGTAAAGCCGTGTTTTATTGAATGAGGGTGTGTGTGTGTATGTGTGTGTGTGGAGGGGGGTTCGGGAAGGGAGGGGTTATGGCTCCAACATAAACAAATGCTCACATGATTTGTGTTCACTAGACTCTATGATACAGAAATATTTTTTCCCCATTCCATCTTGTCTCTTCTGAGTCAAGTTTTAGGACTTTGCATCCCTGTCCTCCTTAAATCAGCCTCCTTGATGATGTGTGTATGAAGTTAGGTCTGAAGCAAGATTATATCAACAAAAGCACTTCAGAGACATTCAGCAAAAATGGCAAGGCAAGCTAGGTACTCGAAACCTCATATATGTCTTAAACCTGTTTTTATACACGCGTATAAAGGTCTGTTTGATAGTTGAACGTCAATTTCGCTGCTTTGCTTTTAAACAGTTAACGTGAAGAAGTAGGCGGCTCTGAAACCTTCACACACATCGTTACCTGTAACCCAGTCGCAATAAGCAGTTAATCAATTGATCACAATTAAAATGAGCTTGATCATTTCCATTCTGATTAGTGATTTTTTTTTTCTTTTTGAAGCAATTTTGTTTACAGAGACTTAATCTTCTATTTTATTTTATTCATCTATTTCTATTTTATTTTATTCTATTTTTTGTTTGTGGTTTTTATATTCTTTTTGTTTATTGGTTTATTGGTTGGTCTGTTTTTGACATTAAAAATGTCTTGCACATTAAAAATGTGGAGTGTTCTGTTCAAAATTGAAGTGCATCAGTCTTGCATTATTATGCCATCACCAGCATATTACCTTAAAATTGACTCAAAACAATAATATTATTGTTTATTGCAATAAATTCTGGGACAATTTATTATCCAGTAAAAGTTGTCATTCCGCTGTATCTTTGATTTGCATTGGTTAATTTTCAGTCAGTTTTTTTAAAATCTATTTTTATGCTTGTCAGTTTTATTAGTTAAGTATTATGCTATTGACACATTACTTATGTGTTGTTTTTTTTGTTTATTTTGACTTAATAAATTGACTCAAAAGTTGAAAATTGAGTGTAAAATTATGCAGCTGCTGCTACTTTAAGTTAAAACTCTAAATATGTCTTTTACTGGGAATGCAAAACACACGGAGAGACGGGTTTATGTTTCTGTCTTTCTGGTTGCATAGTTTTTTTGATTGTAAACACTGCTGCTCCGTAACATGGGCAACCATTGTTGGTGCCGATCATTATGGGTTAATGGGCATCTGAGAGACACACTGTCCTACTTTCCACTGGTATTGTGCGACAACTTCACAGAATAGCAACAGGATGATCAAAATCATATCCTGTTCCATTGGCCCTTCAGGTATAATCCAGGCCAAACGTATTAAAGGCTGTTCTGTCTCTTGTATCTTATGGAAGAAAGGGCTAAACTGTCCCAATTCTACAACAGCTCTTTTTTTATGTGCGTTTATTTATAGTCCAGAGATACACCTACGTGTTTATGACTTTACCGAGGTTCCTGTGACAGCTGAACAGTTTCTCTATTCTTTATTTATTAGCGTCTTTTTGAATTCAGTCCACATCACAATCACCAGTCGCTCTGCCTTGGTCAGATGCGTCACTGGAAGATGTGACGAGAAATAGAGAAATATCACAAATCTCTTTCAAATTTGTACTTTGTTTACTTTGGTTTGAATCAAACTCACAGTACACTTTCTGTTGGAATACACACCTGTCTCTTTTAGTATCCTTCATGCGGGATAATAATGAATCTTTATAAGCCACGGTTTGCTTTTTTTCCTCATGGTTCCCAAATCCTTAAGGAGCTCCAGAGTAAACTCTTAATACATCCTTAGCAATCCTTAGCAATGAGTGCTACTTCATTCCTCAGTTTGAATAGAAAAAGACAAACCACAGGACTCACAAACCGGTAGTTTTTACAATGATCTCTATCTCTAGTAAAATACAAACCGGATTCCAAAAAAGTTGGGACACTAAACAAATTGTGAAAAAAAGCTGAATGCAATGTGGAGGTGCCAACATCTAATATATTATTCACAATAGAACACAAATCACAGATCAAAAGTTTAAACTGAGAGAATGTATCATTTTAAGGGAAAAATATGTTGTTTCAAAATTTCATAACGTCAACAAATCCCAAAAAAGTTGGAACAAGGCCATTTTTACCACTGTGTGGCATCTCCCCTTACAACACTCAACAGACGTCTGGGGACAGAGGAGATCAGTTTCTCAAGTTTAGAAATAGGAATGCTCTCCCATCAGGCCTCTAGCTGTTCAGTCGTCTTGGGCCTTCTTGGTGGCACCTTCCTCTTTATGATGCGCCAAATGTTCTCTATAGGTGAAAGATCTGGACTGCAGGCTGGACATTTCAGTACCTGGATCCTTCTCCTACGTAGCCATGATGTTGTGATTGCTGCAGAATGTGGTCTAACATTATCTTGTTGAAAAATGCAGGGTCTTCCCTGAAAGAGATGACGTTTAGATGGGAGCTTATGTTGTTCTAGAACATGAACATAGTTCTCTGCATTAATGATGCCTTTTCAGACATGCAAGCTGCCCAGGCCACCAGCACTCATGCAACCACATACCATCAGTGATGCAGCTTCTGAACGGAGCGTTGATAACAACTTGGGTTATCCTTGTCCTCTCTGGTCTGGATGACATGGTGTGCCAGTGTTCCATAAAGAACTTCAAATCGTGACTCATCTGACCACAGAACAGTTGTCCATTTTGCCTCACTCCATTTTAAATGACTCCTGGCCCAGTGCAAACGGCTGAGCTTGTCGAGCTTGCTTAGAAATGGCTTCCTCTTTGCACTGTAGAGTTTCAGCTGGCAGCGGCGGATGGCGCGGTGGATTGTGTTCACTGACGATGCTTTCTGGAAGTATTCCTGAGCCCATGCTGTTATTTCCTTGACAGTGGCCTTCCTGTTTGAGGTGCAGTGACGTTTAAGGGCCTGGAGATCACGAGCTTCCACTAGAGTTTTACGGCCTTGACCCTTATGCACAGCGATTGTTCCAGATTCTCTGAATCTATTGATGATGTTATGCTCGGTTAATGATGATAACTTAAAAGTCTTTGCTATTTTACGCTGGGTAACACCATTCTGGTATTGCTGCACTATCTTTCTGCGCAACAATGGTGGAATTGGTAATCCTCTTACCAGCTTGGCTTCAGGGAGACACTGACACTCTAAGAAGCTCTTTTTATACCCAATCATGTTGTCAATTGACCTAATTAGTTTTAATTGGTCTTCCAGCTGTTCGTTATATGTTCAATTTCCTTTTTCCAGCCACTTATTGCTACTTGTCCCAACTTTTTTGGGATTTGTAGACACTGTGAAATTTTGAATCAACATATTTTTTCTTTAAAATGTTACATTTGCTCAGATTAAACGTTTGATCTGCCATCTATGTTCTATTACGAATAAAATATTGACATTTGCCATCTCCACATCATTGCATTGAGTTTTTATTCACAATTTGTTTAGTCTCCCAACTTTTTTGGAATCCGGTTTGTATAGCAAAAAGCAAGAGTATTTCTTATTTTACTACGGTAAACATGTTGTGTTCAGTATAAGCGACCTGCACAGGTTTGTGGTCTGCCATGACTTAAGCATGAACTTTCAAAAAAAAAAAACAAAACACTCATTTTAGAAGTGCAAACCACAACAAACGGTAACAACAGTGAACACTGTCAGTCTGGACAATTTAATCAAACCAAGGCACAAAGAAACTGTTTTATGTAGCCTGTTAGCTTTCAATATTAACATCTGTGTCAGTAGAACCTGTAATTTGACTTTGATGATAAAAGACTGCAGTGATCTTTGTGGAAGAGGCAACATCCTATTATGGACTAACAAAGTGTGCTCTGAAATGAAATTGAAATTTGGTTAGATCTAACAAAGAAATAACTGTTTAATAGTGACTTAGCACATTTGAGGAGCTTCTTAGCTTGTGGTCTATTTCAGTGTCTGGGTTTTATAACTCAGTTATGACTCTACATTAACACATGTGATTAACCGAGTTTTTGTTTTCAATATCCGTGTTTCAGACCCCTTTTCATTTTGGGTTTTAACTGTGGCAAACTGAACAACTACCAACACAGAGTACTGATTTGCTGCTATTTTATGGTTAGAATTCATTTCAATTACATATTAGTTTCCATTTTCATCTGGTCTGCTTTTGCACAAATATACAAAACAACACTTTTTATAGTTTTGATATTGTCGTGTTGCGCTTCTGAGTTTCGGAGTAACCTGCCATTTAGAATAATTGAGTCGTTTTTCTTATTTTGTATATTTGACACTACACCACAGTCTTTATTTCAATATAACTACCTATTTTTATGTGTATCTGTGATCACTCCATTTGCTGGTCACTTTGCTGCTGAAGCACTGGAGTTTTCCCATCAAATAATTCATATCCTTGGATGCTTAACCTTTAATTTGCCATCTGTTGTGAAACAATAAAACTGTATTTTATCACTATTAGCCCATCTACATTACAGTACTGTGATTGTGCCCTACTTAACCCACTCACCATTGACGTTCCAAACGCCACTGTATCCTTTTTTTAGTGAATGCAACTAACATTTCAACAAAAGTCTTGTGTGAGGGACCTTTGTTAAGAAAACATGAGTTAAGACATTCATCGCTTTAACTTTTTATTCGCAAAGATATACCTGACTGGACACATACAGTTAATGAACTCATGTCTTGGTCCAGGGACAATGGTTAGCGGAAGTGCTAGACCAGGATTAGCAATTTGCTCTGAATACATCAAAAAAACATTTTATTGACCGAAAGATAAAATATTCCCCTTTTTTGACCTGCCTGTTACTGGTTAGAGCCAAAGAATTTCCTGATTGGCCCATCTTTCTTATTTTTTTTTATATGTAAAGACATTGGCTTGTATGGGTTTAAGCATTCATCATAGTAGTCTACTAAATAATCATAACATTTAATCTTGCTTCTCCTCTGTGGTCTGGTAGTTTCAAGCATACACACAGGATCCAAGAACATCCCCCCCCGCCTCCCATCAATACATTTGATGTTTTGAGCCCTGTGTTTACTTGACTACGTGGGCTGTTTTCTCACCCCGGCATGCATTTTCTACGTGAGCGATCGCGTGAGGCTGAAAGGAAAGTGAGCCGCTCTTGATGGATAAAGGGAACGGAGTATGGAAGTTGGGAGGAAGAGAAAACAAGTAAAGTTCTGGCAGGAGATTGGAGGAAAGTGCAGCTGGTGGAGGAGTGAGGCTATCCAAGGTTTTGTGTATATTATTTTTTTCCTGCAGATCTTGGTCACCCTTTAGTTTCCCCCAACGCAGTCCCATCCCCTTTACAAGGTTTTCTGTCCCAGCGTGTTGTATTTATCTTTGCAGTGTGTGGCCAGTAGATGTTTTGGTGGCCAAGCCTCAGGGATGCTGGGAAACGAAAAGGCCACTACATCTCTGTATTCATCTGCTGCTATTTGTCCGTATGCAATTTACTCCTTTTTTTTTTCCTTCTTCTTCTTCTTACATGTTGCTTTTCACTTTGTTAAATCCCATATGTCAGTATTATTTGTGCTCTTTTTTAAGTTGAAGAATTTAGGTCAGAGTTAGATTCTCTAACCATGTAATCTCTTTTAACATATTTTACTCCTATTTTTCTCTTGCAAGATGAAAAGCCTGATCAATAAAGTCTTTAGTGTGAAATAAAGGTTTGATGTTTTTTATCAAAAGTGTTCAGTTACTTTTCTTTTTCAATCTGGAATATGTATGAATATGTAAGCTTACTAAAACACATAATTGCTTTCCTAAAAATTTTTTTAAAAAAAGTAAAAAAGTTGCTGGCACTTAATAACATGGTGTATTATGATGGTGGAAATAGACAGTGTGGAAGAAGATAATGTCTATAAAGGAATGTGCATGTCCTGGAAAAACTGCTTTTACTCTCTGGCATCCTGATTGATTGGATTCAAGGGGCCCAGGTTTTGCCAGGAAAACATTCCTCACAGCCTGACACCCACGACCACCATCCTGAAGTGTTGAAGCAATGCAGGTGGGGTCTGTTGTTTCAAGGTGTGGATGCCAAATACTACTAACATGTGCAGCTGGAGCAGAAATCTCGATTCAGGCTCTACCTTTATCTGTTCAGAAAATATGTTGCAAAAATCTGCGGCGACACGGCATATTCTGTACAGTAACTCGTTTTAATCACCGTACAAAGCCGATGTTGGAAAGGTAATATTTGCATACTGTTGTGGGGGGGGGGAAAGGCAGTCAGCATCATGAATACTTTAATATATAAAATACAATTAAAATGTGTAAAATGTGTTTACTCCTCAGCAGTTTTTACTGCTCGATGAACTGTGCGATGCTGTGAGACCTCTGGTGGAGCCAGCTGCACTTTGTCCCAGTGCCTTCAAATAGGTTTATGGTCAATGGAAATGTAGCGTATGTCAAGACAATAAATGTAAGTCCATGTAGTTGAAGAACTGTTACACATTTATATTTTACAACTTCATACATCATTCTTAATGCACTTAGGATAAATGACTTCAGTCTTGTTTACGTTTGTAAATCCTGCTGCTTGCTGGTCCAAACCGTGACCACTGCTCCCTCGACCGACGAAGCCTATTCGGCGATATGGAAATCAGCCGACGTAGCCCTGTGACTACCTGTTCTTTCACTAAACACGTAGAGCTGGCCAAGCTGGCGCTTTAATCCCGCCTCGAATTGCTTTACGAAAGCAGCTACTGACTGCGGTCAAGTCAGCAGCAACATGCAGTCAGTCAAAAATGTTGGGCTAATTGCTTTGTCTTGTGACAGGATTGTAAATAAATACTTCCAAATATCGTAAAATAATCAAACCGTCAAGAAAAATGAATTACAACTCAGTTGTTTAGTTCAAGAAGAGCTTAACATGTGGCAATAGACAATACATTGTTTTGTTTTTTTTCTGCACAGGCATTTAGAGGAGGGAGATTTTTTTTTCATGCCACTGATGTAAATGGTTCCCAGCTGAAATGTCACTCATAGCACTGATTACAATAACAAAACTTGTATTTCCCAGTAGGAACTGTGTGTGGGCCTTAAAGGCAGCATGATGCTTGAATGCGCCTCCGTGTGTGTGTGTGTGCGTGTTCACACATGGCTCTTGGAATGATTCAAATGAAACGGCAACCTTTGCTAACTGGGCCCACATGAAAGGCAAGCTGTAGGGAAGGTTGGGGCTTCAAAGAAAAATTCATTACTCACTTTTAAACGCTGATGATTTATCATTTGATTGAGTCCTGGTATCGGTTCTGCTCTTTGACTCAGTCCTAGCACGTGGGCCACTTTGAACCGACTCACTTCTCCATTCGCATAATAATTTTTCCCCTCTCCATATTCTCGCAGCAGGTGTCCTGATCTAATTTCATCAACATTGCAAGGCCGCTAACAAAAATAATAACGATCACGCAGCAAACAGGCAGACGTGGTCACAGAACGCTAATGATTTTTTTTTTCTTCCTGTTTTCGGTCTACGTGATTTTGATGCGTGCATGTGTGCTGGCCTGCGCTCTTGGCTTACTTGCTTGTGTGTAAGCCACTACTTTCCCACGTTGTGGAGTCGGGTCTCCCACAGGCCTCCCTCCACCTCCCCTCTCTTTCTCTCGTCTCTCATTCTTTTCTTCCCTTTTCTCCTTCATGTCCTTCTCTGTCTTTCTTGTACCTCTCTCTTCTCTTCCCCTCTGCACCTGTAGTCAGTGCCGCAGCCCCAGCTGCTCCCATCTCGGCTCGGAGAGCTGTTTGGCCTGAGCCAGTGTTGCACTTGGCATGTCCTCTGAGAACCTGGGGCCACGCTTGACGTGCGAGGCCCAGGCAGGCCCCCACCCAGGGAAGACTCCTGTGGCCATGAGTTAAGAGTAGACGCATGAGAGTAAGGCTGTGGCCAGGAGAAAGACCGGCTGGAATTCTGGGAGTATTATGCTGATTCATTTTTTTCAAATTTTAAGAAAAAAAATAATAAGGAGAAACGGAGGACGTGTAGAAAAGTTACACAGATTTCTAGAAATTTGAAGCCAATTCCAGAATGGAACCAGCCACTTGAATCACATGATAGACATCTCTCCTACTTTTTGTAATGTTTGCAAACCAAGCAAGATATTAGTTATAACATCGATAAGTAACCTCTCTTGATGCTGTCAGAGAGGCTCCTTATACAGATGGTAAACAGGCAGACTTGCTACCTGAAATCTCCATATTCAAAATCAGAAATGGTCTTAGTTTTGCAGGAATTATTTTTTTCTGTCACTTACAGAGAAAATATTCCATACTTATTATTATTCTAAAAGAGGTAAATGCCTCAGAATAATCTCACAATATTTGCGGAATATTTTCAAAAAACATCTTTATCAAAAAAACTTAATCATGTTTATCAGTTTAATTAGTTGTCAACACAAATAGTGAATCAGTCAATCTCACCAGTGTATTTAGGCATCTAGACATTAAAGCCAAGCATGGTGGAAAGGGATTCAAATGACATGGAATGTAGCATCGACGTTCATGCTGAGCTGACTGGTTTGTGTGCAAGAAAGAGGAAATATTCAAGACGATAGTTGGGTCGGAAGTGTGTGTGATGACTTCTAGGTTCTAAAAATGTACACGGAGATGCAAACAAGCCTTCCATCGAAACATGAACACTTACATAAAGGTTTCAAAACTTAATTCAAACAACGTCTAACTCTCCAGCTTTCCACTGGAACGTGATCAACTCTGGTGTTTTCTCATTCCGAGCTCCAACTTCTCAGTCAAGTCGTGTGCAGAATAACTTGTCTCTAACCCAGCTGGTGCTCCGGTGTGGACCTGAAAATGTTATTGAATTTCTGTAGTCCTCTGTTATGCGCTGTGGCATCTGAATGGCTGTAGGTGTTATTTTTTGTTTTTTTTCCCCCCAACAGTCATAATTCAAGGCATCTTTTCACATCAGTTCCACAATACCATAAATATTTATCCAAATGTCTCGCTAAACATGTTCTTATTGGTCTGAAGATACTTGGAAAAATAAAAATCACAAACGATAGCTTTAAACCTTGGAAACAATGTTTGTGTATGGTTCCCATGAATCTTGCAAACATCTTTCTGCCTGGGAAGGTAAAAGACGTGTGGGTTTATGATAAGTGGCTTACCAGAACCCATCATCATAAAACAGCAACTTTTAATTAAACTGCAACGAGGGTTACCATTGACCTTAAAGAGCCAAGGGCATGTGGAAATCTGAACCATGAGCCATCAGATCCATCTGGTACCAATGCTTTTTATTAGATTGATTGGTGTACTCTTGGTAAGCAAACGGGTCGGTTAATAAAATGTTCCATGAGGGAAGGACTTTCATAACGGTGTTGATGATGGATCAGAAGGGTTCCCTGTTAAGTTTAGATAGATGCTAGCATTAAATCTCAGTTGTAAAAAAGATTTATGTCCTCTCTAAAAGTGTTTTTGTACGTATCAAAAAGGGATTGTTGGGTTATGATTACCCTAATTTAATTTCTCTTTATCTAATGAGGAGCATATGTGTAATTTGTTACGAAACCAACCGCGTAGATTTCTAGGTCTCGCATCATTTAATGCATTTTTTTTTTTTCCTCATGAATCCATGAACCCTCGTAAAAGTGCAGCTTCACGGCAGACCCCGAGCAGGATGTTGTAGTGGAGATATTTGTGCAAATTAAAAAAAAAAAAAAAAAAAAAGGACAGCTTTGTTGTGAAATGTGCTCTACCTTAAGATCTTCATTCTGTGAATAGAAGCCCGCTGCCAAACGTGAAAACGCACAAAACAGTCTGGGAACTAGACACTAATCGAGACATATTTCCATAAATCCCAGCTTGTGTCGACCACATATGGAGTGTCTGTATGTGCTTGTGAAAATAAGTATATCTTTGCAGTGATTAAAGCAGACAGGGAGAGGGATATTAAAATCTTTGGTTTCCTCACTTATTAGTTTTCCCACTATTTTTCTTTCCTTTTCCCCAATTTGGCAGACATTCTCAGCTCTTCTCCTACTGACCCGGTGGGGAGGGGTATCGTGCACGCAGACCTTTAAATCTGCCCGCTGACAGTTCAGCCCCACTTTGTCAAGGCCCAGTGAAAGAGAGGATAATCTATGTTTGGGGCGAGAAGAAAGAGTGGAGGATATATGTCCCTGTGCTTTGTTTTGCATCCATGAGCTGAGATTCAATAGCAAGACATTAGTCAGATAGCTGGCCAACAGACCATTGTGTAGTAATTGACCCTGATGAAGTGGTGGGCCTTTTAAATTGGGAATGGTGTAAAGTCATTGAATTGATAGCTGTGCTGGACCTTCTTTTTTCCCCCTGTTTTACGTCTTACATAGACATCCTGTTAAAATGTAGGACTGAAAACATCATTTTAGGCGTAAACATGCTGGTGCTTTGTGTGCTTTAGGTACCATTATCCTGTCCCTAAGATCTTCTACGTGCAGCTCTCTGTGGGGAGTCGGGAGTTCATCGGGGAAGGACGCACCCGCCAAGCGGCGAGGCACAACGCTGCCATGAAAGCCCTCCAAGCACTTCGCAACGAACCGATCCCTGAACGGCCACCACAGGTAAAAGCGAACTCATAAAAGTCTCAGAAATGACACAGAACACCCAACACCTTACTTTAATTGAATTTCTCTACGTCATCCACATTTGGAACGATTTGAGACACTTGGTTTGGTCAGAAATGCCAAACCAAGCGCAAAATGCTATTTTTACACGTTTGTGAAGGCGAAAGGGAAGCTGTTCGTTTCTTATCAGCATCTGTTAATCAGTCTGGATCCATGTGGCATTTACTCTTTGCAGCTACTCTCTGCACACCCACCCGTATTCCAAAGGACTGAGTTAGATGTAAAAAATTGAAGCTGTTTTTATGCTATTTTCACCTCTTCTACCATGTGTTGGGTAATTAGAAATCTTAAAAAGCACAATATGTGTCCTTTAAACAGTAGCTGTGTCAGCCTTATCAAACTTGCCTTCTTATGTTGGTTTTACGTTGCAATCGCATCCTTTTGGTGTTGTCGCGGCTTTCACCTCAGAGGTCTATTCCAACCTGAAACTTTAGTTTAATTAAAAGTGAAAAGGTTTTGTGCTCTTGGTTCCTTTTCTCCTCAATCTGAAAAGAATCCAAAGATGTTTTTTTGTTTTTGTTCAGTTACCAAGATGACTGTGTATCCACCCTTCATCAGGTTCAAGCCAAATCCTCCTCAGCTCTAATTACTCTAATGTGTCACATAAGCCCCGCAGTCTAGTTTGCACCTGGCAGGGCTGCATTTTCTATTTCCCTACCCTTTCTGCCTGCCTTCTCCCAATGTCATTGTACCTCTCTGAAGTTTCTTGAAGTCATACTTGTTAACTGTTGTTAGCATCTCCCACCGGAAATCAAATTACCCCATGTCCCAGTTGCCTGGCATCGTTGATGGTTATTTAAAACGCTTTGGCTCTTCTCACTTGCCTGCATCGCTGTCTTGTGGCGTCGGCCATCATAAACGAGCTCTTTGTTTGCTCCTGCCGAGTCTTGATTTACAAATTGAGCCGCATTGTGTAGACCGTATAAGCATGTCACTCTGTCTATGTGTGTGTGTGCGTCTGCGTGTGTGTGTTCCAGCATGTTTTGGTGTGACGAGGACATCCGAAAGGCTAAAGGTTTGTCTTACTCTGTTCTTGGTTGTTTAGCTTTTGATGAATGAGTGTCAAGATTTTCCAAGAAGTTTTAGAACTTGTTTTCCTTGAAAGAGAAAATTCTTTGCATTGTTTTATATATTGCATTGTTGCATTGTTTTATATATTGCTTTTGTGTATATATATATATATATATATATATATATATATATATATATATATATATATATATATATATATATTAATATTCAAGAGAAATATTTAGAAATATTTATATTTGTGAAACATTTTTTTGTATTTTGTCACATAAAACCCACAAATTTTAGTGTAAATTAGTTTGAGGAAAATAATACATGCTTGTCACTTTTCTTTTTTCTAATAAAGATATATTAAGTGAAGTGTGGAGTGTTTTTTAAAACCCATAAATATGGTTTTGCAGTGATCAAGTCAAAGTCAAGACTTGCCTCAACAAACTGTTCATACTCAAAAACCCTAATATTTAAAAAAAAAAAAAGGATTTAAAAGACTCAACTTCACAACCATGTGCTATACTTTTGTTGTTTGTTGTTCTTCACAATCTTGAGTTTCTTCCCTTTTGATCTAGAATCCATTCACCCGATGAAAGAAGTTGCTCATAAGCTTGTAGCTCAAGGATACTAAGTTTTTCTTTTCTGTTCTCTGCCTGCCATCACTTTTCATTTAAACAGTTCCTTCAGGGTGAGTGCGATGCTGCACTGTATGCGTTTCTGCACTACGACAAGGACTCTGTGACCCGACCATCAATAAGCAGAAGTGGCGCTGAAGTCTGGTCCATTCCAGCCTGCGCTTGTTTTTTCTCTCCCTCTCAGAAACTTTTCTCCTGGCAGCTTGTTAAGGCAACCTTGAGAGCGGATTCTCTATTCATCACGCATATCAGAACTGATAGCGACAGAGGAAAATGCAGCCTCGCATGCTGAGTTGAAATTTAACTGAGAGCAAGAAAATTGGACTATATTGCTTTTGTAGTGTTAAATACCAAAGATAGACAGAAAAAAATAAGGTGTTTTGTTAAAATAGATTAAAACATGGTATTAAGCGAAGTGTTGGAAGATCATCAGAAAAGAAATACTCTGGGCCGGCCTGGCTGTGCCGCCTGATTTTGTTTTCTGTTGCACTTCTACAGAAAAAGGGTACTGTGTATGACAAATGATGATCTAAGCCTCCAAACTGCCCCAAACGTTTCCACCTTACTGTGTGTGTGTCATAAGAAATGCAGGTAAATCTCCCCTGAATTGAGTTCCAGCTCGGCGCAACGTTTGCTTGCTCTGAAATCCAAGAAATCTCATCTCAAAGTACTCGTCACGATCCACGTCGGGTCACACAATGAACCAGAAGAAGCGACGGGACCCTGAGGGGAAGGACTGCAGCCAGTCAGGCTTAATGAGACAAAGAGCTGGACATGGAAAGATAAAGATCGAGACATAACGCTGCATTCCAGCAGGCTACAGGCAGCAGAAAAGCCCCCTGTTGTGGGATATGATCTCACTGGATTGAGCTTGGTTTCATTATCAACTGAAGTGACTGTAAGCTGGTGATTTCCCGGCAGTTTCTCTTATTGATCTAGTTTTGTGTAAGCGAAAGTCTTGGAAGTTAAAGCTTAAACTGGAGTCAAATGAGCAAATTCCATTAAAGAAATATTTCTTAATATCTAATTTAAAGTCACGATTCAATACCTAATAAAGAAAACAAGGAAACTCTTGAAGGTAAATCATTGTGTGAATGACCTAGTTGTTGTACAAAATGTGAACCTGAACTGTAGTCGTCAATCCCATGTCAATAAAGTGCGGTATGTAAGCGATTTAAATATAAAAATAAAGAAACAAAATGCTGGACCATGATAAAATTACTTTTTTATGCTGTAAGTCTGTTACATCGCAAAAATTCAGCATCCTAATTGACTGTACATATTTTTTATACCCACTGTATGCTTCTAACCTACGTCCTCAAATGTCTGAACCTGCTCTGGGTTTAAAATTGTTTTTTTTTTTGGTTGTTAATTTTGTTTTGGCATTTTGATGTTTTGCTGTAAAACTGACTAGTTTCACATAATCCTCATATAAGCAGGTATACACATACAGCAGATTTATCTACAAATGTCTGCTTTGCCCTCTGATAGGATTTTAAATCTTCCTCCGTTTTATTTGCTTCTTTGCTTTCTGATATGTCAATTGTTAACCGAGTTGCTCAGTAAAAGACATTTACAAAATGTATTTTTTTTTTCTCTTTCATTTCCAGAGTCCAGAAGAGAAAGTGGAGACACAAGAAGGAACTGATGCCAGCAAATCAGAGATTAGCCTCGTCTATGAAATCGCCCTCAAAAGAAACTTATCTGTTAACTTTGAGGTAGGAACAAAAACACAGCCATCAATCAAATGACCAAAATATCAGTGTTGTGACTGTGAATTGGATCGGGATGAGAAAAGGGATGAATAAAAAAAGAATGTCTGCAGGATGAAGATTAGATGATTAATTACTTCGAGGGAGTTTTAAACAGTTTCAGTTTTGCTAAACCCAGACTCTTTTGTTTTTACACTAGTTATTCTCTAGGGAAAGTGTTTTCCCGATTCTACCCACGAGGTAGAACCGAGAAAACAACACTCAACCTGTAACATTGTAAGTTGAGTGCGTTTTCCCGCTGGACGAGCCACAATCTCTGTATGACAAATAGTGAAGGGAGATTAATTAATTAAGGAACCATTCCTAAATTTCTAAATTTCAGCGTAACATTGCATTCTAAAAGTTAAGGTTATAGGAATGAGCCTTAATAAAGGATGAAGGAGTTTGGAGCCAAGACCAGTCGACTTTTCTAAAAGCTGTCATGTTTTAACGGCAGACAAATGGGCACTAATAAATAATTAAATGAAGGCTTCTTCACGGCATCGTAACAACTGCCCTTCTCTTTTTGACTGTGCTGTGTGTTTTTACCATTTAACTATAAAAACATGGAGAAATTAAGTGGCATAGGTTGTTTTTAGCTCTGGCTGGTCAGAAACTAAGAAAAATCCAATAATTTTTCAAGTCAGCGAACGCAACATTGCTGATGAATATTCAGCTGAGAGTAACACTTTTTAGTGTAAAAGTTGTCGGAGCGGGAATCAGACGTAAAGTTTGTACTTACTGTACGGTGAAGGAGGAGGCCTGAAATGTGAGAAGACATTTTACGACTAAGCTGTATTTTCTGCGGCATGTTGATATTCAACATTCTGACACGTTTTCAATTCATTAAGGTTGTAAGAGAAAGCAAGATTTCCAACAGATAACAGGAAGACTGAAAGGAGGACAATGGAATTGGGTTGTTTTTATCTTTTTGAGCTTTCAGGCTTTCTTGAGGAACGTGTTGGATTTGAAAATGCCTGCACCACTTTAAGAGTTGAAGCTTTAATATAGTGGTCTAGAAAGCATCGAGGCTGCTGTTTTAATATCAGCAGGAAATGCAGAAAATAGTTTTATCTATATTAACAGGTCAGTGTTTCTAAAAAGGGGAAGTCAGAAATTGGCAGCAGCACTCTTACTGGTGCATCTCTAGACACGATCCACCTTCTTCACACCCAAAAGTTGTCAGCTTTGGCGACATTCCTCAGCCTCAGTGGCTCCACATCAGTCCCCCAAAATAAACTCCCCACCAGTTTTGTTCGGTTTCTTTGCTACACGTGATCCTACCCTTAGAGTTACATCCTCAAAGTCAGAGTAGCTCACTCTGTCCTCATATGACCTGCTCTGTTCTCCTTGGCTTTTACCATATCTTAGCTGACTCATCTAATATTCTCTCCCCAAGCCTCCTCCCCCTCATCTTCGTTTGCGCTCGGTAAGGTGCCAAAAACAAGGGAAGCTCAGTTTACACTGTGTGCTCCCTCCCTCCCTCCTTAGACCTCTCCCTTCCATCTCCATCACTCCCAAAAATCACAAATGAGGCAGTTGCATGTGGAGACAAGGGGGGAGATGCAGACGCAGGAAGAGAAGTAACATATTTTCTCTCGGCTGACTTGGCTTGTTAATAAGTTTTCCTCTACTTTGGAAAAGTTATCTGGAAAACTGAAGTCCTTCCATTTGTTCGCCCTCACCTTCCTCTACTCATTTGCCCTTTAAAGCAGGATGTAGTTTCCTTTTTAGGAACAACTATTAATTATTTTAGCCGACTAAATCAGGAGTTGAGGTAATTCATTATCTGTCATGTCTTTGTCACTGTCCTTGATTACACTGTCATTTTTAGTCCTCGGAAATTTGGAGAGAGAGGCAGTATTTTTGTTCTTCTGAACCATTTCCTGTTTTCTCTAATTAATGTTTTTTTTCCCTTTTCCTATTTTTAATCACCTTAAATATCTCTATCCAAAATTAATCTTTCCATTATTTCCCCCCCACTTGTGATTTGTGTAGTTCTTGTTTTTTTTTTGTTCGTTTTTTTTCCAGTAAGCTTGCTGGAATATTAAATAATTAAAGAGTCCTTGTAATTTTGGAGCTAGCTTAGCAGTGAAGCTACAGACTGTCATGAGCCATTAACGACCCATAATCCCACAGCATTACTGGCAAAGAACATCCTTTCCCAGTTAAACACGTGCAGCAGCTGCAGTGTGATGCTCACATACTGGCTTCCTTTTACTCTTCATTACATGAAGTAAACACTTTTCCAAGAACTCAAGTCTTAAACCAGGAGTCCAAGTCAAGTCTCAAGTATAATAGGGTCATTCTTGGTTTGACGTGTAAAGACCAAGGAAGCTCATGAAAGAAGCTGACAACTGTGCATCAATCATAAATAATAACAGAACAGTTAAATTGGAGGAATAAGGTAACAAATGATCAAAGGCGCAGTATGATGATTCACTTTTACTCAGTTTCTATTTCAGTAACAATAAATTGTCTGAGGCACGCTGCACTGAGCAGAAAACAAGATTTAGTAAGATGTAGCACATGATAGCAAACAATAAGGCATGCAAATTCAAAATCCAGCGGCCCTAGACAGCACACACACACAAAGAGAGCTGTTTATTTTCAACTCAACATTGCTTTTAAATAAAAATAAAATAAATAATGGAAAAGCTATCTTTGTGCTAATGCTCTTATTCCCCAATTTACCTTTGTTTTTACACATACTGCATCCTTCCTTTGTTTCAAACCTTACTCCATTTAGTTTAGGTATTTCAGTAAATACCAAATGCAGTTTTCATTTAATTATATCAACGTTTTTAGTTTATAAAAAAACACATCTTTTTAAAATAAGTGTCCTTTTTCTTGTAATGGCACATACATTTATATACATCCAACTAGAAAGCAAAATTCAATACGTTTGCGGAAAACCAAACACAGACGAATAAAAAATAACCAGTTCAAATGATGAAATGTGGAGAACTCAGGGGGGAAAATCAACTATTGAGTCAATTACCGCGACACTCCATGTGTTCCCCTTTAGATGTCAGGAGATCAAAGATCCCTTAGGAAGGGAGCAGCACCTGTCACACGTCTTGACAAGCAGATGAACCGGTTTGTAACCTTGGTAAAGTTGGTGTCACACTGTTTCAACATGGGAAAGCAAACTATATTTTGCAGAACATCAAGTCCTGCGATGTCTTTGAAGATTTTGATGCTCTCCTGTTGTGAAAAAAAAAGTATGTATACTGGATATTACTGGGGTTAAATTCAAAGTCTGACTGTGTCATGAGCAAACTTGTTGCTTAAGGGGATCAACAGGCCATCTGGGAATGAGTTTCACTGCTCCACAAAGGCCCCCAAGCGGTCAAATAATTATTAGCCAAATTATTCTGGTAGCAACTGATGGCTTAAATTTCACTTTCGGTTTCAGCCGTTGCATGTTCTAAGGTAAGTGAAGCATCTGTTGAGCACGCTGTGAGATTAAGTGATGTTATCGATGAGTCATTGGTGTGACATTTAAAGGAGATTTATTTGGCATAGGAGAGCTGCGGGTGTGGGAGACTTTTCTTTGAGATGTCCAAAACATTTGTGGTAGGATAGTTTTTCTGATGACCAAAACGCATATGCTAATTTATGCAATGCATTGGATGGCAACATGTAAGCATCATTTTTTCCAATTCCATTGAAATAAAAGGCTGATGTACAATAGTGTAGCGGGGATTAGAGGAATTTCTTTCCATTGCTATGTCCTGTCTCCTTGCTAACTGCTGTTGTGTTGGTCGATGGGTGACTACAGTCTCCACAGCTTTCATTACTGGCACGGATTTTTACTCAAGTACTCACCACAGCATCAAGATATAGTTTTGCAGGACATCTAGCCTCCAGCATGCCTTGCACAACAAGTTGGATTCAGAGATATTGGTATGATCAAATAAATAAAATAACACCAATCTCCTTTGAGGTATGAATTTAGAGCTCCTAGTACTCTATTAGATGACAAATGTCAGCAGAAAATAGTTTTACCCAGATCTAAATAAGTGCTGCTGACAAGATGTTTCAAGTTTGTTTTACATTGGATTTTTTCAGCCTGGAAAGGGAGGGAGAGAAAGAGAGAGAGAGAGAGAGAGAGAGAGAGAGAGAGAGAGAGAGACTGAAAACAAACAAGTCAAAAGGACGGATCTCCACATCATCCCTTGTCATTTCATATTTATTTTTCCCCATTATACAGTATAGTGGATTCCCTTTCATTCTCAGTCTGTGTGCTGAGAATACTACTATCCACTACTATGGAGCGCATTGACCATTTCTAAATTGGCCAAATGGTCAATGCGCAAATTGCAATTGACCAATTGCAAATGCATTGCAAATGCATTGCAATTGGTCAATTGTAAGAAATTTTTGATTTCTTTTTTTTTTTTGACCAACCTACTCTTTAGCCATAGCTTCATCTTTTCCTGTATTGTGCTGACCTCGTGTTTTGATACAGTCAGAAGAAGCTTTGCTCTTTCCTCAAAAACCATAAGCTTAAGAACACACACATATTAATCTTCCGCGCATTCCCTCCAATGGCATAACAGATCCCTTTCATGTGAGCGCCTTCGATCTGAGCAATGTTTTCACATCACTCCATCCTTTCCTTTACTGGGGCATGAAATTACCCTTAAGTCAGTGTTCGACTGTCTACTTTCCCATCACTCTGCTACGATGAGGGTCGCCATCACCCCAAGAGCCAGTTGGCTCATTTAATCCCCCTGTCAGGCAATATCAAACAGATGTCAGCATCAAAGAGGAACCAATCTATAAATCACAGCTTGTGTGTTGTGTTGTGTTGGAGGGGGGTAGGACATAAGAGAAGAACCACCCATCTTACAAGGAGCAGTTTCCCTCAGGACATGTCCATCTACCGTTCTTCACAAAAGGATCTTTCTTCTCTGTACCAGTCCTCACCATTGTCGTACCCTGATCCCATAGCCTCCTCTTCTACAGTACCTGAGTTCTAGCTTGCACAGATCCTCAGACTGCCTGGGGTATTAATGTCTCCCTGAAAAGCCAAAGTGAAGGCCTCCCACGTTTGAATAAGAAAGAATGAAGAGACGGGCATTGGGGGAAAAAAAAAATCAACATTGAATTACAGAAGGTTTCCTGTGTACAACTTGATCTCCTTGTCGTCAGGCGGTAGACGGGTGTGTTTGCGTGTTTGTTTGCGTGTCTGTGTGCGGGCTTTGCTTGTAGGTGAATAGAAGCACTGAAATCCCATCGGTAGCGGTGCGGATCCTGTGTCGTATGCCAGGAGACTGACTGCAGCTTGTCTACTGCTATCCTAGACCAAGGGAATGTTGTACCTATGCACCTTTTGTCATATATCTTGTCGACTTTAACATGTACCTACATAGGCTACATTTGGTTTCTCTTCCTGTCGACCACATTGAGATTTGTAGCCACTGCATACGTAATGCACCGTTTTCTTTAAATACTTTAAAATAGTACAGTGTCAACCATTCAGCATGTCTTATTTGAGAATAGATGAATCTGCAAATACTGAACCATAAATAGACAGAGGTCCAAACAGTGCTATGTATTATTTTAATATGTTACTCTACTCTACTGTTTTTTTGTTTTGGTAGTGCAAAGACACAAATGGAGAATATTTTTAAGCATGCACAGCCATTTTGTCATGTCAGGTACCAAGAACTAAGCAGGGAAAATAAAAGCCTATTTTCAAAGAAAAGACCTTCCGAAATGGCGCAGGTTTGTGGAACAAGATTACTTTAAAAGGCTACAAGGAAGTCTGTCTCCTATAAAGCAAAGCATAAAGAAGTTAAGAGGAACTCATTTGTTTAAACTATTCAAACCCTGAAGAGTGCAATCTACAACTTGCTGCCTACGGGAGTTTATGTGCCAAACTATTTCTTGGCTTGGAGCAGTAACTTCCTGGAGTCTCTGCTCGTTGCCTGACAACTAAACAATGAGATGTAACAAAATCAAACTGGGAATAGCACAATCCTGTTTTCTACATCTCTGAGACAAGGATGCCTAATTCAGTTCAGCAAAGCTTTGAAAAACCGTTTCTCTTCAGATGAACTTGAGCTTTTTTTTTTTTTTTTTTTTGCAAATCCATTCACAAACATGGCCAAGCTTGTGTGTCGGTTTCTATCCCAGGGATCCTCTCGCTGAGTACTTACACATGGCCTTTGCGATGAACAAGGAGACAGAGGGAGACGGAGAGGCAGTCGAAGAACTACGCAGATGAAGAACGCTCCTTACTGCTCATGTGCACCGTCCATTACTGGTTCATATCTGTTTCCTCCAAGTGACATAATCTTAGCTAAGAAATGGCCAAGCAGTGCGAAGTATCATCGCCGCATGCTACTGGCACAGTAAAAACATACAGCTGTCCGGTGTTTCCGATCGTGGTAAATGTTAGTATGTACAAGAAGCTGTCATGTTGCATTTCCTTTTTCTGGAGACGAGTAACACCAGAGTCGATCCCCCGCGGGGTTGGAGGGAGTTCAGCTGTTTAGTTGGACAGTGAGCTCTTCAAGGCCTCATCCTTTTACATACCGTTGTCTAATGTCGAAAGTCTTAACTTCCTGTCTTTCAGTTTCTTAATTAAATTGCTAGAGCTAGTGCAGTTAGAGAGGAAGTGCTCATATTCTACTGTTTTTCTCTAATGTCTGGTATTCGTCCGTGTTGACGTGCGAGGCATCTCAGGAATGCTCGAGCCTCCGCTTATCAGCGGAATCGGTTTTTATCGGTCACTGGGTTTAAATTAAGTGTTTCTAGATTGCGGCTGATTGCTACAATTTGTGCTGTCTGCGCCGCTGCTCCAACTTTAGCAAAAAAACTCAGCAGAGCATGGGAGGAGGAGAAAAGGGGGTGAAAGAGAGATTCCAAGAAAAAAAAAAAAAAACAGCATCCACCATAAACCATTAAGGCCTGAGGCGTAGCTTAAACATGGACACATGTCAGGCGACTGCGTGTTATAACTCTGGAATCATACGTGTGTGAAACCTAATTCTTTTCCTACGTAAGGTTAGAGAGAACCCCACCTGCTGCACACACATTGTTCTCAGACTTCATAGGAAGTAGATGTGATTGCAGAAGCATGACCTAACGCCAGCCGGTGTTTGTTTTAGGTCTCCCAGGTGACCAGAGGCTGGAGGAAGGAAACCGAGCCTCCATCACCAGAGACTGTCATTTAGGAACATGTTACTCTTCATGCGTGTGTGTGTGTGTGTGTGTCAATGTTTTCCAGCCCAGTGTGCGTTGTATATGATTACCATGCGTATATGGGTGGATAGAGCAGATGTTTTGGACCACCTGGTTCAGCTCGCTAGCTCACCCAAAACGTACACGACAAAACACTGACACACATCTATTAATTTTTTTTTCTCTCTCTCTCTCTCTCTCTCTCTCTCTCTCTTTATTTGTTTTTGTTGCGAACGTTTACCAAACTTTTCCAGGTGTTAAAGGAGAGCGGTCCGCCTCACATGAAAAGCTTCCTGACCCGCGTCACCGTCGGAGAGTTCTCTGCCGAGGGCGAAGGGAACAGCAAGAAGCTGTCCAAGAAGCGTGCCGCTCTGTCCATCCTGCAGGACTTGAAGAAGCTCCCCTTCATACCGACCGTGGAGAAACCCAAGACGCACTACAAGAAACGCACCAAGACTATCCTCAAGGTGCTGCAGACAGGGGGTAGATGGGGCCACAGGGGTGGTGATGGGGTTGCTCAAGGCTTTGGCTGGCATAAGGTTCTCATTTGAGCAACACCACAGTTTTATCAGGTTATCCTTTGAACTTTATTCAAAACTTAAAACTAAAAATAATATAATATGTTAATTATTAGAATACCACTATCATAGGACCCCACTGTCCTGTATGATTTAGGTGTTTCCTAGCTCCTGTGCACCTGACCTAAATGAGTAGGTGATTAACTGGCTTCTCCACCACTTGATGTCTTGCTGAGGAATTATTTAAATCAGTGGTGCTGGAGCAGACACTATAGTTGGGACCACTGATCAATAACATTTAAGTTACTTTGATTTTGTTTCGTAAACTAAAGCTGTAATTTTCAATAAACATCACAACTTTTCATTGTGCTTTTAAGTAACTGTGCTCAGAATATAATCCTCCTTTGTGCCGTTCTTAGTTTACTAGCCACATAACAAGGTAAAGTTAGCTGCAGAGTTAGCCTGGCTATCCTGAGTGCAGCCTGCAGTCAGCTGCTATACAAACATGCTACTTGAGGCTCACTGTAGTTTTGCCTAGCGCTAGCTTAAAAAAACAGGTAAATGCTCTTATATTTTTTCCCCCCATGACTGTGTTTATCACAGCAGGAGATATTTCCAAACAGCCAAATTTGTATTGCAGCCATCTTTCAGCCCAGCTAATTGCCAGAACAGAGCAACATGTGGGGGAGGGGAAGCTTTTGGATATAGCTGGAGATAATTGGTCCCTCCAGATTTTTTTTTAACATCTCCATAATCTCATCAGGAATGATACTGATGCTTTCAGTATCATTTAAAGAACCAAAAATAAAGCTCATACTCCCATGTTTGTATACTGTAAATGTTTTGTTTTAGAAAATGTTTCACACATTTATATGTAAATACATGACGGGTATTTTGATTCTAACATTTTATTTCCTAAAATGATGTTTCCCTTCAGAATATCTACTCTAAAGTTGTATTTTTAATATTTTTTCAGTATTAGATTGTGCCTCACAATAAACTGAATTTTCATCTGTCATCCATAGAGACGGGACCTTTACACAGCTTTACCACGGGTGCCAACAAATTTCCTTTATATGAATATATTAACACTTGCAGTGAAAAAAAAGCATTTTCAATATAGCTAATTATGTAATTCTCCTTTTCTTTCCAGACGGGACCTGACTACGGTCAGGGCATGAACCCAATCAGCCGATTAGCTCAAATCCAGCAGGCCAAAAAGGAGAAGGAACCGGAGTACCAGCTGCTTTCGGAGAGAGGGATGCCGCGACGCAGGGAGTTTGTCATGCAGGCGAGCAGATATCTTAACTTCTTTATTTCTTAATCCGCCCTGTTGGAACAAGACAAAGTGAGGTTTAAAGATCTTGTCAGGATTATTTTCCTCGTATAGAAATGTTCCACATCTGGACAGGTATTGAACTTTTTTTTTTCTTTCCTGACTCTTTTCTCAATGCAATTTTCTAGATTTTTGGGTGGAGGGGGGGATCCTTTGTCAGATGACCATGACAGAAAACTGAAACGTTGAAACACCCAGGTTCAACGGAAGGCTTTGGAACAAAGCATATTCATGTGATAGAATGGCCCAGTCAAAGTCTTGACCTAAATCAAATTAAGAATCTGTGAATAACATTTCTAAAACACCTTGTAAATGCATCTAAAAAAAAAAAATTCTGAAGATTGTGTACATACATGTGTAGAACCTACCGAAGGTTATCCTGGCCTTGTTCATTTTAAACAAGGTCTGTGTCTAGACAGCCTTCTGTGTTTACCGTTTTTTTGACGGTACATCTTATCCAGGGTCACTCCATGTTCCAGTGTTGATGTCTGTGGGTCAGCTTGACTTTACATTGACAGGAAACTTTTGCCCAGATAAAATAAATGAAGAAAAAAAACAAAAAAAGTTAGATTTCAGTTGATTTTGCAAGAACTGAGCTGCGGGGCAGGGGAATTATCCTAAAAATAATAATAATAAAATGTTGTTTTTTAATGTTAGAGTTTTAGTGTGTTGACTTTAGTTTCAACAGAATAAGATGGAGGATGGTGAAAAGATGAGATAATGTACTCTCTGGACAAATGGAGCATAAAATTAATCTGCTGAATTGACGTCTGATTGATTAATCCAAAAAAAGGGGGGAGGGGGGGCTATGTTGGGATGTGTTGTGCAAAATGTGAAAAAAGGAAAAAAAGAAACGAGATGACCATTCCCTCCGGTCTGCACATGAATCTGTCATTCTAATCACGGTTGGCAGTGCACAACGTTTTCAACAATAAAATCTGTCTCCAAGTGCACTCTCTTGTGTAACTCTATGAAAATGTGATCATATAAAGCTTAATATACTTAAAATAATTGAAACGTGGTGCATTAGGAAAAACGAGGCACTGGCAGAGCTGAGCGATTTTATGCTAGCTCGTTTTACAGTTTATTAATTTTGTTAAATGACTGAGTTTGTGCAAGCACTGTCCAGTAACAACAGCTGTGTTAGATTGGTAACTTGGCCGTCTAGTTCAGTGAGCCTGAGTCTGATTTTCTGAGTTGGGTTGTAGCCGCTCAGAACCCTCTTGTTCGGAGTGTCGGCTTACGGTTGTGGTCAGCAGTGTTACATCCACTCACATGTCCATGAATTTAGTTAATTTTGAGCTTATGATAAATTGTTGCAAGTGTTTTTTCTTCTTCTTCTTCTGGAGTGTTGTTTAATATTAGAACTGGGTGAATAATTCAGAGTAAAATAGCGGCTTATAGTCCGAACAACATATATGTATATGCATACACAACTTCTAAGCTTTGGTAAAATGTCTCTATGCAATTTGCACCTCTACCACTTGCATTGTGTCTCACCTTTGGAAAAATTTTGTCTCGAAATTTGACCACCGTCCTTCATTGAATAGGTGGAGTTCATTTAAACTGGCTTGCTACCAAACCCATCTCTCCTTTCAAATTTGACCATTTTTCCGTGGGGTAAAGATTTTGTAATTTAGTCTGCTGTAACTATTTCAGGTTCAGATTTTATGTGAGTTTGGGATCATTCTTTCAGAAAACTCAACAAATTTTCTGCAAGTCTCTACTGTTGTTGTTTTTTTTCTTTTAGTAAAAAAAAAATTAAAAAAAGTTTGAGGTAGTCCTTTACTGCTACACTTAGCAATGCACCAGCACCGCTGATATCAAAACAGACCCACAGCATGACACTACTATATTGTGGAATGCCAAGTTTACAGAGGATATTAACATTTTAGTCAATCCCGAAGGTGGCAGTTTTAGAGTAGTCGATTCTTACCACCAGAATTTAACATACTAATTATTTTTGTTCAACGTTGGTAGAGGTAATCAAAGCAGGGCTCCTTTGCAAATTGAACATTTTCTTTTCATCACAGAGTTGGTCTGCTTAGAGGCATTAAACCTATTTCAGAATGTAACTTTGTAATTATTCCACAACAAAGCATTCTTTTTAAAAAAAAAAAAATGTAATCTTCACTGTCTCAGTTTTCTGCTTCCTATTCTGGGTAAAATGTTCACTTTGATCATTTTAAATCATTGCCACTTATCTTGTTACACATATAGTTAACTCTCTCTCTCTCTCTCTCTCTCTCTCTCTCTCTATATATATATATATATATATATATATAAGTATTTTTGAATTTAATTTTATTTTTTTTAAAGCCAAACTGTGTGTTCTTAGTTTCTTTTCCACTTATTTTCTGGTGTCGTTTAGATAGGAATATTATTGTGAGGGCATATTCGAGAGTCACTGACAGTGAAGTATTAAAAGATTCCCAGTAAATCCAGGTTTAACCTGGAATAGGTGATCCTACCGAGGCTGTTGAACATCATCTGTGTAAGATATTGAACTTAGCAACACATTCCTGATGAGCATCATTTTACTGAGTAAGGATGTGACTCTGAAAAACACAGACGCTTCAAGTTTGCACAATAAAGCTGAAAAGCAGCCAGTGAGCTCCAGCCCTTTCGGCATCTGTACGCTCGACACCCTTCAGCTTGTCGCTTGTTGAAATATGTTGAGAGTGCCTTCATTTTAAAGCTGCTGCCACTCTGTTTCTGTCGCCACATGGGACATCCCTCATGAGCCGCATAGGTCTTTATTGTGTCGCTTGAATAAGAAATATAACCAGCACACATGGCATAATGTAGTCCATTTTTATCATCTGGATTTTTTTTTTTTTGCACCTATTCATCCTTCTGTCCATCTCAGTCAAACTTGCTCTCCTTGTCTTTCTATCCGTAATCCTCCTCTTTTATATGAAGAACAGAGCTTCTCTCACCATCAGGCAGTAATTCAGCCCCAAACCCATTCTCTCTGCCTCTTTGATGCACACATCAGCCCCTGTGTGTGTGCGTGTGCTCGCTTGTGAGTGTATGTATGTGTGCGTGTCGTTCTTTTGTGTAGTCCACTCACTCTTCTAAAATTTCCACATTGTTTCCCCCGGTAGGCAGCAGGGCTCAAATGAGCCTCTGTTTTCCCGTCTTTTGTTTAAACAGAAAAAGAAAAAAGAAAAAAAGCCTCCACCTTATATCAAATGGCTTTGAGGTGCTTATCTGTAGTTAATGCTTAATAAAGGAGTGAATCTGGACGGGAGTTGGCTATTTGATGTCGTTTGCCGGCTTCATGCGTCCGTCCGGAGCAGCACTCGGGCTTGTCAGGCCGCTGTGAATGAGTGCGCCGAGGCCTGGCTTTTTCACAGGCTCCGGCTCCCCACAATGTTATTTGTACAGCGTAATTGTCTGTTTGTATAACACAACGACGTCCGATCTGCTCTTGGAAATTTCTGCTTACATTCTGCGTGGACAGATTTAATGCTTTGGGATTACTGAAAAACAAACACTTCACGTTGCACGGCTGACTTGGCTCAGGAAGCCTGAGTCCTGAGCCGAAACTGAAAGGAGGCTGAGGAGGACAGCTAAGAAAGTCACCAGTGAAAACAGCATGTTGCCCTAATAACACTCAGTTGTGACTTTTTTCCCCTCATTGTTTGCCTGTTTATGTGCGCGCACAGGTGAAGGTGAATAACGAGGTTGCCACGGGAACGGGACCAAACAAGAAGGTGGCCAAGCGGAACGCCGCTGAGGCAATGCTGCTGCAGCTGGGATACAAGGCCTCCACGGTCTCTCCGAATCCCTCAGAGGTACGAACCCAACCCGACTGCAACTTCTGTATTTCATTTTCGATATATATACAAACCTCCCCCTTCTCCCCCCTCTGTTGTTATGTGGAACCATTTATTTATTCCAGCGTGGGATTACTGTAAGCAGGCGTCCTTCAAACTTTTAAACTGTCATCAGCTCGCTGAGAAACATGACTAAAGTTTGGGGACTCGTGATGACTTTTGATGGATAACGAGAAACGCTCCTACACTGTTTGGGGAAATGTCAGGAAAACTACGGAATTTGTTTTGAGGATTTTCCCACTTCAACTAGCATTTTGTCCATCCTCTTTTGCAGATAATGTGTTTATCTCTGTAGAAATATTATCTGCCAAAAAGTTCTTATGAAAATGTAAAAAAAAATAAAATAAAAAAAATGGTCTGGAAACTCTTGACATTTCAATCTGCAACAGTATAACATCTTCACATTAATAACATGTAGTAACTCTTGTTTAAATTCCATCAAAGACTCAAGTATATACAAAGAGATATCAGATTTATTTCAAACCACATTTGAGCTGTAAACATTTTTATTAGGTCTTATTTCTTCAGTGAAGTGTAGACATACCAACACTGAGTCTACTCCCCTGATTTATCGCTGGTCTCAGTGCTGCTAACCTCATTACATAACACCTTCAGCTCCTCTGAACCAGGCGTTTTGCAAGCGAACATCGATCACCCTCATCTTTATGCGGCTCGTCGGTTTTTAAGCTTGAGAGAACAGAATCTGATAGAGGTTATGTTGCGTAACCGAGCTTTCTGTTGAATTTTAATTGTCCTCCAGACATCGCCGAAGAAGAACAGCAACATTGTGGCCACCAGCAGGTGTGTGTGTGTGTAGGGGGGGGGGAGTATTCTCCTGTTAAAAAAAGCACGGTTGTGTGTATGCTGTTGTTTAAGAGAGAAAATTAACATTCTGTCTGATGTTGATCTGTTGGACAAAGAAAATCATGGCTAGCAAGGTCTTTTATGCAACGCAGTCATAGCATATCTACAATCACTGTTTCCATTCTCATGTGATTAGAGATAAAGCAACAAGGTTCAGATTGCATGAAACACTAATTTTGGTGGTAAAAGGGGAGGTTTCTGAACATACAGTGGATCCCAGCTTATTGCAATAACTCAATCAGTTCACGTTGACCCGATTAATTTAATTTGTTAGCAAATCATTGAGAACAAAAATATATGCGCTCTAATTCTTTAGGACCTCGGGAAGAAGCATGGGCCCAGAGAAAACACTTTTTATCTATTGCCCTGATGAATGACATAGCCAACTTGGGTTCAGGAGCAATTTTCCTTTTTCTCCTTCCTGAGTTTTTAAATATTAACAAATGTCTTCGTGACTCAAATGGCATGCTCTCTTGTCTTTCCCATTTTAGAGAGAATTGCGTCTCTCTGTCAAGTTATATTTATGCACGAGGGAAACAGGAAGTGACAAATTACTCTTTCTATACACTCTGGAGTTTGCAGACTTTCTGATCAACTGACAAAAGTCAAACTTAAATATTTCACATAGATTTATTTTATGGTTAGGGGATTTTTTTTTAGGGATAATTACGGTACTATCTATTTCTTAAAAAGGGGGAAAACGACTGTTCCATGACCTTTTTTTCCTCAAAATTAAGTGCTTAATTTGTAATTTGTAGTGTGGTTTACAGTCAATTCCATGCTTGTGCTGTACAACCAGACGCATGTTGCACTGCATACTGTATCTGGGACTGAGCTGGAATTGGAGCAGGAGGTAAGCATACTGGAATATTGGGACGACTTTTATCAGTATCCTGTTGATGAACCTCGGACTCTTCCTTTTGACGCTTTCCGCTTATCCGCCCACTTGCACCTCTTATGATTGCCGTCTCTTTCAACAAGGAAATGCAATTTGTAATTTTGAAAAATGGTTCAATAGTAACTTCAGGAACAAAAAAAAAAGACTCCCAGTCTAAATCCAATCAAGCCTGTGTGTTGCTTCTCAGTTTTGTTTTTTCTGTCTTTTTTTCCAGATGTTATGTCTGATTGGATTTTTTATTTTTTTTTACTCGATTTATTACAAAAAGTCAAAAATATGTTGTTTTCTTTTTGAAAGAATGTCTATTCTAAATTAAATAATATAAATAATAGTAAAATAGAATATATTTAATAGCCTCTGATCTCTCAGACTTCATTCTAGGAATTTGTTGGCTGATCTACTTTCCCCAAGTCTTCAGATGCCCTTGAGGCCTGTAGCTTTTGTAGAAGAGCTCATCTCTGCTGTGATCACCCTCCATCTTGCCTCATCTTTTCCCTCCGTCCCCCGAGAGCTTTTTTTGTTCTCCGTTCCCACTGAGGGATCTGTGGAGGGCTGCTCAGAGGCAGTGGGTTGGATTTGTTTACAGCCATGACATCTCTTCAGCTGTTGCACGCATCAGGAAGAATTTGTTTCTGTTTCAAACACCTACTTGTGGCTGTTTGTGTTTGTGCAGGCAGATAGGCTTACCGCTGCAGTAGAAGGAACCCTTTTTCAAGTTGCTAAACAGTGACACACACACACACGCACACACACACACCCTCTAAATAAGTAGCTGGCTTAGAGAGACAGTAGTCTCCATAGGCACCCCATCTTGTGAGCGTTTGTTTCTTTGTGGACCAAACAGTAGGAAGGAACTTGTCTGACATGCGTGAAGAAGCTGTCTGTTCAAGAATCGACATCTCTCTTACCTCCCCCCCCACCCACCCTGCTTCTCTCTCCATCTCCACAGATGGACAACAAAGGCTGGAACGGACAAAAGGCGCCTTTTACCGAAGCAACGAGTAACAGTGAGTATCGGCACGTCTCCCTGTGTCTATTACCATTTCCTTCTCCTCCTCCTCTCAGGCTTTCCAAAACCCCCTCCGATCTCGCAGGTGGTTTTAGCCACCGAGATGGCCCGGCGTTTAATCTCTGTGACTGGTCAATGGGCCTCTGACTGTCAGCTTAATTGGCCGTGCGTCCTCGTGGGGAGCCTGCGAATTCAGGCTCATTCACACGGGCTTACAGGGCCAACACACGGGGGCCCTCCGGGGAGTCCCTCCACTACCTTCCTGAGCAAAAAACGCAGCCTTTCAGTCAGGATTAACACACAAGCACACAGAGATCCACACACACACACGCATACACACACACGTTGTTCATCCCACTAAACGGACACAAAACGAGCATGTTGATATAAAATAAGAGTTCTTATGGACAAAGATAAATCACAGGATGTTATTAATGTAGTATGCACCTAAGGCAGAATGTATGGACATTGGTTTACAATGTTTAGGCTTAGGGTTTAAGCGACTTGAACTCCCCTTTGGCGTCTTTTATTCCTCTTTCTGTCTGTTTGTGAACATTTTATGCCAAAACTATTTGACATCTGTTGACCTGAATATCACATGGGATGTTCTGTTTAAAGATATTCTGTTTTGTCTGGAATGCTGAACCGTGTTTTGGCTACATAAAAAAAAAGAAAAAAAAAGAAATAAGGTGCATCCTAAAAAAAAAAGGGAAGGAATCTGTTTCTTTTTTTCTATTTTAGGTACACTAGATTGCCAAATGTGTTTTGACTGTGTGCCTTTCTCACTCATATAAAATTAGTCTGGCATCGCTTTGCTGCTATGACAGCATCAGTTCTGGAGACACGCTGGACTGATTGCACGTGTGGCGTCCTCATACGATGCCCGTCTAGAATTCAGTGGCCGGCCTATTTGTTTGTAAATGTTTGCACAAGCAGTCTGCTTTTCTAGATGATTAACTCTCTATACCTGTAGCCATAAAACAAAGTCATATACACCAGATTGGGTGAAAACATAGTGTACATAACATGCTTATTTATCAGTAGTAGCCAGTATTTAGATTGAGCTTTTGGAGTAACGCGACCTTCTAACCACACTTTGAATCTTAAAGCTGTGGTCACTTTGTTTTACACATTTTATAAAAAATAAAAATAAAAATCCTGACTGAATTCTATTAGTCATCATCAGGACCAAAATGCACATTTTTATCCGTCCGGGTATTGAGGCTTACTCTCTGAGAATCAGCTCAACTGTTTCTCATAAAGCACCGCTCAAGCAACAACATACCTGAAGCTCTACATGACACAAGCAGTAAAACCAGACGCAAAAACTTTAAAACTTTTATAATCCGTTCATAAATGGTGATAAAAACCTTAATAAGACGGTCGATAGAAGTTAAAAATATACTAAAGAAAATTAAGGCATGTTGAAGTTATAAGCACATATGGTTACTGAGTGAAAAAAAACAAAAGAAAACACTAACATTTGATCAATGGTATTGAAGACTCTGCCTCCAGTTCTGGACCACACATTTCAGTAAGCCTGCATATTCAAAGCAAATGATTGATTTGGAATTACACAGGATATTAAAATAGCTACCTTAGGGTGCAGCATTACCAATAAAGGTTTGATACGTGGTAGAAATTTTATTTCAGTACTAGATTAAAACATATGGAGGCACTGGTGTTATGTAATTTATTTTAGAGCTACCTGGTAATACTCTAGAGCTGCATTATTTTTAGAATAATTGTAAAAATATCCTAACATTAATTGATTTTTTTTCTTCTTCTCCTTCTTCCAAAAAGGAGCATTTTATCTGATCAGTGAATCAGATCATCTTTGTAAATAAGCAAGACTTTATTTTGGATGAGTTGAGATTTGTGGGAGAGCAACAAAACAGCCAGGGGTGATAATAATCTTGTTCTTAAATTAAAAGTCTACGCCCCTGTATGTTTTTTAAAATAATAAAAACAAACCATTCCCATAGACATCTTGATTTAATGTTATGCTTGTAGCCTTAGCACCAGATTAACTTCCTCCGATTAGTAGAACGGGGGGCCATCAGCAGTAAACGGTAAACATTAAGGGTGTAACGGTATGCAGATATCATTGTTGTCAGTATGTTTTTGATTTGCTTTAATAAGCAACTTACGTTATGCAATATTTACAAATCTAGGTGAGCTAATGTCTTCATAACTTCAGCTTTTTCACATTAAGTTTAGCTAAAACATTAGCTTGCAGTTGATAAAGTAACACAGACGCAATATAAGACAAACATTATTGAAATAAATGTATTTAGATTATTTATTTATTTATTTATTTATTTATTTATTTATTTATTTTTCACAAAATAATTCAATAATGTTATAATTTACTTAGGTATGTAAAGTCCCAGAGTAAAATTGTATAATTTGAGGAGAGTTGGACTCAAATATTCTTAACGGCTGTTTTCCACCCCGCCCTCATCTCTATGTTGTTATGAAAATATCATTTAAAAACCTATCATTTTATTTCTTGGTTTCCCATTTCATGTTTTTGTTGTTTTAAACTCCAAGCTGGGCATTATCTAGTGGAGAATGTCAGATTTGTTGAAGGTGAAACACTTTATACAAAAATAGTCAGTGTCCTACATTACCCAGCGTCCTAAATTAGCCTGCTATGCACTGAGTCTGATAGGTTGTGATGTCCCCAGCTGATAAAAGGTCATGACATTTTTACTATGAAACCAACAAAGTTAATGCCAGGAGCTTAGAAAGAAGCTGAGAGGCTGAAAACACGTTGGTCAAATGTAAGCTTTCTGCTGTCCTTTGACATAGTACATGCAATATTACCTTTGAGAATAGAATTTATTTTATCTTACAGACTCTTAAAAACAATTCTACACATTGATTCTATTTTTTTTAGACTTGAAATACAGAATTTGGATGAGAACATGAACCTCTCCCCATACCACCCTCATGCCTTAATTTAGTCCAATCTTGTGAAAGATGCATCATCTTCATGTTTACAGATTGATAATTATGCTCTCGGATGAAGTGTTTCAGTGTTTGTGGTTTCTATGGTAACTCAGGATGCAGGAGTTGCCCAATACTTCCAAAGTAGAGCTCCCTGGGGAAATGTCTTCCTTATTTGGAGATCGTTTCTGCTGTTGGCATTGAATCCACCGCTGGTCCGCTGCCATTCTCGGTTTATCTTGCGCGCCGTGCATGAGGCTTAACTATCTGCTAATCAGCTCTTAAAAGCGCCCGATCCGCACAACTCTCACATGACTCTAATGTCTGGATAATGTTTTTGCATAAACACCATTTACAACTCATTCAAACAAATACGGCTGGTCTCGGTTTCCAGTGTGTGCTTGCAGTTGGTGAATGGAAGATGTTTCTGATTTCGTCCTCTGTGCTGATTGGTCGAACACGTTTTGGTTAAAAAGTGTTGTAACAGACTTGGCTGAGAAGGGGACTTTACAGCTTTTGCACCCAAATGCCAAAAATTGGATTAATAGGTGCATTTCTTAACAAATGTAAATACTCTTTATTGATAACAGTAATGTAGCTTTGGCAGTAGCAAAGTGCACATTAAGCAGTGGGAAATAAGTATTTGATACACCACCAATTTCTCAGGTATTCACACTTACAAAGAATGAAGAGGTTTGTAATTTTCATCATAGGTACATCTCAAATATGAGAGACAGAATCTAATATAAAATCCATAAATCCACATTGTATATTTTTAAATAATTCATTTTGTTGCATGAAATAAGTATTTGATGATAGCCAACAGAGTTTCAGGTTTGCTTGTTTATCTGGATCCCCATAACAACGGCTACTCTTCCTGGGGTCCACATCATAATATATATATATATATATATATATATATATATATATATATATATATATATATATATATATATATATATATTTGCTACAATAACAGTTAAAGACACCTAACATAATATTAGAAACATAACATATGATTTCATAAATGCACTATTATAGCACTTTATGTAATAAAATAATGAAGTTATATTGAAAACATAACACATTTTCACTATTATAACACTATGTACTAAAATACTTTAGCGGGGCTCTTTTAAAAGCTGCATCATTTGTTACATTTATAACAGCTGAAGGAAGTGAGCTACATGTTTTCATTCCTCTAAAAATAAGCTTTCCTCCAAAGATTTTCTACTGGCTTCAGATCTGGAGACTTACTTGGCCACTTCTGGACCTTGAAATGCTTCTTACGGAGCCACTTTTTGGGGGACCCCATGCTGTGCGTTTCAGGTCGTTGTCGTGCTGAACGACCGTGCCACGACTCATCTTCAGTGCTCTCTCTGAAGGAAGGAAGTCGATGCACAAAATCTCATGATGCTGCCCTCAGTACAATGCAGTCGTCCTGCACACTGCAGGATTTTAATCAATGGCTATGTAGTGTGTTACTATGGTAACCTTTAGGACTATGGTCTCAGCTCTCTTCAGGTCGTTGAGCAGATCTTCCTGTATGTGTTGACTGCAAACTGTCTTAAAAAAGTGTCTTTGCTTGTGGGTAATCTTGCTCGCAGTAAAATGTCGAGCTTCAAATCGTTTAGAAACTTCAGCCATAGCTGCTTCTCTAAAGTCATTGCTGATTTCTTATCTTCTTGGCACTGTGTTAGCACAGTGTTTTTGAGCTCCGGCTCAGCAATTGGTCAAAACTGCTGGGCCCTCTACAAGTAGGTACGCTTGGAAATGTGAATCTGGGAGTCAAGTCTGTGCGAATTATTTTCATTTTCACTATTATTTTCTGACTTAATCATCCCTGACAGCAACAGCTCAGTTGTTAGACTAATTTTTTTCCCCCCTCCAGTCTATTTCTGGTTCATTATTGCAGTGGAAACATGGTGAAATATCTTTGCCATCGTCATTAATTTGGTTTTCCCAGGCATAAACAATAGTGCCCATTAGAAAATCTTGCAGAACAAACTGGGCTAATAATACAATTTTAAGGCTGATTAACTTTGAAAAAGTGATCATAATGAAACTAGCAAAACACAAACTTAGCAGCAGAAAGGCAATAAACCATTGTAGCGCCATAGTCGTTGTAGAGAACCCGCAATGAAACCTCATGTAATGGGAATTTTACTACCCTGGATCAGCATTGATATAATCAGATTTTCTTTAATCTTTTTTTTTTTTCAATATTTGCAAAGAAATGCAATAAGAGTTAACATATATAGAAATCCTGACTTTTGATAGTCTGTGCTTTTTAATGTAGCAGTTATAAATAAAGGACTTCTGCAAATATACATTGCCTTGCAACACCCTATACTTTTCAGATTTTGTCATTGCAACTAATAATTTGAATTTATTGCTTTTCTATTTTCTTTACTATTAAAAAGCCAAAACATGTGTCGTACATTTATCTTGAATCAGTCATTTGCAGGGGCACCTTTTGTTGCTCCGCTAGGGCTGCAAAATATACCCAATTCCAAGATAGAAACTCCAACCAAAACAACAGCATCCCCACAGCATGATGCTACCACCACAGTGTCTCACCATGAGAGACACCGCAAGATTTATGGAGTGCATCCACAACTCCTCTCCTCTAATTTAGTGGGAGGGGGGAACAGTGAATGTGTCATGAGCGGCTCATTTACTGTTGTATCTTCAGTGCTTTCTCACACACACACACACGCACATGCACGCACGCACACACACGCACACACACATCGCGGCCACTCACAACCTTTATTCCAGACTGTGTGTGTGCGTACGTGCGTGTGTGTCTGTCCTTTGCCCCTGCGTGATCCGCGGAAGACGCAGCTCCAGCAAACAGGGTGGCTTAGAGACAGGAAGGGAGCGTAAAAAGAAAGCAGAAGAAAACGAAGTCAGAAGAGTGATTTTTCTCCCTTTTATTCCCATGGGTGCTGCAGCAGGGCTTTTCACTTGAGTTGCCACAATTCATTTCCTGCCGCCCGTATGTGTGTTTGTGTGCGTTGTGTGCATGCGTGAACTATGTAAAGGTCTTGCTCCACACTGGTGATTTATAGCGGCGGGCTCCGGCCCTATCTGTTTTCGATCAGTCTCATGCTCGGCTCTGGCTTCCCTCCAGCACTCCCCTGGCCCACCGGACACTGAGTCTGGGTGGGACCCCCTCAGGAACAACACAGCTCTCTCTCTCTCTCTCTCTCTTGCTCTTTTATCCCCCTCTCCTCTTCTCAGCCTTGGCTTGTTCACCCCCTCCACCCCTCCCTCCAACCCCACTTTCCCTAACTCGCTCTTGCTTCGTGTACACAATTTCACAACCGCTGTCTCAACATCACGCAAAAATAAACTCCGTCACTCTTGCTTATTCGCTCGCTCTGGCTGTGTTTCTTTGTCTTGCTTCTCACGCTCACCATCTGACATCAGCTCCGAGTACTCAGTCACATGCAGTCGTCCTCACATTGCACACTCCTCCGTCGGTATTCTGATGTCATGCTGGATAACTTCTGTTATTTTATCCCGCCGCATCCATCGTGCAGCTTTCGCTCGAATTTAAATTCCAGCCATGAACATGACCTGGGAAAGGAGGGAGAAACATCCTCGAAATCGTGTCACGGTTGGCGATGGGGCAGTTTGTTGTAGCATGAGTAATAAGCCTTGGATTTCGTTTTCTTCTTTTTTTTTTTATTTCGGAACGAGAGCCAGCCTCTCTTTGTGCTCGGAATGGGAATCGCTGTCAGCGCGTTCCCAGAAACCTTAGACATGAGTTTACTACAAGTGTGCAAATCTCCGCCGTTGTGCGGTGGATGGTAAATGTTAACTGAAACAGGAAGTGGCCCGTCAGTCATGGCGCTCGCTCCAGCACTTTCTCCCAGCTGTTACTCCACACACACTCACACACACACACACGCACGCGCACACGCAGAAACAAGCCCTCAGACAGACACGCAGACTCAAAGACAGCTGGTCTTCCTGTCTCTGCTGACCTTGGATGGGCTCCTTGCGGGGTTTTAGCATCCACTCATCCTCACATCCTCTTTTATCGTAACTGCCTCACAAGCTCATCCTTGTCTGCTGTCTTCTGCCTTTGACATGCCTCACATGTTTGTTTTTCGAGCTCACAGCTTCGGCGGAAGCGTTGAACTCTGGGTTGTGTCCTCCTTCAGTCTTTCATGACTATCCCTTGACAGTGTTATCACTAACCAACGTAAAATAGTTTCCAAACTGGATAAAGAAAACTCCTTTAGTTTGGCGAGTTGTGACAGAGCTTCTATTTAACGGAAAGCTTTGCAGACAGTAAAGGGCTTGAATTTCCTGGATCTGAATGGCTCTGAATGTTTCTTAAGAAGAATTCATCAAGGTTTTGTTGGGTCTCCGCGATTGACGGAGTGTTGAAAGTGGGACAGCTGATACTGCTGTTTCTCATCAGGGATGAAGTCACTGACGGCCTGTTGATATCGGTGGACGCTCCGTTTCTGTCTCTGTTTGTGTTTGAGAGTGAGAGAGAAAGAGGCTTTAGCAGTCAACCTGATGTAAAAGTCTAAAGATACATTAATGGAGCTTAGAGCTGCTGATGTAATACCAGAATGTCAGCTGTGTTAGGAATGAGAATCTAAAATGTGTGCCCCTTTTACTTTGATTACCCTAAAACAAATTAAGTTCAACAAAAAGACTTTTTAGTGATAAGTCCAAGTAATTTTATCTCAAAAGGCAGCCGACTTTTTCCGAGGTGTCCATGGGCTTTATTTCTAAATCCTGTTTTTTAAAAAGTTATTATTCATTTATGTTATGACATTCTCTTTTTGATTGACGCAGTAAAATGCAGTTTTTGTCCAACCTTTTGTCCAGTCTTTTTAAATTATGCACAATCTAAAATCAAAATAAGGCCATTTTCTGACCTCATTTTTTACATTTTTACATTTACATTTTTTACTTTTAGATTCTAAGCCTATTGTTCTTATATTTTGTTTTTTTATTTTGGACAAAATACGCACAGAATATAAGAACATAATATTTTTTGAGCATTTTTGATCACAAAGTGTGACTTGAAAGATCTATATTTAGCTTCCACCCACGTTGTTAGCAGATCTAAGACGTTTTTTCTAGATGCAAACGTTTTTCACAGCGCTAGCTGAGTAGCTGTGGGTCTGTTTACGGCCGAGCGACTGAGGATTCTGTTTAGACGTGACTTCAACACATTCGGAACAATAAAAGCTACAAGAACCAAGTTTGCCATCTTATTGAGTAATTCTGTACAACAGCAAGTCAAGAAATATTTAGATTGTTATTATAAAGTCAAACAGAAGCAAAGCAGTGAAGTGTTGGATTCGCTTTGACGACTCGTGTTTCACGGCACACTGAATGTTGGTGCTGATTCTCAGTCATCCACAGCAGGACGATCCTAAGTAGAAGTCCAGTTTCCTTCTGCACTTAGGATTGCAGACAGAATAAATGAGCGATGCTCTGGAACAAACAGCCAGCAATCAAAATCTCAGTGGTATACAGGTTATGTATTTGTTCTGGAAAGGATTGGAAAATCACTTGGTTGGTAAATGAGTCAACTCAATAAGGCTGGTAGACACAAAAGTGGGGTTTTATTTACAGAGTAATAAGTGGAATTTCTTAAAATATAACATTTTTATTTGTCTTTATTGTCTTGTCTCAGACGTCCTATGCTATCTTGAAGCCAGCATGCGTTTTTTAATCTCTTCTGCGGTCAAATAAAATATAGACAAACAATGTAATAATGCGAATGAGCAATATCCCATCAGATAGCCTGGTTTTCACAGCTGTTGCTAAAGAATTTTGAAAGAAAAATCAAATTTTTCAAGAAAAAAGTCTAAAGTACTATATCTGTGTGAACAGTACACGTTTTCACGGTATTGTTCCTTTTCTTTTGGTAGAGATCTTTTGACCACTGTTGTCAATCCATGCAGTTGTTATATTTACAATTGTTCTTATTCAATTTCATTCCTCCAGCCCAGAAGGGTCTGCTCCACCTCAGTCCCGACGTCTACCAGGAGATGGAAGCCAGCAGGAAGCAGAGTGGCAGCGCAACAGTCACCGGCAGCAGCGGCGGCAGCGCCACCGGAGGGTCCGTCAATTACGTTGCATCCAAAGACGCGGGGTCCTGCTCTGCCCCTCTGCCCCCAGGACATTCTCCGTATTACAGCGGCACGTCTTCCTCGCCCAGCCCCACTGCTACCATGGCCAGAGAGCTGCTGCTTAACGGCCAGTCACCTCCAGTGGACGGGTCGCTGCCCGTAAAGGGGAAGAACCTGGCCTGCAGTGTTTCTGTGCAGCCGGCACAGCAGCTGGACTACCTGGCTCACATCCAGGGCTTCCAGGTAGGAGCCAGAGATGTGGCGCCAAGGCGTCTTTTACGTTTCTCCTCTGAATCTCTGTCCCTGAAGTTTACGTGTCGCTGCTGCGGTGCTCAGGGAGGATAAAAGTATACAAAAGACACAACTACTTCGCGATACTAGTTAAACTGCGGTAGACTCCGGCCCTTGTTTGAGCGAAGCAGCCATTTTATCCGAGCGCAGACCACAGAGGAGACCGCTAAAATAAAACAAAATGTCTAACTCTGCATGAGAAATGAAACCTGCACGTCATAAATATGAGAGTCAGAGTTTGCAAAGTTAAACAAGTGTAAAAGCACCCCGTGCTTTCGTTGGCTCAGCTGTTTTTAAAGTAAAATAATATGTTATTTAGAAATGCACCAATGGGCTTTTCATCCGTAATGCAGATTTGTGTTTCTTTGAAGTCAGAACTACCAATTCAGATCTTGACTGATTATAATTTTGTTTTGTTTTTTTAAGACATGTAATCTTGAAAGAGAAGTAAAACGCTGCAGGTTCTTTGATAGAGGTGCTAGAAAATGAAGGCATGACAGTATTATCACCTTTATGCATCAAAAGGTCTTCTAGATCCATATCTGCTTTGTTTTTAAGTTGGCAAGCGTAGCAGAGCTGTTGGTTGACATGTTTATAGATCGCCAGTTCTACATGGGAGAGGGAAAGAAAGTGAAAGTGAGATGAAACAAATCTGATTACGAGCCATTTAACCTGTCAATCCCTGGCCAGAACCGTTCAAGGTGACACTGGCCGATTCCTTTCTGGCGAATTGATTGGCGGATCTCAAATAATTGCAAAAGTGCATTCTTTGCCATATCCAACAGTGAGCTTTGGATTGTGTTTACCTTAAAAAAATAAAAATTAAATCTCGACGAAAAAAATAGTTAACCAGATGAATGTAATTCTGTGATTTAGCAGATGTGCGGTAAATAATAAGTTTGCAGTATTTTATGATTGTTTGTTGTTGAAGTGTCGGTGTGTTTGGAACATCATGTAATAGGCTGAAAGCACAATCAGTTCTCATTAGCAGACCTGGAGAGAAAGCACCAGCTTCACAGGTGGGTCTGTCGGTACCAAACCAGACACATTCACACACCCTCTCCCAGGTCTGTGTGCGCGTGTGTGTGTGTGTTTTCCACTCGGGGGGGTAGAGAATCCGTTGTCTGTTTCAATCTGTACATACCTGCGCGCTGATACCAGCGCCTGCTCATTTAAGCCGCAGATGCTTTTTATCAGTTTGAGCTAAAACATTTTATCTTAACCTGCTGAGGGTTCCTTTGAAAGGCCTTTGTTATTGCTCTTAGCCTTCCTGTGTGGATGTAACCTGAGAGAGCTCTGCCGCCTGTCCAATCACACACACACACACACTCACTCAAACAGCAGGTCCTGTTTAGTGGAAACGGATGAGCCGGGCAAAAGCTTGCCTGTAAAGTTGGCGTTCTTGTAGTTTCCTAAACATATTTACTGTAACATATTACATAGTTGTGTGCTCTTTTTTTTCCTGTAAATGCTTGCAGACATTTCTGGGAGTAAAAACACAAACAAGCATCGGTTTACGTGCTGATCCCCTCGTGTTTCTTAAGCAAAGAATTCAGGCTGTAATTGAGACATGCTGACAATGTGTGTTCCTTTGAGAGGATGTTTCATATCTTCTGGGTTTGTAATGAAAACCTCTGCTTGCTTACAGAGCTGTGTTGAGCAAACCCTCTAAGCTTTATACTGTCGCTGGTCATCACTGATTTTTAATATTTAACCAAAATCCCATCGCTTGATTCTCTGTGTTAAAGTGCCTTTCTATTTGCACGGTCTACTAATCGATTCTTCTTTTTGTTTTGTTTTGTTTGAAATTCGATAATGCTGTCATTGTTGGATTAGAAATCTTGTAATGTCATTATGTTATCCAAGTGTGCAGATTACAGTGACTACAGTACAATGAATTAAGGAAACTTGGCCAGCACCGAGGGCGTTCTCAGGAGACAAAAGCTCAAGTCTACCTGCTAAGCCTTTTTTTTTTATCTAATTGGAAAACAGCCACAGGGGGGGAAACTCGGAGCAGCTAAGCAACAGCATTTTTCTGGTGGTAGCTCAGAGCATAGATGTTGGCACCTGTTCCAGAGTTTTTGTTTGTCCTAATAATTTGGTCGCTGTGTTGTTGGCACAGTGGATATGTGAGAGCGTGAAAGTAGGACAGAGACAAAAAAGGGGAAAAAAAAGCTGAAAGTCAAAGACACTTAGGACAAAAATCTCCTTGTTTCCTGTAGTTCCTCGTCTTTTTTATTTTTATTTTTTTAGGTTTTGCTTTATGGCCATTTTTGTTGCTGTAGATTTATCTGTCGTAAATCATAAATTACTCTAACCCTAACCCTTCAAGTTTCCTACATTTTTACTCTAAATATAACATGATCATCCCAAGTTTTCCTCTGAAGATAAATATTGACATTGTTGAGTTTTAGTTTCTTCCCCAACAACCGTGGCTCTTTATGTTGCTTTTAGAGTAAAACCCTCTTCCTCTCTGAGCGGCCTTCCAGGCTGTGTTACTTCAGCACTCATTTCTCTGGAGACAGATACACACAGCTTCACATTTTTGGGGTGAATAATGCACATTTCACTCTAAAAACACATTCTTTTGTGTCTCGGTTGGACACAGCCATAGAGTTTTTAATGGCATCGTCATGTTTGTGGAAATTGTGTTAGGAGTGAGCCACATTTTTCAAGAAGTTAAGGTCCACAATTCCCTCCCTGCTTTCTTGCCCTGGTTTCTTTGCATTTTACCTATAATCGCCACAGAAGGAAGCGGTGTGTTTGAGGTGTTGCGTTAAAATACCCACCCAATGAAAACACTATCCTTGCTGGGTGGCGGGTGTGCCTCGTTTTAACTGAGACGTTGTGAGTCAGAAGTTGACGTAGCCACGATGTCATCACCTGTGCTTCCCCAAATAATCTAAAGCATACTAAACTTAGCATGAGAATATAAAATAAAAATTATAGCTCATTATTCTGGCATTTACCAAGAAAAATTATTTTAGTCGCTGTAACTGTGTTGAAAAAGGAAAAAAAAAAAAGTCTAATATGATTTAAGGTCAGAAAATAAGAAAGAAAAGTTTTTCTTTCTTTCTTTCTTTCTTTCTTTCTTTCTTTCTTTCTTTCTTTCTTTCTTTCTTTCTTTCTTTCTTTCTTTCTTTCTTTCTTTCTTTCTTTCTTTCTTTCTTTTTATAGAGTAAAAATTTGGTTTCACAGTAATTCACAGATGATGTGAATTACATCTAGTTGCATGCTTTTTCTATATGTTGTAAAATAAACTGGCTTTGTTGCATTTATAACTAAGTGAGTGAACAGCATGCGCCCTTTTCCATAAGCCATATTCCCTGGTAACTGGCAGCAGCAGCAGATGTGACACCTTTGTAGCCCCACTCAGAGGTTACGCCACTCCTGATGCTGTTCCTGCACTGCCGTGGAAAATATGACAAGAACCGCTTTGTTTATTGTTTCATTTTGACCAGCCTGTCGGGTTTTATTATCGACATTGGACATTAGAACTTTTACTCTAAAAACTGAGGTAATATTAAAAATTCAGTGGCACAGAATATTTGAAGACTGAGGGTGGAGAAGAAACCCTTCAATGTTTCTCGAGAGTTGGAGTGAATAGGTCAACCTGCTTTATTCGACATTCCAAGTCGTGTTTAAAGAGATAAATCCTCTGTTTTATAACCTCTCTCCATCCAAAACAACAAATCCGAGATGCTAATCAGCCGAGATTCTTTCAGCGGGGTCGTGGTGAGCTTAACGTTGGAGACGGATTTAGAGGCAAAGCGGGGATGTACTCTTTGCTGCACTGAAATCAGAACTTGATGTTGGAAATCCCATGTTAATGAAAACACTATCCTTGCCGGGTGGCGGGTGTTGATATCCATTCACTCCAGTTCCCAGGATTTCTCACACTTTCACACTGTTTGTCCTTCCCTCTCCCCGCTTCCTCCTTTGGCCGTGTAGAAAAACCACATCAAGCGGCGCCGACTACACCTAGTACACTGCCTGGCAGTTTCTGAGCTTACACAAAACACACCCTTTTTTTTTTTTTTCTCTTTTCCACCTTCTGTTCTCCCTCCCTGATCTCCACTGCTCACTCTCTCGTCTCTCTCTCTCTCTCTTATCGAGATCAAATGCATGATCTGCTGCAAGCGCCCAAAGACCAACAGTTTGTTTCCAATCTCCGTGTCATCATTTCATTCCTCCGCTCTCTGTTTACTCTGGGATTTGCTTTAGAAAATACATTTTGGGGTGGCTAATCCCACCACGCTTTATTTCTGCGGCCCCCGGTGATGGCTTCCAGCTGCAGTCTGCGGCATATTTGTGTGAAGAGCAATCTTCGAAAACAAGTTTTGTCTGTGGTATAAATCAGACTGCTAATGCTCTGCTGGCTCGGCGCACAGTCTCTGCTCACATGGTGGCCCTCCGTGTGCGTGTTGATGCGCATGCCTGCGTCTGCGTGCGTTTAGCAAAACTCGGCAGTGATGTTTTTGCGCCGCAATCAAGCTCATTTGCGAACCTTTAAATCAAATACCCTCAAGTGCCAGCGCTGCATTTTTTTTTTTGCTAATTTGAATATGCAGCATAATCGCTTTTCCTCGCCTTTGTTCTCGTGTATTTTGATAGTATTGATCATATTTCATTGAATTCCCGACATTTGGCAGCAGTGGCGGTTGTGTGCCACCGCAGGCTCGGCACGTAGAGACGGAGGGTGTGTTCACCCTGGCACTTTGTTTGGAATCTGAAACAATACTTTTCATTATATCCTCACGCAAGTTTCTCAGAAAATCTCTAGGCCTGCATTTTTCCTCTAGTTTTAAGACGTTCTGCACTCAATGAGCTCTTGTCACAAGACAAGTTTCGAAGCGTTCCCATGACTATTCTGTGAGAGGGAGGAAACATAAAAACACAAATTTGTGCTGTTGTCTTTGACTGAATCTTCATGGATGTTTGGGTTTTGCCAGCAGCATCTACCCCAAAACACTATTACGACACTACGTCAGGAAGATAGTACAGAAAATGTACTGTTCGTCTTGAAATCACGCAGCAAATACTAACTTAAATATCATTTAATGTTTCTCTGCTAACATACTTTATTTACAGGGGGATATTTTACGGGACAGTGCATACGACTAACGATGTTCCTGTTGAAAACCGTTTCCCAAAAAGCAATTTGTTAAACCTGTGCAGCTCGCACTCGCAATTAAAACCGGAACAAATCTCTTTTGAAACGAGACGTCATGAGAACGCAGCCGAGTTTATTTCGAACTGAGGATCTCGTTTTTATAAAGATCAGGAGGAGCACCTTTGTTTGGCCTCCACATCCTGCTATTCCTGGAAGTCCAGAGAATATCAACAGTCCACTCGAAACCTCTTGACTCCAATGAAGTGGCTTATTTTGGAGCCTAATTGATCTTTGCCAGATTCTCTCAGCAGACGCTTCACAACGATGAAGTCAATGTTATTTCCTACTAGCTGCACGTTGTTGTGAAATCCTCGTGTTTAAGCAAGCAAATAATGCAACAGCCCTCCGGTTCAGTGTTTGTTTTAGAAGATACTCTTACAGCGTTGTGAAACTTCATCTTCAGGATCTGTGTGGGCTTCTCTCGCTGCTCCCCAACATTTCATTTCTGATTTTAAATTTCGGGTGTTGACCTACATAATTGTTTATGTAACATAGATTTTGCCAAGCTTCATAAACAGTGACTGTGGGTTTTTTTTGTTTGTTTGTTTGTGCATGTTTACATTTGCTTGAATGAAGAGGACCATTGGAAGATGAGCCATCCAGCTTTAGAAGCCAGATGTCAGAGGTCGCTCCACATTAGTGCCGCCGATCAATTGCAGGCCTTGCATAACTCTCCTGCTTCTTTGTCTCCAAAGGAAGTGGATTAGAGGCTGTGTTTTTGTGATGGGACCAGGGATGATTAGTCGGGCCTGTTTAGAATGCATCCGCTCACAGATGCACTCAAAACAGGCCGGCTGGCATTTGAGAATGGGCTGCTTGTCTTTAAGACGCTCGTTATTTCGGTTTCCGCCAAATCATTACAAATGAAATGATCCTGTGTAGGCGCTGACGGGTCAGTCAACTTTGTTTCCTGCCTTCAGTTAAGAGTTGGTGGAAAATCCTCAAAGTGGTCAGATATATTGACTGTTTTGTCAAAAAAAATTTAAAAAAAGCCACCAGGATCGTAGAACCCACAGGGGATTTTTGGTGACCTGCCAGCTTTCAGTCATTTCTTGACCTCATCATGTTTAGCGTTCTGTTTTCATCAGAAATCAAGAGGAGAGAGAATGAAGTGGAGAAAATCAGAGTTTGTTAGGAAAAAAAAATATCAATAAAATTTACAAAACAAGATTTATTTACATGTAAACTCTAGTATTCGATGTTCTTTGCAGTGGAATTTAGAAGATGTAGAAAATAATTACAAGGTAAAAATATATATATAAGTAAATTAGTCAGTATTTACTAATTGATGTGATTGATGGAATGAAAGATAAACAACATTTTATCTGATCTACAAGCATAAAGTTAACCTGCTTTATCTGTTCCCGAGCCCGTTTAGATTGACCAGTGTGCTGGAGATGAGTTTAAATCTTCATTGAAGGGAAAGAGGTGAATTTAAATTCTAAATTTTTCTTAAATTGACTAGTACTATTGATATTAAAACATCTCCGCAACATTATTCTTCCACCACCATTTTTAGCAATGATGAACCAAATAGGATTAACTGAAGAATTATCTTCTTGTCTTTTGGTGGAGAATTTAATACTAATTCTTTTGAAACTTTACCGGAACATTTTAATAGATATTATTCCTAAGAGCAAAACAAAGGGGAATCTCCTAGAAAGGACACAAATGGAAAATTAATATAATATTATTTCGGTTTTATTACCAAGAAATCAAAGTTTGTGTTATATTGTATACAGGGAATTTCTTTTGTCCAAATTTTAATTAACACCATTTAACTTAAAATAAAAAATGTTTTAGAGAAGGTCAACTTATTTCAGCTGAACTTTTGACAGTTTGCAGCAGATGATTGGAGCTAAGTGCCCACTGTTCATCATGATTACGTCACGTATCTCAGCCTCCTGTCCAAAGGAGAACTTGAGGCAGTCACATATAAACAAACACTCCATGCTTTCTCACCTAACTCACTCATGTACAGCATCTCCAAACTTTCCAGTATAAATCTTTTGTTACCAAATTGTTGTATTGTCATCTTTTTCTTTTTCTCCCTCATACATCTATGCCCCTTTCTCGTTTTATGTTAAAGTCTGGAGAATTTATTGGAGATTACCCGTCTGGAAAGGCATTTTTTTTTTTTTTCCATGGCTGACTTTACTACATTCATCAGTCATACTCATAGCAGATAGCGTTCCACAGTTTATCACTGGGAGCCCGGCTCACCACCAGGTGTGCACGCACACTCACGCATGCCAGCATGTGCTCTATGTATGCGCTGTATGTAGCATCGCACGGTTGTTCGTGTTTTCGTGGAAACATGTTCATATCTCTCCGTGCTCGAGTGTGAATTACGATCAGGCAGCCAGACTTCCATGTGTCTGGCTGCCTGATCGTAACTCATCCGGAGAGAAAAGACGCGCACGCACACCCCCGCACACACACACACACACACACACACAAACCCCATTCTGGAAGCTTTCAGTCACAGATCGTATACAGCCGCTGTGTGTGCGCACTTGTGCGTGCACACAAGCTCAGCATGTATAGCCATCAAATAATGGCCTTGATAAGATAAAACTTTGATGCGGTGAGGAGATTTAGGGCACTCAAAGAAAAATAAGCACACGTCTGCATGCAGAGGCTTGTTTTACGACTTTCTGTGATTAAGAGACTTGAAAACGCTTCTGCCAACATAAATATGCAGATTGGGAGCCAGGACTTTCATTACGCTTGAATTCAAAAGCCGATATCCGTTTTTCCACAAGCTTGTTGTTTCATTGGATCCTTTTAAAGTATGCGAAATATGATTTTGCGTCATCGTTTTGTGCAAAATCATATTTTCCCAGTGAGGTCGAAGTTTCCTTGCGAAAGCAACCCCTCTTTTTCAGATGTCATCACATTATGACCACAAACCTTCATTGTGTTTTTTTTTTTTTTTAAGTAACAGATCAACACAAATGACCACATACTGTAATATGTAGAAATAATGTGTATATTGGCAAGGCTATGAGATTTTTTCTTTTTTAACTCTGAGTATGGTCACAATTTTACCCGAATAAACGTGTTAAGATTACAAAAAACAGTGATTTTAATTATAAACAAACTAAGTTATCAGGATCCGACATAACCAGTTTATTTCATGTAGATCTTTATTTGAAACAGACAGCTGTTTGCGCAATCTTTTTAAAGTCCTGCTACTGGTAATAATTTGATGCTGATGTGAAAGTATAACTTTCTCAAAATTCCACCTTTTAACTTTTTTTGTTGTTGTGTGTTGGAGTCCTCATAAAATTAATTATTTATCCTCTTAATATTATGACATTATTATTGTAATCTTATACAGTTTTTCCAGGACAATCCTGGAAGAAAATCCGCTAGAAGACGAGGGACTTTGGTGGAGGTTTAGGTTTCATCAGGACAGCATGATCTTAAAATACATGTAAACCAATACCGGAATGGCATAGATCAGTGCATATGCATGTGTTAAAATGGCCCAGTCAAAGTTCAGGCCCAAATTTAATTAAGAGCTTTTATTTGATAATTAGATATGCTATGCATCCAATCTTCACTGTTTGGCAAAGAAGAACGTGTGAAATCTTTAGAGTCGCTGGATGTCAAATCTGGTAGCGAATAACCCCCCTCTCACTCCCCTTTCGGAGTTGTTGTTGATGATGTTGCGCACCATCCTTTTGAAAACCTTTTCCTTCCACTAATTAATTGACTACTTTGTGTTTCTCTGTCACTTAACTTTTAACAAAATCAGCCAGAGTCTGTATATTAACACAAATGTAACACAAACCTTTAACAGAAAACCCCTCTGTCCTTCAGCGCCTCCGTCTCTTGGTATTAGTTCTTCTTTCAGCTCTCATAGTTATGTGTTCTATTTATTAAGATGCCTGCAGCTGTCCTGGGCAGAAGTAGGCCAGGCAAACACATATAAACTCATGCAAGTCCACAGGCGAGCCCTGGGACGGAGCCAGTGAGAAGTAGGGCAGGCTAAGCAGCCAGTGTTAACTAAAAGCTCTTCCATCTCAGGAGCAGCCTGTCCCAGAGGAGCAGCATGTCATAACAGTCCTGATTGCACAGCATTTAGGAATGCTTGCGGAGTTGACCTCTCGATTCAGAGGGGTCGCTCACGATGCGATCTCTACCTCGGATGCCCCCTCTCAATCACACACAGATGCACTTTCACTTGCTCTTCATCTGTTGCAGTTCCTGTGTGTTGTTGGGTAATTGAGCATAAAACTGTTGAGAATTGCAGAGCCTTTTACAATGACAAATTCCAGTGCTTATTCAATTCGAAACATTTGTTTTAACCATCCCATCATGAAGTTGTGCTCTGTTGTGAAGTGAAAGAAAGCTGATAATTAAAATCAAAAAAAGTGTTTTTGGTGAATTTGATATTTGATGTAAAGGCATTAGAGTAATGCATAGGCCTGTCATGGTAACAAATTTTGTTGGACCATGTATTGTCCCAGTGATTATTGCAATAAACAATGATATTGTTATTTTGAGATCATTTTCAAGTAATGTACTGCTAATGGCATAATAATGCGAGTTCACTCTCTCAAAGACCAATATAATTTCATTTAGCAAAGAATGCAAAATAAACCCCAACTAAAAATAATAAATAAAATGGAAATAAATTTTTAAAACACAATGGAAACCATGTATACATTGGATTATAATTTCTCAAATGTGGAAACAAAATTACCCTTAAAAAATTTATAAACAAAATGAAAATTATTTAGCTCTTTAGAATTTGTCATGCAGTTAATTGACTTAGTCATATAAATCACAGGCTTTGTAATAGAAACACATACAATTTGGTTAAGATTTTCACCAATATTTGTAAACCATTTTTAAAAGCATTTCCATTTTTCCATTCATGTTCTCTACTGTGTTGGTCTATGATACAAAATGCAACCTCAAAGCGCTTTTTTTTTGAGGGAATTGTCGTGTTTTTATTTCTCTACTCGCTGCTGAATTCGTTTGTTACTTTTTTCAGGTGCAGTACAGCGACGCGCAGAGTGGGAAGGATTTTGTGACCTATCTGACCTTGTCCCCAGTGCAAATGACTTTCCACGGCACCGGGAGCACCCTACAAGCCAGCCATGACCAGGTATGTGAGCAAAACAAACATACGAGCTGACAGTTGGGGCCCCTTGCATGTTTAATGCAACCACACAAATTATTGGGAGTGGATAGAAAAAAAAAAGAAATGCTTTGCTCCATTCAGTTTGTATGGACAGAGAAAGAGAGTCTACCTAGCAACTGCAGTTTTTTTGTTTTTTTTGAATAACAGTTTTTGTAAATAACTAAAGATATATAATCTCAGGATCTTATTGTTTCCCTTTTTTGTGGCTTTAACATAGTTTTGGGGTGAAAAGAAAGAAAAAGGACAAATACAGCAGTTATTGGTATTGGACTGTTTTCCTTATTGTATTTCAGAGATATGACATTCATTTTTTTTTATCACTTTTAGTATCTTTAATGTAAAAACAGAAAAAAAATGTGTGACAGCAAAAAGAAGCAACATTTTAATATACAATATTAATTTGGAATTGCTACACATTTAGCTAAAGACACTTTGTAATTCATTTAAAAAAGGCCATTGTAGTTTATAAATATAAGCCGTTAGTCAATGTAAAGCAGTACAAAAAGTTTACTTATTGTTTGGTTTATATGTAGTTGATTACATAGTAAATTTGTACTGCAGACATTTTACACTTCAGTTTTGATTTTCCAGCTTAACAAACCATAATAATATTTACTCTTAGGGTTCTGGGACTTTAACCGTTACTCTCAAAGCGTCATGGCCACCTGCGAAGTTTTTCCATGCCATCAAAGTAACCCTCACGCAGAAATCTGTTATTTCTTCCCAAGTTTAGGGCAAATTCCTCCTTTTTTTTTTTTCTCTTCCTTCCTCCCTCTCCAGTTTTCTCACTCATTCTCGCTTGCGTACTCCGCTGTATTCAGAAGGAGGCTCTTTGTCTTGCGTTGCCCAAGCAGAAAACCAGTTGCTTACATTCTATCATCTAAACATAGGACGCCCCTTTGTTCAGCGGCCATCAAAGCTTTAATAAAGGGCCGGCCCGGCCCCGAATGGGACAGCTGACAGGGGGCTGGTGTCGCCAACGCTAATGGAGAGCCGAGCCAATATAGGGCAGGCAGGTCTGCGTCCTTGGGACCTGTTGTTGCCAGGAGCACTGGGGCATGACCGACTGTTAGAGAAGGCCTTTCTTTTCCTTCGCTCAGTACAGTGGCGAGTTCGACCACAAAGGGAGCATCTAACAATAAGGGGTCAACGTCAGCAGCCCTTGAAATCCTGCCATACCAACAGACCTCAAGGCGTCGCTCATTTTGTCGGGTCCACAGAAATATTGGAAATGCGGTATGTTGCAAAAAATATATAATGATTGGGCTTTGAGCTTTTCTACATTTTCTCACACGTCACAAATTTGCTTTAATGGGTGCAGGTGAACACAAAGCGGTGCGGAAAGAAAAAAAGGACCGGGGTTATTTGACATTTTAAATAATAAAATAAACATTTGAAAAGTGTTGAGAATTTCTGTCCATGCTACGCTCGGGGAACTCACTGTAGTCGTCTGTAGAGCTTTCCTGGTTCAGTTCCCAGACTTGGATCAGTTGCAGCACGAATTTCCCCATCTTTCAGATTACTGATTGATAAAGTCTACTAGTGCCAAAGAAATCTAAGAAAGAAAAAAAACATATACTGTGGTTTGTGTGGGGGTGATTCCCAATATTCCATGTGGTGATGGCAGCATCATGCTGTGTTGTACTGCTTCTGTGGGGAAAGGGAAGCTGGTTGGATGTGAAGATGGATGAAACCAGATACAGAACACTCCTGGAAGAAATAGCTGTTAAGTGCTGCAAAACACCTGAGACTTAACTGGACTTGCATTTAGAGCTCCGATTAAATGTTTTAGATCAATTCCTATTGTGCTTCTAAAGTAGTCCAAAGCCCAGAGGTAAATGTACTTTTTTATTTATTTACTGACCATCTCTGTTAAGTCTGACTGAACTTGGGTTATTTTGCAAACAATAATCAAAAAAGAAATTAAAATATTTCAATTAGATTTCTCAGGCTGGTAGACAATGGCCAATGATTGTTTTTCTATACTGACTACATACAAATATATCACACACGTCCAAGATTTTTATTTGGAAACAGATGTGGAAACAATCTATTTACTTTGTGCTGGTCTGCCACATAAACTCCCAATAAAATAGATTATGGTTTTAATAACTTAAGCAATTTGCAAGTACATCTAAAAAAAATGTAATGTTGTGAAGAAGTGTTGTGTAGTGTAATATAATATTTTTTGGAGGACTTACACAAAATAATATATAATGCTTTATTTATTTCAAACAAACCTTACATTTAGATGTATAGATATGTAGATTACTGCACATAGTGACAAATTGCAAGCCTTTCATTTCCTATTTTTGATATTTGTGGCTTACGCATCATGAAGCTTTTTGTTTATGTGGCACTTAAAATCCACAATTTATCAGATTTCCACGCGTTTTCCGGGACACGTGCAACCCTTGTCACCCACTCTCTCGGCCACGCTCGCTTTGCAAATGGATCTCTGCAGGTAGATGCTGTAAATTTGATGAGATAGACCAGGGGATCGCTTCACTAACAACTGATCAAACATCAGATTATCCCTTTCCTGGAGCCTGCGGGAGCTGCACACACGCTAACCTGTGACAGCTCAGCCGGAGTCAACCTGGACGTGTCCGGGGGGCGGGGGAGTGGGGGTTCCTGCAGCTTATCTGCACTTCCGTGGAGATTTACGTCACGTTGATGGGAGTAACTGATAGAGATCTCTTGCCGAAGGAAATCCTCTGTTCATCTCTCTCTGTAAAAATATGCATGTATGAATGAGTTTGCAAACATGTACAAAAAAAAACACTCATTAGTCATTTGTCGGTTTCAGAAAGTAGAACCCGAATCATTGTTTCTTCGTGAATCATATTAACTATATTCAGTTTCTCTGTGTGTTCCTGTTTTTTTGCTTTTAATATGCAATGGTTATCTTTTTATTAAAGACACGTTAGATGTGCTGTCCTTTCTGAGGAAGGAAGCCTGAATTTTCTTATTTGAACACGTTATTGATAAATAGTTCTCTACCCTTTTTAAATGGTAATTTACTTACACGGATATCTTTTTTTTTTGTTGTTGTAATTTCTCCTTCAGTAATTTTACCCAACAAAGGAAACAAGTAGTAGACAAAAAAGTAAAAATCAATAAACAGACGAATCATGGTTGAGATATATTTTTTAAAAATCCACCTGAGAGGACCTGAGAAATGCTCCAGCCTTCAGTGGATCATGTAGTGTGTGTGAAGTTTTCAACTAATAGCTCTTGTGTGTCTTCTGTATAATCGCCGTCTTTTTTTCAAAGCTGTAATAGAATTGAAGGGGATGAAGCCTGTTTCTGTGGCTGCCCGATTGATTCATAGGTCAAACTTAAGTTCCCTAGAAATAATGAGACAGGCAATTAGGAGGAGTTGCACTGAAATTGACCTAAAGCCTTTTGTGTTTTTTTTTTTGTTTTTTTTTGCTGTATCAAAAATATGACACAAGATGTGATGCAATATAGGATGTATTGTAAGAAATATGTACTCACACCCATTTTTTCTTGTGTGTTACTTTATTTTATACCTATGAAATTTGTCACACAAGAAAAATCCTGGATTTTTTTTCAGCTGTGTTAACTGTGACAATTTAAGGCAGATTTAATTTTTTTTTTTTTCTGTGAAGCTCTCTGCCAATGCATGAGGTCCTCCAAAACTGCAATTACCAATAAAAACTAACAAAGGAAGGAAGAAAAAACAGGTAAAGGAAAGAGAATGGAAAAAATAATTGATTTTAGGGTCGAAATAAGGAAGATAATGGAGAGACGAAGTTAGTTTAAAAAAAAAAAAAAGAAGGAAGGTAAGTCGGACCTAAGGCTTGGAAGACACTTAAAGGAAATCTTCAAATAACTAGCAGACTGAATCACATATTTACCCATCTTTGATTCAGTCAAAGATTGAATCAACAGAGACTTGAGGTTAAGTCGCTGTTGGAGACTTAACCTTAATGACAAACGTCGTCTGCATTTTATCCAGATGAAACCTCCACAGACTGAATCCCTTACCGGCAGCAGACAGTGCAGCCCTCAGATCCCATAATGCTTGGCCTCGTGCGGACATTCTTGGAGGGTCTGTGAGAGATATATACAGCTGAAAAACATCCGTGCCATTTACTCCGTGCCATCTGCCGAACACATGTGAGCCTACGGGCTTCGAAAAGTAGCCTGAAGCTCAAAAAGTTCCCTCAAACTTCCGCCCGTCTGATAGGAACAGAAATGAAGAGACGTTTAATAGATTTAATAGATAATCCGCATGAGTGAGAAGATAAACAGGCTTCCTGTTCCTGTTCCTCAGTTCCTATATTAAGATGCAGGTTTGTTCTCAGATGGCCTCGTGTTAGAAGCTCAGTTTATCGTAAACCTGCAAGTTGCTCTGCATCATTTTGGCTCTGCTCCTTTTTATTACACCCGCTCTGACAAGGTAAAAACCCCAATCACATTTGTGTATTATAAACTGCAGACAATGACGTTTGGCATCACTGCGAGCCTTTTTGACAGACTGATTTCTGTGTTTGCTCTTTTGAGCTGAAATAACTCTCTGGCAGTCTCCACATGGCGGCAGGGGGACGCCAGGGGGGCCGAGGCCCACTCTGCTTTGTGCGAGGTGTTGCTGGCCCAACATGTGCGACCCGCAATCGAAGATGACAGGGTGACTGTTGTCTGCCACCAGATCCTGTGTGTATCTGTGTGTATTTGGGGGTGTTTATGGCTGCTTTGCGTGCAGATTCGTCCTCAGCTGAGTCGCCCCCCACTACCCCCAATCGCCCAGATCATCAGCTGTGGCCACATGGATCTCCTGCGGCAGGAGCACTTTTTGACTGATTTGATTTGATATTTTAGCCATCCTGCATCAGGATTAAAACGTGTCGCTGACATGCTTTTAGGTTGGTTGTTTTTTTTTGTTGGGGTTTTTTTTTGCAGTAAATTTAAAGATCTTCATAACTATTAAAAAAGATTTAATTTACAGAAGTAGGTTTATTGTAGTGAAAACGCGCTCCCAGAGCCAAACCTGCTTGCACCAAAACACAGTTCTGGTCACATACCTGCACCTTTGACTCTTTCTTTACACCACTGTAAACACACAGATAATCCCTCAAGTCCTCTGCCAATACAAAACCTCCCTAAAGTAGGAGAAACGTTGCCTCGGCAGAGAGCCTAAGGAAGTTGTTGGTAAAAACTGTGTTTGATTACAAGATGCTGACATTCCATAATGGTCTTTTTGGCTGTAATCATGCAGAAGGTGGGTATGATGTTTGCAGGAAGGGGAAATTAGGCGGCCACATTGTTGCTTTTATTGCATTTCCCACCCCTGACTTTTACAACCACATGCAAAAATACTCTTTGCCCTAATGTACCTACTTACTTCCTTGAACCGTAATTTATTTTATTGGGGTTTTATGTGATAGAACGACATGAAACTCCTCGCTAACCATAATTGGTATTTTGGGAGACAAATAAGTCTTGTTTTTCTGCTTTGTTTTGTTTTTTATTATTATTGTTGTTTTTAAGTCTTGACTAATAAAAATCTGAAAACTGTGAAGTGTATTTATATGCTGCCTCATCTACGCCATTATATCTAATTACAATCCAGTGCATTTGTTTGCCATTATTCTCGCCATACACATAACCGCTCTGGGAAGACTTGAGAGGGTTGCTAGAGAACATTAGATGACAAACAAGATTATGGAGACCAAGGAACACAGCTGACACTTAAAGGATAAATTGTGGAGACCTTTTATGGCAGGATGCAGTTCTAAAACAATATCCTAAACGATGAGCGACTAACTCGAGTTGGGTTCTGTCCATCACCAGGAAATTGAGAGAGTATGGCACAACTGCAAACCTCTGGAGGGGATCCAGAAATCCACAGCACAACTTTCAGAGTCTGTGCCAAAAACATAAACAGGGAAGCTGCTCAGATTTGTCAGGAAGAATGACGGAGCTAAATACGGGGTGAAGCTGTTTCCGCTCCAGGCGTGAAAAGGTTCTTACTGTCACGCCTTAAGAGACTTGTGATATTGCGGGAACAGTAGAGTTTAGATTGGGCCTAAAGAAATCCAACCCGACCCTGAACTAGCCTGATCCGACCCGACTGATTAACTTTAATTATAGGCCCGAAGTAAACCCTACATATAGACCACCATTTAAGTAAGCAGTGTTACTTCTCCCGCTTTTAGCTTTTGCTTAACGTCTCCCAACTCAGTCTTGTTGCTTGTTTTCACCACAGGGTGAGTCAAGTGCAAATTATCTGGGACGTGTGATTGGAAGGATATTATCTCCGCCGCTGCTTGAGCGTTTGTTGCAGTCTGCATCCTACTTACATTACGTCCTCAACTCGCTATAATAAGTAGATTAACGCAAATTAATGTGGTATTGCAGTCTTGTCAAACACACTTCAGAAGGCCCACCTGGACCCGATCATCACGCAAATAATTCTTGCAAAGCCCGGCCCAAATTTCAGCTACAAATCTAAGCTTTAAGGAACGGACGGTTCTACAGAACCTCGACTCTGGGAACCGAGTAGAAATACTCTTTAAACGTTTCATTTTTGATTCGTTGAGAATCGTAAAAACAGAAGCACGTCTGTTACTCCTGTCTTTTCGGTGACGCAGGCCCATTCGGACAAATTCGTTGAGGAGCACGAGTTTATTATTTACCTATTTGTAAGTGAAACCACACCGTAGCTTGAACTTCTTTTAGAAAACCAGCAGTGATACCCAGTCTTCGCAAAGTCTAGCGGAGACCAGTAGAAAAGGCAACTGCTGGCCAGGTCTTCAGAAGTCCCCCATGGAGCTGAGCAGAACAGAGGGAGAGGGAGCTGCGGAGGGCCAGAGGTTGAACAAGCCTTGCGTTTGAAGTCTTCCTCCCCGACTGCCCCGCAGACGTTACCCCAGGCTGGGCTCTTCTCGGGGGGTCCCGCCTGAGTGTTACCCAACCAGGCCGGCAGCTGTCGGATGGCTTCTCCTCCCTGCTTATCTGTCTCGCCTGTCTCGTCTTTATGTACCAGTGTTGTGTAACCAACCTCAGCACCTGGAGGTGTCCTAAATCATTAAAATGCCGAAAATATCCACATCCAACGGTTTAAATGTGAAAGTTTTTTCTTTTCTTTTTCAGTAGGCAACCAGTCTTGTTAGAATTAATCCTTTAATTTTTGTTATTGTAGTTTTAAACCCATACGTGAAGTCTGGATATTAACGAGGTTGCGCAACTGTCAGTGCGTATTATTTATGGAGATATTGACAGCTGCGTGACTGTTCTGGAAAAATTGGGACAAAGAGGTGTTTTCATCTCTGTATTCTGTTGAACATCCTTCCAGTTCAAAAGCACGATTAAAAACAAGCCAAAAAAAAGAAGTTTGGAGATGAAACTAAACATTTGACAGACATCAAACCGCAGCTGAGCGAAGTGATCCAAGAATTTGGCTCGCGGGAGCATTCATCTGTTGCTGCTACGCGCCGAGCCAGTCTGCAAACTCCTTTAGGCCCCGATTCAAAACATTACTGAGAATAGTCACTGCGGAGCGCCACTTAAAGCTGCAGCTGGAAGATCCAACTTTCCATAAATGCTTAACAAGGCCTGGACTTTATCGTCCCATCACCACCCTGTTCCCGCCTCAGAGTGAGGACAAAGTGAAGCGTCCACCGAGTGATCCATCACTCCCGCCTGTCTTCCCGCGTGCCCTCCTCAGGAAACACCTTTCAGACCGAGAGATTAGAGGGTGACTGGAGAGGAGAGGAGTAGTGAAAGAATGATGGAGGAGGAAGAAGAACGGGTAAACGACTGGAGAGGGATGACGGGAAAGGGGGAGACTGGACAGAAACTGATTAAGTGGGCATCCCGAAGATTGATGAGCAGAAGAAATGAGAAAATAGAGGATAGGCATGATGGGTTTTTCTTTTCTTTTTTTTCTTCTTCCTTTTTTTTTGCACGCTACAGGAAGAGATGACCTATGGGGAGAGAATAAACATGAACTTGGCCATTAAAGGATGTGATGATAGCTTTAAGTGGCCCTTTGGAACGTCAGTTTGTCTATAAAGTGTGGACACGCTGTGGAGCAAAACATCCACAGTATCGAATGTCTTTTTTTTTTTTTACTTCTGTACAATATATATGATAAATGACACAATAAAGTGGCTAATATTTAGTATATAGTGATGGATATTTAGTCTGAATTTTTTAAATATTAACTTTTTCTCATATATTGCTTAGTGTTCAGTATGTTGCGCCAGTTTGTCCATTTCCTTCAGTATGGTAATGCTTCTAAATAAAAGTATCTGAAAAGTGTGGCTTGCATTACCTTTCAGTCCCATTTTTATCCTTGTCCTAATCAGATCCATAAGTCGCCTGATTAGGAAGAAGACTCAGTCTTTTGTTTGAATTTAATCTCAGTATAAAACCAGCTGAGGTTTGTTGGTGTTGGAAAACCAAGAGACACTGCAGATGGATCAGAGATTTAAAAAAAATAAAAATAAAAAAATAATTAGAATGGACTAAAGATGGGACACGACATGAAACCGTATTACAAACTTTGGATTCAAAGTTCATGTGTTGTTTGGACATATATTTTTTTATTATTATTTTGTTTTGTTTTTAACATGGCATCTCTTGAATTATTAAAAATATGTGCAGAATTATCAGACTCCTCTGTTCCTGACTGTATAGAGCAAATCCATCAGCTGCTTCAGATTAAATTCAATGTAATGTTGCATATCTAAAAACTGGATTCTAGAAATTATATCACAAAAAACCATCACATAGTTAGTAAAAAATAAATAATAAATAAAATAAAGCCACTTTGATTAACAATTCTAAAACTATATTTTAACTATAATTTCATTGTGAATTTTAGATGTGTATTTAATGTGTACCACTCTTTCCCATGTTGTTTATAAACCTGCCAGTCATGTGTGATTCCTCACGGCAACCTAAGGTGCTAGATTCATTATCACATTCCTGTTAAGAGGAACAAGATGTTTGGCAGTGGCCTTGCTGTCCTCAGTGCCATCAGGCTGCACGTGTGATTTCCCACACGTGCAAATTTGGTGTGGCTAAAGGTCTGTAAAGCAATCACACCTTTCTTAACTCATCACCTCCGTGGGAGGCATCAGCCAGCCGGGCTGCTACCAACCGCTCTTTGTAGTGTCTCTGGCTCATTACCTTAATGTCATTTGATCCTGAGTGATAGTCCGCTTTGCTGAAAAGGTCCCCCAGATAAGGACCACATATTAATATGTTTTTCTTTTTTTTTTTCAAACCCTCTGCTTTATCTTTCCCACCCGCCCAAGCGAAAACGTGTGAGATCTGTCACCTGTAGGGAGATCACCTTTTCTCCTGCAAACTCGCCTCGGTTTTCACTCCTCAAAGGTTTATAATCCGGCTTTGTTTCTTAATCGGCATTATGCGACTCTCGTTTCATTGTAACTGACCTCACGTCGCAAAAAAAAAAAAAAAAAGTCGCAGGTTTATCTTCAAAGCCTTTGCGATCACCGACCTTTGCAACCCCGAGTATTCCTTTGAGTTCTTTAAATGTAATCCATTTTAATGCGACGCTGTCAGTCTTATGCCAAACTGTTGTGCCAAATCATGACACCAATTTGTATAAATCTGTCAGATATCTTGTTCCACCCCTAAATTCCAATAAAATGCATGAATTGGATTTCAATAAAGCAACATCCAGTGCTGTCAGTCCTATTTGAAAATGTGCAAGACGATCTTCTTTATTAAAAGAAAGAAAAACGCTTGATATGGGATACACATCTTGTGGTTAAAAACTTAATAGTCATTCATCACAGACAGATTACGCTATGACAGTAATTGCTAGGTAACATGTTTAGGCTCAGAGGCATAAAAACAGCGGATATATTAAGTGCAAACGCGCTAAGTTGCTAAACAATGACCACTATTGTTGGTTGTTAATAGGCTTCTTGGTTGATTTGCTGACTTCATAAAATGAGATTACAAGGACGGGTTTTTGTGCTGTCTCAGGTTCCTCCAGAACCCATATCAGCAGCTATCCGTACAGAAAACCAAAGTGTTTAGGAGTAGTTAACTGGTCATTTATTGTCCCATGTCCGTACCCCTCTGCCTGCGTCTGGATTTATGGAGATGAGGTTTGCGACCGGGGAATGTTTTCCTATCCGTCTCTGCCCCGCAACCACCTCCCACTCATCTGGACTTCAACTCATTCTCGGGCCTTCGACATCAGACATTCTGAAGGCCCAAAAGCGTCGGTCCCATCGGGGGTAGACACAAGTTACGACTCGGGTGTCATGTGTTAACACCCCATTGTGTCTGCGTGCCTTGAACTTTATCGTCATTATCCCATAAAAGCTCTGCTGCAAACAAAGTCACAAGTGACAACTTGCACTCTGATTTGCATGCAGATTCATCCCAGCCGCTTAGCATTTAGGAGTAATAAGGGAAGATTAAGTAAACTGCATAAATGTGAGAGGAAGGAAACACAGGAAGAGGCGAAAAGGTCAGTGCAGCTGAGTCACTGTGAGGCAAATATCTTTTCCTGATTATGATCTGGTGATGCAGCAAGTTTAATGCATGATATTTTTTCTGGAATTTGTAGGTTTAGGTTCATCTGTCACACGAACAGCCAATAAACATGAAAATAAGGGTAACAGTAAGCTGCTGACTTACTGATTGCATCACTTTCCCTCTCAACTATTCACAAACCAAATGACAAAAAGTTGAATATATTTTATTTATTTATTTGTCAAGCAGCAAATAAAAATGGTCTATTCAAGACTCCTTCTGCCGTGGTTATTATTTATTGTCTTTGTCTTTGTCTGATCTTTTGGAGCACATTTTTTATTGAACTGTTTTTGATGGGGGGTTTTTTCAGTTTTTTTGTGTGACATTCATTCAGGAAAAAAATGCCTTCAGCTTCTTTGCATTAAATGATTTTTTTGTAATTCTGTGCATAACTTTCCTGACTTTACTGGAAAGCAAAATTTTTCATTGCCTTTGTAATTACATTTTTCTCATATTTCCATCTCTTGGTGTTTAATTGTTCTACCCCTCATCTACAGAAGCTAATATACAACAAAATAGCATCGGGTTGCATTGTGTTTTGGTACTTTCGCTTGCCAAGGTGTTTACTTTTGAATATTCTAGATAGGCTCTATAAAACATGTCCACAAATAATTATCACTTTCTAGAGAAAGTGATAATAAAGGTTTTCGCCTATTTGTGAATATTGAATCAAAATAGCTAGGGGTTCACTGTAACGTTAAAACACTTTAAGCCGGACATTTAAGGGTTTATAATGCCAATTCGAATTTAATAAGTAGGAAAATGTTAACGGTTCTGAGTGAATTTGTTTTACCATGTACAAACACCAAGGTTTCTAAACCAAGGGTTTGTTTTGTGTCGTTCTTGAACATTTGAATTTAATATTTCTAATAGAGAAAACATTCAACTCCAGCCTTGTTGTTTTCGGTATTGTCCTGTAAAAGCTCTATATTAAGAAATATTTTAGAAAAAACTGAAGGTGATGAAGTGTGCATTGCAGACTAAAAAGCCACAATCCTTTGCCTTTCCTCTACATCACAATAAAGAAAAGAACCACATATGTAGTTCAAAGGAAAGTAATTAATGCCCAGTGAATTTCCAACAATGAGGTAATGACTTTATCAGGATGGTTTTATTTGTAACAAATCCAACATAGTTACTGAATAAACATTTATTTTGGAGACCTGCTTTTCCCCGATAGACGACATCTCATCATGCCTTCGCTTTTCAATGAACTCCGGGGTCATTAGTTATTTTCTCTTTCTTTTCTGAGCTCTTTGATTCTTGCCGTCATTCCCACATTTGCTTTTTTTCCTCCGGTCTAATGAGTAAACACGGGACTACGTGAGCCTACACGAGGGCCGTGAAACACGACATGGCTCGAATATCGGACGACTCCGACGGTGTGAATTAAGTCCGTTTGATTTACAAGAGAACAGGGGACTGGTGGTGGTTGCAGTGTTTGTCGGAGGGTGGGATCTACAGGCATACAAGGCCACAAGGTCCTCCATTAGTACCTTGACCTCTGTCTAATGGAAATAACCACGACATAGGTGCGGTGAGACGAGATGAAGGGTTAGTCTGCTTTTTTCTTTTTTTTTTTTTCACCTTTGAGTGTCTGTTTTTTGCATTTTCGCCGCAGAAATAAGAAACCCAAAGGCGATCATTTGTCAGCTGCATGCTGTGTCCGAGACTTAATGGATCCCACACTCAGTCCTGTCTCCGCTCCTGCTTTTACAATTCCTCCTCACTGTTTTACTGACCGTTATCTAATTACCTCTGTCTTAATCGCATGTTAAAGCGCAGCGCCGTCTCGGTGTTTACTGTCTTGTTTGCCATGCTGTAAAAATGTGTGAGGTGGCTCGTAAAGACCTGTCTGCTCGCTCCGGTTTGCTGGATAAAAATCGCAGTGTGACTGGTAAATAATGAATTTCAGCTAACGCGCTCCGCGTTCGCGTGACAGCTCTCGAGTGCACGCAGACGTGTCGAGCATGGAAGAAACTCCTGCCTCCCATAAGCAGTTTAACTAGCACATTCAAAGCTCCTATCCTTTTAATCAAATTATGTGCAATTTTCTGAGATTTAGTTCACTTCCCGTGCCAGCCAGAAGGAGATCATGTCATGCTGCTTTTACTCTCTACTCAAGGCCCACCCAGTCACTGTCAATCTGTGATTCCTTAACATGTCAGCGACTCCGTCTGGCCTTGGATCACGCTGCTGTTTGCAGGCAGAATACCTAGCAGTGCTTTTTTTTTTTTTTTTTTTTTTTTTTTTTTAGCCCTTACAGATTTATCCCTGTTGTTTATGAACACTTTGTGACAACCTTTGCCTACTTTAATATAACTAAGCGATGGCAGGCTTAAAGCATTTCCTCATTACTATCCATCCTTAGGCCTAGCTGACCTGATCATGATAACTCGACTCAAGATGTTCTAGCCACCGAAGTTTTCCTATTGATATAAGCATGCTGGAATTTATTGTTTTTAGTAAACACGCTTTAAGCATAATTTGTATCTGCACTTCACGCTATCAGTTACCAAAGAAACACGCTGGAGTTTTCATAACACTTCAAGGGCCTTGACACGGTGGGTCTCAGTCTCTCCCATCAAATTCCTATAGAAGATGAAATGTCTCTGCATGTCTTATGAGCCTGGAGAGCATGCTGGGTAATGAAAACCACTCATAGGTTCTGGGGGGATTCATTGCAAATTACAACACAGCAAGTTTTACAGGCGTGTCCCTTGTGCATGCTAAGTGATCAAAACACACACACAAAAAAAAACGGAGCTAAGGGAGCCACAAGGGAGAGAAACGAGAAGTATGGGATGTAAAATGCTGTCTGTGTGTCCTCTCTTCTTACCAGATACCTTTGTCCACTAGACACCCAGTCTAGGGCACAGTGATGTGTCTAACTCCAAAAAATATATATAAAGGTCATGATGGAGGGTTGCAGGTTATTGCATGCAGCTGGTAGTCGTCACTGTAAGCTTAGCCTGACTTTGATGGCACTAACCCTAACAAATACAACCTTCCTGAGTTTCTCTTTATTTTTTTCTGACTCTTTTGAGTCTATCTTGTAAATCTTAACAAAAACTGATTTTGTTAGCCTAAAGTTTAAACTTAAATTATCCTGCAATTCCAAAAGGTTCTTAAAAAGTCAGCAGCTACAGTGCTATTCTTGATATGCAAACTCGGAGAAAATGCTAACTTGGAACAAATTTTGCTCAAGGTGTTAATCAAAGGTCATATGGGTTGAATCACATTAAGCATTACTGTAAAGGCTACTGCTTTCTTCCCCCCCAATCCGCTCCTCAGCAAATCCACTGTTACAAACTGTTTCTCTTGCCTATCCATTGCCAGGGCTCCCCATTGATATTTGTGTGCAGATATAAAACACACAACAGACAAAGAACCCTGTAGTAAGACCGGGGTGCTGGCCATTTTCCCGCATTTGTACTTTTGTTTCAATCATTGTTCCATAGCAAACATCTGAGGACATGAAGTGCGGCTTTCTGCATAATTTTATACCTGCAAGGGGGATGCTTTGTACCAACTTTCAGAACAGACTTTTTTGATTAATTTTCCAATATCTGTTCATAGTCTGTTTTATGGAACTGTGGTTATGTGATTCCAATAAGCAATATCTACCACCAACAGGGCTTTTAGACAGTTTTTGGTTTGGACAAATATAATAGTCATTTTTCACAAGACTGAAAAATGGTACAAAATAACACGTAGATACAAAATGGTGGCACAATTTGATAAAGGTGATATTTTGACCTTGACAAATTTGGTGTGCGAAGAGTTTATCCCAGCTGGATAATTCATCCTTTTTTTTCTCTTTCATTTCACTTATTGCCATCCTTTGAACAATTGTGAAAGTTGTATGTCCATAGCGGTACGCTGTTAAGCAACTGAACTAAAAATTATTTAAACTTATTGTTAAAGCATTAGGTACCATTGATATTTGACCACCGGAATGATACCATTTGAGAGCTGTTGCAGTATTTCATATCTGTACAAACTGGGCTTTTAGACATTGACTTTCCTTAAAGCATTTACTGCAGAAAAAAAAAAATTATATTTACTTTGACTGTGAAATAATATCCCCATCTATCTTATTTAGATCCCCACAAACTACTACACATCCAATCCGCGGCACACTGACCCGCAGCCAGACGGTGGAGCTTGCCCTTTTTAATTCAATATGAGAAAAAATGATCAGTAAATGAGCGATTATATGACACACGCCATTTTATCTCTGCCGCAACAAGGAAAAACAGAAAAGGGGCCCAGAAACTGGCAAGCAGAGAAGAGAAATGGAGCACCCCCTGGGGCTGATCAATATCTCTGGGTTGATAAGAGGACAAGTGTCTGAAGGCTGGCCTTTCTTCCTGAAGCTTTCTGTACCTCCCACAGGGCAATCTGAGTCCAATTGTTCAGGATTATTGAAGCTTCTCCCTCTGGCATTGAAAAGTGGATCTCTTCAGGTGGGTATGGTGTGCTGTAACATTGCCTCAGAAGCACTGGGAGACTCTGACTGGCATAAGTCCCAACCTCAAAAACCGTTTCATAACTTTCCTCGACCTCTCAGCGTTTCCTGATATTGAACTCTTTCGATGACTCACAGGCAGGGTAATCTTCTTGAAGCCATGTGATTTTCTGTTCATCATCCATACAAGATTTGCAGGCTAATAATGAAATTGCTTCGGGTCATTTGAGTCATATTAGGATAGTCCGCCCAGTCACTCGCATTGCGTATAATGGGTGGTTTCACGTGAAGATCCAAGAGGTAATTTTTTGGGAAATATTTCAGCTTAGTCAGTGGATGCATGCTGGTGATTCACTGACCTGTGTGTTTTCTCCTCATTCTCCATATCATCTTAGGCATTTTTCTCCATCGCTAATGCCTTTCTCATTCCCCTTATCTTTTCCCCCAAGAGATATTTGGATGCTTATTCATCAGCAAAACTAAAAATAGATGAACAGGCAGACAGTTGCTCCCCATAACTTCCTCTGTTGAGCTCTCTTCTCAAGTACAATGTGTCATCGTCTCTTTAAGGGAAAGTGTAAATGACCAACTTTCTCTGCTTGATCAGAGACTCTGTCATCCAAAGTATTTTTCATTATTGCAGTCCTAAGCTGCTTAATGTTTTAAGGGCAAAGTTCAGATTTAAATGCCAAATGATAAAACTCAGACAATCTAGTTTTTCTTAAAGTGCATACGTTTTTATCAAGACTAATGAAATACTGACCAGTAGAGGTTTTTTTTTCCAAGTTTTTATTTCTTCCCCTGAAATGCAAATATAATAATATAGGCAGGACTTGTGAACCTATAATGTTTTTATTAACCTGCAACTCATTCACAGAGGGTTTTTTTTTTTGAAAGGGTTTTTTTCCCTCCATTTTATCTAAATATGAGTTTTTTCATTCATTTAAATTGAAATGTGAAACAGATATGTGGATTAATTAATTACACACACATAATGTGTTATTTAATTTTTTATATATTTGATGTTAATGGCTTACAGCTGATGAAAATCCAAAAGTCAGTTTCTCATAAACTGTAAAGAAATAAAAATAAAAAAAATTCAGATCAATACAAAAGGTTTATGACAAAGCTTTCACTGGCATATTTTTGACTTAACAATTGGTTAGCAAATCGATACACCCTCTACTAGGAGAGTAAGCCCCAAAGGAGATTGCAAAAGATGTTGGATGTTAAATGCTGTATAAACGTTTATTAAAAATAAAGCTAAGCAGAAGGAATAGGAGCCATACAATAAATTCTAGAAGAAAGATGGTTAACCATGGCTAAAAGAAAATGGTGAGGCTAAGCCAATTGAAGTATTTAAAGGAAATTCACAAGGTGTAGGCTGTGGCTGTTGAAATGACCAAATCTACAGAAGTACAAAATAGCAAAATGACCAACACCTGCCGAAATATATCTCTCTTCTCACGAATAGCTCCTTAAACAGTTTTTGATATCTTGACATCAATCTTAAACACCACACTGATCCTGAAAATAACAAGCTTCATGCACTGCTACACAGTAATACTGTCCAATAGCAGCCTTAAGTAACACTTCATTATTTATGCTTATTAGTACTTACCCAGTATAATTGCTAACAGGTTTTAGCAGTTAAGCTTGCTTCATGTTTTATTTTTTGATATCATTTGATAGGAATGTGATGTTATCAGTTTCCCTGACAAACTTATATTGTGACAAAGTACTGTACCGGTGTTATCATAGAGGCCGCTTGTGTCTGCTTATTCTCTGGACTTCGGTGCTGACAAGGCAGCAGTGCAGTACGCTGAGGTGCTCCTGCCCCTCGCCCTCTGCCCATGTGTTTTGTATTACACCCTAGGAGGTGCCATGCTCAGCAGCTTAGTGGTGGGAGGGGGATAAAGCACTCCTCACTGGCCCAAATGACGCATGACATGGCATTACGCCCCAGGCCCTTATTTATGGCTTCCCATGTCAGCAAAGACTTGCTCCCCTGGGGGGCCCCGCAACCCTTACCCCCCTAACCTAACTCAAGCCGCCTTTAGTGCTCACATTATGCCTGGGAGATACACAAAAGAAAACATTACACTCTTAGGAGTTACGACCACCACGATGTGTAGTTGGGCCCAGCTTAACTAAGAGGTGCGCAGGAATCAAGCTGAATTCCTTTTAATTTATTTAGCAACTGAAGCTTTTGGACTTGCTGCTCTGTTGCACAAGAAATGTCCCGCCAAAGATCAAGTGCTACTTCAGAGGAATTAACGTCATGTCAAGCTGCAGCTCGGCTACCGCCGAGCGCACACTGCTTCTTTATCCGTGCCTCTGATGTGGAAGAGGATGTGAAATCTGGAGAGAGAGTGAGGAAGAGATTTGAAGAGAGGATCCGAATACATTTTCTCTGTAGTTACTCAAGAATCCATGTACACATCACACTGTATTAACAAATGGACATGTACACTGCCGGCACTCATGCGCACGCAGGTGTTCTCCGTGAGCTGTCCGGGAATGTTCCAGTGATCCTTGTCCAAGGTTTTGATGTGGGCAGAGGGAGAAGAAAAGAATTTCGAGCACATGATAGCCAAGTGGTGGAAAAAGCTAAGGTGACTGGAAAAGCTAAAGACCCTGAACTGGAGATGGTTACAACTGAGAAAGAGGGGGGACTCTTCTATCAAGCTCTAGGAAACAAACCACAGAGAAAGATGTGATGTGGATGCCATGGAAATATCAGGGTTAGCACTGGACAAAAAGATAGCTGGGGTTTTCTCCTCCCTTGTATGCTCATGTTACTTTGGAGCTTTGAGGCGTAAGCGCTAAAGAGAGGGTACTGTCAAGGGTTTATGTGGCCTTTTGAAAACAAGACAAGCCCTTTCCAGAATAATATATCCAGCCTCAGAACTTTTGCAACAACAGAGTGCTCATTTTTCCGTCCTCCCAGGTCCAGCCTGTAAAACGCCCTGTTTGAAATCCACTCTGGTCATTGTTTAGTCTAGTGAATGTCCTTAGATCATCCTCGTAAGCAGCTGCCCAGCATCCCCTTCATGTTCCTGCTTCACAGCAGTTCAAAAGCAGCCACCCAGTGTCAGTCAAACTCCTTTTCATATTATTAAGATCTTACATGGCTTGTTTCTAGCTGAGCTGATTGCTTTGTTTGAGTAATAGTCCATTTCCTGCTTTAGTAGAGGTGTTTTGTCTATAAAACATGTGGTTCCTACTTTATAGCCATAGTAGAGAGAAATGGTCCCGAATTAAAGCCTTTGAACTATTTACAAGGTGCACTTTATCAGGTGTTCAGCTGTGTATTAACACAAATAGCACAAAATGGCATGGCAGCAACTTGTTTAGGGATTTGGACATAATGAAGACGAGTTGCTCAAGTTCATATGAATGGAGGAGAAACAGATTAAAGTGACTTTAAACGTGGCATAGTTGTTTGTGCAACCGAGACTGATTGAGTATTTTAGAAACTGCTGAAATCTACTTATATTTTTATGTTGAGCCATGGAAGAAGTGAATAAGCAAGCTAGTACCAATTACCACTCTTTGGAACCATCTCTGAATACACACATGATGAGTTTTGAAGAGCTTTCATCTGGTATTCAACCTTACCAGGTTTTTTGTCAGGCTGAAATAAGTGGCACAACTTTTGACATAATTAGAACCGTTTCAACTATTTACTAAGTTATGATGTGCTGGTGATATTATTGGCTGCTCTCTGGTGGTGGTCATAGCTACAAAAGGCCAGATAATTATTTACTGTTTATCAAAGGACTTTTGGTCAGTCTCTTGTCCCACAAAGGCCTTCACTAAACTACTTCCAGTCTTACTTTATTGTCCAAGTCTCTTCATTAGTTCCATGGAACACAGTTCTCTAACAGTGAGAGCTGATACTGTGGTCCGATTTGTCAGGGTCAATGTGATCCAATGATCCATCATGTCTGTCAAGCTGATGCTGCAGACTCCTGAGGGACCAGGCCTTTGTTTAGCTTAGCCGCTGATGGAAGTCAAGCCTTTGTCAAGGAAACCATTAGGAACGCAGCAGGCCCAGAAAAATGAGCCGACCTTGTCACTCCACATCAGGAGACTGGCCATGGTCGCAGATCATTCTCAAACCTGACACATTTGACCACGGTTTGTCCAATCCTTTGAACTAGGAACTTTAAAATAGATGGAAAAGCTCACAGATGTAAGTAAATGTGAGGTTCTTTGAGTTCTCAGGTTAATGATGGGTGTTGAATTATGTAAGCACAAAGGAATGAGGTAGTCAATAAGGCAGCAATTAGCACTGTGCTAGTGGGAGATTGTTGTCTGTGCTACCAAAATGATAAGGTAATAATTACATCTAAGTTCTTGGGAAGAGGACATGATTAGGTACTGTAAACCAGCCCTTCAAGTCAGTAAGAGAAAACATAGCCTGTACATTCTTTATATTAGCTATAATATATATCAGTAGTATCTAAAATAGCATATGTCTTAAAGTGTCTTAAAGTGATCTTTCAAATCAGGTTAGTCTGAGGGCTTTTTTTGGAAAAATCCAGAAAAATTTCACACCTTCATTTCTTTTGGTTTACCTTCTAAACTGAGACCATTCTGGCAAGACAGTTTCCGTGGTGCTCATTTTTGTGTGCTATGACAAGAACTTACCCAGCACACAAGTCAGTGATTTGCCTTTTAGACATTAGATAAACTCAACATTACCAATAATCACAGTGGAAAGTGGCATCATAATCTTCTAATGTGGACACATAAATGGAGAGCAAGGAATTAGATGTTTTCAAGCCACATAAAAGTTTGCATAATATATGTCTTTTGTTTGGATCGCTTGACTTTTTTGTTTTTCCAAGTGGTCTGTTTACATTCCCACTGTAGGTGAAACAGACCAGAGTTCCACAGAACCGAAAACCACCTCGTTCTCATACTTGGTAGCAATGCGCTGCTACCACTACCACCAGGTGGCAGTAATGCACAAAGTCATTTTAAAGCGGCACTTCTCAAGCAAGGACTGTTTTGTCTGCATAAAACTTGTTCCTAAAAAAGCCAGCTCTTCTTGCTGTTGGGCAAGGTATTGATATTATTGATATTTAAGCTAATATTATTACAGTTTTTCTGATAGCTATGAATGAGCTTTTACTCCAGCATTTCTTTTCTTGCTTGCTGTTTTACACTCTAATTCAATTGGGAATAATTTGCTTATCTGGGATGTGCATTTCTAGAATAAAATACTTATTTTGAATAAGTATTCAAGTTCACTTTTGGATATTCATAACTTATTCTGCACACAAACAAAAATGCACGACGCACATATGTACGCCTTGCGCTTGAATTACACTATGCTAATTATTTTCGCTCACTTTGACAGCAAAATGTTTATTTAAATAGCTGGATAAAGATGTATAGCAGTCTACTTTATGTCACTCATTCCGAAGAATGAACGACACAAAATAAAAGGACTGACCAAGCAAAAAAAGAAAATTGGAATTTAGGATGAAGACATGCTGTAAATGTAGCCTTAGTGGCCAACAGACATATTTTTTTCTATTTTGTGCAACATATTCAAAGCCATTCCACTTCTTTTCCAATTTGCGCACCTCTCAGCACAAAGCATCCTCTAATCTTACCTTCCTTTTTCCTGACAGAGACGGAATACCTCCACCTTGCTCATCATGGTCTCAGACTAAACACAACCTATAGTGTTGATGCATCAATGAAGTGGCGTCCTCTAACGATGGCCAACCCTTCACATTAGAAAAATAATGATTATTTTTCATTGGCTGTCTTTCCTTGCAGACAGGCCCAAGTATTTGTCTTGGGCTGCGCGTCCTTCGCTGAGCTGCCGGGCCCTTATGCCTGCCTGTCGTATATCAGCAGCACTGCCACTGTCAGACCCCTGATTTATGGCTGTTTATCTCCGGCCCCGAACCCACTACCTCTCTCCCCCCCCCTACTTCAACAGATGGTCCCTGGCTGTTTACTCAGGGCCAAAACGCTTTCAAACTGATTGAATAAATACGACAAACAAGAAGTTTATGAGGAAGGTGTTTGTGATCACAGTGTACTGGTTACGGGAGAAAACTTTGTAAGATAGAATGCCAATCACAAGTCCCAATTTAAACTTCTTTCTTTGGGGGTTTTTCCATTAAATATACATGTGCAGCCATTTGTCCCAACCTGCTTTGGCATACTTTTTAATTCCCCAACATAATTTTTTTTTTTTTTTTGCTTTGATTTATGGTTATTAACAATGTAACTGTAAAAGCATTCGTTCATCTGTCATGTTCCATGTGGTTGTCGCTTTAAATCTCTTCCAAGTATATTCGGCTTCTAAATCTCGCTGGGTGTCAAAGCTTCACAGAAAAAAAACACACGTTGTGCCATAAATTGTCTGTTAAGAGTCTTGGTGGGGCTTCAGTCGATCTCTGGGCCTCAGGGGGTAAAAGCCTTAAGTAACCCTGACAGTATCAATTTTTCAAATCAGTCCAGCTATTATTGTTCTACATTATTTAGTACCTTAAAGTATCAAGTTTTTTTTTTTTTTTAATTGATTGATACAACGCAGATTTTGACCCTTGCACCTGCCAGTCATATTTTACCATTCCTGGTTTATGTTCTGTCTTGTGCAAAGAAGAAAAAAAGACTTTGAAAATATTTTCTGACACAAGCCAAGAGATAATGGTTAGCTGCATCCTCCCGTTCGTATTGCATTCCGTAGAGACGTTGATTTGGCATAAAAATATATGTTTCCACTTGACTGAAGCCCTAAAGATTACTTACTCCTTTAGTGCAGATGCCTTTAATACAAACTGGTTTTTGTGGAGATGTTTTATGGTATTCCTGTTGGGTGAATGAGTACACTGTGAATTGCAACCGATAGGATTTGGTTTACAAATGAATGTGGGCTGGTTTTATAATGAGATATACTTATTCAATCATTACCTCTCACTTATCTACTGAGCACCACCACTTGTGGTCTATCTCGGCTCTAATTAACAGTAACTGAATGTAATGTAATGGATGTAAGTTGTTACTGGGCTCTGGCATAAGAAAACACATGCAGCCATCAGATTTCAGCAAATTGATGCCATACACACACACACGCAAACACATAGATATATAGCTATAGATAGAGCGATATGCTGAAATCGATGCTCTCGATCTTTCAGACTGAATGAACCACTCAGATGGTTTCCCCACCCCCCTGTTAATATAAAACTCCATTAGATGCTGAAATAAAACATCAACATAGACTTTTATATTTCAGTTTGTACTGCACGACAGTAGAGGCACGACTCCTTCAGTACGACTTCTTTTCCTAAGATGCTTGGTAGCTGAAATGACTCCTGCCGGTTGTCTTGAGTCACAACTGAAGCACCGATACGCTGGACGTGATGTCATTCCCAGACCCAAATTCCAACTTACAAGGCAAAATAAAACAGAACATATATCCCCCCGTTACACAATCTGCCCACACATTTCTGACAGCGATGCAGAACACATCTGGAACGAATCTTCAGGTCGAAGGAGAGATCTGGTTAAGATTGAACAAAACCGATTGACAACTGAAGTTTTTGGTAGATGAAAGTGAGAAGAGTAGGTACGATCCTGGAGAGTTTTGTTCTCTCGATAAAAATGTTAACACTTTAACATGATGATGTGCTGTTAACAGAACAGCACATCATTTTCCTGTATTAGTCACCATCCTCTGTAACTGCCTTAAAATCGGACTTTTTGTGCACCACTTCGTACAATTAAAGCAGAACGAATCCATCTCACGTCACTAACAGTCCAGCTATCTTAAACAGGCTGTCAGAGGAAGGAAATTACTTCACTTTGTTTAAGATCCAAGCTTAGAAACATAGAAACCTTGTCGTTTGCGGGTTTTTTTTTTTTGTTATTCTGCAGCAGTGGATTGCTGGTAGTGATTATCTTTCAAATGCTTACACGTCACACATTTTAATCTAAACATCATCTCCAACATGTGAGGCTCAGACATGCAGTTTTCACACTAAAAGTTCCCCTTCTCCGCCACAAATTGGCCGTAATTACATCATTACACAATTAACAGCACTAACATTGTGCGCGCACGACGTGTTTATCCTCCCCGTCTGTTTGGCACAGTTGTGAGAATTTGCGGTTTTGATTTATAGGTGTTTAAGACCTGCCGCTTCTGGTTCCGCTGCGGCCACCGCAAATGCAGATGTCACTCAGATTGACTTAGGAAAATGGGGAGCAGCCAAAACACAAAGTGGAAATGTTCGCCCAATAATGCTGGATAAACAGTCAGGGGAGTGAAGCCAAAGACAACAGAGAGCGAAGGGAAAGTGTCCTGCTGGCATCAGGTTTCCCAGAGTTAAGTGTTATTTGAAAAGCAGCTGAAGGCTGACACTCACTCTCTTCCCACCCAGTCTTCGACTCCCCCACCCTTCCTACCTTCCCTACCTCCCAACTCACACGACCATCTGTTGTCCCCCCCTCCCCTCCTTCTCTTCTCAGGCTGCTCTAAGTGCCTTGAAACAGCTGTCGGAGCAGGGACTGGATCCAGTGGATGGCCCCATCAAGGTACGGTAGGACCAGAACCACAAGGTTGGGTAAGGGAGGGTAAGTGCTTGTCCGGAGATCAGAATGTGCGTCAGTTTAGTGATGTGCAAATCCTCAGGCGCTTCAGGTTGGCCTATCAGGAGCTCCCTTTCCACCCCCACAAACACACAAACACGCACACACACACATCTATCAGTTCCGCTCAACATTTTTCTTCAATTGGAAAGCAGCAGTAGGCGTATGTATTTTACATACACGCTTCTGTCAGAGGTTCATATTTTGCATAATGGCTATCTCCACTATGTCTCAATCATTTTGGACACAAGGGGCTTTTCTCCATGAGCCTCTCCTGTATCTACTTCACGACAAGGAAATGAGGAAAGGAAGTAGGAGGGATGACTGCAGGAAAGTGCGAATGCTGCAGTCAGGTTTTTTGGAAATTAGGAAGGAAGCCACTGTCAAGTGTTTCTGGAGTATTTTCATTGTAGGTGTGGCCCAGGAGAGCTGAGGCAAAAAAAGCAAGAAGAAACTGCAGTACTGTTGTGGCAGCCAAGCAGAGATGAGAGGGCAAATATGGCAACAATTCCCCCTAAGCACTACTTTTCTTTTTTTTTTTTTCCAGAAGTGACTTGCATTTGTATTCAACCCTATTTACTCTAATATCCCTAAATAAATCCAGGGACACCCAATGTCAGTAAACATCCAGCTGTCTTTGAAGGCCTCAAAGGTTTTCTAGATAACAGTTAGGCTCAAATTTTCTCCGACGAGAACAGGTATGTTGCGTAGACATAAGGCAACAGGGAATAAGTTACAAAACAAGGCAATTCCAGAGAAAATAAGAGTTTTCACAATACATTTATCTTGTGTAGAAGTTCACCTTTGGGCAGCACAATGTATGATGCAATGAATGGCTTGATCACGGATCTCCAACCATAGTCTTTGTGATCTCCTGGAATTCAAGTTTTAATTGTAGCCATACTCCAACACACCTGAATTACCTGACTTTAGCCAAACTTGATGGCACGGTGAAGAGCTAGTTCAATCATCTGGTTCAGGTGTGTTGGAGCTGGAACTTATCTAAAACAGGACAGTCGATCTCAACAGCTAGAGTTGGATACACCTGGTTTAGACCAAAGCATACTCGTGTGTCGCAATGGCTCAGTCAAATTCCCGGCCTAAATCCGAGGGAGAATCTTTGGGAAGACTTGAAATTGGATGTTATCAGAAGCTCTCCATTCTCCATTTTGAAAAAAAAAAAAAGAAAGAAAAAGATTGGGCATAATTGTCCATCTCCAGATGTGGACTGTTGGTAGAAACATAACCCTAAAGACTTGCAGCCAACTATAGCACGATGTAATTTACAAAGGATTGAGAGAGAGACTACAAATGCATACCAAATTTTCTGATTTTTATTTGGAAAAAAAGTGAAAACCACTGAATATTTTTCCTTCCGCCTCACAGTTATGCAGTGTGGCTCTGTCGCATAAAATCCCAATTAAAAACATAGAAGGTTCTAGTTAAAACATGACAGTTAATGAGGTGTGAATACCTTTGTAAGACATTGTGTTATTTCCACTCGACTGTTCTTGAAAGTACAATAACTGATGCATATAAAAGGACAATAAAGTAGAAGGAAACAATCTTTTCTTTTTTTTTCAACCAGACCCTGTTCTCGGCCTTTTTCCGACTAGTAAACAAAGCACCTGGCAGACTTTATCAGCTAGTGTGAAACAGTTAAGGACCCGTTAAGTGGCCTGAGTCACAGTCGCAACACTTTTCGTCTCTTAAAGTTTTTCCGTTACGAGAATTGCTCGGTTTTTAATTAATAACTCACCGAAGACTAAGAGAATCCCTCTACTTTCCCAGGAAGCGTTGATAGAATTAGCCACAGAGGGAGGGACTATTACCAACATTTCCAGAGTAATCAGACAAATGCCCTTCCCACTCCCTAATGCGGGCTTCGTTTGTCTTTTCAGACCACCGAACCATGCGGGAGGGAGGATGGACATTAAACAGACTAACTCAGGCACCACCACTCAGGTCTGCAAGGATTCAAAGGCCGTCGTCAAGGAGCTGACAACCCCAACGCCCCATCCTCCTCCTCCTCATCCAACAACACCCACCTTACACCCAGAATATTCTCCCACTCAATTCCCCCCACCACCAACACGATCGCCAATGTATCCTGCAAAACCTGTCGACATGCAATAGGGTGGATGTGCACCGAGAAATGACCGACTAAAGCACCATTACCCGAGTCTATGTGAAGACAACACTATCCTAACCCGTTTATCGATGATTTCAGTCAGAGTTTAGATGACAACGTTGGAGCATAAAATACAGAATAATGAGATAATTGCATGGTACTGTGTGAAATCAAGGGAAGTCCAAAGCGATACACTGCATAGACAATTTGTTCCCTTTGGAATAGATGTTGGTATGGTTAAAAACAAATATGTACATCATGCCATTGATTTACGAAAGAAACATTTTAGAACAGCAACCAACTTGCGTGCAGTAGCTTTTTTTTTTCTGAGGTATTATGTTACCCTTTTCTTTTTTTTTCTTTTTGTTATTTTAATATTCTAACAATGCTTGAGTACTGTATTTAAAATTAACCAATGCCAGTGCTGTGAAAGTTGTAGTTGTTGTCTTCATATATAGTCACCCAGCTTACCTTGTACGCTGACAAAAAAAAGAAGAAACTGTTCATCTATCTATATGGATGTGTATGACTTTGCAAGAGTATCATATTCCAAAAAAAAAAAAAAAAAGAATGCCACAAAAAAAATTTCATGTGGACAAAAAGGACAAAACTGGTGTTAGAAGTTTATTATTATTATTAGAGGTGTTTTAACACGACCCCGCACTGGCACGGCGCCACTGGAGCAAAGAAGGAACAAATGCAGAGGCAATGGGAGGGGGTGGGGGCGCTGTTTTACTTTTTAACTTGAAGAAAAGCCGCTTATGATTAACATTCTCGCATTTAATGCAGATGTCGCGCTCCAGAGAAGAGCTTCGTTGGAACTGCAGGTTCTCCAGCGAGGGAGAAGTTATCCCCAGTGCTTCTTTGTCAGTGAATTGTCCCTTCCTCTCCTCTCCCTCCCTCAAGAGTTTTTGTCGATCACATCTACACCCATTGTGTGTGTTGTATTGACTTACCGAGGCATCGACTGGGTGATTTTATCGCCTGCTACTTCTGAAGTGCAGCATCTGAGGGGAGAGGGAGCCTGTGTCTGAACTGCAGGCTGCCGCTCCCCTCCAATCCCACGAAACGACACTTTGGGTCACTTTGTCCACTGACGTTGAAGATGTGTGTTCTTCTTCGCTGTGTGTGCAATGTGTCATAAGGCTGTTTTTGAAATGCAGTAAAAACACCTCAGTTTATGTGGAAAATGGTCTGTTTGTTTGACTCGTTTTTGCTAAATATATCTCCAACATTGACTTTTTTATTTTGTTTTTTAATTCAACATCTTCACCTCTTTTACTTTGCTTAATAAGACATTTTAAAATAAATGGTGAAAAGAGTAGGTTGTAGAATTTCCACATACACAAAAATGGCCCATCTTTTGTTGAAGAAATGTAATTTGCCTAATATCTGTAGTTATCCTTGCTGACCTAAAAAAGGAAACGGACATTTTGGATTTATTGTTGGACAATGGGGAAATTTTTCTTCATGGTGTGTTTGTATGCATCTGATTTCAGCACTTGCATAGCACTTTATCAAGTTCAGAGGACCGCAAACTCCTACCTTCGTCGCCACCATCACCCCATTCAGTCTCGAGTCTACGCCTGTCAGCAGTCTTGAACCTTATTGACAAAAAATGAAGCATAGCTAGATTCATATGACTTCTCTACTTTGCTGTATTTTACGAAGGCCACAGAGTTTTCAAAAGATCAGAAAGATTTCATAGTAGAATCATAACTGGCCAGAGAGACTGACAGCAACAGGAGGAGCTACAGACACTTCTAAAACAGACATCTTACCTTCTACACATGGCAGGACTCTTTGGATAATGAATGACTGAGAGAATAATAATGTTTCCATAAAATCTGAGAGGCAAAGAGTTGAAATGAATGCTATATTTAATTTCATGTTCAAAAGCCAGACTTTCCATTAAATATGGAGGAGGAAAAGAAGCACAACACTGACAAACCGGCCTGTAATCTGAAGAACAGGGCAGATAAGAAATTGTTCACATATACAGTACAGTGCACCAAACAGTAACTCACTAGTATGCAATTTCATGCAAAGCTTCAAATGCTCTGTGCTGATACTAATTCATGCACCTGTTTGAAAAGTAAAACTGTTGGGTTGTGCTTTTTTTTTATTAAATCAGCTTAGAGAGAAACTTTGGGGGGACTTACAGCACATTAAACATTCATTCCCAGTCTCTTGATCCTTAAGACTAATGAAAAATAAATTAAAGAAGACTGTGACATCAGGGCAAAGCTAACATAACCCATTCTGACATACTTGAACACTGAATTCGACTCCTTTCATCTTGATACAAAACACTATTCAGCCTGGAAGGCCATCAAAAGCAACATGCATACTCAAAAGGCATGAAAGGACTTGATATTCAACATCTGCATCATTTCCTTGTGTCTCGAGATGTTTGACACGTTTTTCAGTACGCTAATGTCTGTGGTATTACAAACTGCGCCAGGAGATATAGCATTTTGAAATGTTATTTTTTTAGGGACTTCAACAAAAGAAGTCCCTTCAGGGTCCTGTTTTTTGTAGCATTAGTGGCCTTTATTCTCAGTTGGTTACAGAACTCCACATCGCTTTGTCAAAAACTACTATCTGTAAATAGGATGACTGCTCTACTCACACCACCCTATTGCAGAGTTCTTTATCACCTCAAACAAACATTTATATTCTCTAAGAATGCAGCATTTTATATCTTTATATTTGAGCATATTTAACATCCATCCATCCATTTTCTTCCGCTTATCCTGGATCGGGTCGTGGGGGCAGCAGCTTCAGAAGGGAGGCCCAGACTTCCCTCTCCCCAGCCACTTCTTCCAGCTCCTCCGGGGGAATCCCAAGGCATTCCCAGGCCAGCCGGGAGACATAGTCCCTCCAGCGTGTCCTGGGTCTTCCCCAAGGCCTCTTCCTGGTGGGACGTGCCCGGAACACCTCACCAGGGGGGCGTCCAGGAGACATCCTGACCAGATGCCCGAGCCACCTCAGCTGGCTCCTCTCGACGTGGAGGAGCAGCAGCTCTACTCTGAGTCCCTCCCGGATGAACGAGCTCCTCACCCTATCTCTAAGGGTTAGGAAACCAATTTCGGCCGCTTGTATCCGTGATCTCGTTCTTTCGGTCATGACCCAAAGCTCATGACCATAGATGAGGGTGGGAATGTAGATCGACCGGTAAATCGAGAGCTTCGCTTTTTGGCTCAGCTCTCTCTTCACCACGACGGACTGGTACAGCACCCACTTCACGGCAGACGCTGCCCCGATCCGCCTGTCAATCTCCCGCTCCCCTCTTCCCTCATTCGTGAACAAGATCCCCAGATACTTAAATTCCTCCACTTGAGGCAGGACGACCCCCCCTGACCCGGAGAAGGCACTCTACCCTTTTCCAGCTCAAGACCATGGCCTCGGATTTGGAGGCACTGAGCCTCATCCCAGCCGCTTCACACTCGGCTGCGAGAAATTTAACAATACACATATAAACACAAGGGCTCAAAGAGAATACATTTTAAGAGAACCCATGCTGCACCTTTTCTTAAAACACTCAGAAAGATTATCTTTGGGCCTTGTGCTTTGAGTAGATGCCATCTAAACTTAGAAAGATCCAATTTATAAATGAAGATTGTAAAATGCAGTCGAGAATCTTGCGAACAAAAACCTGCAATAAGCCAAAATAGACACAAGCCACAAAACTCTCTGAGCTGGTCTGATGGTACAAAGGAGAAAACCAGTTTTTGTCTGTAACAAAGCATAAATGTTAAAAAATTATTAACATCTGATTTTCTTCAGCTTGTGATTTTGAGAATGAGCTTTTGTGCAGAACAAAAATCTGTTTGGCTGGTGAAAACGGGCTATGTTCAATGTCTAACTTCAGTCTCCCCTTATCATTCTTTCCTCCTGCCACTCCGTCCTCCTTTACATGGTTCCCACATAACTCCTCCACATGTTCTGTCCACCGGTGCGCTAACCGCCTGTGCAGCACCAAAGCCGCTCTGCTTCCTCCCCACCATTAGTGAGATGGATGAGTGAATGGGACAGCGGCGGTCCAATTCAACCGCGCTGACTAATGGACTCTGTTGGCAGCTACATCTGCTTGCCATTGAGAAGTGCCAAAGCTGCTCTCGTACATTAGCAGCAGATCTCTATTCCAGAACCTCGTTCAGGTTGTGGAAGACCAGCTTGAGCCTATGTTCGACACAAGACAAATCGCCCGTCTTGGGCCAGCCGGTGTAAAATGTGACCCGCGGTGCCCAAAGTACACGAAAATCAATGGAACGCTGGAGTTTGTCTGTGGCACGAAAAAGCAAATGCCAGTGTCATTGATTTTTCCACGTGAATGATGTTCCATTGACCAGCCTTCAGATCCTCTTAATTACAACCAAATTAAATGGGGGATAAAGAGCCATAGAGAAATTCTGCAGATTCAGATAAATGTCCGTGATGATGCTCAAACAAAAACTCTCGAATTTTCTTTCTGCAGTTACTTCTGAGAAATTTCATAAAGCACCTTCCTAGCTGAGCCCTGAGAGCTTCAGTGTACAAAAGAGTTAAAATTATCCCACGTTTTAAAATTAGCTTGTCTCTGAGTAACTTTAACCGGCTCTGATTAGTCCCACAATAAGATTTTTGTCATCTTGGTGGTTTTTAGGAGGCCTCAGATGAGGGTCAAAATCTGGCAATTAGTCATTTTTTTCTGTACAGATATATGAGATAAGTTCTTCAAATTAATTTATGAAGAGAATTGCTATTCCTGGACGATTTCTAACAGAGTAAGTGTTCCCAGAAGTCACTTGTATTAATTCATTTAGAAATGTTTGTAGCTTTGCCAGGTCTCTAAAAAAAAAAAAAGAAAAGAGGGAACACCACGTTTCAGAAAACCACTCTGTGTAACCATAACAGAGAAGGACAATCCATGAATCTAAATACACCCATTTCTGCATACTGCCGTGGTTCGTTTCAAGTAAATATTAGGGGAAATTTTCCGTGCAGGAACAACAGTCACATGCAGCAGATTGGAGTCAGAAAAATTCGAAAACTTCCGTGTGTCACTGTGATTTAGAAAAAAGTTCAAACCTTTGGACTAGGACACACAATTCAACTGTTCCTAAAAATATTTGTAAATTCATCCATATAATCATAGCTGTTTTCTAAACTTTTTCCAAAACTGTGTGGGGGTGGGGGGGAACAAGCATATAATAAGCTTCCGATACAAATACAAAACATATTTCACAAAAACAACAAAAATGAAAATTTGATGTAACATGCTTAAGCAACTTTGACATCTATTCCCGCTTTTTCTTAGGCAAACATGTTCAAATTTAAAAGAAAAAAATTTAATGTCAGCCTAGAAGAAATTAAGGAATAATTCAATATTTAGGGATGGTTTTGGTATCACCTTCATACTATTCACTTACTTTGACTGTAAACACTTAATCTAGTTTAATTCAAGCAGATCACTGATGATGTACAATGGATCATCCTTCCATTTTTACAGGGTTCTGTCTGATTTTCCAAACTTAACTAACATTGAAAGGTTCATAAAATAATGCCCGTTTACACTTTTCCAAATAATTTTAAGCTTGCAGCTGTTTTACGATGGCAGATGTCAACTTTGGTCATGACCTTTTTGTACAAGGCATTTGTTGCTGCTTTGGATTTATACTAACTGGAACAGATAGGAAGATTAAATCCTGACAGGTTGTTCACTACTTAATTTACTCTTTAATGAAACCTTACTAAAAAATACAAATACAAATAAGTATTCCTTTAAGTTGTTTAAAATAATTCCATACTTCTCATAGCTAATATCTGAAAAGCAACTCCAGGGCTGTACAAACAACTCAGCAGTTTGAGCATGTGAGCTAAAAACTAGCTCATGACATCTTTGCTGACACCAATTAGGAAATTATTCTTTCTTCTTGTTTTTCTCTAGGGAAGTAAAAGGTCAGCTACATAACAGCTGCAATAGAAATAGTTGGAATTTCATTGTTCTGCTGCCAGGTGGCTCATCAGGCAAACCGACATAGGTTTTTACAGAGGTATTGGCATGGATTGGTGTTTTTGTTTGCTGTTAGGCAGCCGAGGACATTCATTCATGTTCTCTATTCTACATTAACTGTCACCCTTTGCCAACCTTTCTGAAGGTCACAGCGTTTTGCATCGTACTTTTTTAACAGTTGCACCGCATACCTTTACATTAGTTTTTTTTACAATATTTTTATATGTGCATATAGTTCACATATGTACACATTTCACAATACTTACACATGCAAAAATAAGTGCGTTTATAATTTTTTACTTACTTTCATTGTAGGATGTTCAAAATCTAGATATAATTAAAGATAATATAACAGCTTAAGTTGGGTGATTCGATCAAATACAAAAATATATCAAATAATCATCAGCATATGTGAGCGTCTCCATATTAACACCTTCTTTAGAAGTTGAGAGTTCGGGTGGTTAATGAAACAATGCTAACTCTAAAAGACAGCAGTAGTAACAAGTTGTTTTTACCTAAGATCGTGTGTAGTAGGGTTTCCAAACTATTTGGAGATCATTGTTTAAGACAGTTGATTTCTTTTTTTCAGTAGTAGTAGGTATAACTTGGAGATAATACTAACAGGCTTACCAACCAAAATTAGACAACAGATTGGAAAAACTTGATTTCAGCTGGTAGTATCTGAGCTAAATCGATAGCATTAATCCATCCGGCCTTGCATTCACTGTTCAGCCTGCTAGTGGTGTATCGATATGTAATGATATCTAAGGGGTGCAAAATTATCTTTTGGACCCCTTAGAAGGTGTTGAGCCATGTGTAAATAACAGCCTAGCTGAGTATTATGGCTGCCCATGTCCCTAACCGCGATAGCTGTTTCAAGTAGAAAAGCTGCTGAACGTAAAGGCTTAGAATAAAAAGTGGGTGTATTTAATTTTGACAATGGCTGCATATATAGCCTTCTTAAGCCAACACCCATATATCAATGCTGTCTGACTCAGTGGGTGGTACAATGTGGGAGAACAGTGACACCGATACCGGTCAAAAGAGTTGTTGCAGGGAGAAGAAAAGGGCTGGGAGGGTGTGATCCTGACAATGAGAACTGCTCCAAAGCAGTTTCAGTCGTTTGGAAGATCCCCTTTCTTGTCACTCTCCTCTGCAAATCGCGGGATATAGCTAACTGTGGCGTCACAGACATCTTATCTGCTGAGTAACAGTTTTGTTTCAGCACCGTGATGACTAATCGCACCAGAAGGCAGGAACGAAACATCTGACTAAAAGCTGCCGTTTCTGTGAGATGTCTTCACAAGCAACACAAAAACACTGCTAATAATCTAAATCACTTTATTAATTTAAGTTAGGTAGAGACACTAAACATTGGAACCACATTTGCTTGACAACGGAGCATTTGTTTTAGAATATTACAAAAAAGAGGCTTATGTTATACTGTCAAACAAAATAAAAAGGCAAAAATTAAGAGGTAGAGAATTTAGGCTCATCGCTGTGACTGAGGGAATGATGCCTGTTGGAATGTATTGTATTTAACATTCAAAACAAAAAAATATATATATATATATATATAAAGTATATAAAATAGTCATACATCAAATGTGGTGGGAACACTCATTTGGGCGAAGGTTAACAACATTTAAACATACATTTCACTTTAACTGGTCAGAAGAATGTCAGAGACAATTTTACATTTATTTTCTTTTTTGGTGGATGTGGGGGAATTAAAAAAAACAACAACATTATTACAGTTCCCTCAACCACTCAGTGTCAGGACAGTAACTTCGACTGGAGTTAGTTTTTTAGCAATATTGTTCAAAAACATAAACTTACAATATGAACAACACCTTAAAATGGACACAAATGGAAAGAAATATGTATATATGTAAAGGCCTGTTCTCTCGGGTTCTCTTTAAACAATACATTCTGCTATCAGTCACATGCTAATTCAACCCAGGACAGTGATTTTTTTTTTTGTTTTGTTTTGTTTTGTTTTACTCACGTTCCATTAAAGAGATTTATCAGAACAGCAATGACAGAGACTCGTGAAACAGGAAAGTCCAAAAAAAGGTTATCAATAACTTGGCCACTGAGTCCCATTTGGAATGCATTTAAAAAGTCAAACTATGCTACATGTCTCTAAAAATTACATATTTAGGCAAAAAAAAGAAAGATGGTACATGGCAAAAAATAAACAATAATAAAATGCACACCAGCGTGAATCAATGCTGTGTAAACTGGACTGAAAAAAAAAAAGCCTCTGAATAAGAAAATGCTGGCTAGCTTGAAGCATTGTGTTAAATCTGCACAAAGATCACTGGCAGTGTGGGGAAAAGCAAATCTGAATTTACATCATAAAAATTAGAACTTACAGTGCATGTCTACAAAAAATAAAATAAGTGAAAAAAAAAAGATTACTGTTTGTACAGTAACATACTGTATATTTCCACAATGACACTAGATAAGGCTGGTGACTACATTATGTAAAAAGTTAATTACTGGATACCTTTTTTTTTGTATAATTTCAAAACTAGTGATGGTATATAGATGTTGATTTCTATGAAAACAAAAAAACTCAAATGATTCCTTTGTGTAGTACGCAGCTTTTTTGTTCCAGAGGAACAATATGGTAAATCTTTGCATTTGCTCAATGCAAGTGCACCAGTCTAGATTCAGTCTTTTTTCTTTTTTTTTCACCCTCCCCCATCTTTCGTCTTCAGTGGTTGTTTCCATATGCTTGCAGGTACAGCGGTGTGAAAAAGTGTCCGCCCCCTTCCTGATTTCTTATTTGTTTGACACTTAAATGGTTCAGAACATCAGTCCAGTTTAAATGTTAAATTTAACGCAAGTAAACACAAAATGCAGTTTTTAAATGAAGACATTCATTATTAAACGAAAAACAAACAAAAAAAATCCAAACTTGCATATACTTTGAGGAAAAAAGTGATTGCAGGTCTCACTTGCCTCAGTTAAGTTCAAAGGTTATGCCTATGAGACTTGGCAAAAATGGCTTGCTTGGCAGAGGAAAGTTTGCCTCGATTTTTCCAGAACACATCTTGATGATCCCTTAAGACTTTTGGAAAAATATTCCGTGGACTGACAGGACAAAAAGTTTAACTCTTTGGACGGTGTGTGTCCCATTACATCTGGCATAAAAGTAACTGCTTATCAGATCAACAGTGAAACATGGTGCTCAAAAACCCTCCAATCTGGTTGAATTACAACAATTCTGCAAATATGAAGAGGCCAAAAATTCCTCATAAGACTCATGACTTATCACAAATGTTTGATTTTAGTTGTTGCTGGCAAGGTTGACCCAACCAGTTATTAGGTGTAGCGGGATATCACCTTACTTTGACTAATATTTAAATTGCCGTGATGTTTTGAAACACTGAAGTGTGAGAAAATACACACAAAAAATAAGAAATTGGGAAGGTGGTGGCAAACCATTTGTCACAAAACTGCATGAATGCCCCGGTTGTAAACACTTCTCCTTAGATCCCGTTCTTTGCTTCATTGTTGTTCATCGCCTCCTTCCTCTGAGCTAGGAAAGGGTACATGCATTTGTCGGCACCGAGGAACCGGTACATGCACACGATGGCCTCAAAGGGCAGGATGCTGTGGGAACAGGATAGAGTTAGGATTAAAACTCAAGGATCCCTATTTTGTTTCACTTAGAGGTAGTGGAGCATTGAGAGAGTTTCTTACCTTTTCATAAAGTTAACCATGTAGATGATGCGAGGCGTGCAGACCATTGGCTGATCTGTGAGGATGGCTCTCATGGCTTGCTTCACACAGAAGTCCGGCGACAGGGGAGGCAGAAAAGGCTCGATCTCCTTCCTGGTTTGAGTAAGGAGTAGTTATTGTTAACCACGCTGTTCAATCAAATTTTGATTTTTTAACAGCCATTTCGTGGCTTGGGTTTTAACTTTGGAAGACCCACTTCCAAAGTTGGTCTTCCACTAGCAGCCCAATTACTTTTTTTCAATAATAGCTTTCTTATTGGGGCATAAAGGTAATGGGGGCGGAATCAAAGATCCATTAAGTATAATTTTCCTTCCGATTCAAAATAATGTGCTACTTTAGGTTGCTCTATAACTTCAAATCCCAATCGGAGTCAGATGGTGATCTGTCTTCACTAACTCTGAGTATGATTATTATTAATGGAATGACACTGATTAGGCCTAAATAGTTGTGGGGGGTGGTGGGTTAGCTGACGGTAGAGCCACCTGCAGACAATAACCATCAGACAAAGTGAAGACCGTCACAGCAGCGGTTATTGTAGGGGGACGGAGCGGGTGGGGGACAGAGACCAGGTGCACCTGGTCTTGAGGTTTTTACCCTGGGAGACAAAAAGAGCACCCCTCCTTGTTTACACAAAGTGTTGACTTATGAAACAGAAATCACTGTGCCGTAATTCTCCCAACAAACCCTCAACGCCTGCTTTGATGTTCGAATGTTGTTCCGAACACACTTTTTCAGAAAATAAAAACTCAACCCAGGTGCGAGAAGGAAAAAAAACAAAAAAGAAAAAAAAGAAAAAAGAAGTGCACAGAAGTGGATATGCTCGCTGGTTTGTGTTCTGGCTCACCTTATCCTGCAACCTTTGAACATTCCCGTGTTGACCAGGTAAGGGCACACCAGGGTCATGTTGATCCCGTCCTTCTCTGAGGCTTTAATCTCGTGGCTCAGGGACTCGTGAAACCCGATGGCACCGAACTTGCTGGCGCAGTAATCCTGAGCAGAATAGAAAGAAAACAGATTCGACCCGTTAACAAAAAAAAAACATTGTCAAACATGCCCCAGTGGGCTCATGGGTTTCTCCTAGATGGTAATGATACAGCCACAAAGAAAACCTGAGGGAGCCTAACTGCTTTTCTATGGTTTCATTAGCATTCTTCTCGAGCACATTAGTATGCTGCTCTGCTGGGCAGGAAGGTTTTGATGTGGTACACTGTGGAAATAATCTTTGAAAAAAAACAGACTAAATAAATAAAGGAGGGTAAATATATGCCTGACAATAAACACAGGAAGCTCACAGTACAGTCATAGACTCCCAAAAAAATATTAATGTGCACATCTGAGGTCACATTTAATAAATTAACATCATTTTTACAGCAAACTGAAAGTGCAACACAGTGTTAATCTAAAACATTATTATATTTTTAAAAATGCATCCTTAAATGAAGAGAGAATTCAAAGTAGCTGTCCTTACGGAGTTTTTTGTTGCAGGAATAAATAAGAAAACTATCATTTAAAATAAATAAATAAAAATTTGAGGAGGATACTGTTTTGCTCTCTCGGGTTATGGAGATAAACAACCCCCCTTTGAAATATTTTTAGAATGAATTAGAATAATAATAAAAAATAAAAAAACTATAGTAAGAAAAACCATATCAATCGGAAAAGGTTGTGAGCTGAATACTAAATGAGGAGCAAGTAGTCCACAAAGCGGTGATGAAGATGTCTCTGTCCCACGGGGAGCTGTCAGCTCATTCTGGCCCCGGGGCCAGTGCCCACTGGGGGCCCCCGACGCCCCCGCTGCTGCAGATAGAAGAATCTATACGAGACTCCCGAATGCTCATCTGTGTTGCTTAATTTAACGGGTGGGGGAACAACTAGAGAGATGGGGCCTAACCTCCTCGCTCTCAGCGTGCTAGCTGGCACGCCGGCGGCCGAGGAGAAAAGCCCGCTCGCAGACGGTGGGAACGACGAGGATGTGTATGTGTTTCTGTGTATGATACTAACCTCAACTCCAGCTGTGCTGAATAAACCGAGGGAGCTGGCAACAGTCACAATGTGACCGTGATTCAGCTCCAGCATCTTGGGGAGAAACGCCTTGGTGGTCTGGAGGAAGGACAGAGGAGACAGAAGGGCAAGGAGGAAAAAAAACAGAGAGGTTAGTTCACTTGCGCAGTTTGTCTGTGCCAACACTCTTTGATCCTCTCTGCCTTCCCCCCACTCAGTTTCTCTTGCTTCTCCATGGTGATGCAGAAAGAAGCATCAGAATGAGAATTCATAACAGAGAGAGGTGGGGAGGGGGGCAGGGAGGTACAACATTTAAAGATTTTTAAAACTTTTATCCTTATGAAGCTCATGTAAAAGAGAAGAAGGATGTCAAAGAGAGTGATGCGAGTGCTGCAGCAAAGTCTCCTTTTCCCACACAGATCTGGTGCCTTTCGTTGAGCCTTTCTCTAAAGACTTGGTGACAACACCAGACCAGGCCTCCGCTCACTCAGCACCTGTAGCAGCTCAGTTCAGCCTCTCTTCTACCTACACCCGCCCCACCACCACCATCACCACCATCACCGCCCGAGCGACACTCAGTGGAACAGCTCCTCAGATGAGCGAGTCCAGCTCAGGGATGAAAGAGTTTAAAAACCGCAACGTCCCGTGAAAGGCGGACTAGTTCCACCGGCTGGTCCGATGGCGGTGAGGGGTCTACGGCTGGCTCTGCCCGTCTGCTGCCGGCTTTAGAGCGCCTCTGCACACAGCGTGAGCCAATCAGCAGGTGTGACATATAATGACAATGACGTTAACTGACCAATCACTCTCCCACTGGGAGGTCTGCAAGAAGCCTTTTGTTGGTGACTGAGCAAATAAATGATATAGGTGAAATACATGCTAGCACAGTGAAGAATACATGTAGCCTGCAGTGCTTAGAGTGAGATGTAAACAGAAACGTCCGCCTCCCTACACATGTGAAACAGACGTTTACCGCCTATACTGTGACATTACAGAAACAAGTTCTTGCACAATTTATATGTCAAAATTCGCAATTTTCCAGACAGAGCTTCAATATTCTGAGTTTATTTTTTGGATCCTTTTTAGTAGAAGAATACAAGGTTTACTTTGGTTTCACTGTTGTTCGCTGTTTTTCACAGAGGTCAGGCTGATGTGAGGAAGTAGAAGTAAGGACTAAAGGAAAGAATGATTATGGAATGAAGGTAAGTCAAGAATATAAAGACAAGTAAAGAAAGGTCAAAGGACTAAATGGCAAAAAGGATTGAGGAAAGGTAGCAAAGAAAGAATGTGGATGAAAGGAAGGAAGGAAGGAATGAACGAAGGAATCAATGAAGGAAGGAACGAAGGACAGGATAGATTATGGAAAGGCTCTTACTAATTTTCCAGAAAATATGATGTTTGGAAAATTGTACACCTAAATTACTTGTATTCAAATAATTTGTGATGAAATAAATGAAAGGCAACAGTTTTATGATCTGAACCCCTTGCCAGAGAAATGATCCATGCTTCTTAATAAACATTTACAGAAGGGGAGCACGGAGCCAGTGAGAGCCTGGTACCAGGTAGTACAGCCCTGGATCCACCAGAGCAGGGAGGAAAACGCCTCATTAAAACTGCACCCAGAGATTAACTGTATTGGACCTACTGACGTTTAACGTAATCCTTAGTGAGACTTCTGTGTTGCAGAAGTCTCACTTCTGCAACACTGCTTGTTTAGTGAGATGAAACCTGCACAGAGAGGCTGTTGTAAGAAATAAAAATGACCTCATTGTTTGAGTTAATTTTTTTAGTCAGGTATAACTGATCTGAAACGGATCCAGACATCTGCAGTTTTCCAGGACATAAATTTTAAGGTCGGTGCAATATTCAACTCATCAAATGATGGGGCCCAAAGAGAGGTAACTCAGAGAATGCGAGATCCGGGCAAACGCTGAGAAAGGACTCTACGAGCCAGAATGGCAGCAGAGGGAGAGAGTTGCGTGCAAATGAAGAATTACCTCGAGATATGCCCATACCTGAGTTGAGCCAAAAGTTCCCACTCCCAAAGCAACTTTTGACAGCAGGGAATGACTTGACCTGGCACTATGCTACACAGTTCAAGCCAGTTTTGCAGATTTCAGCTGGACAGATTTGCTGAGTGGTCTTTTTACCTGGAACTGGTGGAGGAAAAGTTTGCTCCCCCAAGCTGAGGACGGGCCTGAGCGTGACCAACCATCCCATCTCTCTCCCACCCTGCCGGGATGTCCTGCTTCTCATGGCAGCTCTGGCATGTGGGTATGACCCCCACTGACCTCTCTGACACAAAATGTGTGAAGGCAACCAGAGTCTCGTGTCTTACATCAGAGCCGCCGTAATTGGGTCTCAACGCTCTCTTGTTCCGCTAAATTACCCGCTGACACAGCCGGGCCTCCTTGGCCCAAGTGGGGTGCCCTGCCCGCTGCACCCCCTCCTAATTGGTGGGTGCCCCCTGGAGCATTTAAGCCACACAAAGCTTCTTGCAGCTGGGGTGTCAGGCTGCATTAGTGCTAACGCCTGACCAACAGGAATATGAACAAAATATTGGCCTTTGCATTGGACCAGATGGCCATTTAATTGGGTTGACTTCTCCCTGGATGAGAGAATGAATGGGAGGGAGTACAAATCTTTCTGAGCACCAGAGCTTGACTGATACCACTACAGAACGAGGAAATGGAATGGGTTGGGTTGATTTTAGTGACCATATGGGAAGATTGATGAAGGTTGTTCTTATTGGAGGGACCAGGCTAAATAGTCAGCATCTGCTGACGGTTGCTTAAATCTTAACCCAAGTGGTTGCACAACAGGAACCAATTTATTCACATGGAAGGAACATTGACGGGTTGCAATTGGTGTTATTGAGTACTCTGTGTCTCCAGAACATACCTACATAGTAATGTAGGTTGAAGCAGAAGACTTGCTAAATTGATTTTTTTTTTCAATTTGCTGACCAAATTTACTCTCCTTTCAGGGAGATTTAAATTTTTTATTTATTTATTTATTTTTACAAAAATAGACTTAACAAAAGTTTCAGTCATAAAGACACATTGCTGTGAAGGGCATCAATAACAAAACAAAATCAGAAAGCTTTGTTTTCACTCTCTTTTAGCTTTAATCAAATATCTTGCACACAATGGTTTGTCTAAGCAAAATATTGGATGGTTTCCAAATTACATTACAGGTAGAATCTAAATTATTAAGATTGATGGTTCTACTGCAGAATTTTTGCAAGTCTACAAAAAGTTCAAATCTCTGATTTTTATGCTGACTTTTTTTTTCCATGTACTGTATATTATTCAGTTGTACTGTAATTTACTTCTCTGCACCTTCTTCTTCGAACTTGTTTGAGTATATTCAACATGTACACAAGAACAGCTCTGTAATCTATAACTTGTATTAAATGCAAGTTTGGCGCCGGCAGAGAAAAAGATAGTTACGAAATAGTTGGTGTTAACTTTCCAATATTTAACATTTTGACTTGATGACTCGTCATTTAGGGAGTACGTTCGTTATCTTGTGAAAAAATTGAAACTCTTCTTAGGCTTATTTGATACTAAGTATAACATTTCTTGCTGCCAGATTGAACCTTTAGACTGTCACTGAATATAGAGATGAACTGGATGTAAATGCGTTGGCTATCTCTCAGTATGTCACGAGGCACTGAGATTTAATACTAACTGGGATTTTCTCATTTATCATTGTCTGCTCTATGCAACTTTACAAGCTTGTAGCCTAAAATTTCTTTTAAAGTATGTGTTTAAAGACGGAAACAAGAAAACCAGTAGTCTAACTCAACTTACACGTAAAATGGTGCTTTAAGTGTAGAGAGGTAACCAAACTTGGAAAGGGAGCTTTTGGTTTTTCAACATTTTATGCCTGGAAAAGTCTTTAAACTGAACTTATTCTGCAATACTTCTATGAATAAATTTAAAGGTCTGGTTAAAACTTAAGTGAGGTCTTGATGTATGCAAGTGTTTAACTGTGTGTGTTTGGTTTACTAATCTATATTTACTGCATTGCTGCTATCTTTGACTGGTGTCCCAAGCAAAAGAGAACCTTCAATTCTAATGGGACAAACTGAGCAATATAAAGGAAACAATAATGTTGATTAACATTTCTAGGACTTTATTTTTAGGACTTTAATTTCAAATGGAACTCAATTTTGAATTCCATTTGAATTTCAATATTGTGTATTTTACGGAAAGGGCGTCACTATGCTTTCAAACCAAGTGTTTAATGAGACACACCTCACTATCTTATAAATAAAATATCATTTAAAAATACAACCCAGTATTTTTATAATATCATTCATTTGTTTTAACTTGACTCAACTATTTCCCAATCACTGAGACTTTTAACAAAGTAAAGAAGTAAGGCAAAAACTCTTGGCTCTTTCTTGGACAACTTTTTGGCCTGTGGGCATCTCCGGGTATCATATCAGACATTTAATTAAAAGGAAAGATTGATGGGTGAAGGAGTCATTAGTTTTAGAGGCAAGAACAGGTACCTGGAAAAGGGAGGAGTGATAAGTAGCCTCGTGAAGACATACAGGTGCACTAGGCCGGAGGAGGGGCCCTTATAAAACTAGTCAAGTAGGACCCTTCTGCCTGGCTGCCTCCTTTCTCTGCCTACAGAAGGAATGCTGCCTGCGGAACTTGGCTCCTGTCGCCTGGCATCTTGTCAAGCTGATCCACAGACAAGAAACCAATTGTCAGATAAAGTGGGTCAGCAGCAGCTTACCATTACCCTCTCGCCTAGCCTATGCATGGGATGGCACCAGGTTCTTTTCCCGCCATGTCACGCCGTTGCACAAGACAAGTGGGATCTCCACGAGTGGGAAGGGGGGAGCGAGTGTTTGTCATTCACAAGACCACCTGTTGGATAACTAGCTCAAGATGCTGACGCTAATTTCCTTTCGTGTCATTCCACTAGATAAGTGCAAAGCTTCAAACATGAACAACTCTGGTGTCTCTCTTGCCAAATGACTGTGCGTCCCTTGTGCCATTGTGACTCAGAAGTAAGTGGTCAACATCACAAGTGGTCAGCTGGACTAATAAAAGCATCAGAGAAATGCATGCCTCATAAAAACAGAGAAATCTTAAGAGAAGAAAGGGACTGAATCATAGTTTGTGTGTGTGGCAAAGCCGGAAGAACGGCGCTGGCCTCTGTGACTCCCTTCCAGCTGCACCCAATGCCTTGAAATCAGCTTGGGAGGAGTCAGAGAGGCCCCTGGAAGGAGGAGAGATGGAGTATGGAGTACGGGGTCTGGGTTCGGCTGCTTTGGCAGACAACCACGCTACGATTACCATCCGTTTCCTGCTCCAATCTCAGTCATTGCCTCATTCCTGATGCGGTGTCCAACAAATGAGAACTCGAGCAGATCAGAAACTGTTGCTGCAGGAGTTCTCTAGACTTCTCTCTCATACAGTTATGCTAATCAAGTGCGTGGAAAGCTTTGTTTGCTTGACAAATTTGAGCTGTTTCTGAAGAGCAACAGTGCTTTTTTTCTGAGCAACAAGAGACTTTCCCAAAACATTAAGATGACTTGAGTTACAACATTTTGATTTTTTTTTTTGAGATTTTGTCTGATTTGGACCAAGTCTGATCACTTCCTCAATTATTTCTTTGCAAACAGTTAGCATGGGACATCTTTGTTTGTGTGAAGAGGTGTTCCACAAAAATTGTTCTGGGACTGCTGTTATTAATAAATCAATCATCTTAAAGACTTCTAAATGCTTGTTTCCATTTATTTGCTGAGGATAGTGTGATTTAATGAGGTGGACTTCCATCTGTAACAGTCTTTTGGTATTTTTTGTTTTGAATATTAAACATAAGTTTAAAAAAAAAAACTTTAACAGCTCTTCACTGACTCTTTTAATTTTCGATCTCTGCTCTTCATGAATTGGATTACAAGTAATATTTGTAAGAGTCTTTATTAATTATCCCTTAAAACTTGGTATCTTCTTCAGAGCTATGTCTCATCTTTCTTTTAAGGGACACAAAACTGCTTTGTTCGCGTTTTTGCCTTGTTGTTGGGATGTAATTTGTATGGATACCTCTCCACAGTTATCATCTGCTCTTAAGGCAGTCTGCATTTAACTTAAACACAAACTCCAGATCTCTGGCTTATCACTGTATTTTGTATTTAGCATTGAATGACCTGCTTTATCTGAGGGACTATAGTGTAAACCACTGACTCTTGCAATCAACTTTAAAAAACCCATATGCATCTGAGTTAGGTTAAACTTTTAAAATATTGCTCATGCTCAAACACCTGGATGTAAGTGTTTAGATGGATGATTTCATTGAGGATTGAACTTTGCCAATAGTATCATCATTTCATTGTTTACATTTCTAATGAACTTTTATGTTTTCTTATGTATTTGTTGTTTGTAATAGCCGTTTTGAGCTACTGTCAGTTTAGTGCAGTCTTTGTAAGTTGCATTTTGAATATCTACAGTACTTCCTTGCATATGAATGAAAATAATAGTAGCCTTAAGCTAAAGTTTGCCTGCTGAGTCATAAAAGGAGAAGTTACCCCGTCTAACAACATATCACCAGAAGAAAAAAGAAATCTAAAACATGGAACAAAAAGGTACCACCTGCATGTAGTGAGAAACAGTGTTTGTGAGAGGATAGTGGTCAGGTCTCTGTTAGTCTAAGCTCTATTCATCCAGCTTGTGTCGTTAATGAACCACATCCTCCATTCTGGCTGTCGCCATTCATTAAATCCTTCTTTCATCTGCCCCGTCTCCTCCTCCCTTCAGCCTCCCTCGTCTCCACCCCACCTCTAAAGAACGCACGCTCTCCATAGAATACTGGAGATACACAAGCACAGCTCTCTATTAGGAATCCCCAAATCTGCCACCCAACCACTGGATCCCGACTCCAAATCCTGGATGTAAAAGAACACGAGGAGAGCCAGCAGAGAGGAGCATGAATAGAGAAACTATTAGGGAGGAAATACACAACCTGTTTGACAACACAAGAGATTTTCATGCTCAATTAGCGAACTTCAAACTGTTGTTTTGTCATTGCGTCCCTCAGAAATCGTCACAATATAAAAACAACCTGCAGCCGCAAAAAAAAAAAGTGCGAGCCCTGCCTCTCCTATGTAAATTGAGAAGTGCTACGACAACTCTACCTCTGGGTGAGAGAGACATTACTGTGGAGTGAAACTGGAAAAAAAAAAAAAAAGATTAAATAAAAAGACAACTAATTATGCACAGGCACGACAGCTGCCAAGCAGAGCTGGCTGCTGCAGCTAAGTGATAAAATTCATTTTCATTATGGAGCCCCATCCATCTAATATTTTTTTCCAGAAAGGCTTCCCCTCACATGAATTTTCTAATCACAGTGGGAGGCTGTAGCCTGTGGAGGCTCAAATATAGTAGTAGTTTAATAAATGCACAATTATTTTTAGAATTTAAGTGGAAATGAATCTGTAAAATAAATACATGATTAAATAAATTTATAGTTTGTTTAATTTAATCTATATTAAATAATTAAACATAAACAGTAAGATAAAAAAAATATATTAATCATAAACTTCTGACTTTTTTTTTTTTTTGCATTTATTTACTATCTCAGTTCATTTGCCATGAAATATTCCACAGCTTCGCACTGACTCATTAAGCAGACTCTAACATCTGATTGGTTAATCTGTACTGTAAGTCATTGTGAAACCAATCGTCTTTAGCCCTGCCGCTTTATTAAGAGATGGGGTCATTTGGACCCCATAAGTTTTTTACTCTGTGTGCGGTCCGGTTCGGTCTCACTGCATGCGCTTTTACAAAGGTTTTTTGTGTGTGTGTGTGTGTGTGTGTGTGTGTGTGTGTGTGTGTGTGTGTGTGTGTGTGTGTGTGTGATTTCAGAAACTGACGGTCTGACGGGAAAATCTCGCCACTTCCTGGCTGCTTGACCATAATATTTGCCTCCTCCTGAGCATCGCGTTAAGACCACAGGAGGGTTCACTACATGTTTGCCTCGCCCAACGACAGACCCTCAAATTGTTTGAAAGTGCCCATAATTCAATAAATAAAATAAATCATTAGATTATGACATAAATCTATATGTCGTAAACATTGCAAATACATTTATGTGAATAAAAAGTATTCATGTGTTTTTATTCTGAAATTAAGAAATAATTACTTAGTTAGAACACACTGTGGCACTTTTGACCTTCCCTATTCCCTATTCCCCGTTCCTTTTCCGTTCTATGCTGCAGCTCATGTTTATTTGAAGTGAAACACATTTAAGTGAACAAAATGTTTCGCTGGAGATAAAACGGCAGAGGAAGGCTCCCGGGAGGGGAGCCAAAAGAAAATCTGATACAGATCCCCATCAAATCACCACCTGCCAACAAAATGTGCTGAACTGATACAAGGCTTATGCAGATCCCTCCTTCCATCACACAAGGATAAAGGAAGACCTTCCATACCACAGGAATCAGCACCAAATACCAGGGAATTTTCATCAAAGAGAAACCTTGTGACTTTCCTGTGGCAGAACTTTAGCTAAAAAGTAAAACGAAAGATGGCTATTTATGGTCAGATACTTTCACTTTCTCACTCAACGAGGGATTTAGACACTATCTTTGATTTTTGACTTGGACACCAAGAGGTGGGATAAGAAATTCTGAAGGAAGCATGGGAGCTGGCGTGGGAAAAAACCTGGCGTCACGTTGCTCGTGACACTGTTTTATATGGTTCATCACAGCGCAAGGCCCCAAACAAACAAAAACAAACCATGACGACATGATCAGGAGAAGCTCACCCAGAAGTGTGCGTGACAGTTGACCACCATGGTGCGCTCGATCAGCTCGTCCGGGCACTCCAGCAGGTGGTGGCCTGAGACCACGCCGGCGTTGTTGATCAGTATGTCCACCTCTCCCACCTCTCGCCGCACCTTCTCTGCCGTGGAATACACACTCTCGCGCTTGCCCACATCACACACGTACGTGTAGACCTGAGGCTGAAAGGCAGGGACCTCCTCCACTCCTCCAACAGGTCCTGCAGAATGGAGAACGGAGAAATGATGAATGGAGGTTTAAGTACGGCGCAGAAGGTAAATGATGTGACTGTAGGAGAATGAATATGTTGTCCACATGCAAACTATTTTATTAAAATACTCACAACAAATCATGCTTTAGTCAGAGATGTACTGATTTGGGGTTTTTTCCCTGACTGAATGATACAATTTTTTTCCTCTAAGGACTATAACACATTAAAAAGGAAACTAGTGCTGCAGTTGTTATAGAAGTACTAGTTGCATTAGTATTTTGAATCCAACTGAAAAATTTGAGAATACCAAAGATTATCACCATCCACGTTTTTAAGTAAGTGTTTCTTTTTTGTACAAGTTAAATAAAATTTAAGATTTTAAGCATTTCACCTGCTGAAAACTGATTAGTCGATCATAAAAATAAAAAAAAATCCTCTGAGTCCATCTCTGTCTGACTGATATTTCTCCTTTCCTAAAACTGCTCAAATAGAACCTGAAACTCGAAAATATGGTGCAAAAGAAAAATGTGTTTCTTTTCAGATTTTCTGGTATTTGACTGCTGTTCAATGTCCGAGCGCAATCGAGGAAAAAAATCGGTTGCTTCCGATCTCTAGTTGATTGATTGGTCAATCTCCTGGTTACGCTGACACTCAGTTAAGACTTGACTATAAATCTGAGATAGAGTAAAAAATTCGTTAATCTCTGTATCAAAAAAAAAAAAAAAAAAGAAGCAGTGGTATTTTTTATTTTTTTAAACATCCTTCAAAAGTCCTTCAAAGGGTTGACTTACCATCTTTTGCGATAGGAGTCTCCGTTTCGTGGTATATCTGCCGTACCATCTCTGCCGTTTCCTCATTGCTCTGGCTGTTTATGTCCCACAGGACCAGGACCGCTCGTCGCCGGGCGAACTCCTTGGCGAACAGCCGCCCGAGGCCGCTCCCAGCCCCGGTGATCACGCACACCTGTCCCGCCACGCTCTTCTCCTTGGGTCGCACGACCCATCTGGCCCCGGCTGTCACAAACGCCCAGAGCACCTTCAAGATAACCACGAAGAACTCCGCGATGATCATCATCATCTTGGCCGTGCTTTCTATGAATTTCAGATAAAGCGATATTAAGACGCGCAAAAAAAAAATAAAATAAAAAAATGTACTGAATTGTTCCAACCTGTTAGCAGCAGAGGGATAGGGTTTCACCGACAAAACTTGGATCAGAGCGCTGACAGAGGAAAGTGGTGTAGGAGCGCACGCAAGAGCTCTGATTATAAGAGGTAAAATAAATTTAAAAAATAAAAAAAGAACAAGAAGAAGAAAAAAGGAGAGAGTTCAGTTAAGAATCCGGTTGCCTGTTGAACGCTGATCTGCGGTGGCTAACGAGCAGCTACTATGGATTGTCTCCTACCCTCTCTGCTGCTGCTGCTGCTGCTGCTGCTCCACCACATCTCATGTCATTCTGATCCGCATCTCACTCGCTATTTATTCAGTCCACCCATCCAACGCCAGACCCAATAGGAGTGGGAGCCTGACAAACTGAAGTGCCAGCTATCTACACCACACTCAGCATGATGCAAGGCAAATAATTGGACAAAAATATGTGCGAATCCCCCACCACTTAAAAATAAATGACCGATCTCGAGGTACCTAGTCAGTATTTCTGTTCTGTTTAGTTAGGCAAATTAGAGCATTTTGTAGACTATACTGCGAGTAAATTTGCTAGTTAAAATACTAAGTAAATATTGAAGTATTTGTCTCTCCTGGTTTGTTCCCCGTTTCCAAAAGGAATTAAAGTTAATAGCAAGGTTGTGAGTAAACCTTTTCCCTTCAACTACGGCTACACTAACAAACAGAATTTTGGAGGGTTGGTCTTAAATATTAATTTTTATTTTTTTTGAATAAAATTGAAATGAGCACATTTGTTTGTAAACGTTCATTCATGGTTATGTTTGACAACATTAGCAACTAAACGATTTGGCCAATATTAAAGTGAAAGTAATTGGTTCTGTCACAGATTAATTTTGCTTTTTCACTGTTTGTGGGGTCCAATAAAAAACAGTAATGACATGTTTATACTGGTTGTACTTGACCTGAATATATCCACTTGAAAAATGTTTCAAATTGTCATAAGACTGTCATAGTTTCTGGGATGAAACAAGAATTTAAATGCAGCTAGCAAGAGCGCTAATGCTAAACTAGTAAGTTAGCTGGCAGCTAGCTTACTAGCTGACAGCTAAGACACTTGTCTTGCTAGTAAGACACTTGTATTGAATTTGGTGTTTGGGGTTGGTCAGAAACGTCTGTCTTTCTGAGGACCCTAATATTTAAAGCTCCATAAAGACTTGAAATAGGTAAAAGAAAAAAAAAAAGTCTTCGTTTGTGACACAATGCAGCATAAGAAAAACAATTCTAGTTTCTGCTTGGCCTTTAGATTGCTCTGAGGATGTAAAACATCTAATATCAATCTTTACCGATCACACACACTGGCCAGTTATGGTGAAAATGGTGAGAAGTGTCCCTTACTTAAAAACAGCTACAAACACACTAAAAACCTTTAAAGCTCAGATAATGGAACTAAATATATTATGTCTCAGATGGGGGTGGGGTTGAATGAGGGAGTAATTAAGGTACATTTCCTCATGTGTAACAAGGACACAAGGACACCTCTTTTTCTTGCTTACATCATTTCAGTGTTGTGCAACCTCTATAGACCTATCAGATGTCCAGTCTCCCTGTAAGGAGGGTAACTAACTGACAGCTAACAATTGAAAATTAAATTCCTTCATCAATCGTCTATAGAAGAGTACAGTGCAAAACAAAACAGAAACAGGAATGCTTACTGATTAATCAACCACTGATATACAATATTATGGGAGAAGTTACACTTCTAAGGGTTTTCATATCTCTGTAATAGATTTGAATTTGAATTAAACAATTTCTTTGTGACTTTACAGAAGCATGGGGAAATAAAATCTAACCCTTTATAATGTACATGAAATGCCTGATTAAATTATGGTTATTTAAAAGAGCAATTGTTTTGACAAATGATTTGAAATGTGCCTCATTTTATGGACACTCAACCTAATAGTAGAATATTCCCCAAATCCCTTGCAAAATCTATAATAATAGACTTATTATTATTATTATTATTATTATTATTATTATTATTATTATTATTATTATTATTATTATTATTATGTTACATACTTTACAATGTCATTTTGCTGTGGCTGTCAGGGCAACTCGTCTTGTTGAAAATCTGAAGACGTGTATTAATCTTTTGTAAATTAGATGTTGGTGCCCTCTGCTGGTCCAACTATGGGTTTACTGCAGAGTTGGGTCAAAAGTGTGTTTCTTTTCACTGATAAACTTTTAAAAGAGTTGTATACGAGTAAACTTTGGTTTTGCAATGCTGTGCTAACTTTACTAGATCAACATTAATAAAATAATTTGATCTGAGCCAATACATGAGCGTAATTTGTTTATAACATGTAATACATAAGATGGTATATAAAAAAACATAAACTTATTATAGATATCATCAAATGTCATCAAATAATATTTCATTTATTCAGGTAAAAACCTGCCCCCCAAAACATAATTCATAGCAAACAGTAAATATCTTATAAAAAATAACTTTTCAGAAGGTCAGAGTAATAACTATAAACAACTATAAAACCAGACTGAAATAAAATTACCCCAGACATAGAACAATAGTAATAAAAACGTAATTTAAACTTGTTTTAGTCAGGCACCCAAGTGGGCACCCTGACAATCTTTTATCCGGCACATGCGCAGATGAGGATTTCTCTTTCTCGGTGATCGCAATGGCGGACGCAGAGTGAGTGGTTCCTCTGTTTTAAAATCTAAGCACATCCAGTCATTATATGATTGTAACTCCATATTTAATTGCTTATTTGAGCAATTTAGCGATTGTACAATTAAACTATTGAAGTATTGTTGGAGAATCTGGCTTTTAACTTTTGTTTTTATGGTTACTTTATGCAGATAGTTTTGGCAGAGCAGTGCTCAACATGGCTACCTATTTCGTCTCTGAACACTCAAATGTTCGTTTCTTTTTTAATAATGAGGGAAATTTGGAAATTTAGTACATATATGTAGCAACACTTCTTTTCTAGTCATTTGTTGTCAGTATATGAATTTTGATGGAAGCCGGTAAAGAACTAGGCTAACTAGCTAGCACTACAGCACTGTAAATGATGTGCTTTCGTTTAACGTACTAGCTGTTGCTATGTTGGACAATCTGAACATGGTGCTCCTTTATCGACAATAATGTTATTATGTCCCGACAGAAAAAAGGTTCCGTCGGTCCCTGAGAGCCTTTTAAAAAGGCGAAAGGCCTACGCCGCCATGAAGGCCATGCGTGTCAAGAAGCTACTGGTGGAGAAGAAGGTAAATTTGATCTACTGCTTCACGTAGTCTATGCTTTCTGAAGGCTGAAAGTAGCTTTATGGACCGTTTTAAGCATATCACTATTCATCTCAGGCCCGGAAGGTGACCAGGAAGCTGATCTACAAGAGGGCTGAAAAGTACCACAAGGAGTACAGGCAGATGTACAGGCGTGAGATCCGCATGTCTCGTATGGCTCGCAAAGTGGGGAACTACTATGTGCCACCTGAGCCCAAACTGGCCTTTGTTATCAGGATCAGAGGGTAAGGTGCTTCTATGGTTATGTTCTGACTTTAACATGGAATGCTGGAGTTGCAATAATTGTTCTCTTTGTGTTTGTTTTGGTTCATGGTCAGTTCTTGCTCAAAGCCAGTCCAATATCTATATATTGAAGACTTGCCACTGTGTTTCATTTCATTTTTATACTCTGTACTGTATCAGTTTCAATTTAGTTGTGCAAGTTTAGGGGTGAGATTAGGACTGATGTATAGGACTCTTATTGTCTTAAATGTATTTTTCTGGTCTGGATAAGTATGGAAATAGAAAAAAAAAAGAAGAAATAATTGGCATTTAAAAAAATATTCTCAATCCCAGGAACTGTCATATTTAGGTTTTCACAGATATTTCTAAAAGTAAACTTTAAAGGTAACCTAATTGGGTGCTTTTCTGGTTTCATGTAAAAAAATATCTTCATCTGCTCCCTCAGACATATCAATATCATTGATCAGCTGAGCCATCCAGTAATCTAACCATTAGTTCAGCCATCGGCAGAAGCTTTATACAAGTCATATGAACTTTTGTTTCTTCCTGCACTGTTACTTTTTCTTAATATCTTAGTTAAGTGTGCATAGTGACGTATTTGTCAGTCTGTCCCATCATTAGATTATTTAGCTTTCTACCAGTCCACTTTTTCATTTCTCTTTCTGCATCTGGTTTTGTGAGTTCAATATTCACCTCTTTAGCTAAAGCAGGCATAAACTGATAGTGAACTTTTGTACTTTAGATGTGGGCTGAAAAATGCACATCTGGAAGTCAAAAAGGGGGAATATGATACATTTCCTTGTATTATTTCTGGGGCCGGTCAGACAGAGCAATATAGTGATTATTAATAACCTCGGGTTGATTTGTTCATGTCAAATGTTATTTCTTTAGGTTTAGAGTTGTGTTCCAATGACAGTTTCAGAGCTGTTGACCTCCCTGAAAATCAAACAAAAAAAAAAATAATCTCAATTGCTCTGTAATAATTTTTAAACTTTTGTATATAGTCTCCCAATCATGCCATGATTAGATAAATTATTAAGTGTTTAGGGAAATAATTTATTTCCTAGGCATTAGGCAACCTTCACTAGCAAGCTAAGATGGTTAAAATGTATTGAGCAGCACCAAACGTCTTGTGTTTAAAGAAGCAATCCATGTAAAACTAAGTGGTTAATGATGAACATTCTTTCCCCGACTTATCGACAATGGTGAAAGATTAGTTTCACTAGCCAATATCCTTCTGAAACCACTATCACTACTGCTATTTGACAGTTAAATGTTGGCGTGGCCCTGAGACTAATTATTATTGTTGTGTTTTTAGTATCAACGGTGTCCCACCAAAGGTCCGCAAGGTTCTGCAGCTGCTCCGTCTGCGCCAGATCTTCAACGGTGTGTTTGTCAAGCTGAACAAGGCTTCTATCAACATGCTTAGGATTGCAGAGCCTTATATTGCTTGGGGGTAAGAGTATTAAAGTGTTAAAATATAGATATATATATTTTTAATATAGGTTAAAAAATTTGGGATGTGGTTAATGATGCTGAACTTTTTTCCCCATCATATCGACCATGGTGAATACTTGCTGAAACTAAGCCAGTTTTGTCTGAAACCACATCCCAAGCCATTCTGATTGCCTTAACTCCCAGTTACTGGTTTGGTGTTTTTGTTAGCATTGTGAAGCATTTTGGATTTAATAAGCCAAGGTTTGGACTTTAAAAATCCATAAAGTGATCTAAAGGAAATGTAAAACCTTCGATAAAAATTTTGTTATAAAGTATGTATGTGGACAGTGGGATCAAATGCCTTGACTGCTCAGAAATGAGAATCATAATTTTCTCCACTGATCTGAACCGCTCCCTTAGACATCTGTAATCCTTGGGGGGGGCCCACATCAATTATTCAGTTTAAATTGTAGTTAAGACTTAAGTATATAAGTACTATGGCACACACACATATATATATATATATATATATATATATGTACCATAGTACTTTTAACTAGATTTGGAGTCGTTTAGGTGATTCGCAGCCCTACTTCTCATGGCCCACTGTCTTGAATTTTTTAGTAATGTTCTGCGTCAGCCTCATCTCAAATGAACAGGTCATAGTAGAGTGCTGTAAACCTGTTGAAACTGGAAATCATCTGAAACATGTAGGGAATTGGAGCTGGAGGACCCGGGTTGGGAACTGTTTATTGGGTTAGAAAAGCATCTTCTTTAAATACTTCTAAGAACTTGTGTTGTTAGAAGGCAACTGGGCTCTTGTTAAAAGGTTTAAGCTTAAGTTAAACGTCAGCAACATATTTAAATAGAGTGTGTAAAATTTTCAATGCTGTTTGAAATTATGTTCATGACTTTTATAACTGTTTTCTGATCATACTCAGATACCCCAACCTGAAGTCTGTGCGTGAGCTCATCTACAAACGTGGCCATGGCAAAGTGAAGAAGATGCGTATTGCCCTCACAGACAACGCTCTGATAGAAAGGCCCCTTGGTAAGCATCTCTTCCCTCGCACAACTTGACATTTTTTGCCATTTATTCTTTTCTATCTATCCTATGTCTCTTCACAATCTCATTTCTGATTTTTACGTTATCCTGGCGCATAATGTGGTTAATGATGTACACTTTTTTCCCCGTCTTATCGACTTTGGTGAAAAAACCCCAACAAATTTAGCCAGTTGTATCTGAAACCACTTGCCAGTTTTATTTATTTAGGAAGCTTGTTATGGTTTTATTTCACAACTACATATTTGTACATATTTTTGTCTTTGGTCTTATTTTGAATCCGAAGTCCTAAATCTGAGATTTTGAAATACTGATACAACTTGAGAAAACTTGATTTTGTTTCATACAACAGAAAAAAAAAAAGAGTTGAAGAATCTGTTGCTTTTCAATATATAAAACTGAAAAAGACCCACAGTTTGTATTTAAAATTGCTGTATTTTCAGTGAAATGAGTAGCTGTGAAAAATGTATTTTATCCTACAGGCAAATATGGCATCATCTGCATTGAGGACCTTATTCACGAGATCTACACAGTTGGCAAGAACTTCAAGATGGCCAACAACTTCCTGTGGCCTTTCAAGCTGTCATCGCCACGTGGTGGTATGAACAAGAAAACCACACACTTTGTGGAGGGAGGTGACGCTGGAAACAGGGAGGACCAGATCAACAGGCTGATCCGAAGGATGAACTAAGTTTATGGTAAGTTTTAGGATTGCCGTTACAAATCTTTAAAAACAGCTGTGGTCAATGATGCATAATCTTTTTTCCCCGTCTTATCGACTATGGTGAAAATCAGTTGTTAATAAGCCAACCATGTCTGAAACCACGTCTTTGCAATTACTGCAATACTGCTTATGTTCATTACCTGGAGTTTGCTCTCTAATGCTGTTTTTTCTCTTTTTTTTTCTTCAGGTTTTCTAAGGACTCAAAATATACAATAAAAACATGTTTAAAAAAACTGTCTCGTTCACATCTGTGTCATTGCCTTGCTTTGCTGTATGGTGACGTACCATTTTTGGAAGTTCTGTTCAAGGACTTTACCAGTCTTCCAAAGCTTGTCATGGGTTTTCGTTTTTAAGGAATATTGTTTTCCATTAACCAAATATACTTTGAGGTTCCATATTTAAGTTCCCAAAAATCTAAATTTGAACATATTTGATTTAGAACTGCTGATGGATTTAATCTAATTTAAATAAAAAACAGCTGGGACATCGATTTCACAGGATTGCAGAGTAACGAATACAATTTTTTCAAAAATAAAATTAATTGGTCCACAACAATTGTAGTTTTTAACTGCAGTTGGCCATAGCAACCTATAATAGGTCTGAGATGCATTTTAGAAATTTCAATAAACTGACTAAAACTTGCAGGAAACTACTGCCATTCCTTAAAAAATAATATCCAGTATTAGGTGGTCCAAAAATCCATACTTTAACAAGTCTTAGAATTGCTAATAGACTTTAATATTAAAAATATAGGTGACTTCAAATACAGTTTTACGTATCTTTTAAACTATATTGGAAATGAACGTTACGAAAAAAATCAAACATCCCGAAATTAATACATTGACTTGGAACTGAAGTAGTTCCGCTTGTAAAAAAAAAAAAAAAAAAAGGTTTTTTAAATTATGTAATCCAAAACATCCCAGTTTTTTTTTCAACCTCACTTAGTAATAGATATAAATGACTTGGTTGTTAAAAAAATACCCAGATTTAATCATTTTTTTTGTATGATTAAGTCCGTGCTATAAATATCCCATCCACCTCGCGTGTGTGAAATAAAGCCGCTGCGGAGCGATTGATGTGTGTTTCTATAGTGACGCAGTGAGCTTTTACTACAGCGGGCTACAGCTTAGCATCTGCTCAGGGATAGCTGGAATCAACGAACCTTTTATTATGTAGAGATATAATTATTAACCATAAGGTAATACCCGCGGTAGAGTCCAACATGATGACCTACCAAATGCCTACCGCCAAAGTTTTCATATCAGAAGAAGGTTTGAGGTATGGCCGCCCTGCTCCTGGACACCCAACGTACAGTAATTTCGGGATTGGAGGACGTACCGCGTTAAGGCCAAGTCAGATAAGGAAGTTCCCTTTAGTGTTGCCTCTTAACAGTGAGTCATCGTGTTCAACAAAATGCACCAAATATAGGCTAAGCGAGCTTTCATGAGCATCTTTTCTTTTTTTTAGGTAACCAGAACGAGAACACGTTAGTGAGCAGCTTGATAAGTAAAGGGTAAGCTGTCATATTTTCGTCAAATGCAATTAAATACAAGCATAATCAGCAATTGTATGTCTCGGAAACTGATTAGATAAATCCTTACGGCTTATGATTTGTCAAAAAAAATTGACTAGCATGTTTACACCGTGATGTCACTGTTGGTCCCCCCGTACAGCATTACGTATTGCTAGCTGCTTCTGCATATCTGTGGGAGAAGGAAGTATTGAGTGATTTTGTCTTATGACAAAGAACAGAAAAATCCCCCTTAATTCTATTGAGACTCCTAAGAATGAACAGAAAACACATTTCATAAAAGTAAAATCTATTTACACATATTTACTCCCTAAAGCGAGGTGGAAAACCCTTAGACTTGTAAAACGTTTTCTGATATGGTGTATAAATGTGATATTTGAAATAATATGAAAGCGCCACTCAGAAATGAAGAAGTCATAAATAGGAACAATATATAAAGCCAGACTAGGGACAAAAACCTTTATTTCTTTACTTTTAACGAAACATTAAATTGTTTCTTTAGAAAAACTACTTATTGTTTAAAAGCAGGGTTTTGTTATTAGTCTTAGGTCCCACTAATCCCATGTTACTTGAAGAATAATAAAAAAAGCACACTAAACAAAAGCTTGGGTGTCAGGAGGTTAAGACCTAAATGTATGTCATAATTCTTAATAATGTCAATGCTTTTGTAAACTGATATTTGCATTTCTTCCATCTATATAGGAAACTAAACTTAAATAAAGAGGGCAAAGTGATTTCAAAGGATGTTGACCAAGGGCATGATATCTTTGGGAAACACTTCCTGTCTCAGACAACATGTGAGTACTCAAAGAAAGGAGTCATTTTTCTGCTATTCTGCTTTGTAGGAGATGAGCAGGTTCCATTGCTGTTGTAAAAATTGAAGCTTGTAGTTGCAATACAAACTCATTGCCAGTAGGTGGAGCTATTATCACACCAATAATATTCCGGTCAATTTTGATTAATCATTGATTGTTTCTTGGTTTGTTGTATTTTTTTTCCAACAATAATAAACTGAACTGTCATCTTTTCATACCCCGATTAGGTACAAAGTTAGAAAGGACCAGTACTACGGTTCCTCCACTGCGAAAAGACAACAATGAGTATCGACATGTTAAACTTCACCCCTTGAGCCTCTCCGCTGAGTTTCCCAGCATCCATTCAGAGAAACTTTTCACCCTGGGGTAACCAGTCCAGGAGGCTTGTTGTCTACTGGCTTCAACAAAAATATTTAAAATCATAGTAGCACACATTGCAATAATTATAGTTCTTGTCTCTTATGGGATGCATCAAGTGATAAGACAACTGCAAAAGCCTACCTAGTTCATTTTTATTATTTAAAGACATGTAACATATCTGTATAATTTATTGAAGTTAGTTTTTTAGGTTTTATTATACAGTAAGTCTTTTGCACAACACTCATTTATAGAAGATAGATATTGCTATAGAAGGAAGTATTTGTAGAATAAATAAAAGTCTGCCTTAACTCATACATATATATCATTTTAACTATTCTATAGTTAAAAGGATTAGATAAATCCTTACGGCTTATGATTTGTCAAAAAAATTGACCAGCATGTTTACACCGTGATGTCACTGTTGGTCCCCCCGTACAGCATTACGTATTGCTAGCTGCTTCTGCATATCGGTGGGGGACGGAAGTATTGAGTGATTTTGTCTTATGATAAAGAACTGAAAAATCCCCCTTAATTCTATTGAGACTCCTAAGAATGAACAGAAAACACATTTCATAAAAGTAAAATCTATTTGCACATATTTACTCCCTAAAGCGAGGTGGAAAACCCTTAGACTTGTAAAACGTTTTCTGATATGGTGTATAAATGTGATATTTGAAATAATATGAAAGCGCCACTCAGAAATGAAGAAGTCATAAATAGGAACAATATATAAAGCCAGACTAGGGACAAGAACCTTTATTTCTTTACTTTTAACGAAACATTAAATTGTTTCTTTAGAAAAACTACTTATTGTTTAAAAGCAGGGTTTTGTTATTAGTCTTAGGTCCCACTAATCCCATGTTACTTGAAGAATAATAAAAAAAGCACACTAAACAAAAGCTTGGGTGTCAGGAGGTTAAGACCTAAATGTATGTCATAATTCTTAATAATGTCAATGCTTTTGTAAACTGATATTTGCATTTCTTCCATCTATATAGGAAACTAAACTTAAATAAAGAGGGCAAAGTGATTTCAGAGGATGTTGACCAAGGGCATGATATCTTTGGGAAACACTTCCTGTCTCAGACAACATGTGAGTACTCAAAGAAAGGAGTCATTTTTCCGCTTTTCTGCTTTGTAGGAGATGAGCAGGTTCCATTGCTGTTGTAAAAATTGAAGCTTGTAGTTGCAATACAAACTCATTGCCAGTAGGTGGAGCTATTATCACACCAATAATATTCCGGTCAATTTTGATAGATCATTGATCATTGATTGTTTCTTGGTTTGTTGTATTTTTTTGTCCAACAATAATAAACTGAACTGTCATCTTTTCATACCCCGATTAGGTACAAAGTTAGAAAGGACCAGTACTACGGTTCCTCCACTGCGAAAAGACAACAATGAGTATCGACATGTTGAACTTCACCCCTTGAGCCTCTCCGCTGAGTTTCCCAGCATCCATTCAGAGAAACTTTTCACCCTGGGGTAACCAGTCCAGGAGGCTTGTTGTCTACTGGCTTCAACAAAAATATTTAAAATCATAGTAGCACACATTGCAATAATTATAGTTCTTGTCTCTTATGGAATGCATCAAGTGATAAGACAACTGCAAAAGCCTACCTAGTTCATTTTTATTATTTAAAGACATGTAACATATCTGTATAATTTATTGAAGTTAGTTTTTTAGGTTTTATTATACAGTAAGTCTTTTGCACAACACTCATTTATAGAAGATAGATATTGCTATAGAAGGAAGTATTTGTAGAATAAATAAAAGTCTGCCTTAACTCATACATATATATCCTTTTAACTATTCTATAGTTAAAAGGATTAGATAAATCCTTACAGCTTATGATTTGTCAAAAAAATTGACTAGCATGTTTACACCGTGATGTCACTGTTGGTCCCCCTGTACAGCATTACGTATTGCTAGCTGCTTCTGCATATCGGTGGGACAAGGAAGTATTGAGTGATTTTGTCTTATGACAAAGAACTGAAAAATCCCCCTTAATTCTATTGAGACTCCTAAGAATGAACAGAAAACACATTTCATAAAAGTAAAATCTATTTGCACATATTTACTCCCTAAAGCGAGGTGGAAAACCCTTAGACTTGTAAAACGTTTTCTGATATGGTGTATAAATGTGATATTTGAAATAATATGAAAGCGCCACTCAGAAATGAAGAAGTCATAAATAGGAACAATATATAAAGCCAGACTAGGGACAAGAACCTTTATTTCTTTACTTTTAATGAAACATTAAATTGTTTCTTTAGAAAAACTACTTATTGTTTAAAAGCAGGGTTTTGTTATTAGTCTTAGGTCCCACTAATCCCATGTTACTTGAAGAATAATAAAAAAAGCACACTAAACAAAAGCTTTGGTGTCAGGAGGTTAAGACCTAAATGTATGTCATAATTCTTAATAATGTCAATATTTTTGTAAACTGATATTTGCATTTCTTCCATCTATATAGGAAACTAAACTTAAATAAAGAGGGCAAAGTGATTTCAGAGGATGTTGACCAAGGGCATGATATCTTTGGGAAACACTTCCTGTCTCAGACAACATGTGAGTACTCAAAGAAAGGAGTCATTTTTCTGCTATTCTGCTTTGTAGGAGATGAGCAGGTTCCATTGCTGTTGTAAAAATTGAAGCTTGTAGTTGCAATATAAACTCATTGCCAGTAGGTGGAGCTATTATCACAACAATAATATTCCGGTCAATTTTGATAGATCATTGATCATTGATTGTTTCTTGGTTTGTTGTATTTTTTTTTTCCAACAATAATAAACTGAACTGTCATCTTTTCATACCCCGATTAGGTACAAAGTTAGAAAGGACCAGTACTACGGTTCCTCCACTGCGAAAAGACAACAATGAGTCTCGACATGTTGAACTTCACCCCTTGAGCCTCTCCGCTGAGTTTCCCAGCATCCATTCAGAGAAACTTTTCACCCTGGGGTAACCAGTCCAGGAGGCTTGTTGTCTACTGGCTTCAACAAAAATATTTAAAATCATAGTAGCACACATTGCAATAATTATAGTTCTTGTCTCTTATGGGATGCATCAAGTGATAAGACAACTGCAAAAGCCTACCTAGTTCATTTTTATTATTTAAAGACATGTAACATATCTGTATAATTTATTGAAGTTAGTTTTTTAGGTTTTATTATACAGTTAATCTTTTGCACAACACTCATTTATAGAAGATAGATATTGCTATAGAAGGAAGTATTTGTAGAATAAATAAAAGTCTGCCTTAACTCATACATATACATCCTTTTAAGTATTCTATAGTTAAAAGGATCTGATAAATCCTTACAGCTTATGATTTGTCAAAAAAATTGACTAGCATGTTTACACCGTGATGTCACTGTTGGTCCCCCTGTACAGCATTACGTATTGCTAGCTGCTTCTGCATATCGGTGGGACAAGGAAGTATTGAGTGATTTTGTCTTATGACAAAGAACTGAAAAATCCCCCTTAATTCTATTGAGACTCCTAAGAATGAACAGAAAACACATTTCATAAAAGTAAAATCTATTTACACATATTTACTCCCTAAAGCGAGGTGGAAAACCCTTAGACTTGTAAAACGTTTTCTGATATGGTGTATAAATGTGATATTTGAAATAATATGAAAGCGCCACTCAGAAATGAAGAAGTCATAAATAGAAACAATATATAAAGCCAGACTAGGGACAAGAACCTTTATTTCTTTACTTTTAACGAAACATTAAATTGTTTCTTTAGAAAAACTACTTATTGTTTAAAAGCAGGGTTTTGTTATTAGTCTTAGGTCCCACTAATCCCATGTTACTTGAAGAATAATAAAAAAAGCACACTAAACAAAAGCTTGGGTGTCAGGAGGTTAAGACCTAAATGTATGTCATAATTCTTAATAATGTCAATGCTTTTGTAAACTGATATTTGCATTTCTTCCATCTATATAGGAAACTAAACTTAAATAAAGAGGGCAAAGTGATTTCAGAGGATGTTGACCAAGGGCATGATATCTTTGGGAAACACTTCCTGTCTCAGACAACATGTGAGTACTCAAAGAAAGGAGTCATTTTTCTGCTATTCTGCTTTGTAGGAGATGAGCAGGTTCCATTGCTGTTGTAAAAATTGAAGCTTGTAGTTGCAATACAAACTCATTGCCAGTAGGTGGAGCTACTGTCACACCAATAATATTCCGGTCAATTTTGATTAATCATTGATTGTTTCTTGGTTTTGTTGTATTTTTTTTCCAACAATAATAAACTGAACTGTCATCTTTTCATACCCTGATTAGGTACAAAGTTAGAAAGGACCAGTACTACGGTTCCTCCACTGCGAAAAGACAACAATGAGTATCGACATGTTGAACTTCACCCCTTGAGCCTCTCCGCTGAGTTTCCCAGCATCCATTCAGGGAAACTTTTCACCCTGGGGTAACCAGTCCAGGAGGCTTGTTGTCTACTGGCTTCAACAAAAATATTTAAAATCATAGTAGCACACATTGCAATAATTATAGTTCTTGTCTCTTATGGGATGCATCAAGTGATAAGACAACTGAAAAAGCCTACCTAATTCATTTTTATTATTTAAAGACATTTCCAAACAGTAAACAGTTTATTCAGTAGAATGTTGGTGATTGTCGAAAATTATTCAAGTAAAAAAAAGAAAAATTTAGTTTCCAATGTAGTGATGAAATAATAAATGTCACTGTTTGTGTCATTCTGTTGTGGAAATTTAATGCAGAATGCAAAACAATATAACAACATAAAACAAATTAAATAAATTCTAAAATCTGCATTTATTATATGTATGTTTTTTTTTTTTATTTGTTTGTTCTTCACTGTTTTAGCCAAAGTTTAAAGAGCCAATATGGAGTGTCCAAAGAGCCATTTGCGGCTCCGGTGACACAGGTTGCAGACCCTAGACTCTCTGAGGTGAACTTCAGTTCACCCTCCACTTTAATCTTAAATGGCAAAAACAATTTTTCCGTGGAAAGCTGCAAGCTTAGCAGGTATTGTTCTGCTTTCTAAACTAAGTCTGATCTCAGCTTTCTAAGATTGTGTTAGATATTTCCCAGCCCACTGTCGACTTCACTGTTCTTCTGTTCCTGTTCTGTTCTGCAGGCCCAAGTTACATTATCCAACCTACACCGCCCCGGTGACTGTTAAAAACAATCAGAAAAGTAAGTTTGGATGAGACACCAATACAGAGGTGGTCCTATGCGAGCCACATTTTCAGCAAACCCCCACAAAGTTGTTTGGGGGGCTGTATGATATAGCAGTTGAAGATCATAAGTTATCTTCATTTTCATGTCCAAGGTTGACAAAAATCTTCTTGTATATAATATCCATAAAAAAAACAGTAACAGAAAGAAAACAAACACAAGGCAAGAAAGCAGCTAAAAGACCATTTCAGTTTTATTTGTATAGCACTTTACATACATGCAAAAATATAAACATCTAGGCATAAAAAAAGCAACAGGAAGTCCGAGCAGAGACCTAACTTATCGGCACCCAACTCTGGGATTTAAAGGTTCCCTGTGGAGAACCCCATCTGTCTGAGAATGTCCACTTGAGATAAAAAGTAGAATGAAAAAAGAACTAAGAATAGTGAAGAATGCCCACTTTGTTTCTGACCTTTGTTGCTACTCTGATGGGCATAAGCGTCTGCCAGCAGTCCTGTTTCTTCCAGCAACGAGAATATTTTACTTCAGTGAGCTGTGGATGGAAGCAGTTGAAATTCCAATATCTGTTCATGTAATCATTCCATGTTTTACTATTAATATTTTGAGTATGTCGAAATCAGCCAATTGAAATTACTTTTTGTGGATGCTGGTTGTCATGGCATTCAAACTCTGTAAATCCATCCAACTGTGAGTTTTCTAAAAACGCTTGACAATAACAAGTTACTTCAAGCAAATTATTATATGTAGTTAGAAGGAAGGTTAAGCTATTTACTTTTTATTTGGCTCAGATGCTAAATAATTTACCACTGATCTTGTTCATGGGTAATATTAAAGGTGGAACATTTTGAATTTATTTTTTTTTTTTTTACCTAAGCAAGGTTTTCTGCCTCTGAAATGTGATGTTTGCATAAATTGCCTTGTAATTTCACCTCTTGTTTTCATTTGTGTTTCTCTCCAACCCAAAACCTTCTCTAGGTGGTCTTCATGTAGCCCAGACTTATTCAGACCCAATCATCGGAGCCCCTCGCTCTTTCATGCACCGGATTTCTGAGCTCTCCTCTTTGGAAGGTGAGACGGTGAGATATGAGAAGATGAAGAAAATCAAGAAATCTAAAAAATCTCCGTCCTGACAATCACCCCCTTCTGAGTCGCGACGGCCCAGGATTAAGACATTTGAGTCTGTGCCAACAACTGAACAAAATAAAACACTTAGGGCACCATATTCATTTCACTGGCTTGTTCTGACGGCGTGTTTGTCCTCAGTGGTACTGTTTGGCTGCTTAACGTGGCTGCTTCTTACTTTTTGGGATTCCTGACTCTCCTTAAGTGATGAAATGTAGTTTCAAATCAGTATTCCCAATGGCAACGATGACGACTTTTACACAAGAAATGTGTAGACTCTCATTTGTCAGTAGTTTTTTCCTTCCACACCTGCATGGAAACATGTTATATTTATTTCTGTAATGGCTTTAGTGGCCATTAAGCAGTGATGCCATGTTTCTGTGTGTGTGCTGTGGATGTTGTTCAGCTTGAGTCTAAAACTACACCAGTGTTACAGAAAGTTTCAAACACATTTCTGCTTTGTTTACCAAGTCAAATTTATGTGGATAAATGGCATAGCTTAGCTGAACTCTTGTGCCTTGTTAAATGTCTTCCTGAAATGAAATAAATTTATTTTTGTTATTCCAAAGAGGTTATATTTTTCTTTCTAATCTCTATTATATTCTAGCAAAAGGAAAGTCTGGCCATTGCAATAGTGGAAGCGTGCTAAATTCTGCACTGAAGCATAATTTGTGGTCCATAGCTTCATAACAGCAGAAATGACATACCCACAGATACCAGAATGTGGTGTTTTCCCACATAATGCTTTGTTTTACTGCTGCATGAACTGCAGCTTGTGTCTCTGAATAATGTTGTTCATTGTATTTGTCAAAAATGGAAGCCAACAGTAGCTGTCCTTTTGTTTGGAGGAAAATAAAAGCTTTCATTTTATTTAAAGAAATTTTTGCTTAGGTCATAAATTTGATATGAAGATGACATAGTTAGTTTTTTACTTCAAGTCTAAAACAACAACAACAAATAAATGTGTCGTGAACAAATTCATAATTGTTCTTTTATCAGTAATCTGTCACATCAAAATGTAAAGTTTTGAGTTTTACTGACACAACCCACAGATCAATGCATATTTAATCTAAACTTTTAAAACGTTCAAAAACCAATAAAGGAACATTTTGCTGTTGCAAAAAAAAACAGTTGAGCTTTTTTTCATTCTAGCACAGAGTACAAAAACTAAAACTGTATTACTACACCGTCTCTGCAGTGAAACATGATGATGGCAGCATTATGCTTTGGGGATGGTTTTTGTCTGCAGGGATCGAGACCCTGGTTACTGGTGATGATGGAGCTAATTTCAGGGTCTGGTGATATTGATACAACTGGGTGAAAATTTCTGTTGTATATTTTTTAACATGACATGATGAAGAGGCGTGTTAGAAGGTAGAAGTGATAATGTTTCTGACTCTGGAAAGGAAACTCATCTTCCTCTCATTCAGAAACATGCCAGATTGTTTAAAAAAAAAAGTTACAGAAACATTTTGGTAATATGTTTTTAAATCTCATGACAGTGTTTTAAATTAATTTTTTCTAAAGTAATCTACAAAAACCAACAACTTTACAAGCATAATACAAATTGTAACCCAGTGGTAAACTCAGGTTACTGTATTTTAAGGTTAATAGAAATTTTATATAGTTCAAGATAAGATACAAACATTAAAAGTAAACCTTTATTTACTATTGCATAACATTGGTGATAGTTATGGATTTCATATTCCTGTTTCTGAAAGAAATATACTGGTATTTTCGTTTACTTTAATATTTAAATAATATAAAGGCAGTGGTGGGATCTACTGTACTTAAGTACATTTTTCGTGTATCTGTACTTTACTTAAGTAGATTTAATAATGGATGTACTTGTTTTTTCCCGTTAAAATGTGAAGTTCAGGGACTTAAGGTGGCTCCGTAAGATCCAAGCAATAACGTGACTTACGTGTCTGTTGTCACCCATCCCTTCCCCTTTACTACCACGCGGAGCTTCAAGACATGCGCAGTGGTTTCCTCTGAGCGGGAGAAGATATCTGTCTTATCGTCAGTAATATAATAGCGCTGCATAAATCATAAGACATGTCGACATGTAAAATAAGCAGCCCTTTGCTTTCACAGACGGTGGGGACGTCCAAGTTTAAGCATCACTTGGAAAGTAAGGTAAGCTCTGTGGACGTGATGCTAGCAAAGTTAGCTGTACAGAGACATGTTGCATCGGCGATGAAAAAAAAGTTGTCACTCATGCGCTGAATTATTGTGCAGAGGTCTTGACTGAGGTGTCGCATATATGCAGTGGCGCAAAAAGTGGGTATGCAGCGCATGCAAACGCATAGGGGCGCCAAAACCCTGTCTGGAGGGGGCGGCGTGCCGATGATGTTTTCCCATACACTTCAGCGTGCCTTACCCCGCGCGCACATAACGAGGTAAATGTAGAGTTTTTCCTTTCGCGTATCTTTCAGATCAGTTAGAGAAGAAATTTTGATAGGTTTTTTTAAGGTAACCCACTTAAAATCTGACATAAATAGGAATTAAATAGTTGATTAAAAGTTTGCTAACAGAAAATAACGTCGCTGCTCCTTTAAGGAACCAGCGTCACAGCCTCTGCAGTGCACAAACCTGAGGGAGAGAGCAGAGGAGGAATCATAGGAAAAGAGCAGTTATTAATTAACGGAAAAAGTTAATATAGTTGAGAAAACATAATTTACCTGGTCGGAAACTGACGGAGATTTTATGAGAACTAAGTTACATCGGTTTTGGTGAGTTTTGTGTTTATTTTCTTACATTTTCACCGTGTTGTACTTTTCCTTTTGGGGGAGAGCTAACGCTAAAAACGTAGCTGTTTGCGAAGAAATGCTCCGTCATAAACTGTTATCAGGTTAATATATAAACTGTTAACCGGTTAATATATTGGGTTTATGAAGAATTTATTTGTATAATTTGAGGATTTAAAAAGAGTTTTGTCGTGTTTGTGGCCTGTTGCACAGGTCAGGCTTTTTTGTTAGGTTGGAAGCTCAGTCGGAGCGAGGATTGGTCTGCCATGTGCCACGTGCACATTCACAGACACGATTCAAGATTCATTATTTTGTGTTTAGTGGTTCTGACCAGCTTGATTCACACATGTTTTTATCAATATTGAGATGTGAAATTGGCTGTAGATTTAACCCACTTTTCCTGACAGATATTTATTTTACCATCACATCCAAATTCAAAACCACTCCACTTTATTTGCAATAATTTAGATTTTTTCATGTGGTTTATTTGTTAAAACAGACCAAATACAGTGACTGTCCCAAATAAATTTTGTGTTTAGAATATCTGGCCCATATTTATGGAGGACTGAAACTAACATACTTAGAAATAAAAGCAGAAAAATAAATGCACCAGACCTTCCTGAGTTTACTTGTGATAACTTCATATATACTTATTTCATTTTTTGAAAACTTTTTTTTATTGAATATTAAGTTTAACAGAACTGCGCAATAAAGAGGTCCAATTTAAAAATGTTTTTTATACTTTGTGTTCAGCTGCACGTTCTGTCATTTGAGATAAATACAGATTTTAAAAATAACAAATGGTCTATTATTTGAATTTTATGTATAATTGCAAATTATGAAATAAAAATGACTCGAAATGACTTGAAATTCGAGGTTCCTGACTTGAGACTTGACTTGACCGTCTTTACTTGAGACTTGACTCGGACTTGAGGACAGAGACTTGAGACTTGAGACTTGCAACACAGTGACTTGGTCACACCTCTGCCAAATACAGAGATGAACTGAGAAAGGGCACGCACCACCAATTTTGCTGTTATTGTGTGTAACGGGTAAGCAGCCGGATACCGAGTACTTTGGCACATAACAGTTAACAAATAGCAAGCCCCAGATCGCGACCTTGGCAAGGGACCTACACAATCAACAATTAGGTGCTCAAACGGTTCTGTTGCAACAGGGATAGGTAATAAAGGAGTGGGTTTCAAAAGTTGGTTAGGCTTTGCAGTTAGCTGACAGACATGACATGTCCTAACATAGGAGGAAATATCCCTCTTCAAACGAAGCCAAAAAAAGTGTCTAAGGACTCGGTCATATGTTTTTATAACACCAGCGTGCCCAGACTCATCATGTGCCACTTTCAACAGTGCCTCGCAATATTTAGAGGGAACTACTACTTGAAAAACAGCATGTTCCACAGAACCAAAATGTGACACCCATTTTCTCATTAGCACCGAGTTTCGAAGAAAATACGCACCTTGGTAACTTAGCAGGCTTACTAAGGCCTGCTAAGGCATGTCCTGTCAAATTGTAAGTGCTCATCATACATCAATATCAGAATATTCTATTCCTATTCTATTTTTTTCCCCACGAAGCATATTTAAATATGCTGAACATATCAATACAATTAAAAAATACAATTGTTTATAAATGTAGCTTTGATAGATGTTTGAATATGGTCTCCAGTGACAAAAAGGCGTGTTATAATCAATTAAATGCGCTGATATGTCATTGTGCCTGCCAGACATATAACGCTGAGTGGAGCAGTCGACCCTTCCAAGATGGCCGCCCTCAATCTCGAGAGCGGTCCGTGAGGCGTCTATTCTTATATTATGTCTATGGTCAGGGACAAATTTTGGAATTCAGTGCACACATAAGGCACACTGCTGATTTTTGAGAAAATTTAAGGCTTTTAGGTGTGCCTTATAGTCCGGAAAATACGGTAATTGTCATAATATATTATTTTAGTATTTTTTAAATTGTTTTAAGCTATTATGTATTGAGTTCTGCTTTAGGACAAGGTATTTTAAAGACACCATCCACCTACAAGGTTTAAAATAAAAGATATTCAACAAACACGAGGAAAACATAAATTTTTGTGCTCACATGAACCAGGTTAGTCAGTTATTTGAAAAAATTATATTTTGTGTATATTTTATTCAAATTTTGTGCTTTATTCATAGGAGCTGTTTTGTCCCTCTTCTCAAGAATCAAGCCTTGTTTTCTGCTTGTATCTCAGCAGCTGATACCCTGTAATATAAGACAAAATAACTAAGTCAGTCATGTTATCTAAAGTTGCTGTAAAAGAAAATAACTTGCCAAACAACCTGGGAGAGCAAAAACGCAGGTACTCCCGTGCGCAGCTTCGTCTGCTTCTATCAGAAAAGCTCCGTGTGCCCAAGAAAACATCTTCCAAAGCCTTTAAAACATTGTTTCTCCTGCTGTGCCATCACAAATGATAGATTTTCCCAAAAATAAATCGCCAATGAACTGACCTGAAGGAAGAAGGACAAAACTCTAGCAGTAGCGAGAGTTTTGCAGGAAACAGGAACAGGCCATGCTGCCAGTAGGGCACGTGCACAGCGCAGGGCAGGGTGTCAAATTACGCAGTTAAAATTCTGACCTGGGAGTGAATTTACAAAGGCGATCACCTGATGTCTTGAAAGGTCAGGCTCTCACGTGTCACATGATACCGGACATGTCCTGTCAGCAACTAAATTTGTTGTTTACGAAGTGTGTTTTATAAAACTACGACATGTCCTATAGACCTTTAAATCTCGTCAACTGTTTTTAAATAGCTAAAAACCATAACATTTAGTGCAAAACTTGTATACGGGATTGTTTTCGAAGGATTAAAGACTCCTCTTGCGGACAAGTAAAAAAAAAAAAAAAAGTCACCTGTTCACGTTGTTTACCTGTACAGCTGCAAAACATGTGATTAGTGATCCCATGGTTAGGATTGTAATGTGCCTAACGGTCATGCTTTTGGACTTTGGGAGGAAGCCGGAGTACCCGGAGAGAACACACGCATGCATGGGGAGAACATGCAAACTCCATGCAGTTACTATGAAGCCCTTCAGGTCAGGCAGGAGACCCACAGGACTCGCTATAAAGCCCTGGAGAAACCTATTGCATATTGCTTTTTCAAAAGTGTTGTGGAGAAGTCTCAGACCACACGTCTGAATACGGGTGGCTGTTTCTGTGGCTGGTCAGAAACGGACTGGCTGTCTTCGTGATGGCTAGACAAGACGTACTACTACTTGCTGCTATTTCTGCTCCTTCTCTGTGTCCCTCAGCCTTTTCTCCAACCGTTCCACTTCAAGCTGCAGGTTTTTGGATATACGCTCAAAGATGGTGCCTTACTTCTCCAAGGTTATCTGTTCCTGCTCCAAGGCGGTGTTTAATACCTCCAAGTAAGTGCTTTTCTGCTCCAAATTGATGCTTCTTTCCTTCAGGGCAGTGTTTTTCTTCTCCAGGGCAGTGTTTATCTGCTCCAAGACAGTGGTTTTCTCCTCCAAGGTGGCTCTTTTCTTCTCCAAGACAGTGCTTTTTTGCTCCAGAGCGGTGTTTTCCCTCTCTGGGGCGGTGTTTATCTGCTTCAAAACTGTGCTTTTCTGCTCCACAGAGGTCTTTTCTTTCTCTAAGGCATTGTTGTCCTGCTCCAGTGTGGTAATTTTCTGCTCCAAGTTGGCTCTTTTCTTCTCCAAGACAGTACTTTTTTGCTTCAGAGCGGTGCTTTCCTGCTCCAGGGCAGTGTTTATCTGCTCCAAAACTGTGATTTTCTGCTCCAGAAAGGTATTTTCTTTCTCTAAGGCGTTATTGTTCTGCTCCAAAGCAGTGATTTTCTGCTCCAAGTTGGCTTTTTTCTTCTCCGAGACAGTGCTTTTTTGCGCCAGAGAGGTGTTTTCCTTCTCTAGGGCGGTGTTTTCTTGCTCCAGGGCAGTGTTTATCTGCTCCAAAACTGTGCTTTTTTGCGCCAGAGAGGTGTTTTCCTTCTCTAGGGCGGTGTTTTCCTGCTCCAAAATGGTGCTTTTCTGCTCCAGAGAGGTATTTTCTTTCTCTAAGGCGTTGTTGTCCTGCTCCAGGGCAGTGTTTATCTGCTCCAAAACTGTGATTTTCTGCTCCAGATTGGTCTTTTCTCTAGGGCGGTGTTGTCCAGCTCCAAGGTGGTGTTTTTCTGACCCGGGGCGGTGTTTAAATTCTCCAAGACAGTGGCTTTCTGCTCCAGGGTTATGCTTTTTACCTTTAGGGCAGTGTTTTCCTGCTCGAGGGCAGTGTTTTCCTGCTCCAGGGCATTGTTTATCTGCTCCAAGATGTTGCTTTTATGCTCCAGAGCGGTCTTCTCCTTCTGCAGTGTGGCGTTACCCTCCATTAAAGTTCTGATTTTGTTGGACTATTTTTTTAATTCCTCATCTTTCTTCAGAAACAGCTCGTCTTTATCAAGTGTAGGCAGCTCTATATTCCTAATTTGAATCTTCTCATTTTCTTTAGTTTGAGTTTGTCTGTTAACCGACAACATGCGAACATTTTTCAAGATGTTATAGAACTTCTGAGCCTGAGTAGCTAAGGTTTGTCCAGCTGAACTTATTTTCTTATTTACTGAATGAGAAAGCGATGCCTTATTGTGCTGACTCATTTTTAATCTTTTTTGTTTAGAGAAATCCAAAATGCAATCACTTGTTAGGAGACAGTCCTTCCTCTTGCTCTGCAACTTCTGCAATGGTAATGATGTAGAATTCACACGCAGAGAAACTGACTTCACTGAGCTGCTGCCAGCGTGCACGGATTTTTGAATTTATATGCGAGGATTGGAGTATTGCAATTAAAGTACAATAATATCTCAACATTTAATTATGACCCAATTCTAATTCTATATTATTAATGTCTACCATCCCACAAGCATCTAATTTAAAGCTGCCTTCAAATGATTTTATGTACTTTTATTTAAGTGGTGCAATATTCACAACTTAACTTTTGGATAGTAATAGTAATAAATGAACATCTGAGAAGATGTTGTGAATGTGCTGCTGTTTCTAGAGCTCGCTTTAGTGCTGTCTTACTGGTACAGCTCTGAAAGGCAGAAACACAACCAGAAGGGCCACATTGCTGTAATTTGAAAGGCAAAAGTTTCTGTCTGTTAGATATTATTTAATGTGGTTGTCAGGATTCGAAGATGGTATTGATTTCTTTTTAACCCTCAGCAGTCAGAAGTGAGAGCTAAAGACGGTCCCTCTCTCTCTCTTTGTAAAAAAAAATAAATAAATCAACATGGGTGTCTACTTAGGAAACCAGAAAAGAAGATTGTTCCCAAAGAGAGATACTTAAATGTATGTCTCTCTGATCACTGTGCCTTTCAGAAATTTAACCATCAGCTGAGCTTAATTTCAGGGAGTGTGTCCTGAAGCTCCTCAACTACAAATGCGACGTCAGACGTCAGGCTCTGCTTGCATCCCTTCCTCTTTCCCTCCCTCTGGGTAGTGAGGTGTGCATTTCAGAGACACATAGTGACCTAGAAACACAGAGCTGCCGCCTCCCCCCCTCCCTGATTAATGCTAAGTGAACGGGTTGCATTCAGGCTCAAACAGAGGCCGGGATTCCCTGCTCTCGCAGGGATTTTTACCGTCCCTTTTAAGGGTAGTGAAACAAAATGACCTGGAACAAACAGCCGACAATGAGGGCTTTAAGAGGAACTGTTCTGGGGCCAGCCCACAAGTGGTTTATCGTTTCACTGTAGTTCCATAGAAGTCTTTGACTGCCCTAAGAAACCTTTTCATATAAATCATCTTTAAGGCAGTAATGTGAGAAAAGCCGATCAATATTCAGAAATTACTGTAATATTAAATCATCCTAGGGCTGCACATTGGCGCAGTTGGTAGAGCTGTTGCCTTGCAGCAAGAAGGTTCTGGGTTCAATTCCCGGCCTGGGGTCTTTCTGCATGGAGTTTGCATGTTCTCCCTGTGCATGTGTGGGTTTTCTCTGGGTACTCCGGTTTCCTCCCACAGTCCAAAAACATGACTGTCAGGTTAATTGGCCTCTCTAAATTGCCCCTAGGTGTGAGTGTGTATGTGCATGGTTGTTTGTCTCTGTGTGTCTCTGTGTTGCCCTGCAACAGACTGGCGATCTGTCCAGGGTGACCCCGTCTCTCGCCCGGAACGTTAGCTGGAGATAGGCACCAGCAACCCTCCTGACCCCACAAGGGACAAGGGTGTAAGAAATGGATGGATAAACCATCCTTTATGGGTCCACTGTCCAGCCAGTTCAACCTACTGGTGTTCTGGTTAAAAAAAGACCATTTTGTTACTGTTTTACCAGCTGATATTATTCCAGCAGACTCTCACAGCAAGGATCAAAGAATGTTGCCCGAGTGCCAAATTTTAGCTTTGCTGGCGCTTTAAATCAAACATGCCCTAAATATGCTTGGGTCAGTATGAGAGGAAAAGTGTCAGCATGGGTCTTGAGACAGAGATCAGTGAATCTGCTATTAAAAAAAAAAAAAAAAAAGACATGAAAGATGTGTTGATTGAATAACGTGGGATGGATTGTTATAAATCTGTGAGGTCCCCAGACTCCCATAGTGATGTGAATTTGCGAAATCCCCCTCCTAGAACCTTAGTAGGTGCCACCTAATTATCTTGATGGATTTCTTTTGTTGTCGCTAAGCCCAACAAACCCTGGTAGGTACAGCTAGTGAAGCCTCTGAGCAGTTGCCAGGAAACAAGAAGAAATTCAAGATATCAACTCCATAATTTCAGGTAGCATAAACAAATATAATTAAAAGTTTAGAATGTATAAATATGATGATAGAGATGCATTTGCATTCAGTCCCTGTGATTATTATAAGATGAATTTATTCATGAAAATGTTTTATATCTTTTCAAGGTAGCTTTTTGTCAAACACGAGATTATTTCAGATCTCAGACTCATAAGCCAGTCAGGAAAGGGACCTTTTTAGTTTTCAATGCTAAAGGCCACTGAAACTGCAAACTAGCCATCTCTTGTTGCAACAAGATACTGCCATGGGTCCCATTGAGCTTCCTCACACTCTTAAAATTATTTAAATTAACAAATAAGTCAATAAAGTAAAAAAAAAAAATCTGGTTACCAAAAAGCAACAGGTGACAATAATAAAATAGCAGGGCTTTTATTGGATCTCACACCCACAGTTTGCAGTGTGATGAAGGAATTGCTTCAAAAGAAAATAATGGATCTCAGCTGGAAAGTGTAAGACTGGGGAATAGAAAAAAAGGATCAGAGAAGTGCTTGAATTACTATGAGGACAAACCTGACTGAACAAGATGGAAGACTGAGTGCTTTCCTCATCAAAAAGAAAAGCAAAAAAAATTTTTTACCCTCCTACGAAGATATATTTGCAATCCTCCCTCTCCATTTTCCATAAAAGTTTGGAAGTATGTTTTGAAGTTTGGCGACTATATGCATGAAATTTGTCCTTTCAGAGCAGGAAAGGACAATCTGATATTTATTCACCCCGCTCTTGGCACAGCAATGGATACGTGTTCACACAACTTTCTAGGGACCTAACCTTTCTAACTGCTCTTTGTCATTTCAGGAGATTTATGAAACCAGTTGTGATAGATGCACCCCATCTCATGCAGTCATCACCATTATCTGCATTTTTTTTTTTTTTTATCTCTCGGAGAGGCAGGGGTCAGCTGGGCTCCACGCCCACACACTGCGCCTCATCTACCTGCCCGCACTGATTTACATACATATGGAATTGTATGCCAAGGGAGGTGACTGATGATTATCAGTGACGATGTCAGGTTCGGGCGAGGGGGAAACTTTTATCAAAATCACTGTCTTGCTTGTCGCCACGGTGGCACTGATCGAAGGTCAAGCATGTCGGGACAGAAGCAACTGGGAGGTAATCAGTCCCCTCTGCTGCTTGGATGCTGGAGAAGCATGTTATCATCCATAACTGATAATGTCCTGTAAGAAGTGGAAGTTCATTATGTGGCTATAAAACCTAATAGACGCAGCTGTAAGTTGGGCGCAACAACCAAGACTCCCTGAATGTCATGCCGTAAGTGTGTTTGTTCAGTGAAATGCATTTTAAACAGTGTTCTCTCTGCATCACTAAGTCTTTGATGTTTCAAGCCAAGTCAAACAACCAACTTTACAACTCCGTGAAGAGTGACTCATGCACCTGTGACACGTCTGGTCCCATCATTCTCAAACAAAAGCGTGTCAGAAAGACAAACACTTACAATAACAAGTTTTGCAAATCACTAAAGTGCACGTAAAATCGGCCAGGTACACAAATAAAGAAGACGCTGAAGTATAGTTCTCAAAAACAAACAGCACTGTTAAAAAGCCAGGGTTTAATAAAAAACATCGAAAATATGTCCGTATGGGGTGAACAATTATCCCGTATTGTTATAATCGTGTCTATGACTATCAAGTGTTATTCCATATCTTGATTTGGTAATATGTGCCCACTCTGCCTCACAGGTGGTCTCAGAATCTATCAAATGGTAAGAACATTTCCTCTCCACAAATTTCTCCAGGTAGCCACACATATTTTATGTGAAATGTAGTTCTTTAGTTAGGCACTTGCAAAAATAGCACTTTTTCTCTCATGAAGTCATTAGTATTATCATCATCGTTATTATTCTTAGTAGTAATTTGGACTTACTGAAAAATTAAATCTTCATCTCCATCTTTCTAGTGGACATCTGAAGGTGTTTGATCAAAAGTGAACTGTTCATCTTTCTATTTGTCACAACAAAACCCCTAATTTCTATTTAAACAAGATATGTACTTATAGAGGTGGAACAGTGCTCTGATTCTGTTGCATTTCACAAGGGTATGTACACTTATCTATGTTTGATAAATAATAGCTTTCTAGTTGCAAAATTCAGGAAGCAACAGGAAGTCTTCTGACCTGTCTGTTTAAGAACCGACAACAGGTTCTTGAACCCTGTTGTTTAAGAACCTGTAAACAACAACAACTAGAGGTGTTCCGCACCAATTCTAAGCTGACGTAGAACTGGTGCGGACTAGGGGAATCCGACTGTTTAATTAAAACAAAGTATCGCGACGCGATGTGATTTCTGCCCAGTGCAAATAAAATAACAGATTTATGTTACATAGTAACCAGCTGTGAATAGTCCATGTTTTTGATTGTATTTTTATTTCACAGGTTTTTCAGCAAGTGAGCGGCCTACCTTCTTCAGGAAGAAATCTAGGACCTTCAGGCAAGTGGAGTAATTACTCTCATTACACTCCACACCAGGCTCATTCTGTGTCCAGTGATGCAGGGGGGGTGGAACTTCGCCATCACTTGCAGCTGAGTGAGGGGCCAACCCGATAAAGCCTCTGGTGTGAGTTAGGCTCTTTGGGTTGACAGTGTTGGTCCCCAGGCCAACACTAAGCGGGAAGTCTGAGAGGGAGAGAGGTCGCCCATAAAAAAGCTCCTCTAATGCCAACTCTCACTGAAACGCCCTCCAGCAGGCGTCGTACCTCGCCACTCCCTTGTTTTTCTCAGACACTCGATCTCCTTGACAAAGTAGTCAAGTATGTTTCCCAGGGTCGACATGAGGCCATGTTTGAAACCAATGTCCTGAAACGGGACAACCAATGGGTTGTCCACGAACAAAATGTTGAGTGCCTGGACACAGAAAAAATCCTAAGACTTAATCTCTGATGGTATCTCACCCTCAAACCGGCGGACATGCTTAATTCTAAGACCAAGGTGGAGGACCAGCTTGTATTTTAAATCGTCCATGTGGCTAATGTATTGTGATGCCCTGGAAAGTAGGGCCCACTGGAATTGAGGGTGAGAGATCCTGCACGTGACCAATGCCTGCATTGGTATGGCACTGGGTGCCTGTATGGCAGTTGTATGTGGACGTGTGGGGAGTCCACATACAACCATACAACTGCACAAAGTTTATCTTCCTACCAGCACCAAGCATGTCCAGGAGGATTTCCTCCAAGGTCAGTGGCAGATAGTCCAGATCGTTCTGGAAGTTGGTGGCCTCATGGATCCCCAAGATGGAATATAGGGATCCTCAAGGACCTACCAACTCCTGGAGCACGTATCTGGAGAAGAGCAGGTGGATGCCTGGGTCCCGGGCCGATACTTTACATGCTGTGTGGACAGACATACTGGCGACACCCGAAGGATCCAAAAAGTCTGTCGAGTCCAAACTGTCCTCGTTCTTCTGGCCAAACATCATCAAGTCCCGGCTTCAGTAGGTGGCTCTCACCAACATTGGATATAGCCTTATCAAGAAGTTAGAGAATATAAAAGAGGTCTTGCTTGAGAACGTGATATCGACTGGTGTTTGTCGATACCTGTTTCAGCAAGGTTGGCCTCCTTTTATTCTTTCCCTTCATTGTCTTGAGCTCCTTCTGAAATTCGAATACAATGCTATCCAACATCTCTCATGCGCATATTTGAAAAAGGGACTTCTTCGACAGATCTGTGTCTGGGTCAGTCAGGGAAACTGGTGTGAAGATGATTGACAGGTGATATCCACCATCCACATACTCAATGGTGTACCCATAGCTGTTGCGTAGAGCACTCGAACCAGCTGGGGTACACAGTGTGAGGTCCACATGCTTCTTGAGGAAGATGTAACAATCTTGAAGCATATTAACCTGAACATGTGGCAGCAGAAGGTAGTGTAGGGGAGCTAAAAGCGCCGTTGTACATTGTAGCTCCACCACCAGTCCATTGGTGTCGAACCTGAACATGATGTCACTTTCAGGTTCGCTGATGTAGGTAGAGTGGAAGCACATGTTTATTTTGGCTGCCAGAAATTCAGACACGCAATTGTGTTATTGTGATACAGCATGGCTAAGCGTTTGGCAATTGAGTGAGCCAACTTTGCAAATGTCAGAATTAATTCCTGCACAACTTAGAAGTTGCTACACTTCATAAAGTTGCTGATGAAGTATAGCAACTTCATCAGCTATACTGATGAAGTTAAAGTTCATCAGTATAACTTTACAACACAGGTCAAGAAGGAAAATATGACCTCTAGTTTCTCAACAAGTGTTTTGAAACCACAGCAACCTAAGAGTTACAGTTTGCATTCCCCACGTAGGTGTGATGAAGCAAAGGTTCGCCCCGGTCTTTTCTGGAATATGCTGCCCAATAAGTGAGAGCAAATCCATTCCCGACTAAAACCCGATACATCTCTTTCTTTGTCTTGTCTTTTTTTTTACTCAGATGTGTGCTTCTTTTTACATTACAGTTTAACATTTTGAGACTCATTAATACAGTCCTCCCCACTGAAACGCACAAAGAAGCTGTCAAGCAGGCGTGTGTTATAATGGTTAGGCTGATCATCTCTGACAAATGCACTCCAGGGGCAAGAAGGTCCAGGCTTGGGAGTCTGTCAGATGTAAAACACATGCTTTGATGTTTCTCTTCCACCGTCCTGAAGGCACAGTAAACTTCTGCAGCTTTCTCTCTCAGATCAATGGAGAGATCAAATAAGCAACAGCACTATGACTGAACAAAGCTGTGTGCATGTGTGTGTGTGTGTAACAGGATTTTACATTAAAGCCAGGTACCTGTGTTTCACAGTGTCCAAATAAGATGCATGGGATTCTTAACATTGATTGTTCACTAGTTCAGATGCTGTGTGTTGCCGATTATAATGAAGATGAAACCTTTCACTGTTAATTCACAGCATCCAGATTATAGTTAATATTAGTTCCTTGCAAAGTTGAGCACTGTTTTACTGTCTGAAAAAGATAACCCTAAGAGAAATTAGTAGTTTTCTAATGATTTTATTTGTGAAAGCAAAACAAACCTATTTATCAACCCCTTGCAAAGTGATTGACTATGAGCAAACACTTTTTTAAGAGCTGCCATCTAAGGACTGACTATTTCCAGCCCCAGGGAATTAATAAATTGCTTGAAAATAACTTGTCTGATACCGTGACACTGGCTCGAAGATCTCATCCGTCAGACGGAAAGGTTACAAAGGTATTCTAATGTTTGTAACTCTAGAGAACCAAAGTGAGACCCATTAGCCAAGAACGACCCGCCTACCACAATTACTCCAAGAACACATTGATGTCTCATCCAGGAGGACTTGAAGAACCCGAGCAACATCCTAAACAATCTTGGCCTCCTTTTCCTCAGTTCATCGTTCAAACATAAGAGACTAGGAAACAAAAAATATGGCTGACCAAAAAGAAAACAAAGGCACAAATTTCTTTCAAAATATGACGGATCCAAAGCCAGTTCTGCAAACTGAAGTACAAGTATGTAAAACGAACTTAGCTTCTCAAGAAAAGACGTCATACTGGCAATCAAATATGGAAGTAGTCATATAATTATATGGGGCCACGTTTCTGTTTTTGTACCCAGAATACCCATGAATACCTAGCAGAAGATCCTCAAGAATGCCCGGTAGGCAGATTGCCACCTTAAACTTAATAGTGTGGAGCATTGGACCTTTAGCCCAAAATGGTCAGATGATCATGAAGTTTACAAAGAGAAAAAATAAGATGGTAACTTCAGGACAAAGGTGATCTGTAGTCTGTTTCAGTTTAACTATCTATCCCAATACTTGCAATAAATATGGGCACATGATAAAAGATAAAGATATTTGACAACGCTGTTTAGCAAAATGTCTTAGAAATCTTGGAACAAGCTTATATTGATGCTTTGCTGGAAATACAAAGAAGCTATGCAAAGTCACTGGGCTTAAGATGAAGGCAGATTAGGTTTTAATAACCCTTTTATTAAAAAGTACAGCTTTACTAAACCCTGTAACAAACAAGAAATCAGACAGAAACAAACTAAATTCTGCTTCATCTGCTTTTGTCACAACCCTGAAAGGGAGTGAGGCAAAAAAGGCAGAAAGGTAAGAACTAAAGAGTGACTTGAGTGTCCCCTGAGGACCCTGTAGCACAATTATTTGGAAACTTGCCAAATGCTCACATTCCTGCCTTTCTTGTGGGACTCAGAGATCAGGAGGTGGCACCGCTGGCAGAATGATATCTGGATTACAGCTCTTCTGAAGGGAAGGGATGAGACATACGTATTGATAAAAAATATGGCAGGTAAAAAAAAAAAGGTAAAAGAAAGAACAGAGGCAGGAGGGAAAGCACACAAACCCAGCAGGTCACCCCTCCCCTGATTGTTGAGGGAGGTACTCAGCTGTCGAACCTGGAGGGAGACACCAGCTCTGAGAAGAAGCTAAAGCAAATGCAGCATGAGGAATGAAAGTGTGGCTGTGGTGGGAGCTTTGGGATGCTTTGAACTGTAGGCTGAATTTTGCAGAGCCCAAAGCCTCGACACAGCAGAGAGAAAAGCAGGAACTCCAGACTACAAGGGATCCTGTGGTGGAGCTCAGTCTTGTCAGTTGCATACAGGAAGAAAAGCTGGATTAGACATGTTTTAAGGAAAACACCCTTCTATACCAGGAGCCAACCAAGAGGTTGGAGTATTACTTAAAAACTGGACTTTCGGCTCTCGACTCGCTCGATTCGTGATGGTTTCCTTTGTGGAGGTCGTTTACTGGGTGACAGCGTTGTGTTGTCTTGGACAGAAGCATCTGGTGACCGGTGGTTGTACAGGGAAGTGTTGCCGGGGCAGAAACATGGGCTGTTCTACCACAGACTGGAGGATGGACCGGGCATTTGCAAAATGCTTCTGCGACGAGGACTGCGTCAAAACCAAGGACTGCTGCTTTGACTATTTCACAGAGTGTCCAGGTGAGTGATGAAGGGAGGGGACCAGTCTTGGAGTAAATGAATCACAGACGAGTTTGTTGGATTCATTTACAACTGAACTTTACAGCACCCCTACGAGATAATCAGAAGATAAATTATCTTCAGAAGCTGTCAGACAAGGGGCAAAAAAGTCAGAAAGGAGTTGTTGGCCTTATCCAATTGTTACTGATGCAGCTCTTGTGGCAGAGCTGACTCATTCTGAATACTATCTAATTTTTCTCATTTATCTTGTGTCTACCAAATACCTCAGCCAGCTTTGTGCCAAGCCTCATTTCAGTGGACTGGCCAACACAATGGCATTAGGGCAAATATTTGAAGAATGTGATTCTTGTCAATCAGTTGCAGCAATTACAGTTCCAGGCAAACAAGCTGAGCGTACTTAATATGTGTTACAGCCCAGTAGCCACAAAATCGGCACACTTGCAACATCAAAGCCTGATTATTAAGCATAAAGAAGTGAACTTGTGTTCACTTGGGCAGACTAAACCTGTTTGTAGCAGAGACAAAAAAAGCACTAGTTCTACAAATTGCAATCAAGTCTCCATACATTGCAACACAGTCCAATAATTATATTTCTTTTGAATCGAGATGATAATTGGAGCCGGTGTGAAAGTTGTAAGCAGATATTTATTCCGTCCTATGGGGGGCTTTTTTTTTTTTTTTTTTTTTGTAGCTCAAGACTGTGCAGTGAGCGCTTGGAGCTTTTGGAGTGGCTGTGCCAAGCCATGCCAGCCTTCAGTAAGAGTCCGTGTCCGTCACGTAGAGCAGCAGCCTGGTAACAGCGGTGAACCCTGTCCCAGGCTGGAGGAGAGAGCTGGTTGCAGGGAGTATAGAGACCACCGAGGCAGCCAATGTGGACGCAATTCAGGTATAAGAAACATAATACAGTGTCTGCTTTCATGTCTGCAGCTATTTTATGTTAGAATGCATATATAGTTCCACTTAGAGGTTTACATCCACGTCTGACTGAAAGATAGTAAATTTGGATTCCTTTATGTCTTTGAACCACCCTTTTTCAGAATGACTGACAGACCAGGCCTCGGGGAATAACTACATTTGAATCTATTCTAGATCTTCCTCAGTATTTTTCTATAATGTAATGTCCCATAGCAAGTTGGGACATTTTGGCTAAATTTGGAATTTTGGATTTTACAAATTTCCTAAATTATAACGTTTTAAAACTGATTTTTAAGTGTTTAAATGGACTAGCACCAATGCCATTAAGCGATTGCATACAGACATTGCAGGGCAATAGCAGATCTACCAGAGCAGCTTTGGATGGAAATTGTAAAGTTCCCTTTCGAAGAACCACTTTTGCTCAAAGTGCACTGTCTGTGAGAGGATCTGCAGCTTGGAACTCACTCCCTGTTCACTTAAAGTCTGTAACCAGTTTTAGTATGTTCAAAAATCAAACAAAACTCTGGTTATGCCAAAAACAGACCTGTACTCATTTTTAATTTTTTTTTTTTACACTTTTCTGAATATATTATGTCGTGTTGTTTCAAATGATTTCACTTCAATTTTTAGAGTTATTATTTTTAGAAAAAGCCCATCTAGGGACAAGGGCTGCGAATTAGCTGTTGCTATTGCACCATGATGCTAACATGGGACTGCTGTTTTATTCAGTTTGTCTATGTAAATGTGTGTCTGTCCCTATCAAATAAACTTACTAAAAAAATTGGCTGTTACAAACAGGACAATAACCCCAGAAATTCTCCAAGGAACATTTAACCAAACGTTTGAGGAGGTGTGTGTACTGTATGTTGTTTGTTTGAGCATGTGTGATTTTGACCTTGCGGAAGAAAATCTAAAATATATTAAAACCCATACTCCCAAGAATCATTGCAACTGTATGTTGTACAATCGATTTAGTCAGTCTAAATTGGTATTTGATTAAATCAGTAAAATCCTACCATTGTTACAACATTAAGGATTGATGTATTTGTAAGTTGCTTCAAACAGTACTTCAGTTGTTGACGGTGCTTTCTATGACTGTATTTTTATGATGTAAAGCACCTTGAACTGCCTAGCTGCTGAAATGTGCTATACAAATAATCTTGAACTTGAGCTTAAGTTCTGACAGGATCTTCATAGTTTTCCATCAATGGGTAAAATATTAAAAACACTTGAACCGTTTTCTCTTATGAGGCTCAGCATTCATCACCAGCTTGGAATTTGGTAAAGGAAGACCCAAGCATGACAGCTATGGAAACCCCCTAAACCCAGGGTAAGTTTCACATTATCTCAAACTATTCATGACTGAAAGCAAGACACATGACGTAAAAAAAAAAAACGACAAAAGAAATGCTTTCATGCAGGTAAAATGTTACCCTATAATATATAAGTCTAAGCCTGCTTTGTTGCATCTAAGTGAGTTACCTTTGTTTGCCCACCTGGCTGCCTGTAAACATGATTATACAGCAGTGCTCAGAGACAGCCCACAATCCTTTGAAATTAAATCCTCACAAATGTCACAGAATGATCCACACACACTAAGAGGGCTTTCTAAGTGAAAAGGGGAGTAGAGAAATCACAACTGTACATTGGCAAAGTGACATACACTTTCCAAGAACGAAACCCGCGGCTTTCTTTTATGTTCTGTCAACATACTGCGATTATTTTCCATGTGACTTTCATGACTTTTCTGTTACCCCCCCAATCAGGTTTTGTATGGAATTTAAAATGGAGACCCGGACAGCACACTGCACGGTGGAGAACCGGCCTCACACCCTCTGGATGCGCTACATAACTGAAGGATTCAAAGTGTGTGTAGCGTGCGAACCTCCTGCCCTGCGAAACAGTAGCTGTCAGGGTGACGGCCAAGAATCGGACAAGTAGGAAGTTATCAGTTGTGGCACTTAAATAATGCATTTGAACTACTCAAGAGTATACCCAAAAACTGTGATTTGACTTTATTGCATGTTTTCTAATCCACAAAAGGTCAAGTAAGACGCAAACTTACATTGTCCATTCCGCTCTCTAGGTTTTTAGCTCATCCAGGTGGACAAATTCAGTCACGCAGAAAGACAAAGGGGATAATACTTAATAATACTTGCCATAAAAGCCAACAACCGTTTCAGATTTATGCCAATAAATTCACATACATTTTTGACTGAAATAGTAGATGGAAAGAAACATGACTCAAATCTTTTACTGCAATGTTGCTGTGTTTCAGAGAAGCTGCGCTTCAGTGGCAGGCAGTGGGGAACCCACACTGCAGAGGGACATGGAAGAAGGTCCAGAAAACTCCCCAGTGCACCTGTCCAACACAACATATCTTCATCTTCACCTGACCTCCAGTCTGCTGAAATAAAGCGTGCAGAACGCCTCTGGATGTCCTCTGAGAGACTAAGAGCTGCATCATAACTTAAAAGCTTACAAGGATCACTGCAAACTCAAAATGCACTTATGGTAGAAATTAAACATCAGTACAGTTTAAAAAAAAATTGTATTTATTATTTCAAAACATGTCTGCAAAAAACATCAAATGATTTTAAAATAAAAGCAACTATATACATTCAAATTTCATTTGTAAAACTAATTTAAATAATATTTTAGGTTATAAAAGGGCAGCCTGTAGATAATATTTTTGTCTCTGGCGCCCTCTTGTGATATAAATTGAAATTGGAGAAGCGGTAAAACCAAATAGCTTTCAATTTTACAAATTTGCAACACTAACGTGGAACAAAAACACGCAAACAAAATATAGTTTTCTTGCATAAATAAAAAAAATGTTTTTTTTTCATCAGTGGGTAATTTTATGTACAAACTGCTCCATTAGCCCAGCTAAATCAAGAGACTGGAGGCTGCCTTTTCTTCAGCCGACTTTGTACGTCTTTAGCAGAACTCTCCAGCGGTCTTTCAGCATGGTGCCAGTACGTCCCTCAAAGTCATAATCCAGTAAGATTCGAGACCAGTTCCCCTGTCCGTGACGTTTGACCCCGTCTTGAAGGTACTTGTCCAGCTGGGGAGTCCATTTCTAAACAACATAACACATACTCAGCGCTTTTTCTTTTCTTTTTTTTTTTCCCTAAAAATGAATTTAACTTAAATAAGCAAACAATTTCAATTTTGTAATAAATTAATCTGAAACGTATAATCCGTTTTGCAATTCAACTTGCCTTTCGTGTTTTCTTTTCCACGCACTTCTCACTATTTTGCAGCGGGGAGGTTTCTAAAGTCTTCCTCGCCGTCAGGTGCCACACCTCTGATGGTGGGAGGTTAAAAAGTCTTTAGCTTTAATCAAGCTCATAACAGGTCTGGAAACATTTTACACAATCGTCGTCATTGTTAGTCAGACAAAAACAGAAGTAGGACGCGTCTTACCACTTCTGGAGAGACGCCGGAGAGAAACACAGGGCTTCTTCGTGGCATCAGGTGACCAGGCCTCGGGGAGTTTAGCAGAGAGTAGTTTGCGTTTTGTTCTGTTGAAGTGTTACAGATTTTACAGATTATTTTTTAATGACTGTTGGAAGGACTAAAATACCCCCTTTTTGTTGTGGAAAAATGAAAACAGCATAATGTTCTAACGACGAAAATTTATCTAAAAATTGTAATCAAAACAACTATAGTTTAAAATGATTCATGTCCCTTGCAGATTTAAAGTTACTGTTCAACCAAGAAAAGTAACAGAAGCAGAAAAACTTCTACAAGTTTGTTTCTGATAGGAAATCAGAAGACTGACATCTCTCAAAAGATAATATGACAAGTCCAAAGGGGATCATTTTAGCAAAAAAGTGGCACATCAGAAATGATTCATACCTTTTTTCTGTAAGTTGACGAGCTTTGGATGTTACAGCAATCAAAAGCTTTGTGTTGCTAAAAAACGTTATTTTTCCCTGTGCTTTCCGATTGTATTTTTTTTTTAACTCCATCCATGAGTCTGAGCCTGAAAGGTCTCCGTGCCACTACCCCAAAATTTAGCTCCCTCTAATGTTTTAATTCGGAATAACTTGGAGCTCAAGTGTATGTGAGAACTCATTTTTCATACTTTTTGTTCTTCTGCGTCGTTTCACTTTGCTTTTCCGAGACAGTGCCGTCTTCTAACTCCACAGACTCCGAGTCCATAACGTTTTGGGAAGATTGAACAAAACCCGTAGCTGTCTGAATGAGAAACATAAACGTTCTTTAAGATGCATGCAGTCATTGACACTTACGGACAAAATCATTCTCTATCCAAATGTATTTCATTAGTGACTTTCTAGAAATCTTCCCATCTGCTCCAATATTATTGCAAAAAGATTCTAAGTAAAAATCTCTAAAGCACAAAGACATTATTCACTTAAATTCTAAAATATGTAATACATTTATGAAATAAAAACTATAAAAAATGTCAAAATGTCAAATCTTTGAAATATAGGAATAACTTTAAATAAAGAAAAAGGAAAACATTTTTAGCGTGAAGAACTACTCCACAAGTTTTGATGTTAATTTCTTACACACTTTGTAGCAGACTAATTTTTCTTTAAACAGGAAACAAAAAAATGCTACAGTTAAATTGTGTTTTTTTAATGATTCTGCATTAAACAAAAGTTTTTTGATGGGAATCACAAACATTAGGGGAAAAAATACAGTCCCTGAATATTACTGTTTATATATAGCGGGAAAACCTTATAACAACAATAAATAAGAAAAATAACGACAAAACAAAAACCGACAGCTGAAATGGGTTTCTTGTGTAGGATCTGTTTGCCAATTACATTTTGAAATCAAAACCACCCATGAAAAAAAACGACATGCTTTTCAGGTTCATCGTCACATCCTCGTCTGTTCAAATTAATTTTACACATGCATCGCTGGAAAAATAAATAAATAAAAAAAATACTTCCCTGCTATTAGAATAAAGCACATGCTCTGCTTTTCTGAAATATTGCTTCCTTCACTCCAGTGAACTAGAACTGATTAAAATAAAATCTAAATCTTGATAAAGCTGCCTGTATGCTCCAGAGTTGCGACACCCCAATATCCTAGCTCGGATCATTTTCATCCTTTGAACAAGTTTATGATTTATACGTTTCTTCTGCAGGCCAATTTCCCACATAAACATCAGAATTATTGAGCATTTAAAGTTGCCGTGCACACATGTACTTCACACTGGAAGATTTAGCTGCTGGAAGGACGAAGAAGGGAAATTGGCAGCAAATAAGACATATAATGAGATCTAACCTTGACGAGGAAATCACATGGATTCTTTTTCAAATAGTTGTCCAAGAAGGAGTTTATGGTCTCCAGGAGGCGCTTGAAGCTGAAGCTCATGAGGACCGGGTGGTACGTATCAGTTTTTATGACGATAGTCGAGAGCTTAATTCCCAAGTTCTGGTTCAGAAAAAAGTTAAGAATAAGAATAATAATTAAAAAAAGCCAACAGTTATTTTAGGATAGAAAGTGACAAAAGCAACTCAACATACAGACCCGAGGATATGCGTGTCTTTTTTCAAACCACTTGAGGACAGAGGAGGCAGAAGATCTCTGGCCTTTCTCCAGGCAGACGGCCACAGCCTAGAAACAAGGCAAAGGGCGTCCTTTATGCCCGAACCCAGCCAGAAAATCAATTGTTGCCCTCAAATATTATGAGTTTAACAGGAAGCAACCCTTGAAAAGACGGAGGCAGTACCTGGACAAACAGGAGACAGGTGATCTCTTTGAATAAGCCTTCATCTTCCACTGCGTTTTCCAGGCTTGACCAAACAACGGCAGCAGACATCAGAGGCATTACATGTTCATCTTTTTCAAACAGGACATCTGGGGAAAGTGGGGAACATTCATAAGAGCAGAAAAAGAAGCTTCATTTTGAAACCGTAGTCTTTGTTTTCTCATTGACATTTTCTTTTTAAATCTGACAAAACATTTGTAAACTGAAACTGTCTTCATCTACAGGATATTTCTCATGCGTAATATTTGCAGAGTGCTTCTGCTTTACAGCAGCAATGCAATAGTTAAACATAAGTTTGGAGCAACTCACCCAACTGCTTTCCGTGCATTACTCTTGCTAGAAAGGCACATATCAAGGATTTTTCATTATGGCCTGCTGCTTTAAGAGATTTACTCTGAAAAAGAGCTGAGAAAAAACAAAAACATATACATTCACACTACAGTTAGCTGACTCATAGAACTTGTTTTTTTTTTTAAAGATTTTCGAACATTATAGCACAAAAAACACCTTTTACATGGGTATACGCAATAAAGCACACAAACATTTTCAACCAAAAAAAGCTTTCCTCAAATAAATCCCAAGATAAGTTTTTATTCTGCAAATATTACTATCAAATTCATCCTCAATGGATGTGGACTTTTTAAAAAACGATGTTGGCTCACATCAGTTTGAAAATGAGAAAAGAAAAAGTGGTAGACAGGAAATATTTACAATTATAGGATTGATGACGGAGTCTAAATAAGAACACAATTCTTAAACAAAAATGTTGCGTATATAAACATATTGACAACAAAGTATTTGTATAATTACTAACGGCTACTTTCTACAGCTATATTTTAGGAACAAATTGCTGAAGATTGTTGCACCTAACCGAGCCAGTTTGAGTGTAGCACAATTTTATATCGACGTTACATCTACAAGAAAAAAAAACAAAAACAAACGAACAAAAATACATCAAAAAAATATTTTTTTCTTTTCTTTTTTAATATATATATATATATATATATATATATATATATATATAAAGATACTAATAATAGTAAATCTTATTCCGGTTTCTTCGCGCAGCGGAAAAATAGTACTCCCAAGAGTGAAGTCGTCTCAAAAAGTCAGAAATCGCTTCAAAAGTAACGTAGAAATCTAGGAAGCTGTCCTAAAATCTTCCGACTTGGTGCAAGCAGAGCGCTGTCACGTAGCTAACTACTTTCCACTGGATTATCGGTCACTTTGTTGGATTACTCACCTTCAAAAACTGACAGAGTTTCGTTAAATGCATCAAAGTTTCCTTCTTTGAAGCTTCGACATAAACTCACAAACATGAAGTCCAGCATCCATCCTGAGGCTACGGCGGTAACACGAGGAAAGCTGACACTATTATCTGTACTGGATGACTCTGAGGCGAGTACCTGTTTAAGTTCACACTCCATTGTTGTTTATTTTTTGTCTTCACTTTCGTAGAGGAGTTTCCGCGCGCGCTCATTTATGAGCCGAAACAACTGAACACAAAGTACTACAGCGACCTCTGGCGTTTGGGATGAGTAACAGCACTATGCTACATATTCGTTTCTTATAAAGTCATGACATCTCAGCTTTCTCAAATTGTTTTAGCCTAAGTACACAAATTGTAGTGTGTGTAAACTTGAAGAAAGCAACAGAAAATGCTGTCCAAAAACAACTGTGGTAATCCAGCGGACCTAAAACAAGAACATTTAGTTTCGTTTAATTAAAGATAGTAAGGAAAAAGGTCATGCATATTTTTATAGTGTATGTAAATATCTGGTATCAGTATAATGATGCAACAATCCCTAATATGCAGATACAGTGCACAAACATCTGCTTAGATGCAGAAAAGCAGACACGAAACACATAAGATATATACACATTTATTTGTTATTCTGCATAATGCTAGTAGATGTAATGGGGAACAATGCTCTACAGAAATGTTGACAAACATGTCCCATAACAAACTGTTCTATGGTCACATAATTGCTTGGACTACAACATGCATACAAAGATGTCACTTTGTACAGAAACAGTCTGTAGCTCAGAATATGTCTAATGATAATGTCATCTCAAAGCTGAACGGAGAAAAACAAATAAAAAAAATTATAATGTAAGAGGCATAATATACACATACATAAGAACAAAACAATGTTGCTTTATGCATTTTTGGGGAGAACGGCTTGGTAAGCACAAGTGATCGACACAGACAATAAACATTCTCTCAGAGAAAATAAAGACATCATTTCCACTCTGTACAGCATCACTAATCAATGTGCTGTTATGAGACACTAAGACAGAGCATGGTCTTTTCGCTGTCAGCCTGCAGAATTCCTTTCCACAGAAATTTTATTCCACTATAACCGATCAATCCAACTCCCTTTGTTTCTCTACTCTGTTATAATGAAGGATTATTCAGGGCTAACACAGACACATGATTACCACGAACAAGAGATGAAAGGGGGGAAAAAAAAGCATAGGTACAGAATTAAGGAGCTTCAACATGAGGGTTTTCATCAGACCTTCATTCATAAAAGAAAACAACAAAAACAACCAACACTCACCCTGGATTTGACATCGGAGGGAACCAGAAACATCCAAGTCTCCAATGATGCATCATTCATTTCACAAAGATGACTCCATGAGGTGTTGCAAATCTCTGAATACTGAGTCAAATTATGCTACGTTGGGCATACAGGTAAAAAAAAAAAAAAAAGCAAATGCAAAAAAAAAAAAAAAAAAAAAAAAAAAAAACGGTTTTCAAAAACATTTAACTCGACACTTTTGCTTCCTCTACAAGGCTTTTCTTTAACCCGATGATTGCCTTTGCCGAGTCACACCAGGTGGCCAAAGTCTGTAAAGCTGTAGAGAATGGAGCAGTAGACAACCTACAGTGCACTGCAAAAGTACTCACACTCCTTGAATCTTTTCACATTGAAGCACATTACAACCACAAACTGCAATATGTTTTAGGTGAATTTTATGTAGCAACACAAAGTGTTGCATGAAGGTAAAGCGGAAGGAGAGTGACTTACAGTTCACAAAAGTGATAAAAATGGATCTCTGCGGTTCCTCCAGATTTACCATGGGACCCTCGGATCCTTCTCTGATTAATGGTCTCTTTGCCTAACTGTGTCTTGCTCTTTCTGTTTTATGATAATGGGTTGAATAGTGCGCCATGAACATTTCTAAGCTCGCAAAGCTTTGGAATATTGCTTTTATGAAACCAAGTTTGCTTTAAGCTTCTCACCCTGACCTATATGCTTTGTTCCTTGGTCTTCATGAGGCAGTTTGTTTGCTAGTGTTATCTTAATAAACCTTTGAGGTCTTTATAGAATTGTTGGACTTATACCAAGACTGAATCACACACAGGTGGACAGCATTTAATCATTGGATTTTATAGATAAATATATTGAGGTTTGTGGCTGTAATCTTAAAAACATTTTGAAAAAAATTCAAAAGATATATGCACTTTTGCAAGGCACTGCAATCAGATGGATGGCTATAGACCCTCATTGTCACTCCTTTGCTCATCACCGAAGGCTAATGGAGATGAATATTGAATGTGCTGCACAGAATTATCCATGGCGAGGGATACATATTGTGGCTCCGTTATATAGCAGCCAGGACATTGACATTAATTTAACAACGGCTTTGAAAAAGTACAGAAATAGAGAGTTTGACACTAGTTGTTAAAAAGAAAAAGAAAACAACACAAACAACAAATCATTTATCCAATGAGAACATCAGAGATTTATAGAAAACCTGAGAACTCAATAACATTACTTGTATCTGTTACATAAAGACCTGATTTCTCCTATAAAATTAGAATTTTCTGTACAGTGCTATATGAACAAAGCAAATGACTTGCTGCCTTCTCATAAACAGAGGTCTTATGAAAAGGTGGGCATCATTTCAACCACCATATGGCAGGAAATTGTGGTCATGCTCTGTTGTTTTTTGGTTTAGAAAAAATAGAATCATTCTTAATTCACAAAAAACACAAAATACTGCTTGTGGCGACTAAAATTAGATCAGGTTATTATTATTTGAACAGCTATAGAAAAGGCCCTGGTGGTCAATTTGGATCCATCTACCCACAAATATTCAAATTTGAGGTGCGTTGATACCTGGCATTAAGGTGCATGTGACAGCAATTTATGTGTATAATATAAAATCAAAACTTTAATTCCCATTTGCATTGTTTTGATAGATTCTGGTAGCTGCAGCAGTGTTTCACCACCGTATTAAAGATAAAACATTTGAAAAACACAGGTCATTTCTGCCTGTACACATACAAATTCCCATTGACAGAAAATAAAGTGCCACAATTCTTGGCCTGCATAGATTGCAGTATGCGGTATTGCACATTCCACAACTTTCTGTGAAAAAAAACCCAACCAAAAAACAAAGACATGGTGATCATAAATAGGAAATCAAAAATAAAACTAACAACTCACCCATGTCCTTCCTCTCACTGCAATTCAGCTTTGTGCGGCTCAAACTCACTCATGCAGACACATTGAGACAATGTATACGTTTCTAGCAAAAAGCAAAAAAAAAAAAAAAAAGCAATCAAAGGCAACATCAACAGATATTTTCAGTCAGTGTAAAACAATCGTGAGAAGACAAGAGACAAAAAGAGAGAATAGAGAACTCCGTTGGGTTTAAGTTTGACTGAAAAACATAATAAATTACAGTCTAAAACACCACAAATAAATAATGAGGGGAAAAAAATGGCATAAACCCATCAGCTGGATCAGGTAAAGTTGCAGGAGACATTAGGATGCAGGGGAGGTAAGACAATGTACTCAATGGAGATAAACGAACCATAAGCAACAAATACAACTCTAGTTATACAAGATGTTTTTAATAGATGATATGATGCAGCTGAGATAGATAAAAGCATGTAAGTGTGCTTAATTTGGTCCATTGGTATTAGGAAGAATACTGTTGCTTTATGTTATAGTCAATATCCAACAAAATTGGCATAAATGCTAATATTTAGTGATGCAATCCTCGGAAATATGTTGTCAACTTCCAAACTCTGGTTTTTGACCTGCCCATACACCAATTTTAGCTGATTCTGATTTCTCTATATAAGAACTATATTACAAGATGATATAAGAAGAGCAGTCAAAATATACTTTTCTAGCTTTCCTACTGTCAGTCATTGTTTTTTTAATTTTAATTTTATTTTTGAAGCAGAGGCAACGGCCCACTGCTATGTGAGAGAGCAGTCACAACAAAGCAGGGTTTTACAATTATTTTAAAGCAAAGCCAAAAGGATTGTGGAAATGACATTTTAAGTTGTCTTTAGATTAGTGACTAGTGCAGTTAGCATTTATAAAACAACCATATTCTGTGCGTATTCCCTGGGTAATGAACATTTTTAGTTTTGAAAAACTGCCAACTTTTCTAAATCAATTGTTCCATGACAGACAGGCTGAAAGTTCAAACAATAAAACAGAGCACCCCTAGGTACTCTGTTCAATCTTTCTGTTATCTGCTGAAGTTTAACTCTCTCTCGCTCCCTTGCAGCAACCTAAATGAATCGTCGCCATCTCTGGACAAATCACAGAGAATACAGTTGTTTTTTTTAAAGAGCTTCCTTTATCTATTTGCTTTCTTTGACTTATTTTCCAATTACAGCTTTAACACCAAATAGTGCTCTTTTCCTTGATCCCAGTAGCACTTGGTATGAGGTATTCACTACTCAAAAGAGATTTAAAAGTTAAAAATAATGGGGTTTCAGTCAACAGCCAATTTTCTAATGCATCTCTATTAATATTTAAGCATTTATCTGTATTATTGACATTTCTTCTGAAATATTCTCATATGAACTCTTTTATTTTGTGACGTCTAATCCTACAAAATTTACATTCTATTGTTTCTTAAGTCTACTTAAAGATGTGTATAATCTGTTGTCAGAGAGTGAATAAAATTCTTAGAAGTGATTAGGACAGAATCTAAAACTGGTCCCCTACTGATGATCCTGCATTAAAAATATTTTCTGTGTTTCCAGTTTTACTGGTTATATACATTATTTGGCATCTGCAGTATAGGTGTTATGTGCTTTAAGTGAATAGAGGTGTTTTGAATGTAGAGACTGGATATCTGGATGATTACAAAACTAAAAGTTGAAAAGGTGCTATAAAAACCCAAAGCAATAATGTCAGTATTACAGGTTGAAACATCAATTGCACTAAGAGAAAAGAAAAAAGAAAAACATTACAGGGTTCATCATGGGAACACTTTGCATTTCCACATCAGGTAATGATATGTTTTTGTTTTTTTTAATATAGATCGCTACGATGCCAACACCCACTCTCATGGCTGTTGATTCAATTCACCCCATCCTTTTTCACATTACAAATTGTTTGTACCTTCTGTCCTTTGCTGTCCTGTGCATTGTCATTGCCTTGAATGTTGTTGTATTTACAGTGGAGTGCTTTCAGCAAACTAAGCACCATAAAATATCCGTCTTTGTTTAAATGCATGCTTTGTACAGATAAGTCTGTGCAATTCCCTTGCAAGAAAAAAAGAGGATTTTTTTTTTTTTTTTTTACGTTGGGAGAACTTGTGTCTGCATTAGATGACAAATTCCCGGTACCTCCAGAGCCTCTTTTTTGTCTCTTTGAGCTCACTGTTTATTCCAGCGTCACTCTCAAAACTGCACAAAGAACCGCAGTTTCTGATTCAGCAATACACAACAACACAAGTAAAAGAGAACTTGTCATGCCATGCAAAAGTATCTTTCTGTCAGACTGCACCAAGCCTTTTTCTGCTGCTCTCCCACATGCCAGGGCTGAGGTTGTTTTAGGTCTAGCTTTCCCTGCTGCTCACATGCTTGTTTCACAGGTTGGAGAGAGGCTGCCATCTCCAGGTATCAGGTGAATGTCAGATGATGTAAATATGTGATTTTCTACTTTGTGTCCACCTGGATTGTTGCCTTGGGAGCAATTTTGTGCTGCTGTTTTAGGTGACAAGGGTGCAACTGCAGCGCCAGCCTCCTCCATGAGTTGCTTCTCCTCATGGTTGTCTGTGGATTGATCTTCATCACCAGGTGGGGTGTCTACCAATAGTTTCTTAGGGGAGAAGCTGCAGGGGCCCTCTGTTGTGACTGGGATAAGCTCTTCTGAACTGGGAATAAGTGGTGACGTCTCTCCCGTTGGGGACTCGTCTCCCAGGACACTTGAGCTAATGTCCCCAGGAGAGGTGGTGCTAGGCGGAGTAATAGGACCGTCATTGGAGGATTTGTTGAAGTTACTCTTCAACCCTGTTATTTTTGGAGGATTATTTTCAGATGGAGAGCTTTGGGTTATCTCCACAGCACTGTTGAAGCGTTTGCCTTCCTCTGTATGTAAATCTGATCCGTCGCATGGGTTGTGAGACTCATAGAAGTCATTACCAGTACACCTCAAGTGGCTAAAATTCAAAAACGGTGGAATTGTGGGTTGTCTGATCTCATATAACCCATCATCATCACCAGCCTGGTTGAAACCCTGGTTTATGCACTCTGCTGGACAGCTGGCTACATTGTCTTTCAAAGAATCCCTGACTTCCCTCATTTCAAGTAGCACCTCTTCCTTTAACGTAGAGTCAGGGCTGAGAGATTTCTTTGGAGATCCAGGGACAGTCATAGTTGTGCTCAGAGTGCTCATGGAACTTGTGGTGTTCAGATTTGTGAAGGATTGAGACTTGGTCATCTGGTTGTACATTTCCTCCAGTTTCTGAACGCTAAGGTGCTGTGGGGTCCTACTTATCCGATGCTGACTTCCAGTGGTGGTGATGGTTATACCATGGGGTGAGCTTTGAGGTCCTAACTCTGGGTTTCGTTTGTCTGGAGATCGGAGACTGCTCTCGGAAGTGGCGTGCCTGGTGGAGCTACCCAAACGGTTTGGTGTAAGGTGATTGTCCAGGGAAGTTTTGTCATCACCTTTCTCTACCACCACATCCAATATTTCCATACTACGAGCAAAGGCATCTTTAAGGTTCATTGATACGATGCTGCCGTTCCTCTTAGCTCTCTCCAATGCCTCCCTCCTCTTGATGGCTTTCTCTTGCCTCTTCTGCTCCTTATAAAATTCTGAGAAGTTGTTGACAATGATAGGGATTGGTAGGGCAATGACTAGCACCCCTGCAATACAGCAGAGTCCTCCAACGATCTTTCCAAGTAAAGTCTGTGGGTAAATATCCCCGTAGCCCACAGTAGTCATTGTAATGGTGGCCCACCAGAACGAGGCAGGAATACTTGTGAATTTGGTGGCATCTTCATCTTTCTCAGCAAAGAACACCAAACTGGAAAATATCATGATGCCCATAGCAAGAAATAATATGAGCAAGCCAAGTTCATTGTAGCTCCTTCTCAAAGTGAACCCTAGAGACTGGAGCCCTGTAGAGTGTCTGGCCAACTTCAAGATTCTCAATATTCTCATGATTCTGAATATTTGTACTACACGGCGCACATTTTGGAACTGTAGCACACTCTTGTTGGATTCTGTTAGGAAGATGGTGACATAGTAGGGCAGGATGGCCAGCAGATCAATGACATTCAGTGGGCCTTTAAAGAACTTCCACTTGTTCGGAGAGGACAGGAAGCGTAGGAGGTACTCCATGGTGAACCACGCGATGCAAACAGCCTCCACATGGGCCAGCTGAGGGTTATCATTGGCTTGACCAAACTCGTCCGTGACCTGGAGCTCTGGTAAGGTGTTGAGAGACAAGGCGATGGTGGACAGGACGATAAAGAGGATTGATATTATGGCGAGAATCTGAAATGAGAGAGGAAAACAAGACGAAATGTAAATAAGTCCAATTGCCAAATTCTTACAAAAAGAGGATACATTAAAGAAGATTAAAGCAATAAACACATCAAACTCGGTTAATCTGTTAATCAGTCAAAATAGCTCTGCAGTGTTTGACTTTATTTCTCACAGTCAACACTTTATGACTCAGTTGGCAGATCACAATAGCATTCATAATCAGAGGAATCTGCTTTGCATTAATAGACAGGGGGGTGGGGGGAGCTGCATAAAGAAAGCTTGAATGTCTTAAGAGTGAATGATTTGAATGTAATGGAGTGTGTCTTTGCTTGAAAGACACCTTGGAGGAGTTCCTGAATACAGATGAAAAACCCATTATACATACAAAAATCTCAACCTATCGCCCTAAAAGCTTTAATTGTATCTGATAACTCTGTTAGTCTATTTTGATTTATTTATTTTGGTTCTGATCCACCTGCGTTCCCACTGCTGATTATAAAATATGACAAATTATGACTCATGATTAAATGAAAATGCCTTAATGCACATAAGCACAATTCCTTAGAGAAGACTGTAAGATAAATATTAAAAGACACTTTGAAATTGTCAAATAACGAATAAGATGTCATCCTGTTCAATGCAAACTGCTGCATAGTCAGTACATGGCCAAGAAATAGACAGTACAAGTTCATATCCACTAATGCATCTTTGTAGTCACCCTACTTTGACAGTGGGCAATATTATCATTTCTACGTCTATCCAAAGAAATTTTGTTTGAGACGGTAGAATAAACCCACAATAATCTTTTAAACTCCTGCTGGTCACAGTAATGTTTCTTGTTTCAATTTTAAAAAAGAAATTGCACACTTCACATCTGAGATCACTTATCAGACAACCATTTGTCATTGTGGCCTCAGTTGTAAGAGCTAAGAATATCAGGCCTAGAGGTCGGCATGGGGCGAGATTAAGTGGCAGCACTTATCTATACCGGGATTTATTGACAGCGATTGATTAAAGCTGGCCTCAGATGTCTTGTCTAGTGTTTGAGATATATAAAATGAGCAATCAAGCGATGGGAGGAGGATTGCTTTTGAATGTCACATCATATGAGAAGAGCTGAATTTTTCATCCAGAGCTCTGCTTTATACCCGACTACTTGCCAAGCCACAGGGATTAGTTGATGTCCGTTTTTCTCTTAACTCATCTCTGCCAGTCTCTCCGTCCCGACCCCCAAAGGTGAATAGTTTCCATCCGACAGTAAGGGAAGCGCTGCAGTATAACTTCTACTAAAATCCACCACATGGAAAAATTTGCATGCTTTTGTGCAAAGTCCTCTGTGACCTGTGCAATATAAAACCTATTAAAGTCTAATGGAGAGAGATTGAAGAGCCTCAGTCATGTCACCCTGAATACAAATCACAAACCACATTTAGCTGGAGACCACACAGATGATCCTACATACATTTATGCTCAGAACTCTTGAGACAATTATATAATCTCCTTTGAGAATTCATTAAATTAGCTACTATGAAATTCTAATATAAGTGGAAGCTTAAGGATTTTAGGATGTTTCAGAAACAGACATTTCTAAGACATATCAATTATCCAGTGAAATGAACCAAGAATGGTAAATTCCTTCTCTCCAATGAAGTAAAGAATAAAAAATTCAATTACTTAAAAAAGTACTCATACACCTTAATCTTTTTAGACATGTTACTGCATGACAACCGCAGTCATCAGCTTTATTTCACTGGAAAATTTATGTGATAGATCAAAACCATAGAAGCCCCCTAAGTGTGAAAATTATATAAAAAAATGGCATACAGATTTATGACATTTAAAAACCATAAATTAACTTGAATATGTATATTCAACCATCTTTATTTGGGTGCCACTAAATATTATTTAGCAATAATAGAAATGTAAAAGCATTCCACGGCCAAATAAATCTGTCTAAATATTAAGTGCTTATCTCTATTATTTTGCATAGATAGTTGCCAGGATTTTGAGAGAAATGTTCTGTCCCTTTTTGCAGAGTCAGAAAACATCACAAGATTTCTGGCTGCATTAAGTTCAGGTGTACGAATAGCTTTCGCAAGGCACTGTGTAGAAAAGCCAGCATGATGGCTCAGCAGAGGAAGTGTTATCACTAAACGCTGGTCCTGATTAGGTTAAACCAATTAGCAGCTAAGAGAGACAAACCAGGCAGTGCTGGCACAGAGCTGAAGAAAAAAAAAAAAGTGGAGTCATGGTAAGGACACGGATCACGTCCACATCCCCCTGAAACTTTTTGGCAAGCTCGTTATGTGCTCATGCCTGGTTGCCAAGTTACTCAGATGGCCTTCATGGGTGTTTCTAAATACGGAGAAGAAGGAAAAAAAACACAAGCAGGAAACATTCTGGGTAAAATCATACATGCTCACAATGCAGATTTTTTCACATAATGTATGACAGGCTTTGCAGTATATTAAAGCACTCTCATTTCAGAGAGACCAGCTTGCCTTTATGATCTCTACTAATAAAAGCTTCACAGGGGACACTTAAAAGCGCAGTATGACCAGGTGTGGGCCGCCTATAGGGACTCATCTGTCACAGACATGCACCCCTTTTCCTCACCGATATGCCAATTGCCGCTGGAGCGTGGGGATGAACAGTCCTGAGGTGACTTGCATTAACCTGTGCTGTAACTGAGTGGGAGTAGTTAAGAGGATCAATTACTCAGTCTCCTTCCCACCCCTCCACCCCTTGATTTGCATGTGCTGCAGCGTTAAGAATAGCATCAAATGGCGTGCGTGGTGGATTAAAAAAAAAAAACGAGACCAGCAAAGTCACTTGGCCTGAGGGTGACCTGCAGGATGAGAGGTGAACTAGAGAGGAGACGGAGGAAGATATTAGATATTTGATTGAACTTCATAATCTGTGGCGTTATTCTCTTGCCAGGAGTTCAAAGTGTAAAACAACTTTTTGATCTCTATGCAGCTCTGTTGTGTTTTCCACTAACTGCTTAATCTAGAACCAAGGGATCACCCTAAATTAATTCTTCATGCTTACTTTTCTCTAATAAAGACGTAACTCAGATTAAAGTCTCTTTCCCACTCCGTCTCTGAAATGTTCCTCTCACGGTGAGAGGGAAAAGTCACAGTCAGGTCGGGGACAGGCTGGTCATGAGACCTGATTGGCTTAGGCGGAATGGAAATGTTCTCAGATGATTAGGTTGTGTGCGCCGTGCCTTAATTGTCCATGACCACTTTAGCCGCTGCACTTCCTCTCCACCTACTGCACCGCAGCACAGACTGCTTTGCACGGAGAGCTGGGTTACGTTGAGATTTAAAATATGAGGCAGAAGACAGATGGGCACAGAGAGGGAGATTTTTTATTTTTTTTAAGTCACGTGGCTTAGTTTTACGCAACAATCTGATGACTTCCCTTAATACTTTACTCTTTTACTCTTGAGCGTTTTGTAAAAGACATATATCTCAAACAGTGGAGAGGCGGCTCAGATCTTCTGTTTGAAAAAGTCCCTTGCAAAATTGTGAATTTTGTCATGTTGCAACCACAAATGTAATGTAATCAAATTAGGAGACAAGTGTGACATGGCAGGAAAAACCTTTCCAAAATAATTTTTAAAGCAAAACCTAAAAAACATTGTTTGCATCTGTACTGTGACTACAAAATTCTACCAAATACCGTAAATATCCTCTGATGTAAGCTCTGTAGTTTAGATTAGAACAGCTAAAGAGAACGCCAGGACTGTCCTTGCAAAAGAAAAGCACAAAACTGTTTATTCACACCCTAAAATTCCTTCCACTTTCATTTCAGAGTATCAGAATTAAATAATTAAGAATAATATAAGAATGAAACATTTCCACATGTACTGGATAAGGAGTAGATCTGATTTAGCCACCATCACCATACGCCGTCTTCATGATGCTGTTAGTACTACTATCCCTCAGCTTCTTACAAAGTGTTAAGAGGAAGTGTAGTGATCTGGAAGGGAAAACACGCAAGAGTCGCTGTGTTAAGAGCCCTCTGGAGAGTCTCTTCACAACCTTTTCAACCACCTGTCATCTCTAGCCACGAATCTTCAAATGGCAAGTGTCATTCCTCTCCTTCCTCTTCAAAGACGAGGTTGACAGCAGCACTAATTCCTCTATAAGCGTCCTGTCATTAGTGGCAGCGCAGTGGTCGCCTTTACAATTCACTTCTCGTATTGTCTTCCCTGCCAGGATGAGGGAAAAGTCGTGAGACAAAAAATAAACTGCATCACACCGATGGTCCATCTGCCACCTCTGGGAATGTAATCGATTGTGTACTCATCAAATTCTGGAAGCTGAGCAAAGAGCCCCTATAGATGCTATACCCATTGTCAGACATCTTACGGACCATGATCCACCTCTGAAGGTCCACGCTCTCCCCTCTGGGCACTTGAGTCTTCAGTTTGTACTGGACAAATCGACTCATTCTTCAGGTATGATAATTGTTTTTGCTGGAGAATCAATCCGAGTGATTATGGCTATGCTAATGAAGATTGATCCCAGGACCTCTGTGGTCTTTCATTACTTCTGAGACTATCTCTTTCAGTGTGATGGCATCGTCAAACCATGCACAGCACGATTAGTAATTTTCTGCTAACTAAACAAAATTAATTATTTTCTCATGATGTACAACTTGGACATGAAGTCTAAAATTTCCATTCATCAACAAATCAGCAAATAATCCAACTCATCAAAACAAACATGTTATTAGAGGCGGTAATAATAAATGGGGATAATCTATGTTGAATTTGGAACTACCTGTTTTAAAGAACCTGCACATTTCATCCTGACAAAGTCAATATTTGCTAAGTTTACTTGTTTTATTAGCACCCTAAGTTTACACAAAGATATGACATAATTTCTGTTAGTTTTTTGGCAGCATTATATGCAATAACAGATTGAATTGATTTAAATTGTGGGAATAAATGTCCGTCACTTCAGTCTGTCTCCATCGAAGTGGGTAAGCAATCCTAAAAAGCAGACTAAGCTATCAGGAAATGTTCAAAATACTTGATATGTAGTTTCTTATTACTTATTAGCTTTATTTATTTATTTTTTGTAGTAGAAATATTGACCCAGGGCAGCTGTAGCTTCAATGTACAAGTACAGGCCATTTACAATAACATGTTAATTTATAGAGTTTGTGATGTTCCACCATTACAATTCAGAAGATGTCATTGGCCTTAAAAAGTCTAAGCAGTGCATCTTCATTGGCTCAACAGTGTGGAAAAAGTTTCAAAGCATCCAAAAATAGCAAGGTATGAATCCCATGTCTAATCTAAGCCAATTACTGATAACACTGTGCAAATACGTCATTTTCTTCAGGAACCCGACTCATTCTTAAAACAAGGTTTACAAAGCATGGATAGTTTGAGTATCCACTTGCATTTATCCCTTAAAGTGAGCCGATATTAATCAGTGACAAAGAGGGGAAGAGCTCCCTGTCTTTTTGTTCCACCATGTCAAGATTCTGCTGGTCAAGGGCCTTTACTGTGGCTTCTTTCCATACTTACACACATGGTAAGAAAGCGAGGGAAACAGAACTGGGTGGTTGTATCAAGTTGCCATCAACAATTTTATTTAGCAGATTCTCTGAGCTTCACAGAGGTTTGAAAAGATGCCACAGCCATTGCAATTTAGTTCTCAATTGTAAAGCTGATAGCCAGTGGATAAAATAATTGGCTTCATAAAGAACTGGACAAAATTGGCTAAAAACCATCCACGTAAAAACTGGAACAATATTAATGTTAGCTTGTCCCAGAGAGTTTGAAATGAAACACTCAAATCAAATGAAGCCATTGCAGGATCCATCTGCTGCACTATCTTTGGAGACTCCAGGGGGAGTAAGGTGCAAGACAATTAATTCTTATCTCAAGTAAATTATTGAGCCAATTTTGTACCTTTAACAGCAGCGCTGTCAGTAATTGCTGAGGATGTAACCCATCTGTCGTAGCATAACACAGATTCACAATACTCTGTCACTTGCCATTTATTTTGCCATCCGTCAAATAGATTATAGTATGCACTTGGGAACCGTAGTTAGCAGCATTGTCATGATGTGATTGAAGTTTGAGGGTCTGTCTCCATGGTGTGTGTTTGGGGAAGAGGCTCAAAACTGTGCAAAGCAACCAGTTTGACATGGTTTGTTGACCAAAGCACAAATCCTTTCTGGTGCTTCAATATTATCTTTGCTAAATGTTAACACAAACCAGACGGATTTGACTAATGTTTTAGACCGAGTGTGAGAATCATTCAGCAGCTCAAATTAAAATGGTCGAGTGGGTTGACAGCATATGAGGAGCCCTGATCAATAAGCACTTCTCATCTGCTTACAGGATACATGCACCTTCAACTACTACAGAGCAGAGGCAGTTTGTTTTAGCAGCAACATGGCAGGTGTAAACAGAGAATAATAAAAAAATTTGATGCATTTATGATGTTAACCTTTTAGCATTTTTGCTAATTAAAAAAGAAAAAAAGAAAATCTTATCTGATAACTCTATCTGATAAAATACAACATGCAAAATACGCATTATTCACATTCTTTCCAAAATCCTCTTTAAAATCCTTCCACGACTCTCAAGAAAGTTTTTATATAATAAAAAGAAATGTTGGTTTGTTGCTTACATGTATGATACTAGAGACAAGTAGATAAATTGTGGTTGGGACCATTTGCTTTAAGGCAGATCAATCTTGACAGGTGACCAACTATATATATATATATATATATATATATATATATATATATATATATGTATATATATATATATATTAGAGATGTGCCGATCAGGTTTTTTCCTGCCGATACCGATCACCCATGAGGGCCAATCACCGATACCGATCACATTATTATTTTTTTATCATAAATACTACCGGTTACATTATGTGGAAGAACGAACCATGAATTTACCTTAATTTAGACAAAAACTTGTTTTTAATAACGTTTTACAAGAAGAAAGCTAAACAAAGCAGGCATTGTGCAAATTGTACTGCTATCGATAATACTATCTTTAACAGACTGAAAACACATGAAGGCTCTGAAGAGGCTAAATAATGCAAAGAGCCTAAATAAAACCTCTCAACATTGCCAAAACATTCAAGTATAAAACTTAACATTCAAGGGCAATTACAGGATCCATTACAATAAACAATCCAGAGTTACTGAATGAAACCTTCCTGATAGCATGGCGGCTAGCTGATTACTGCTAGTTCTGAGTGGCTGTTTCTGACTGAGTAATTATGCAGAGCAGGGAGGAGATCGATTGTTTTTTCAGAGATTATCTGTCTCATGTTAGGACAGCGAAAGTTTTAATACATATGTAAAATGTATTTTTCTAGGTTAGATGCTGCAGCTTTAAGCAGAGGTTCGGTGTGAGAGTCACTACCAGGTGGAGCAGAAGCGGCGCTCCGTCTGTGAAATATTACTACCTCTAACAGTGGTTTAACACCAAGAGCAGAACCAGCGTCTTACATTGCAGCTCGAAGACTTAAATTATTTTGCGGGTTATTTGTTTAGCTTTCTGACCGTCATGCTAATCCGGGTGAGTGTTTGTAGCTGTGTGCTGCTTTACCTGCTATCTGATCCTCCATATGTCTTTTTTCTGCAGTGAGCCTTGATGTAGCCAAACTCCGTCGAGTATGACATTGTTTTTATGTCGTATTAGCTTCGTTATGTTGATGCATTTTGATGTGCTTCAATTTTCCGCCGCAACACGCAAACTTCCCCATTCACTCAGTGCGTTATAGTTCCACATCGCTTAGGATTTGTTGCTGCACGTTTGCACAGTGTGAAGGAAAGACGAGACCAGCTGCACAGGCAGGCTGCGAAATGAGATGCAGGTGATCGGTATCGGCAACATAAGCCAATGATCGCTGATCACCGATCATGCACTTTTTCACGAAAATCGGCCGATTATGATCGGTGACCGATCGATCGGCACACCTCTAATATATATATATATATATATATATATATATATATACACATATATATATATATGTGTGTTGTGGTCAAGACCCACCTAACCTGAGACCAAGACAAGACCAAAACCAGAGCATATCGAGACCAAGACCGAGGGAAGTTGAGACCGAGTCAAGACCAAGACCAGCGCCCCGCGCTACAGGACGATAAAATGGTGAAATATGATCAAAATTGCTTCTCAAATTGATCTGAAAGATCCATATTCCCATAAAAACACCTAGATATTAAATACTTAATAAATTTGACCAATGTTAAAATGAAGTGCTTCCATCTTCGTGCTACAATCCGCGGTGGTCTCGTGTCATCCCTAAAAAGATAATGCGCTGGGTGTTTGCCCATATTGTTCATGTCAGAAACCATCACTGTCTGCACCATTAAACATAGCAATTGAAGCAATGCCCGGACGGTAAATAACGTTCAACTATGAACACTGACCAAGGAGCAACAAAGAAATAACCAAGCACAAGACTCTCACCGTGACTGTTTTCACCCTCTCTCCTGCTACATATAGCCAGGCAGTCTGACACCATGGCAGACATTACAGCTGCCACTTAGAACGAAAACAATCATAGAGCAATGTGCATGCTCTGCATGCTCTTTCGTTCTTGTGTTTTATTTATTTGTTAATTAAAAAAAATATCAGTGTACATGATTAAATAAAATAATGATAGCTACTACAGTGTACGCAAAGCATTACAAGAACAAAGAGCGGCTCTCAGCGACACTCCAGTCCTATTTTCTAAGTAAAGAGCCGTTCAGAAGAATCTGACTGTTCCTGAATGTCACATCACTATATTGCAGACTTTTGGACACAGCGTTGTCCCATATACGCGACAAGTCAGTCAACACCTCTGCACAATAATTAAGTGCAATGAGTGACAACTTTTTTTCCATCACAAATGCTTATGTGTCTCTAAACAGCTAGCTTTACTAACATCACGTCAATGGAGCTTACCTTTCTTTGAGCTTATTTTCTAAGTGACAAAAAAAGTTAGACATAGTCCCCACCATTTGTGAAAGCGAAGCGCTGCTGAGTTAGCTGTAGCAATCGGATTTCTTATGATTTATGCAGCGCTATTCTATTACTGAGGATTAGACAGATCTTCTGCCGCTCAGAGGAAACCACTGCGCATGTCTTGGAGCGCCGCGTGCAAGTGAAAATTGGAGAGGGGGAGAGGGATTAACAGAAACACGTAATTGCTAGGATTTTAATTGGTGCGTTTTGCATCCACTGAAAACAATGATGTTAATAAATAAACTGGACAGTATGCTGTACATTTAGTGATATTTTCACAGTTGCGGTCTTGACTGGTCTTGAAATAAAATGCAGAGTCCTCAGCGCCCGAGACAGAGACAAGACCGAGACCAAATGCGGTCGAGAAAGAAAGTGGGCTGTATGCAATATTTTTAGATTCTGCATCCATTAATCTGTTGGCGTTCACACAAACAAGCCTCCACACAAGTACGAACAGTTAGACTGTGTTAGCGTGGGGTGCTCCATTAAAAACTAGAGTAGCTTTTGTCCCAGATGACAAGTCTGTGATTAGCAGGTAGAAACATCACATGCAGAAAATCCCATCTTAGTTGACAAGACCTGCTGGAAATACCTGCTGTCATGTGAGTTTTATGTGACACATCGCCTAAATCTTTCTAATGTCAGCTCCAATTAAAATCTAAATGTAACCCTGAAAGAAAAGCAGAATTATTTTTTTGTGTTGGAAGGAGCAGACAGAGGAAAATGAATCCTCTCAGCTGCTGGTGTCACTGCCTTATAATCATAAAGTTGCATTTCTAATCATAAATGCAACTTCGACTATAAGATTCTTATTTTGTGGAAATAATTTCAGTCCTTCCTGTCTGGTAAAGCTGACTGCAGTTGGCAGCTGTGTTATCAATAAAACCAAACACAGAAATGTTTTTTTTTTCCAGGACATTGATTTTGTCTATGCCAAATTTATTATGCGTAATTATTATGAGAAATAAGTTATGGGTGCTTAAAATTCATCTCGAGCAGCATCAGTCTCAGTTAGACTTAATTCTTTTTTATTACCAAGTTGTGATTCAGATCCCCAGCGATGCAGAAACTCAGAACTCACACATCCGAGCCACAGAGCACTCCATCAAGACAATTTCAGGGAGACGCTGTGGCCGTTGCTGCCAAGTCGGAGAAGGTAGTCAATGTAACCCCCGAGGCAAACATTTTCTTGGCTGCAGCGAGGGTAGATTACAGAAAGCATTTTCTCTGCTAAAAACAAAGCTAGAGACGGATCATGGTTATGTCCTTAATTCTTACACCAAGCATGCGGGAGTGCGAGAAACCTCCCTCCCGAGTCTAGCATGTACGCCACGCTCTACATTGACAATGTGAAGAGACGTTTATCAAGTTCACCGCATGTCAAATATTCAAATTAGGAGAAACAAGAGAACATTGTGTTCATCTGTAAGTGTAATTTCTAAAATCTTTGAATCCAGATTTGCAGTAGAGTCATTATTTTTTCTGCACTTACTAAACGAACAAATATTGTATCTTAATAAATAGGTTTTCCTGACAAGTTTAATAAAAAAAAAAAAAAAACAGTTACACCACCACCCCAAGAATAACATTAAAATGTAGATTGATACTGCTGGACTCCACTCCAAATTCAGAATTTCCTAAATAATCATGACCTCAAGCATGCCCCATTCTTAAGAAGATCCAGTGATGTATCCAGGGGTGAAAGTAAGGGGGTACGGCAGGGTACTGCGTACCCCTAAAAGATTTAGCGGGGGTGCTCAGTACCTGCAAGAGAGGAGCGGCTGTCAGCTGTAAAGAATCAATGGGTTCACTGTGCAGCCGCAAGTGCGCCACTAATCAGCCGTGACTGATTAGTTTTTGAAGAACAATCTAAAACAGACTTAATCAGTAAATAAATAACTTTTTTCCCATTTCATATAGTTTCTGAACTGTTCGTGCTTTGCTAGAGCAGGGCTGCAACACGTCGATCGCGGAAGGTTTTGAGTCGGTCTCAGCATTTAGGTGACAAACTGACCGCCGCCAAGAGGCTGAGAACCGCACTTCCTCCTCCGACTCACTTAAAACGTTTGTAACTTTATTAAGGAACAACAACAAAAAAATCAACAAAACGTGTTCAAATTAATGACCCAACAACAACAACAATAATCTCAGTGACTATTGTTTCAACAAGGTGTTGCGCAATTCTGTGCGTTTCGGTTCCATTACCAAAATAATTAGCAGAGCAAGATCAACCACCACTGTGTTCAGGGAGGCTTATTAATGATCGCTAAATAAATATCAAGCCTGAAAATCTAATATCGTAACGGACTGAATGTTTTTAACCTAATCTCTGTTCGCCTTGTGGAGTGCAGGAGGTTGCCATGGTGAGAGCCGGAGAGTAAAAATGTGCGAGTGGTTTAGAGTTGATCACCTGTTTGGGTAGTTTTACCTTTGCTGTGGGGCATCACAGCCGCTGTAGTTTCTGAACATTCAATAAAGACAAACTTGGACTAATTATCTCATTCTTTGTGAGAATACGTCAATCACAACAAACATCAAACACGGTAAATACGTTTTATTAAGTATTTAATAAATGGCTTCTACCGTGATAATTGTGTGAAATTAAATTAATTGTCTAATATAAAAAATAGTTTGGTGCTGTTGGCTCAGAGTCTCAGAGGCTTTTCCTTTATCAAACAATATTTTTTTTGTCTCTTACTTAGTGGAAATATTGATGTTGATGAGATTTTCTCCAAAATAATAACTTTTTTCAACTTTTATAGCTCCACTCACTGTTGAAAATGAGCCTCTAACATTCACAAATGACAGTGAAATAAAATCCAATCCAACATCTGGTTTGAGGTGATTCCTCTGGAACCTGTTGGAGGAAAAATATCCCAACTTCAGAAGATGAGCTTTAACCTAACAGAGCTCTGTGGTTCCTCCTGTCAGTATGAGAGTCAGTGAGGAGGCGCCTTGTCAGGAAGATGAAGTGGAAGCTGCAGGATCTTTAGAACAAACGGGTCATGATGCTAGGCTACTGGTTATCCCTCTTTCTGGACACAGGATCAATATAACCAGTTTAAAAGCTAAAATGAACGGTCATATGCCAGAGATGGAAAACTGGGATGCACTCCATGCCATGATCTTCAGAATTTATGGCATCTCAAGGTGTCAACATTGCAGCCAGTGGGCTGAAGGAAATACAGCTTTATTTTATAGCAATTCAAGAGATACACAGCTTATATATATATATATATATATATATATATATATATATATATATATATATATATATATATATATATAAAAATTTTTTTGTCATAGTACCCCCAAGAATTTAAAACTATTTTCACCCTCATCAGATTTTCTCAGTCAATAAACCTATTAGAACAGATCTGATTACAGGTCAACAACAGTCTATGCATAAAATAATGTGCTGGTGCTATTTCTTTCTCATTTTCAGCAAATGTGTGAACTAATTATAGAGCTTGTTCCTATTCAAATTGGAGCAAAATGTTCCCACACATAATATGCAACTATCTTTATGTAAAAGAATAAACAAAATTTAAAGTTAGCATTGTGATTAATCCTTGTTGCAATGACATTTCTTAGCTACACTTCTGGCAAAAGGTCAAATAGTAACTTGATTGTGGTACAAAGTAGCACAATTTGCCTAAAAATTATACAATACTCTCCCTTTAATACTGTAATTCTACAAAAACATGCAAAATCTATGTACAGTTTTCTTTATTTTCTATTATTAAGCACAGTACATAAATGTGTAATAAAATCCCAATGGTAAACGTTAATGTTTTAGAGTAAAATAAAACAGAATAGAAGACAAGAATATAATACAATTGAAAAGAACACAATAGCAAAGAAATATCCTTTATAGTCTCACTGTGGGGAAATTCAGGTGTCACATCCACAAGTTAAGGCAAGCTGGAACATTCATATTCACACAAATTTGACAAATGTAAAAAAATAAGCGCAAGATACTGTAAAGTTGATTGTGACTCAGTGAATAAATTCAAGGTTTCTTTCTGTTCTCTTGCCACCATCTACAGTGGAACTGCTTTGCCAATAACTTAGCTTTGCAATAAATCTTTCTCATGAAACAGTAGTTATACTTCATCTATAAATATACCCAAGATGACATCAATTTAAACTATGTCCTTTCACTGCCGGGTGTTTGAGCAAAAAAAAAAAAAACATCCAGTGAATGTGTATATGTGTGCATTTCTAGGGAGAACAAGCCTCCAGCCCTCATGCCATGAAGCTTTATTAAGCTATATGAGCCTCGGAAATGCTTCTGAGAAGAGAGAACTGAAAGTAGACTATAGCTACAACTTTCCCTGATACACGGATAGCCATTTGTTCATGCACATACACATGTAACTAAATGGCCACAGCAAAAAAAAAAAAAAAACTGACAGGTGACGCAATTGGCAATAGTCATGTGGTTTCAAAGCCGTGTTCTTCTTGGAAACCTTGTGTGCTACCCTTCATGTGGATCTTACTTTGACACATGCCACCTACCGCAGCAGGAAAGCCCAAAAATAAGTGTATTTATAGATGCGTATTCCACATCTATGTGCAAGCCTCTTCGGAATGCATGAAAGATCATTAAACAAAACTCAGAGGCAATAACACCAGAAGAAAACAACTTAATTACAATGATAATTTTCTTATGTTTTGAGTAATTTTCATCCACTTTTCCTGCAGAGAAGTGTGGGTGTTCCTATGTGTGACAGAGGGGGGGGAGGGAGAAAAATGAGAGCAGTCAGCAGGGTTATGTATAATTACATCTTAGCGCGCTCCCTCCTGCGCCGGAGATGCCATAACCAACACTTTCTCAGTCCCAAGGAAGGACGAACTAACCCACATCGCATATGTCTCAATATTTATGATGCTCTGAGCGCCGCAAATATCTTACGGGGGAGTTCCAGAGCGTTTCTGTACGTATGCAGATAACGACACGAGGAAGATTTCTTACAAGCTCTTTGTGGTCTTACCCCTGAGTCTACAGATAACATCATCCATCTAAGCTGGGAGGCTGTGGGAGGATGGGGAAGGTGGGGTAGTCGTGGTAAATACTCATAAGTGTCTGGTTTTTTTTGTTTGTTTGTTTTTCCTTGTGAGGGGTGCTTTCCAGAAATTTACTCAAATAAGAGTCACATCTCCGGGGTGCTTTTCCTTCATAGATAAAAAACTGGGAAAACCTCATAGGAGAAGCTTGCTCTTCCCTGCACCTCCCACACACATATGCACAGAGAAGAGCGCACACATGCACACAGTGAGACGTACTTTACAGATTCTCCTGCAATGTCTTTAATAGCTTGCACACTTTGTATGTTTTCTCTCTAACCTGAACACCATCATCCGATTCAACAGATGAAAAAAATAAAAGAAGAGTGCCCCTTCTTCTAATTCCTCTGTTATCTTCTATAACTATGTGTCACCTTACTGTCTGATTCAAGCTGTGTAACCATGGAGATGTTTCCCAGCCCTGCTAACGCAAGTCCAGTGGAAAGAAGCTCTGAGATTTAAATATTGGTTTTCCGGGTTTGCTAAGAGTTTTACTGACTGGTGCATTGAGGAGCAGGATGATGGTATAGTGTGTAAGCAGAAACATCATCCTCTAACACCTTATTAGACATGCAAAATATATAATTACTTTTAAGAGCGTTTGGAAATGAACCAGTCACTCCTCAAATGCCCCATGAGTCGAGCTTCTGTCCACTAGAGGGAGCTGTTCCTCCCTCTCCATATGTGTCTCAAAGAAGGTTGGTTGAAGGTGGGGATGAAGGGAGGGTTTTCCTGCTGGGTTTTTGACACAAAAGGAGTGATAATCCCTTGGTTACACCCTCTATCCTTCTCACAGAAAATGAAATATACACTTCTCTCTATCGCTCTCCCTCTCGCCCTTCCCCCCAGCCCTTCGTTTCGAGACTGCTGGGAAGTAGCGGTCACCGAGGAGTCGGCTAATCCAAATCAAGAATAAACAAGAAAGATGAAAGAAAGAAAGAATGCACAACCCTGAACTCTTTTCAGTGGCGCCATCCCTGGCGTTCCTCACAGCATCCGTCTCAAATCTATCTTTGTAGAACTTGTTCTCTTTGGTATTTTGTCATAATAAAATCCTTCTTCAAGGGATAGTTTACATTTTTTTGACAAGAGATTTAATAAAAATATTAGCAGTCAGGTAATCACTTGGAGTGGACAGCATTCAGAGGACAATTGGACAGCAGTATAAAATGCAACTTTCTCCTTGTGTCTAATGCCTAATTCATACCTCAAATGCCATGTGGTGCCAAATTGTGTCACCTGCGTCTTGTTGCATTTGGAAATCAATACCACAATATTTAAGCAGTTTCAATAAAATATTAAAGTTAAACACTTTTGTACCAAAGTCAGTTATCTACTACAAGAAAGATGCTAATGTTGAAAACCTCTTAAAAGTGAATCTGAAGAAATTAACTCTCTCTCATGAAATTTACCCATTATATCTAATTTTTCAGTGCTTTATCAACACAAACATGCTACAGCAATCCAAAATCATAAACAAAAGCACAGTACAGAGTATGCATACAGGCAAAAATAAATAAATAAATTAAAAAAATCGGGCAACTGCAACTCTCATTTCAAGAGGATTGGATACATTCATTATGACACAAGAAAATGACAGACGACATAATATAAAGCATTCCATCCCAAAGCAATGCAAGGGTGGCTGGTAACGATGACACACAGAACTGTTGAGGACATAAAGTGTCAGGCTCCCAATAATAAACGCAAGACATCCAAACATATACTAGGTAAGTGATGAGCGTTTTTAATGGTCTATTTTCACATTGGGAGTAGTTACAGACTTCTGTGTAGCCCTTCATTTTCATGTGGCTGAATTAAACATCATTGCTTATTTTTATTTTAAGCTATTTTCATGAAAATATAAGCTACCGTTTGGACAGTCAAACTTAAGGGCAACTTTAAAGAGACAGATGAAGCTAACAAACATGTGTGGACTGTGGGAGGAAGTACCTGGAGAGAGCTCACAACACCTACTTCTTAAAACGTTCTTACAACATGTGCAACAACTCACTCTAAGATGTAGTTATTCTTTTTGTTGCTGTTCTAAAAAAAAATCATACCAAAACATGATCCCAAAGCAGAGGACTTATGCGGACCAAATACACTAATGAGACGGTTTCCTTTCTAATGATATTCACTCACACAATGTTTTCATAAATATATTCATGAGTGAGGCTGATGCGGGAGGGAAGACGAGACAAGCACCCGAGCCGCCCGGTGATTAAATAACTAAATAAACCCTCAAAGAACAGACAGCTACGACAACAAACACTAAGGCGAAGAAGAAAAAAAACTAAACAAAAACAAATGAGGAAATACAAAGAAGAGCCACTGTTTATGAGATCACTCAGTCTTGTTGTTACTTTTTAATTCCCGAGCACTTTGAGCTCCGCACCGGCTTATATCTCATTTAAGTCATGTTTTAACACCTATACACAACTATCTCCACGGAAGGTGAAAGAAGGTTGCTTAGTGAAACATGGTGTCAGTGACATATTGATGCTTGTTGCCGTAACCATAGAAACTTGTGAATGAAATCCCTGGTTCTCGTGTCTGGGAGCCAGCTGTCACCACGCGGAGAATTTATTTCTTTTTGCCAGCGAGAGCTGACATTGCTTCTGAAAATAATTTTTGCACGTACGCTTGCAAAATTATACACCTTTAAGCAATTTCAGCAATCATCTCAGCCGGGGCAACCCCTTCTGGCTCAGAGCAACGCCTGTAGTTCTCTTCCTTAACAATGTGCGCTGATGTTTACTTTAGTAATGACTCATGCTGGATCATACTCTGTGGTTGTCTGTAACAAAAGAACAGCCAACACACAATAGAAATGTGACAATGAAAAAAAAAAAAGTGGTATAAACGGCTGAGCGATTGAGCTCAATGCTGTTTCGTGGTCAAGGCAAGCAGGGGGAGCTGATAAGGAAACTGTAATAATGGAGAGTTTCACTGCTTTTGTTCCACAGCAGAGCACAGCGATCATCAGAGGGCTGGGGTGACTGTTTCCAAGACATTAGATTGAGACATGCCTCTGTGTGTGTGAGAGCTGTATTTATATGTGTGTGTGTGTGTGTGTGTATACATCAGAGTGGGAGGTGTTGTGGCGGAGTCTGGGGGATATTGATAGCCTGTCTGTCCTTGAAAGAGCGCGATAGTTACACCCCCAAACTCTTCACGGGAGATTTGGTTTAATTAATCCAAATGAGGACGCTTTTGCAGTTCACGCACCCAAAACACGGACGGATGTTTGTGAGCTGTGACACTGCAGCAGTGAAGAGGGCAATGACACAGTCTCAAAATGAGGGGTGTTTCGCTGAGTTTGGCGTCTTAAGAAAAGATATTCGTTCACCAAACGATAGTAAAAACATAGTGTCTACACTTACGTAATGCTCAGTTGTTCAGATCCGGTAGGAGGCAGAAAGCACTACCACACCAACTGATGTTGAGCTACATCCAGCAAACGCTTTTGCTAGCAAGTGGAAAACAGTAACTTTGCATAGTTACAGCACAGTAATGAGGTCTGATGTGATAAAAAGAAATCGGTAAAAGAAAGACCATTTGTTGTGTCGCAACAAAGTCAGTAAAAATGTAAAATAAAGACTGCTGGAGTTTTCTTGAAAGCAATTTTAAAATCTTTTCCCGTCTTGTTCTCAGGAATTCAACTTTGTGTTTCACTCCGTCTTGTACACAGCAGACAAGACGCCTCGTGTGTCATCGCTACATCCCTAATATTTGTCGATATAGCTACAAACAGTTTTAGAAGAAGTACTGCAACTTTATTTATTTGGAGTTAACAGAAAACCCTTAAATTATGTATAAAACAAAATCCACAATGATTAACGTGAGGAAAGGCATTAGTTGTAGTGAGCCAACCTTTATAGGGGACAGATGGTTAATCCTATAAATGACAGGAAGCCTTATTCGTGCTGACAAAACCAAGACTTTATTCACTCAGAACAAAAGATATTTTTTTATATCTTCCTTTCCCTTTCACCAATAAAATCACAAATATCTCTATAAACGTATGAGCTTGTGAGACTTAAAGACGATCGTGATCAATGAGGGAGTGTCAACAGCTGCATGACTTTTTTTTTACTACAAAGTCCTTGTAATAAAAGTCTAATTTCCCAGTAGCAGTTTTAACAGCCAACCAGTGCTCATCTGTCTCCTGATGCTAAATATAAACATGACAGCATATTCTGGATGTTTCAGGACAACAGGCGTCCAGGCTTTAGCATCATTAATAAAACTCTGTTCCTCTGCACCCGACAGGAGCAATACTGTCTGTTTTGAAACTCTTTTGTAATGACTCGTGCTTTGTGTGTGTGTGTGTGTGTGTGTGTGTGTGCGTGTGTGTGGGTGTGTGTGTGTGTGTGTGTGTGTCCGTATCTTGCAAACACATTAGTATATTGTGAGTCATTGTGACCATGTGGCTTATTGTCAAGTGAAATCAGGTAATCAGCACGGCAGCATTTGAGCGGGCGCAGGATTATTGAATCTCTCCGTGTGCAAGACGATAAGCCCCCCGTAACATTTCCGCAAACACGGAGAGCGTTTCCACACAGGTGGAAGGGAAGGCTAAAATAAGTCAGGTGCGTATCAGATTATTTATTAACTCTAATGTGAGGGAAAGAGTGACGGACTGCTAAACATAGACTTCAAATCCTATTACAGTTATCCACATTCATCCTCACAATGAATGGTACGAATACTCATGAATATGCAATGTCCAAAACGGCAGCGACGCGCGAGCAGAGGAGGAGCTGCACTCTCAGCAATTCAGCAATTTGCTTTCGCGATGCACGAGTTTAGCGCACCGCTCCGCACTTAATGCAGCCCAGTGTGTGGGATGATGGTGGGAGATGAGAGAATTAGAGGGTTGGAAACACATGAGCAGTCCCAGCAAGAGACCAAATTACACCAGTCAAACATTTCATGATGATAACATTGTTTACGGCCTCCGGGGCTGATTTGCCTGCAGATGCAGGAATCTGAATACACATGAAATATCCTCATGAGTCAGGGGAGAGCCATCTTTCAAAGAAGGAGGCAGATTTTTATGCCGTTGTACCAAATCCCAGCAAACTGCCATTATACAGTTTCTTGTGAAAGTTGATCATTTTATTTGATTTTTATCGTGAGGCAGACAACAAATAGGACAAAACAGCATGAAGCTTCAGCAATAACAAGCTGCGAGTCACTTTGGATAAGTTTCTATGAGTTTGCCATATCTTGACACTATTTATATATTTATTACATCCAGTATATATAAAAGATGGCTCAGACACAAAACATTTTCAATCTGACATTTATTCGCACAAAAACTGCCAAGAGGGCAGTTTCACAAGGCGCTGTAGCCCCCACTTCACACAATCCAAGGCTTTATTATGGGGAATGTGTTGCTTATTAGCATAAAATAATTAACCAACTGTCCTGCAATGAAAGTCTGAAAAGGTATGTAATTCTTTGAAAGTGGGATCTGAAGTGACTTGTTTGAAGCGTCAACCAAAAACATTAAAATAAAGGCTTTACTTATGATTTTTATGTATATTGAAAGGTTTTTAATATTCTGGACACTGGATCAACATAAAATCTTTATATATATATATATATATATATATATATATATATATATATATATATATATATATATATATATATGCCTTACCAGTAATCAGATACCCTGCCGGAATAATTAGCTGGCCAATGGAAGAGATGAAGGCCACGGATGTTAAGACTAGGAAGCTACTAACCATGCATGGAGGATTCCACCCCAAATCCAGCACCCTGAGACTGTACACGAGCCGTAAGGAAGGAGGCAGAGGACTAGTGAGTGTGAGAGCCACTGTCCAGGATGAAACATCCAAGATCCATAAATACATCAAGGACAAAGCCTCAACGGATGATGTGCTCAGCGAATGTCTCAGGCAATGGGGAACAGAAGACAAGGTGCTGGAAGTACCATCATGGGAGGACAAGCCCCTACATGGGATGTACCACCGACAAATAACTGAAGTGGCTGATGTCAGGAAAACCTACCAATGGCTGGAGAAAGCTGGACTCAAGGACAGCACAGAGGCTCTCATCCTGGCCGCCCAGGAACAGGCCCTAAACACCAGAGCAATAGAGGCTCAGATCTACCACACCAGAGAAGACCCAAGGTGTAGGTTGTGCAAGGAGGCCCCTGAGACAGTCCAGCACATAATAGCAGGGTGCAAGATGCTGGCAGGGAAATCGTACATGGAACGACATAACCAAGTGGCAGGCATAGTGTACAGGAACATCTGTGCAGAATATGGACTGGAAGCCCCGAGATCAAAGTGGGGAACACCCCCAAAAGTGGTGGAGAATGACCGAGCTAAGATCCTGTGGGACTTCCAGATCCAGACAGACAAGATGGTAATGGCGAACCAACCGGACATTGTGGTGGTGGATAAAGAACAGAGGAAAGCCGTTGTGGTGGATGTAGCAATACCAAGTGATTACAACATCAGGAAAAAGGAGCATGAGAAATTGGAGAAGTACCAGGGCCTCAGGGAGGAACTGGAAAAGACCTGGAAGGTGAAGACCACAGTGGTGCCTGTGGTAATCGGGGCCCTCGGGGCAGTCACCCCCAAACTGGAGCAGTGGCTACAACAGATCCCAGGAACAACATCAGACATCTCAGTCCAGAAATGTGCAGTTCTAGGCACAGCCAAGATACTGCGCAGAACCCTCAAGCTCCCAGGCCTCTGGTAGAGGACCCGAGCTCAGAGGATGAAACAGACCACCCGAGGAGGGTGAGAAGGGAATTTTTTTTGTCCTACCGGGCCTTTTTGGCCTGTGGGACTCCAGAAGCAGCTGATGGGTACCGGCGGGCGAAACGGCATGCGGCTCGGGTTGTCGCTGAGGCAAAAACTCGGGCGTGGGAGGAGTTTGGAGAGGCCATGGAGACAGACTTCCGTACGGCTTCGAGGCGATTCTGGTCCACCATCCGGCGTCTCAGGAGGGGGAAGCAGTGCAGCACCAACACTGTTTATAGTGGGGATGGTGCGCTGCTGACCTCAACTCGGGACGTTGTGGGCCGGTGGGCGGAATACTTCGAAGACCTCCTCAATCCCACCAACATGCCTTCTGTTGAGGAAGCTGAGCATGGGGACTCTGGCCTGGGCTCTCCAATCTCTGGGGACGAGGTCGGCGAGGTGGTCAAAAAGCTCCTCGGTGGCAGGGCCCCGGGGGTGGATGAGATCCGCCCGGAGTTCCTTAAGGCTCTGGATGTTGCAGGGTTGTGTTGGCTAACGCGACTCTGCAATATCGCATGGACATCGGGGGCAGTTCCCCTGGACTGGCAGACTGGGGTGGTGGTCCCCCTGTTTAAAAAGGGGGACCGGAGGGTGTGCTCCAATTACAGGGGGATCACACTCTTAAGCCTCCCTGGTAAGGTCTATTCAGGGGTCCTGGAGAGGAGGGTCCGTCGGATAGTCGAACCTCGGATTCAGGAAGAGCAGTGTGGTTTTCGTCCTGGTCGTGGAACACTGGACCAGCTCTACACCCTCAGCGGGGTCCTGGAGGGTGCATGGGAGTTCACCCAACCAGTCTACATGTGTTTTGTGGACTTGGAGAAGGCATTCGACCGTGTCCCTCTGGGGGCCCTGTGGGGGGTACTCCGGGAGTATGGGGTACCGGGCCCTTTGATACGGGCTGTCAGGTCCCTGTATGACCGGTGTCAGAGTCTGGTCCGCATTGCCGGCAGTAAGTCGGGCTCGTTTCCGGTGAGAGTTGGACTCCGCCAAGGCTGCCCTTTGTCACCGATTCTGTTCATTACTTTTATGGACAGAATTTCTAGGCGCAGCCGAGGTGTTGAGGGGATCCGTTTTGGTGGCCTTAGGATCGCATCTCTGCTTTTTGCGGATGATGTGGTCCTGTTGGCTTCATCGGAACGGGATCTGCAGCTCTCACTGGAGTGGTTCGCAGCCGAGTGTGAAGCGGCCGGGATGAGGCTCAGTGCCTCCAAATCCGAGGCCATGGTCTTGAGCCGGAAAAGGGTAGAGTGCCTTCTCCGGGTCAGGGGGGTCGTCCTGCCTCAAGTGGAGGAGTTTAAGTATCTGGGGATCTTGTTCACGAATGAGGGAAGAAGGGAGCGGGAGATCGACAGGCGGATTGGGGCAGCGTCTACTGTGAGGCGGGCGCTGTACCGATCGGTCGTGGTGAAGAGAGACCTGAGCCAAAAAGCGAAGCTCTCGATTTACCGGTCGATCTACGTTCCCACCCTCATCTATGGTCATGAGCTTTGGGTCATGACCGAAAGAACGAGATCACGGGTACAAGCGGCCGAAATGGGTTTCCTCCGCAGGGTGGCTGGGCTCTCCCTTAGAGATAGGGTGAGAAGCTCGGTCATCCGGGAGGGACTCAGAGTAGAGCCGCTGCTCCTCCACGTCGAGAGGAGCCAGTTGAGGTGGCTCGGGCATCTGGTAAGGATGCCTCCTGGACGCCTCCCTGGTGAGGTGTTCCGGGCACGTCCCACCGGAAGGAGGCCTCGGGGAGGACCCAGGACACGCTGGAGGGATTACGTCTCTCGGCTGGCCTGGGAACGCCTTGGGATTCCCCTGGAGGAGCTGGAAGAAGTGGCTGGGGAGAGGGAAGTCTGGGCCTCCCTTCTGAAGTTGCTGCCCCCGCGACCCGACCCCGGATAAGCGGAAGAAAATGGATGGATGGATGGATGGAGAATAGGGCCTTAATGTTTGTTTTAAAGCTAAATACACTTTATATCACATTTTTGCCTCATTATTACATTGCCAAAATGTTCTAACTAGACATCAGCATTCAGGGCAGGCAGGTATCCCTACTTTGTGTTGATTATACCCAAGTTCCTTGTTTAAAGAGACTTGCTGGTGTCTTTTATGGTCAGAGGTGTGTGATATCATTAATCTGAAATCTATCAATGCTCTAAGTGCCTATTAATCAGCGTAATTAAAACTGTAAAGAAATGAAAAAGCAAACACGGTCACCTTGACGGGACCCTTTACATTTTTAAAAGCCTAATAACCCTTATGTGCCACAAGCAGAAAGTACAGTAAACCTGGCTAATGTGGGACCCTGGGGTAAATTATAGCTTGATAAAGAAGAAGCTGGGGTCACTGTCTTTTGCTGTATGAAACTGGTTTCCAATCAGTGAGAATATTTTAACACAGTCTATCTCTAGCACCCAAATTCAGTTGTTCCATAATGTAAAATCAATTTGTCAATATGCAAATCTAAGTGCAGAAACCTGTTGATTTTCAGCCAAGAACATTTATTCTGTGCCTCCCCGGTACAATTTCCACAAAAAATCTTGTAATATGAACTTAGTTCATTATTTTTTAATGAGAAAAACCAGAGCACTCTGAAACCAGGGTTAGTCATTGTTTTAAAGACAGAAATCTTTCAAAAAAAATAAAATGCCTGAATGTATAATTTATAACCATGGCTTTAGTTTTTGCCAAGCATGTGAAAAAGTTTTCAAGCTTGATGTAATTGGCCTGCTTTCTGAGCTTCTACTTCCCACTTATTGACCTCGGCTGAAAGGGAAAACAGTTTTACAACACAACATCACAAAACTGTGATGCTGCTTCAGCCACTTTAGCTGTAGAAATAGTCGAGGTCAAAATAATTGGCTGTTTCGCTTAAGGTGTCACTGTGTTTTTTCGCACTACGCTGCCTCGGATGCGTCACAGCAGGTCAACGATTTATTACAGTTATACCCAGAACAGCAGGGGAGCTCCTTGCAGTTCATAACTCAAACCAGGATGGAGCAACATACGTCTCCTCTGTCACACCCTGCTTCTTCGCTTAGCAAACAAACCTAACGACTCTGCATAACACTTAGTCCGAACTGACTGGTATGGTCGATGGTATGGCATGGCTCCGTGTCTCTAAAAGAAGCATAAAAAAAAATGACAGTAAACCTCTGCATATGTTACAAAAGTTTGTAGCAGATGAGATCTGGATGACAAAAATATTCTTTATTTTTCGTCACAGCCACAAACTGGGATATGTTTTAGCTCTATTGGTGATCAGTGAGTCCTCCTTCATATTTAGCACCTTGCGCTTTGAAAAGAGGTTCAGTTCACATGAGAACAAAATGAAACTTTTGTGCTTATATGTAAAATTTTATGGGAGGCAGAGATCTGACACTGCACATTCATGGTGAATACACAATTTCTACTGTGGTACATGGTGATGGTAGCATCATGCTGTGGGAATTCTATCCTTCAACAATGACCATGAAGCTGGTCATAGATTATGGGAAGATGGATGGCGCTAAATTCTGTTAGAGGCAGGACAGTAACCCAAAGCATACAGCCAAACTAAGTATAAGCTGGTCAGGGTCACAGCATGTCCAAGCATACAAATGGCCCACCACAACGTCCAGATCTAAATGCAATTAGGACTGCACAATAACAGCAAACTTTTCAAGATTTGTATTTGTAAAATCATTTGTAAAACATTGAATTGATTTTCCTTCACTTAAAAATTACACATTATTTTGTGCTGATCTATCACATAGAGCATCAATAATAGTTTGTGAAAAAGTGGAAAACCTCAAAGGATAGAAGTACTTTTGCAAGGTGCTGTAAATTCAAACATGAAACACTTACTTGCTACTAACCTCATGGTAAGTGCAGTGTCTGCATGTGTGCTATTATTTTGACATTTGGACATAAATGGCTGAGAAGCTGCAGTAAATCATGCACCTCTTTGCAAAACACAGCAAATGTAAGACATTAGAAGTCTATTATGTCTTGTGTTGGCCTTCTTCTAATTGTTTCTTGTCAAGCTACACTATTTATTGCCATCATAGCAAACCACAGTGGGGGGAAAAAACATAGTCTTAGAAAATCCCATAAGGGCTGTCAAATATTGATTCAAAATTTTTTTTCATTAGGTTTAACTCCAATTTCTCAAAGTGGAGTGTTTCACTTTGAAAACCTGGTTCAAAATTCTCACTGAAAATTAGCAGGAAATAGTTTTTAACTGTTACATAAAGTAGATGTAAATGTAATTATTTCATAAAGGTCTCAATTGCTGCTTAAATTAGTCAAAGCTCAAGCTCTTTTTTTCCCCTCATTTTATCATTAAGATTCGTTAGTGTCCAATATTCTCGTTCCACCAGAAACGAATACAATTCATTTGGAAGATATGACGATGACACTCGTGCAGGTTTCCTGCTGGGTCCCGGGTGTTTTGGGTTTAAAAGCTTTCCTGTGCATCTGAACGGTGATGTCACTGCTGGCATCGGTGGTCGCAGTTTGACAAACGGGAACAGAGGATCCCACAGCAGCCACCCTTTGTGGCTAAATTAGGCCTGGGACGGCGGTCAACACCCTGATGTCACTGGAAGTCTGAGAACAGTTGCCACATGAACAACACAAGCTTTAACCTTGGCACCGCGATTGCAGTGCGTTCCATCACGACAATCCCCTCGAAAAGATCCCCTTGTTTACTCTGTCTCCATTTGCTTCATGAGAAACCTCTACTGGACCTTTGTTCTCTCCCCATGTCAGTCTCATATTCAGCCCCATGTAACCGAGGAGGCTAATTACAGAAATACAACTTAGAAGTCTTAATCTTTAAGACTAGAAAGGAGAATGTGATGCAAATGTATAAGAAGAAAAAAACCCCAAAAGAAATTGGTATCTCTAGTATCCCACGGATGGGATTTTACATCCATCCATGACTTTGCTTTGAAAATTTATGATTTGGCTTGGATTATTAAGGAAATATAATCTGTGTAACAATTTTAAATGTGAATGAGATGGTGGATAGATGGTTTGCAATTAGATTAAGCCAATGATGGAGATCAACATGAGGCTTTTACACGACGCTGTACATCATTTTTTATTATGTTTACAAGAGTAGAATTTGATTCAAACTCCTCTACAACAGAAAAGCCTCAATTTAGCTTTTTCAGAAGCTAAAACAGATTTTAAAATTTCAGACAAAAGATATTGGTGAATGGTCAACTTGAGGAAAAACACAAAAAAAGGTAAACTGTGTATCGTAGCAAACCATTACATTTAAACCAACTACTGAAGCTAAAATAATAAAAAAACTGTAACATCTTTTTTAAGGCTATAACAGTAAAATCTGTGACTACTGTATCAAACACATCTTCACCCATTTGTTTGATATAAATCACAAAGAGTGAGAGGACGCAGTCGAGTGTGCTGACAGGCAGTTGGAGTCTTTCACAGTTCAATATTCACGGATTTTTCTGTGGAACGTGACTCCAAATTATTCATAGGAAACCCACCTATTTGCATATTTTTCATAAAGCATATCTGAAATATTCAGTCGAAAATGCAGCTTGGGAAGCTAAAACACATGGGCGGAACGTTACTTTGCATGTTACTGGCTGGCATTTGCAAAGCAGCCAATCCAGGAGCACCATTTATTTTCCTTGGTGCTGATTGGTTGTGCCACAAAAGTAGAGCTAAGTTTAATTTGTGGATTTCTGCAAGGCCTGTGTTTTACAGTGGCTCTTTCAGGAGATGGAAATACGATGTGTCAAAGTTTCATTTAATGTCCAAACCTTTGATTGCTCTAGATAAGTCACGATTCTTCTCAACTATGAATAAACATTTTTAACAGTTGCTTATATGAAGGCATATTTGGTGTTTGAACTATTAAAATAGGCTTTTTCAGAGAGGATCTTAAGTATTTGCAAATTGCAGCTATTTAGCTAGGTTATACCACGGGTTCGCTGTATCTTCAAAGTGAACGGAGGTGTTTCAAAGGCTTCTGGGCCACATTTTAAGAATGTATAATTCATATAATAAGGTGAATAAAAGCTGCAGCTTCCAGGTAAAACCCTGAATAACTGTATCAAACAGTGCAGCAGCTTAACTCTTTTAAACAGCTTCCTTTTATGGTTCATATTTCACTTTTCTGTTTATTAAATGCTTACACCCTTCTGCTGTATAGCTTCGCCCAAATAAAAATAATCTTCAAGTCAACCCTTGCTAAAGAAGCAAACAAAACAAAAGCAAGCTACATCAGAAAGCACAGACCGAGAACCATTCAACCCCACACACCATGATTTACACTGCTGACTGTCAACACCAGCTGGCGTCATCTGGAACACACTTGATCCAACGTGGTACGATAAGATGCAATGCCCAGAGCAGAAGGATGATGAGCTTATTACAGCTATGCTTTCAGTGTCATGTAATTCGTGCCCCTCCTCTAATACGGACGCTGCCTCTCCTCCCACCTGTTCTCTCCGTGCAACTTATTTCAGACCGAATCTGAAGCAAACACACCGACACACAATGACATATCTTTTGTTTTTTTCCCCTTACGTCTCCACTCGGGAGGCCAATAAAAAAAAAAAAAAACAAGGGTGCAGAAGCCATCTTTGGGAGGACTCTTGGCAATCATGCCAAACTCAAGTGCCCTGCACTCAAGCTGAAGAGTGCAAACAAGGCAGATACTGATGATAGCCAGCTTGACAAACAAACAGTTTTCTCCCCCTCCTGTGTGAGTGTGACGATGCATGGGGCCACAGTGGGAAATGAACTAATGGCGTTTGCTTGCAAGCGTAAAACATGCCCATGACTGAATTTGTTGAATTTCTTAAATCCTATTTTCCTTTCATGGAAAGATGCTGACTATCGATGACCAGTGAACAATTAAAACAGAATATGTGTCACAAGCTGGACTTTAAAAATCAATCTCCCTTAATCGTTTTGTTGCGCTGAAACAAATACATTGAGATAGCCCCCCCGCACCCCCACCCGAGTGTGCCATTACTTTGATTGCAGAGATTTAATGCTAAACCTCCCTCACGGAAAGATCACATATAGAATTCACTTTATCTTTATTTGGAGATGCGTGAGCCAAGTTTGGCTATGTGTTTGGAAGTAAATTTTCAAAGACTTTTGTTGATCCCAAAGGAAAAAGATGGATGGGCCACTGGTTGTTACTTGAAATTAGTTAAAATCTTGTTCATATGGTGAATGACTACAAGTGACACTGCACTAATTTATGAATGTACTGCGATTCTCAGTGTAACCCAGTCTAAATTAAAGGTATTTTGTTTTGAGTTAAGTTCATGGAAGGTATAATAATTTAGAATTTATTAAACATGTTTGTTTAAATATGTTAAAATTGTTATAAATAAGTGTTAACAAAAAGCTGTACTTACAGGTACTTGAAGTAATATGGTTAAGTTAAAATAATTTGGAAAAATGTAGTTAAAACTGTTTTATAGAAAAGTAATCTTCAACATATTTTATATTGAAGGGCTCATGTTTGAAAGAGGAAGTTGTATAGAGCAAAGCAACTTTGCTCGTCCGTGATTGGCTGAGGATTTAGGAAGGGATAGGAAAGTAGGGGGAGACACGGAAAAACGTGAGAGAGAGAGAGAGAAAAAAATGGAAAGAAAAAGAGATGAACCGCGCTGAAAAAACGTGGCGGACTTATTAATGAACGAGTGTCTTGCAGATATTTAGACTTTCAACTCGACAGTCTTTTAATAGATATCGACACTACACTTTTGTTGCAGCTACTGTGATAATTTCTGACCGGAATTCACTGTACAGTAGGTGAAAAGTCATATGTAATGCTCGCTAACGCATTAGCATTCATTAGCACAGTGAATGGACTTGAATACTGTGAGCTAACATCGGCTAACAGAAGACTCAACTAATGTTGCCGTCGTGGGAACGTTCAAGAGTTAAGTCTAGTGCAGAGAGATGAGCTTACGCTGAAAGTTTCTGTGACTGTGCTGGAGGACTGTGTCTGCGTTGGACTTTCCTGCTGTTCCTGAATTCTGTGGACCGAGGGACTGGGGAAGGAGCGGAAGACATCTTGCCGACTGGGACCAAGGACAGGTTAAATTCTAAGAAGGTTCAATATTTTCCTTGGAGTAAGGTATCGCAAGTCCACGCTTCATCCCATCAGGCCTGCAACGGGGTTTTGTTTGGGACTATATTTTAGTTAATTATTGCCGGCATAGGTGGACATTGAAGCATAGGCCCACATTTATTAATATAGGGTTTGTGAAACTAAAGACTGAAATATTTGCATTTTGTGAATTATTATTGTTTAATATATGTTCAAGAGTTCAAATCTCATAAAGGTGTGTGTGTTTGATTTTTTTTTTATGATAGTATGTGAAGTTTATTATTCTTAATCAGCGCTACATGATTGGGTGAGAAGAATAGAAAAGTACTGGGGTATTGTTACTTTAAGGTGAGTGAAACTCAACATAGGTTTTAAACACGAGAGTGTATTAAGTTATTATTCATAAGTTACTGGGTTTAACGAACTCAGGGGCCCGTACCTACTTTAGAGCGGTATAACTGGGCTACATCAGAAAGAGTAAATAATTTGTGACGTCTGAATGTGTCTGCAACATGGATAAAATCAGACCACTAATAATAGAAAGGTAACAACAGGGAAATAAAAGAGGAGACTATCAAATCACTGAATGAAGGAAAGAACCGAGGCAAAGACGACACATGGATGTTTGTCTGAGGACATGAGTAAAAATATCCTATGCTGCTGCACTCCCTTCTTTCACTTTTACTCAAAACAACATGCACACACAAGCTGTGGAAAACAGACCCAAATGTTTTCTTTATCCTCTTAGAATCATTTTTTATTTCCATAAAATTTAATACCACAACTAAAAATCTGCCATCACGATCAGTAGTGGGCGTAAAAGGTTGCACACTGTGTGTCTGTTGAGTCGCTTAGGAGCAACGGGGAGTTGCACATTGCCACAAAATGGTGTGGACGGGAGTTTGCGTGGGAGGGCCACGGAATCTCCCCAAGAGTCTGTGCCGCATCCGCACCATATTTGGTGCTTCTGAGTATCGCTGTCAGTCAAGTCAAACTTTAAGTACAGTATGTTCACCCAGTCGACCTTGGCTAAGAAGCCCCTTAAAATATGTCTCATTTATCTTACCTTGCAAGAACAACCCAGATTAGTATTTACATTGCTTTAGAAAAGTATTAATTCTCCTGGATAGTTTGATTTTGTTAACATGCTACATGTCAGTCATGTTTCACTGAGATTAATTCAAAAGAAATGTTTAAGAATAATCTATTTTTTTAAATAGACTTAATTTCTTCCTCTTTCTATAAAACACAAGATCTTGACTATATATGTGAATTTCTATTTTAAATTTCCTTTGCATGTACTTTTGGCTACTGATTTGCCAACAAATTTTCAAATATTTTTTTTAAGTATTCAGATATTCACACTTGTTCAACAAGACGCTGCAACTTTTATTTACCATTATGCAGAACAGCAATTAGGCACAGTATACTTAAAGCATAGAGGGCTCTCACTTTGGAATATTCTACCTCAAGCTCTTCAATGACACTCATTATTTAAGAAATTTTATTTTTTTTCAAACTAATGTTAATTTCAAATGACATTAGTTTTCGGTTCTTGAAGATTTGTGTTGTATTTGACTATTTTATTCTGGCTTGCTATTTATTTTATAATGTCACAGGTTTTTGTATTATGGTTTTATATCGATTGCATCGTTCAAAACAAATATTCCTGCTACAACTCAAAACAACAATGAATTTTACTACGTTTTTAGTTAAACCAATACAAAATTATACACAACAGTGAAGTGGTAGCAGTGATGTTTGGTTTCATTTTTAAATCTATCTTTCACTCTTTGTTCCTTTCCTTCTCTCAATAATGACTTTCTTTTCCTCCCCAAAGATTTGTGGAGTTTTCAAGTTCCCGCTGTAAAGTCAACATATTCTTCCATTGGAGCAGCTCCTTTACAGAGACCATGGGCCTCTTGGCTGCATCTATGATTAATGCTCTACTTGGCTAGTCTGTCAGTTTTGGCCTTGTGGATGATGGATTGAGCCATGAGATATTATTATTGTTTTGGAACCCAATGCTAAAAATGTCTGCACAATTTTATCTCTGTTATCCTCTCTGGTTCTTATGATGCCGTTTCTTCACTGATCTTCTCCAACAAACCTCTCAGACCTACACAGAACAGATCAATTAACATTATATTACACATTGGTGGACAGTTTTTTTTATTTTTAAATAAGTGCTGTCTGAAGAAGGTTATGTGCTAAGGGCTGCTAAATAGAAATACATATCATACTTGAATGTTTTTTTTAAACAGGTAAAATGTAAAAAAAAAAAAAGCATTATTTTCCACTTTCCATTTGTTGTGTTGGTCTGTCGCATAAATAGCCAATACATAAAAAATGGCGTCTGTGATTGCAACATGACAACAGGTGAAAAGTTCATGAGTTGTGAATACTTTTGCAAGGCACTATGGGCTGTCAACACTATCCAGCTGGACCAGAAGTAACTGCTCACTGAAAAGCATGACAAACTAACTTTGAAATATTTTCCAGCGACTCCCTCAACATCGCCCAGCTCAGTGCTGGGGGTGGGGTAGGGTGTGCCTATGAGGTTTCCAACTCATTTGGCACCTAAAATACAACAAAACTCAGCTCAAGCAAAGCGTAACAGCCCTTTTGTGACATTTTGCCACCCTCTGCAATAAATAAGAGGCCAGTCCAAGCATGCTAGCAGCCTTTGAAAGAACTATACTATCTACCCAGACGCTAAACTCCTCCAGGCATCTCATAGCCTGGCTTATGATCCCTGACAGGAAACAAGCTTGCTACCTACTTTATTATCTACACTCCACATACACTTATCTCCAGGTCTCTTGCTTTTTTCTCTCTCTTCAGAGGCACAGCTCAAGCTCCTCCTGCCTGCTGCTCCCTCCACTGATCTGCAGCAGCGTTGGTGGTGCCGCCCACACACCTTCCTCATCATCAGTTGCATCCTAACTCCTCCAAAGTAGTAAAGTCCTATGAGTGAGTCCATTACCCATTGCCAACATTTTGCCACCATGAGCTCTCACAGTGGATGTTTGGAGTGTTGAGAGTAACTTGACATCAGGGGAGCGGTTCCATTTTTAGACACTTGCATAGTCACAGGCCATTCCTGGCTCTCAGAATGTATCATTTCACCTGGGGATACACCTATGCAGACTGGGACTGAAGTCTGTAGCAGAAAACGCAGACTGTTCTCAGACAGCAGCAATGAGTAGCCTCCACTGTGGGCAACATGAGCCTGCAAGACGGGAGACAGAAAATGAAAAGAACAAAGAAAGGCAGAGGAATCCTTTCTGGCAGAGACATATTGCCTTTTTAGTGAAGCATGAAGCATCAAGGCTTAGGGACCCTCCTCTCTCCTCAACCCTAAATGAAGACAAAAAGAACTCGTCCCGATAATATTGCCTCTGCTCCATCTCAGCATCCAGCCCTCCTTCCCCATTGTTCAAAGAGACCACCTTCAATTCAACAACAAGACGAGGATCCTTTGTAGTCTGCCCTCTTCCGCCACACCTTACGCTATTTGTGCATACAAAAAAGCCTCGGTGATGGGAAGATTGCCACCTTTCATTTGTCTAACCCACTGCACAGCTCCGCTGCAAAGCTGTAATTAGTGTCAAGAACAAATTTGTTAGTGCTAATAAGGTTCCAAGCTGTGTTGCTAGCAAGCACAACATGGCAACTCACAGAGCCATGTGGAGAGTATGTGGAGAGCAGAGGGACCAGATGTGGCCAGAGGAGAAGAAACAGAATTTCTAAGGAAGTATACCATAGCGTAAGTTGTTAAACATAAAAAATGTCTAAAACTTATTATTGCTTTGGAATCCAATGCCAACAATGTCTTCACAACCAGTATCTCTTCACCTGTATGTTCAAAATGGTAACTAATTCAAAATATGGAACATTGACTGGGTTTCCCATCAATGAAATAAGCATTTCCTGTTTTATGTTTCAAATGTGATGATTTTGCAGTTTAAGGAAAAGTTGGAATACCTGTACTAAATACACAATGCTATATAAGTGTGTATGGAAATTATGATACCTCATTTTTTTTCCTTTTGCAAATGGATATTTATTTCTGTTTCTTATCTTATTTTGGATTTATATTGATTTCAATACTTAACCTGTATACCTCATTAAGAGCCAGTTTAGATTGATATGGATTTGGACTGAAGCAACACTTGAAACGTAGCTTAAGGAAGAATGAGAGAGTCCTTTTCAAACTGTAGCTTACCTGTATCTTTAAATCAATTTGCATTGACTTAAAATATGAAGCAAAAGTGTGCTCTTCATCAGTTTTGTGTCATGTTTAATATCTGCAACAATAACTTTCTTCAGGGAGAGTTGACTACCCTATGTTATACACATCAATTCTACGCATAAAATTTGACACAAGGGGGATTATTACCATTTTTTTCCCAAATACAGTATAATTCTCTCTCACACATAATGTGTATCTTACTGCAACATTTCTACAACATTAAGAACCACTGGTTCCCTTTGTTTTAGTAACTTGTTGTAGTAAAATAGACGACTGCAATATCTATGTAAAAGAAATTACGATTAAAAATACATAAGAAACCTTCAAATCTTCCAATGTCCTAAATAAGTTGAAGAAATAATATATCACAGTCCTGTGTAGAACTGTAGAGATATAATATGAGCTCAGTAAAAAATTGAGCATACTGCCCAAAGCTAGTAGAAACTACATAAAAAGTATTGCATTAAAGATTTATACAGGTTTTTTTTTTTTTTTAATGGGCTTACAGTTCTCAGTTTTTCTGTCATGGAGTATGATGTAACACAGATCAGAAGAATCAACATTTCGAACTTTTTGCTTCCAGCACAAATGACCCAAAATATCATGCGGAAATCGGGTTTTATTTATTTGTAGCACAACTTTCAAATTATTAGCATTCATCTAGTTTCATTAAACATCTAGTAAAGCTAAAATGTAACCTTTGTAATAGAATCAGTAGTTGTTTCCTATGTCAATTCATCAGCCATTTAAGACCTAATGAGACTGTATTGGTCTTTCCATGTTTGGAGGATATTTCAGTTCTTGAATGGTTAAACTATAGCCTTTAGAAAACACAGTGCGTATACAAAATGTCTTACTGGAACAATCATGTGGCATTAATACACCCACAACTACACTAGTTACAACAAATGAGTCTTTGATTTTGATTTTAGAATGTTAGATAATCTGACTCTCAAGCATGAAATAATGGCTATTTCATTGAAAACAATTCCAAGAATTAAAAATGAGAATGACTTCTGCTAATATACTTCTGCATACAAGTATGTTATATATAGGAAAGACTTGAAGACAATATTTATTCATATGGATTGTTTTTTGTTTTTTTCACTTTTAATTTAGAAACTTTTATGACCTCAACACAAAGCTGACTGAAGCCAGACGATATAAATGAAAACCACAAATGGGGATTTTTTTCCCCCTCCATACTGGAGCAGAAAACAGTTTTATTTCCTACTAGATTTAATAGCCACATTATTCATCTCCACTTGCAATAAGGCAAAACAAGCCAGATGAATCTATCACTTTTAAAAACTACCAGCTCTTTCCTCTAATGAAACCCTTTAATGGCACTAAATATAGTTTGCTCACTGAGAAAATAGACCTTAGAGTATTTCAGATTAACTATACCAAAGTCACATGTAAGCCGTCTAACACATTACATTATCACAAAAGGATGTAACGGCAACATATTGAGACGGAGATATTTCATTCTTGTAAACTGCAGATATATGACATTGGGAACTCCATTTCATATATCCACCACATTTTATAGCAGAGCTAAAATCCTAAACGGTGCATGTTTTATGACTATATACCATCCAAAGTGTTAAAAGATTTAAAACATCCTCTAAGAGTGTACCTGATTAGTCGAATAAACATTTGCTAAACTGATCACAAAGTAGATCTAGCCATTAGTTTTAAGCATACGACATGCCAAGTGAGTGAATCTTCTTCAATGCAGAAAACAAAGTGTGTAATTTAATAATTTCAGTTCATTAGGTCCTTGCTGCAGCTTTTTTAGCTCCAGGTGTACTGGGTGTAATAGGTATGCATATTCTGATCAAATTGAAAGATACATTGTCAAATATTGTTTGGCGTGGTACCAGGGTTTTTTTTTTCCATGTGTTCCCATGCTATTGAAATCGAAGGCAAATTCAATAATATAATATAATCTAACATGGATATTAACAACGTGTGGTCTACAGTCTAGTTCTGATGTCTAATCTGTGCTTTAATCTAAGAAAAAGTAAGATGACAACATTTCTAAATTTGCCTTAATCCATCAGATTTCAGCACCAGGAGCTGGATTATAGAACTGATAAGAGTCATTTCTGGGTCAGACTTCACTATTTACTCTTACTGAACCAACTGCATCTTTCCTCATGCGGCTACCGTCTCTCTCTGATCGTGGGGTAGTTGGCTATTTTGGCTCCTAGTTATTCTGTCTACCTGTAGGTTGTCCTGAGAACCTTGTTGATTCTGGTCACAGGTTTTTTAATGTCTGTCCAATGCTTTTTATAATGTCACCTATGTGAGAAGATCTACTGTCCAGCAAGGACATTTTGAAAGGACCTGGAGAAAAGCAATTCCTGAAAGGTCAAATCTGAGGAGTTCATGTTATTTTTGGAGATAAGCATAATTCATGAATCCAGATGCCTGGAAGTAAAACATGAAAACTACCCTTTAAAAAAAAAAAAAAAACCTTAACATGGTAGAAACACTTGAAATGCAGCAATTTATAAATCCCATAAACTTAAATAACAAATTATTGTGTTTTTTTTTTATTTTTCAGAATGTACAAAGCTTTATCCTCTTTGGATTTCTTCTCATCTCACCCACGTCCTCTTCCTGTCGTCCCCCCCATATCTGATGTCCCTGTCAGCATTGTCCACATCTAATAAAGATAGCTTGTTTATCAGATATTGGACAGCATGTCGGTGCTGATTAAAGCTGTGCTGAACAATCTCTGTTTCTCAGGAACGCAAATTCAGCCACAGCTTAGCTTTGATAAAGAAAAGATCCCTGAAATATTAAGGTATTTGTACAGTCGGAAATTACATCTTACGTTTAATAGAGTTACACAGTACTGAAGGTTGTTTTCAATGGTGCACAGCTGGTAGTAGTGGGAATTTGTTGGTAAGGTTAGGAGGGGAGAATTACTCAGCTTACCATCAGTCATGTAATGTTTAATCAGTGCTACCAGCTTCCACTCATTCATATGTCCACAAATTGGCCTTTAGTGCTATTGACAGGGTTGCTCTAGCCATACAAAACCAGATGCTCTGTGCAAATCGAAACAAAAATAAACAGGGAAATAGATTTAGACAAGGTGGCCAGAAGGGCAGAAAAGATTACGTAGATGCCCGTTGACAGCTCGGGGCAGCTCTTACTTCTTTTTATTACTGCGGTCTATTTGTTTCTCTGACCTGTGCCCTGACGCAGTTCCTCTAACATCTGCCCACAGGGGAGATAAGCAGATTAATTGAAAGATTTGGATTTTTTTTTCTCATTTAGATTGTCTGGCTCCAAGATATTCCCTTCCATTCTCAAGCTCCTCTGACTGCCCACCTTTTTGCCTTTCGCGCTACACACATTGTGGAAGTACCGGAAAATACCGTCAAATGATTGTTTATTGCAACAAGCCACTATGGATTACGAATTCTCCACTTGTTTGCTCCAAGAGTCAAAAAGTATGTTTGCGGCCCTCGGAGGATAGTTGGAAGGAGTGAATATAGGTCTGACTGTGTAAAATGAGAATAAAACGCCCCAAATAAAAATGTATAATTCAACAGGCTTATTACTGGCCCCTATGTTATTATTGAGCAATGGAAGCTCTTGCAGTTAAATTTTTTTTCTGAAATACCATAAGTCCAATATTATATACCAAACCAGAGACTCTATCACTTGAATGTGTAGTAGAATAACAGAAATCCAACATGCCCCACAGTCATGACATGCATGCTGCTGATTCTGTGTGAGTGAATCATTAATTGAAAATGAGTGTCGAAAATAATTGCAGTGCAGAGTTCATTAATTCTGTGAATAAAATAGGACCTTATTAAAAGGAGAAGCATACATATTCTTCTCTGATACAAAATTGCTCACATAGTTCTGAAGAATGATGCACTTTGATAAAAAGTTGTTTGGGACGGTTAGAACATATTCAGAAGTACAGATAAATGGCTGATCAGCTAAAGTGATGTCAAAGGCTTTCAAATTAAAAACAACAGCAAAAAATGTGGAGGAAAACAGAAAACTACCACTTCAAGAGTTCAAAAAATATTTTAAAAAGACTTGAGCAGCACTAAATACTAGTCCTATGATTCACAGGAAATATAAAACTTCAAGCATTTTTCACTCTGAGTGTGTATAAGAACAAATCTGAAGCAAATTACCAAATTCTAATGTTCTTATAGTTACTTCCTCATTTTCCGTAGGGAGAGAAATTTGCTTCATTCTTTTGCTATTATTTTGAACAAAGCCGCATAAAACTGGAAGTTAAAATACTTCGTAGTCACTGGTACTTTAACGCCGTCACACCGAAATAAATGGTACAAGAATTTATTGGAGTGGACAAGGAAGCATGTATTGTAAGACGCCCACTACTAACTCCAAGGGCTTATGCTTGTGCTGTTTCTTCTTTTTACAGTTGTGCTTGGAAGTCAGGACATCTCAGACTAAAGCCAATCATAAACTGGAATCTGTTGAATCTCTAGTGTTTTTGTCCACATTCAAATAAGTTTACAATCAATGTTCCAAATATAAGATATTCAAGCGCTACTGAAATGTGTCAAGTAGCTTCTGGAGAAGAACATTTAGGCCTGGGCAAGACGACGTAAAGGTTTTTTGGTCACAAACCAAATACACTGTACAACCGTCCCCATGCTCTGGGATAGCATCGTGCTCTGGGGTGGTTTTTGCTAACAAAGGCAGCGATGCACTCATTAGACATTGAAGGAGGAACGATGGCAACCTCCATAAATCAATAGCTAGACACTTTAAACCTGGACACAACTTGTGCTTTCAACATGGTGATGATAAAGCAGGCTAAAATAAAGCTACTGGAATGGCACCAACCTCAACCTTATTGAAAATTTATGAACTATGCTTAAAAGCCATGTCCATGGCTGAAAGCCAACCCATTTAAATGAGCTCTACCAATTCTGAACGGGATGGTGGTCAAATATCCAGTGAGAATTACAGAGGAACAGATTTCTCTAAAACTTGTTTTTGTGCAATCACTGTAACTTAAAAAAAAAAAAAGTAAGAATGGTAGAAAGGTGTCATTAAAATCCTATAACGTAAAACTCGTGGTGACAATTATTCTACGGTAACTTCTGACAGCAGCTACATATTTATGAATGTGAATGAATGCACATCCAAATGTATTGCAGGAGAAAACAAAGTAAAACAATCATAAAGTAGTAGGACACGTGTGCACACACTCACAAAAACATGCATATTCCCGTCAGAGCTGTAATGAGGCTGTATCGATCTATGATCGCAGCCTGCCAAGGGTCCCTGGAAAACATGACATCATATAAGAAAGGCAGCAGCAGAGCTCTACGCAGGGGCAAATTACACTATCACATTTGCTGTGTCATAGGTCATCTTGATGTTGTTATCCACATTACTGGTGTATTTCTGGATTTCTCAGTGGATGCAACATTTCTTTGTAAATGCAAATTACAGCATAAAACAATCCTAATTTGTTGTGTGTTCCACATTATTAAATAGCCAGTGGGAAGTATATAATTTTACTCAAAGGTCAAAAATAAAACAAGGAAAGTAATTTAAAAAATATGAGCTTTCCTAATAAAGTCTATGTGAAGATTTGTGATCATCTACACATTTTTAACAAATACCTCAGGGTCAAATCACCCTTCAGACTCAAAGACACCATTAGAAAAAAAAAAGTGTTCTTTCTTTCTATTACTAGCTTTAATTTGATTTAAAGCCTTAATTTCACGCAAATAACTACTGTGTCTGCATATGATTTAAAGGTCCAACTTCATCCCTGCCGAGACCTGGCTGAACAGCTTGTACATAATAATGCAACAGCTTTGTGCTGCAAACAGCACAAAGTAGAATAATCGGTCTCCAGCTGCAGCAGCATTTGTTTTGCCACACTGTGATTTTGTACTTCCAAATGACCATTTGGCTCATTCATAATTACATACAGTACAGTCTATGAATTAATCACTGCTGAAAAAATAATGTTTGTTCCACACCCACTCTGTGAGCAACATTATGTTAAAAGTTGTTTGTACTTTTTCAGCTGGACCATTTCATTCATGTTGATGCAGTGTATGCAACAGAGAACAATGTAAACTGTTCATAGAGAGATCATAAACATGCATCGGAAAAAAAAAACTGTTTACCATTTTTGTTGTTGGGGGTAAAGTTGTAGTTTCTTAATCACAATCAAGGATTCATGCTTTGGTTCGAGGCCCTAAAAGTATGTTGATAAAATGACTTGCTTGATCGTTTAATTTCCCATTAAAATGTATGTGAGCGGTATAACAGGGTGGACTTCAAAGTATCCAACATGCATAATTTACAGCTGAAAACACTGCATACACTAGACTAGATGAATGTCCTCCTTATTCGTTATAACTGAAAATTTTTACCACCTTTAAAAAAAAAAAAAAAAAAAAAAGAAATTTTACTCTGACAATTTCACTGTAAGCTACATGTCGTGTAGAGATGAAACAAGAAGCTACCAATGGGGATCCAAGGGGTTCAATATTTTCTTTGGTGCATCTTTTTGTTTAGGAGTGTATATGGCGCACCCTATTTAAGTTTTACTCTTTTTTGTCAAACATTTGCTACACAAAGGCCCCAAAAGCTACTAATCTCAACAAAAGAAAAACGCAGGTTAGGGAAAGTTTATTTTATTAAATCAAACATTTTAAAACATTCCTTTGTTTTGAGATGGTCAGTTTTTGCTCTTAGTAAAGAGGAATTTAACAATTCCACATCAGGCTTTGTGTAACACAGAAAACTTTTGTTTTGCTTGTCTTACTGAACTGCGCTGAAAATGTACCAGACTTTGATATCTTCCTAAATTCTGAGCTTTGTTGACTCTTACAGCCCCACGTTGTCACATAACAAAGCTGCTCTCTCATTTTTCGGCTCTTAACAAACAACACAGTTGCGTTTTAAGATGACGCCACCGATTTTATAACCGCAAACATGGTGACAAATGTTCTGTGATATTCTGTTAGTCACCTTGTTCAACCTGTGTTGTCAACTTCATTTTTTCTCAGATGAATTTTTGAATAAATCACAAACTTGTCGTTGTGTTTTAGATTTCGTCACTTTCTTTTGTCATGAAACTGAAGTCAGAAAAGTGAACAACTAGATCTGGGCTGCTTACTGGTCTCGGTGTTTATCTATCTCCGGCGGATGAGAGGTGAAGTACACCATTCACGGTTTGCCAGTCTATTATAGAGCATTTGTCTAGTCATTATAAAGATTTTTTTTTTCCTCAGGAAGAAATTGACTAACTTTTACTGAAATAGGAACACAAGCTAATGGCTGATGTATCAATACAAATGTGTTGTAATGTGTTTAGACTCTCAGTAGGTCAAGCAGAAACAACAAATTACAAGATATTTATTGAGAACGTCCTGTGTCTGAACCTCACCATTATTTTTTATTTTTGTTGCCAAACTAAAGTTCCATCAGTTTCAACAAATATTTTCTATAAAGCAGTAGTTTAAAAAGAGCTGACATGGACTCTAAGTTATGTGTGGATACTTGTTCTTTTAAAACTGATTTTCTCATTTTAAAAGCCAATACCGAATGCTCCCTCCTAGCCAGGAAATATCTTATTACTTAGGGATATTGTTTGACAGTCTGAGTTGTTCTCCAAATTCTTTTTATAGTACAGACATTGAGCATCAACAGTGGTTTCTTTAAGAAGCATTATTTAACAATTTTATGGCTCGCTGGCTGGAAAAAAATGAGGAGAAAAAAAAAGAAGAAAAGAAGTTACATGAATATCTTGCAAGCATAGCAATAAAAAAATGTGAAATTATTAAAACATATAAACCATTCAGAAGACAAAAATAGTGTAGTCCAAGATCAAGTTAGTATTTTGTTGAAAAATCTACTTGAATCTTTACTTCTTTAATTTTATTTCTGCTTGTTAAAGGTTTTCAGATTATGATTAACCCTTATTCTTTTTTATTAAATAATAATCTACACGTAAAGTTGCTGTCACATAGTTTCCTTACTTGCCATGTGCTTTGACTTATGTGCAAACCAGGCTTTTGTGGGTCTAAATGTGGCAAAAATTAAGATTATGTGGAACATAAAGTCCTTGTCACTTTTTATTTTCTCCCTTTATGAATAATGCATGCACACTGAGATCAGGAGTGTGTGTGTGTTTTTTTCTTTTCCATTTATAGGGATGAACTGAACATCCGGAAAACACATTTGGAAGCTGTAAGAGTTCACCCAAGTTGGCAGATAATCATTAGCTGTGTTAATTAGAAATCAAGCCATGCTATTAGTTAGCGAGGCGATGATCAAATTGTATAAAATATATTATAAAATGTGGTGTATTTTCCTATAGGTATTGAAAGGTATTGAATGGCATAAAGTAGATTCTCAAAGGATCAAACCTCCAAATAGTATATAGTATAATAGTATTATATTTTTATATCAATGGCCTTTGACCTCCCTCTCTGTGCCAGTCTAGCTATAAAAGTCCTACTAGAGGAAAACAGCGAACAAAGATATTGACTTACTGTTGTAAAAAATGCACTTACAATGCAAGTCTGTGCTTTAATCTCTACACAATGCTGAAAAGACTCAAATTACAGAATAGCTATCCATTTGTGAGATTAAAACCACTGAAGTGCCCGAGGGGCAGGAATCTTCTAACTGGTCGCTCTGAAAGACTAAAGGCTCTGAGGGATTTTTTTTTTTAAGGGGAAGACTGAGTGCTCTGTTCTCTGGCAAAAGACAAGCACTTGTTGCCAAAAGCCAAAGAATACCAAGATCAATATTCTCCCTGCTATTCCAGGAACAGCAACAAAGTGGGCGTATTGAGTTTTTCTGCATTTTTGATCCAGAGGAGATACAACTAATGGGAGAAAAACCCAAAGTGTTTCCCCAAGACTGCTTTTCCAAGGCTTTCTCCGTAGACACAATCAAAATAGCCTTGCTAAATTAAGACCCAATAGCCTTTTGCATGCTTGCCATTAACGGCATCAATAACTGTTGTAAAAGTCCTCAATTACTGGCATAAACCTTCATGACCGTCTGTGACATCACCACTTTCGATATTTCAACAACGTACTTAAAAATAGTATTTAATATCACCACAGTCTCTTGTGAGCTCTTAAGAGTGCTTTCTGACTGTGTGGGTGTATATGTGTGTGAGGGTGTGTGTTATTTTTGAATCAATATTAGGCTATGATTTTCGTTTTTCCCTGTATTCTCATCTCATTTAATGTGGTGAACCATGGTGAAAGTTTTCTCCTGCCACCATTCCGAAAGGATGGATGCGGTGTTCAGAGCAGAGCACCACAATATATCTTACCTTATGGACCTGTGGCAAGAGTTGGAAATTACAGCCTGTAAGGATGTACTGGTATTAGGAATATGGGCTATGGCCGTCATATTTCTTTATATAGTGAACTTCCCATTGCTTTCTTCCTACATCACGCTGCTGGCAAGGCATGAGGTGATCTACTTTATTAGGCAGTGAGGTTAGGTGCATTCTCTACACATATCCTTTGTTTCATAGCTCAGGGAGTAAAAGTCCCCATTTAGCTTAGCTCATTGAGCTTTATCTCTTACATATATCAAGCCTTACCTTAATCTTTCAGGGAGGATCCCATCCTTTTGTGTGCAGTTCAATTCTGCCTGGATGTGCAAGGATAGGCAGTCGTCGCAATAGAATAGAATCAAATATGTATCATGTTTATAGGGGAGCACAGAAACCAGGAGCTGAAGCCTGTAACAATGAAGCTGAATGAACTCCTTGAGGGAACAGCATGGGACTACATATGGGGAAGTAATTTCAGCAGAGTATGCCCTGGAATCTGTTAAGATCCCAAACTTCAGCAAAACACCTGTATGCTTATCTGTCACTATGCTTTCCAATCAATGTAGTACAAAACACATAAGAAAATGCAAGCATGGGAAAGGAAGAGGTTGTTACTTAGCTGTATTGTAATGTAGACCTGATGCTACATTAATTCATTTCTAATGAAACGTGTCCAAATGATTTTTCTTTTAAATATTGAAATAAATAAATCAAATTCTGGTCCCATGAATGGTAAACAATTCCTACTTAAATTTGTAGTGCACCTGTAATCCTAGCTGTCCATTCTAATTTTGGCCATTTTAAATGGTAATTATTTTGTGTGTGTGTGTGTGAAAAACAGCTCTTTAAAAGTACTTGACACTGGTCCTTCAAATATGCATAAAAAATCTCTCACTTCAGTATCAAGACATATCTAACTATGTGTAATATGCTGCACACTGCTTGGCAGCTGGTTAATAGAAGACAAAGACAAACTTTCCTGACACAATGGAGGCTTCACTAAACTGCGCACACCTGCACTTAATCTGCTTCATTTGCAATACTAATGTTTTGTTTCAGTCATCATACTGTGAAAATCTCTAAATACATTGCTTCAAAGTCTGAAGAAAAACTGGCAGTGTCTGTTAAGATGCTACAAATTTTAGATGTGGTCTTTATTTTAAGCATGCATAGAAGATCTAACAAAAAATGACATTTGATTGCATCATAAGAAACAAAGGAGTCAGAGCTGTTAAAAATTAAGACCACAGACTGAGTTTGAAGTTCTTGTATTTCTGCATATATTTTGAAAAATCCATTTTTGTTTGATTCTTAACCCCTTTTTAAAAAAAAAATCCAACAGTGCTCTTTAGACTGAAATTAAATACAACAATTTCTAAGATAGCATCATGAGCTTATGTAGCCACATTAATGCCATACGTAAAGTGATACACTGCAATATGAACTGTGTTTATATTTCAGTTTTATTAGACGGCAGATCATCCAGTCTTGAAGAACATATTAAAAAGACATTTTATCAACAAGATTGCTTAGAAGAAATCTTTCAAGCTTGGGTCAAAGCTGCTGAGTAATTAATGCCATAAAGTCTGCGTGAACACTCCATGAACTAAGCATTCAACCAAATTGTGTAGGTTTCTGTCTGAGGAAAGTCTGCACTGAGTTTTATGAGGAGCAGTATTGATGTGCTCGGTAGATTTTAACAGGGAATCGTTTGATCCACTCTTGATTAAGTAGAATAACTTTATGTGGGTTTATTGTTGAAACTTATGTCTTCTTTAAGTTCTGCCACTTTGCCTCAAAAAGGCACCCAAGTCTTTAAACTACAGCCCAGTCAAAGAAACAGTTGTAAATTATGCTGTAGCCGCTCCTTTCTTCATGCTTACATCATGCGAGTAGTGAGAGGTCACAGGTCAAACCAAAGCACCCAGTGATCTTGTTTATACCAAGAAGATTTTATGCTTTACATAACATTGTATCTCCCCTTTTGTCAACTGTGCCGTTTTGCTTTGATTTCAAAGTGATACAGAATGAATAAAACAGACCCTTCCAGCTCAGATAGAATGGCTCAAAATTGCCACAACTCCTTTCTGCCAGCCTGATTTGCATAAAATGCTGTTTTAAACTGTCTTGTTAAATGATGATACGCTTGTCAGAATCAGCTGGAAACATGAGCGAGGGATAAACATTAGAAGTGACAGAGAAAAACACAGTTTCAGTTAGAAATATGACTTCCAGGCTGGCTGCATAAAATCAGGAGAGGCATGTGTTTTATTTTAGTTTAGTTTTTTTTTTTCAGAGTGATTACAAAGAAAGGGATTGCTTTTGGCTTCAGCTCCCTAATGCCACAATCTCAGAGAGAGGAGTGTGTGTGGTCTATTACTGTTTACTCACAAGCATAAACTCAAGACAGTCGCCACTGCGTGTGGAAACCCAGTGAGGAGGGACACTGCAGGAAAGTGGAAAGTTGAAGCATTCCAGAGCTAAAATCAACCCTCAAGGCACAAGGCACATGAGACGTTGGGAGGTCAAAGTACGTCAAGCTGTCAGGATATAAAGCAGTGATTAAGGAGAGTCAGTCAGCAGCACAGAATTAGTTTCAAGAGAGGAATGAATTCAGCTAAGGTGTTTGGATCTTTGGGTGACAGTGTGACGGTGGAAAGAATGAGAGACAGTTCAGAAAGTACACTTGAAGGAAAAAGGATGCTCTCCCTTACGTACCTATTTTGTTTTTTGTTTGTTTGCCATAACTAAAAGTTTCAGATGATTAATCATATGTTGATATAGGACACATTTTTAAAGATTTTCTTTATTAAAGTAAAGGTTTATTAAAAGTATTTACTTGGCTCTTGAATGATCTTTTATGAATCTTTAAAAGTAAATAATTGCACCGATTCCCATCACAAAGTTGAGTTTAAAAGTCGGCAGATGCAATTCTAGAATATTTTTCACACACAATAAAACACTGGTTCATTGACAGGAAAGTCACATTGTCAGCAGGCGCGCACATATTTACACATTGGAATTAATAAGGCAACAATACCAGCTCAGGCCTCAGTTAGGATAAATCCATGTATAGATGAAGCAAAGCTGGAGAAATTCGATCTGCTGTCCCAACCTTTGCTGCCAAGGCTAACACAGGCTTCACTTTCTTGCCCATTTAATTTGTGATCAATGCCCATCACACACAGGAGAGTTCAGCCAACACGGCCTCCATCAAGAGAGGGAGAGCAACCGAGCGGAAAAGTACCAAATCTGAATCTGTTCAAACCAGCTTAATAAGGCTTACACCGAAAACACCTCTCTAATGGCATTATAGTTTCGAATGGATGCATTGGCAATGAAACAAAGCAAACAAGAAAAGGGGAAGAGAGAGAAGGAAAATAGAAAAACTGACTTTTATTTTAGATAGAATGGTAACTTGTCCGGGGTGTTCCCACCACCTCTAGCAATGATTGCTGCAGATAAGTGCAACTAAACAATGGATATATGGTTGGATGGATGACTTTAATTTTGAAAAGCTGAACTTTAAGGGTACTTAAGAGTCAAAGAGTGACCTACTATATACATTTGAACCTTTCCATTTTCGTCATGTTACAATCCCAAACTCCAATTTGGATTTTATGCGGTAGACCGACACAAAAGCAGTTTAGTAGAAGACCGCTGGAAAGTAGAAGAAGTATAATAAAACCCTGAAAAGTCTGATGTTTATTTTTATTATTTTCATTTGCCCTAATACAGATAATGAAAATCCACACAGCTGGAAGTTTTTCAGTGACTTCCTTACGAAGTGCATGAACACTTTTTAGATTTTCTATTTTTGTGAATAGTTTGGAAAACCATGCGCCAAGTGAAAATTTTGGTAATTTTCGTCCTACTTCTCAATTATGCACTAATATTTTAGTTAACAGACAGAAATCATACTCAACGTCTCTGACAATGAAAATCTAAACCAGCAAATCTAAAATAAAAAAATAGGGGCAAGGTTACTTCAGAATGACAAATAAAAGTAAGGAGGATTCACACGGATTGTGCTATTTTCCAGAGATTAGTTGTAGAACCCTACATTCAATATGAATACAGTAGCTACATTTATCCACAGGAATGGGAAAGCCATTGAGACAGCCTTGTACATAGGGGATAAATAAAAGCAAAGGGATGTAATTTAAACACAGCCATGACATTTAAGACCATAAGAAGCTTAAGGTATTGTTGAAATGTTTACGTGAGAAAGCTTTCTTTTCTGGGAAGTCTTCCACAAACATCTGCCCACACCAGGCCAAGAGGAACAACTAAGCCGCCTCATGTGTGCGTCTGTGTGCGGAAGGGGTGTGTGTGCTCATAGAGGAGTCCGCAACACAAATGCAGGTAAAGGTTTGTGCCACACTGCTTGCACAATCCACTACCATGGCATTAAATTGTTTTTTGTTTTTTTTTACCTTGCCTTCTATATTTATTTTTCAATCTTATCTAATGTTTTTCACCTCACAAAGCACCCTCTGTATGGACTCTCTGACAGTACAATCATTCCTGCTAAACAATGAACATTTCATGGTTCCAGGTGTCTACTTTGGAAACAAACGGTTGTATCTTTTGCTCTTTAGAAATCAATGATCCCTTAGGTTCATTTCAACACTTTCTTTTTACTGCCAACCGCCAGAAGAAAAAAAAGGCCTACGCCACCATGCATATCTATGGATGTGTATGCATGGTAACTGTTGCCTGGAACTACCAAAGCTAAGAATAACTTGATTTTAGAGCAAGGGTTGCAGCAAAAAAAAAAAAATAATAAAAATGAACAAGAAACCTTTGCTGTTTAAGTTAATGGGTCTCAGCTTTTGTGCTCACAGTTAATTTTAATGTGATGCAGTCCTTCCCATTTACATAATGGCTGTGTTGCAACAAAATTAATAACGATTGTGGTGAGAATCAATCACTCCTAATTAGGATATCAGAAAGTCATTTGACCATTTGTTTTTATGTAAATATTGCTATTAATCTGAGGGGTGTTGACAGTTTAGGGCACTGGGTAATAAGGGTAAATGAAAGTTTCTTTATTGCCGTATATCATGTGAACCTTTATACAGTGCTTGCCAAATATCTTCTTTGTCCATAGTTTTACTCCATGAACTTCAGTGTATTTTTCTTTGGAAATTTATTTGTGAAAGACTAACTGAATAGCCTGTCACATATAAAATACTGAGTTATAAAGATGGAGGAAAATCCTGAGGTTTTAAAATCTTTTTCCTAAAACAAAAAATCTAAAAAATGTGATTGCATTTAATGTCAGCAGTCTACAAAGCCATTGTTAAATGAAAACCATGTCAGAAGTTTGGTTTGCAGTTTCCAAAAGCAATGGGGAAAAGTGGCAAAGGTGTTCTGGTACGATGAGACCAAAATATAACATGTTTGGTTCCTGACCAGCACAATATGTGTGACGATAAATTAACATTACACATCCACCTTGCCAACACCATCCCAACAGCAGAAAATAGCTATAGCAATGCGGGTGGTTTTCTTAAGCAGAAAGTAAGAAGGTGAAGCTGAAAAAAGTGCAAATCTGAAAGAAAACCTGCTAGTCTGCCCAAAACTGTGACAGCGTTTCAACTTCCAACATGATAAAATCTCTGAACACACCACAGGGTCAAGTTTATTCTCTGTTGTTTGGGAACAGAGAATAAAAAAAAAATTCAAATTTCAGACATAAATCTAATTGAGAATTTCAATTGGATTTATGCAACAAAAAAAATTCAAGGCACTTTCTATCTAATTTTATTTAGTTTGAGCTTTTTGCCAAAGATGAATTGGTACTGCAGAAGACTAACAACCATAACCACATGCAAAGGTGGCTCTACAAAGATTTTACTCCTTTAGGCTAAATACAAGTTCACACCACATGTTTAGATGCATATTTGGCAAACAGAAGAAAGGAAATGCATGTATAGACTTCCATCCCCTTCACATTTAGGCATCATTTTGTGTTGGTCCGTCACGTATAAACACACAGAATTATTTGTGAAAGCTTTTAAGTGGTATGAATACATTTGCCAGCCTCTAAACCTCTCAAACTGTTTTGTTAGCCTTTCAGTATGAAGCACACAGGCTTGTCTGGGAGTCACTGTGGCCAGGAAATATTGTACACAGCCGTGGCAGCCGTTAAATGCCACAGCAGAAGTGGAGAATATTTTACTCACCGGGACCTGATGTGACATATTAAAACTAAAGTCAAAAAAATATTCCAATATAAAGCCTCACGATGATGGGAGCCAACACACTAAAGTCCTTACTTTAAATACTTTAGAAAAGTATTTCCTATTTGTAAACATTCTAAACAAGCTGGGTTGCAATCCTTTACATTGCATACTGGTGCGTTATCATAAATTAAATCCCTCTAAGTATTGACGTCTGTGGTGACCTTTTACCATCTGTCAATTTCTTTGACCTTGATTTCCCACCATAATTGCTTCCCTTCTCATTTCTGTGAGTCTATAGTTGCATTGACCCAGACTTGTTTCTGTCCCCCACAGGACTTTGCGTGGACACTGCGGTTTACCTGCCTCTCCTTGTGCATCTGTGGGGCTATCATTATCCTACGTCACCATGACAGACCGTCTAACCTCCCTCTCTCTTCTTCCCTATCACAAACTCACCCTCCTGGGAGCACCAATTAGGGAGGCATTAGGATAGTGAGCCAAACCACCTCCCACTCTGACCTCCCCCAAAGGGAAAGAATGGAGAGGAGGGCTGAAAAAGTGCCAGCATACAGCTGTAATCCTTTCTGAAAGGCTGTGACCTCTAAAAAAAAAAAAAATTCCCCTGATGAACATGCTGAGGAGTTGGCTGGAGAAAGAGGGAGAAATGTGTAAAACTGCAGTGTCCCAGAGTCCGATCCATAGCTGAAAGTGAATCTGGAAGTCAAGAGGTGAAACAAGTTCCTATGGCTGTCTGAGAGGTGACTGGCTCAATCAAAGCTGGCCAAATCTTACTGATATTTCTTATGGTTTTTCCTTTGATTTCAGCCTTTTAGGTTCATCCAAAGCCAGAAAAGATACAAACACAAAAAGAAAACTTTTTGGTCGTTCAGTTATCTGAGATTTTATATTATGTATATTTACTGTTAATAATCAAAATCTGCAAGAAAGAAATTTGTTAAATTGAACCCTTACAGGGAAGACTTTAACAAAAGTGTGTTGCAACCTGCATAAAAATGGTTTTGGAAGAAAGGAAACTGAACAGAGACCTGAAAGGACGGTTTTCTATATCATAAAGGACTTTAAGGTGAGAGGTTCATCTGCCGCTAAAAAGAGTTTCCAGCAACTCTCAGGATTATCTTCTCCAGAGGTTAGCGGTGCAGAATCAAGTTGTCGTCAGTACAGAGCTTGATCAAAATTGGCAATGAGTTAAAGTGGGTGCATCTGCATCACACTGAGGCAAAAAATGACAGCAGCCTCTGACAAGGAGAGCATAAAACAAATGACCTCTGCTCAAGGACAGACCAAGACTCTGAAGAAAACTTTTTCATAATATGCAATTAAATTTCAAAAATGGACAAAAACAAGCCAAAACCCCTTTCGACTGCAACTTCTTCACATAAGCTAGATTTTCTAACTTTCTAACAAACACTAAAACTTTTTAATATTTTTGTTTATGCAATTAAACCATTATTGCAATTTATAAAATACAATAAAACCACAAAAGGAGCATATGTGTTACTGCCAAAATGTTAGGCCATGATTGTTGTGAACTTGTAGCCCAGTTGTTTTCCAAAATCACTGAATAAATCAGAAAATAATAAAACACTACTTTTGTCAAATCCGACAGTTTCTAGGACTAACTTCACAATTTACCTTTGAATTAACTATCATTACTTATATACCTGAACCTTTTTTATTGCACCATGTAAGGTTGATAAGATATTAAACTATATTAAAGCAAATAAATAATACAGAAGGAGCTGGCATAAGTGACTGGGGAGAGGGAAATCTGGGGTTCTCTTAGGTTGCTGCCTCCACGATCTCATCCCGGATTTAGTGGATGACGGATGGATGGAAAATCAGCTCAAAATCAAATTTAGAAACCAAACATCAAAAGGCATTTTAAATAGATTATTTTATCCCCAATGAAAAAATGTAATCCCACATTTAGAGAAGCAAGCATATTCGCTATGCTCCTCAGATTAAGATGTTTTTCATCAATCAAAAACATTTACACGTCGTTGAAGGATTATAATCTGTTGTTCCACATTTGAAACTACTACCAGACACAAATTATTCAATATTTTTCTTGAAGTTAACCTAATACCAAGCAAAATCAAAAACACACGATACTGAAACACCGTTCAGCACCTCCCACAGCACAGCAGCCTCTGTCACTCCACAGCTGCATGCACACAGTTCGGTTGACATTTCACTCCAGATTCCCTTCTTGATGTAACTCTCCTGATTGTTCTGCAGTGTATGAACCAGGAAAATCCAGGTCTGCAGCCAACTTGCTCTACCATCCGAGCCACTGCCTTCAAACTTCTCCAAACAAGAGGTAGCTTTATTTCAATAGGACTTCTCGGATCGAGGCGCAAGAGGTTTGGCAATTACATTTTCAAAGACCCAAGGGGAACAACCACTATATGCCAAGCAAAGCTCATCAACCAGAAGAGATGCGAATCACGGTTTTACCAAAGAAATGAATGTAGAATTCCACTGAGCCACTAAAACTGTAGAAGATGTAAAAGTGCAAGTTATTCTGTCAGGAGCAGGTGAGAAAGTTACTATTCTACAACTGAGTGTAGCCCTGAGGCTTATTTCCATCTCTACGTAGCTCAGCTTTCTGTTATTTGGACAGATTTTGAGTAGAGAGCAAAGGTAATTACAGAGAACAGGTTTGTCGTGACTGCTGAATTTTGTTTTTCTTTTTGTACGGTTTCTTCACAGGACTTTTTATGTGACTAATTTCAAATCACTTTATTACAATTGACTTTTCACATATATTCAACCCAGAACCTCATAAAAAGCATGCATTCATACATGTGATTCAACACCCCTTAATTCTTCTGAACTACTTGCTACATGCAGGCGAATATATAAACATGAACACTTGGCCACAGCCGTGTGCTCACATGCTGCCACATGATTCTAATCCAGTTATAATTTGACTATTTTCTTGGCCTGTTTCAGAGTTTCAGAACAGGTAATAAAAATGCAATCCAGCACAGAATTGAATGTAAAGGCAAAAAAGAGGCAAACAAAGAGTCAGATAAACAGGAAAATAAAGAACAAAGTGAAAGAGGAATGAAAAATAGGACAGGTGGAAACAAGTGTAAAAATGACTGGAGAGCGGATAGAAGCGAATCGAAGAGTGGGTACAGTAAAACCTCTCCTGTTGCTGGCATGCTGCCAGCTTGTGGACAGGGATGCAGCTCACCGCTCTCCGCCTACTGACCGCCTCCTCATCTGAACGTTGACTCTGCATTAAGGGCCCCAATCAAATATTCATTCTCCAAAACCTGCACTTATATAACCAATACAAGTGTGTCTGCATGCTGACCCGGCTGACAAGAACAACGTTTTACACCAAACGCAGAGCAAACAATCATCCATACCGCAAGCAAAGGGGTCGGCGCTGCTGGCCCACACACATCACATGATATTCTTACACAGACGCAAACAGGCCTTTTCTATACAGTTCTCAAGTGGAGGTAATTAATGAAGAGACGTTACATATTTCATTTTATAATTAGAACATAATGCATACTGTACGATACGTTTGGGCACCCAAGCAAATTAATATTTTTTTTTCCATGCACTATTGTGAAGAAAAAGAAACATGTATTTTATGGAGAAACAAATAATAAAAACTGATTTATTACAGCCTTAATGCAGACCACAGTTTTAAAGACACTACTTCAACTCCACTTGTATGCATGTAATACTTGTAGCATGGTTTAAACTTTTTAAGATGCCAGAGGCGTTGCAAGGGTTTTAGTGTTTTTTAGAGGAATATTTCCCCATCTGTTGCTGAAAACTGTCAGTCAGAGGTGTTTAATGGTGAAACGGTAAAAAAAAAAAAAGTTAGGTATTTTAGAACTACCACTGTAGACACTTTTACTTAAGTTCTGTGAAGATGATAATATGTCTTTTCTAGGTCTATCATATTACATATAAGCTTCATGGCTCTTATTTTCACTTATTTAACTGGCTTTCTGGGGGCATTACATGATTTATAAGATGTATAGTAAAACAAAACATGTACTGCGTGGAGGACGCTGAGAAAGTAATGTGTCACATTTCTAGATGTCCGAGCAGCTTGGGGATTTTTTTACTGATTACCAAAGATGAGGAATATAAAAGATTTTCCTCACTTAATATTTTAAAAAATAAACACATAAAACAGTACATATACATTGATGTTGATATTTCTTTCACTAATCAGAAAGAGCGAATTTCTAACATTTGAAGCACTGACTTCGATTTTTTTTGTGGGAAAACAGAAGTTTACAATGGTAGACAGCCAAAATAGTTTTAAAGGCTTTCCAGTTTGGAGGCACGTCTTGTTTGAAATCGTCATAAAAAATATGATTCTCTGTGTGCAGTAAGGAAAAAGCAACATGACCACGTTGTTTCATCCCATTTGTGTGCGTTTACGAGGACAGCACTGGCTTAACGGCTCTCAATGCGCCTGACTAGAGAAGGACTCGAGGTGTGCGTGCTCTGCGGGACATTAATGGAAGCCTTAGGAAGCACACAGAGGATTTTACACCTTTTAACAACGACACTGGGGCTAATTTAATCTTATCAACGTTTCAACAACTACGGCGAGGGCAGGACTCATCAAGGATTTAATAATTTACAACTAAGGGCCCATTACTTTTTGTTACCATGGTAGCTAGCCTTATCAGCAGAGACCACTGAACTCTTTGCTTTTATCTCAATTGCCATGAATTTTCATTTTACAACAATATGACCTCTGTAGCAATGTCATCCCAGCAGAAAATAACAATGCGGGTCCAGCTGAACAAAGCACCTTGTAATCTATCAAATTTATACAACAGAGTGATTTTTCTTTGCTTCTAAATAACTTGGTGGGACAGCATAAGAATGAGCTCAGAAGCCAAGTCCTAATTTTTACCCCTGTATTGTCAAAGTTAATTCTTCATTCTTGTGGTTTTCCCCCATCGGTTCTTAAGTAGTACCAATTCAGGGTTGATATCAGAAAGTTAAAGAACATTTGCCGTCATTGTCTGATAATTGTGCCCTTAAACAAACTGGTAAAGCCCAAATGATGAGGTTATGGCTCTTTTAATAGGATAAGTCACAACATCCGAGTTGAAACCAATACATACATGCAAGAACAGAGAAATGCGTTCTATCTCCCGGGGCTACTATTACAAGAATAAAGTCTTTGGCCAGAACATTTCATACTTAACAAGAACTGAAGGGCAGAACTCCCAGGAAGTCGTCTCTTTCCCTCTGCAGCTCACCCACTTCCTTTTTTATTAGTGACCACAGAAGAAAGACGTTCTGCCGAAAATGTGTGTTAGGTACAAGTTACAAGAATCTGGTTCAGTTGCATCAGCTGACAGGAGGAATGGGCCAAACTTTTAACAAACTATTCTAAAAACATTTTGCACTTTGAAATGCAACTCCACTAAATACTGACATGGATTTAAACTTCCTTCAGTCCCACACTAAAACAGCGCTGAGAAGAATGTGAGCATCATTTAATCATGCAAAAGTAAAATCTAATTGACTGCAAACCAAACAGAATATGATGTTGATCGTTGTTTCAATCGCCTCTGGAATCTCGAAGGTATCAGTACGAACAGACACATTCATATCATAATATCGCAATCAAAACCACCTCTTCAACTTTATTTAACTTATGAGTAATTACGTTAGAGAGTCAAAGTTCAATATTTTCCTATGTAATATTTACAGCAGTCATTATCTGTATGCTACATTAGAGAGTCCCAATAGCAGCAGTCTGCCTTGAAGAGCATGTCTTTGTTTTCTATTTCAAACCCATGTCAGGAAGTGGATGAAACAGAGTGCCTCGCGTCAAGACTTTCATAACCTGGATGTTGGGATAAAGCCAAAACCTCAACTGTTAAGTGGTCAGTAATGGCAAAGTAATTCAATCCAACTAGGTTTTTCTCTTTCCACTCAAAACTTCCGGTACAATCTCTCTTATGATATGTGGGTAGGAAGCTTTCCGGAAAACCTTTGTATAGTGGCTCTGCCAACAAGCTAATGATGCAAAGTCAATTAGACAACAATTATGGCTGCCATTGTTCTTTAATTTAATTGGATTAGTGGTTTAAGAGGAAGTAAGAATGAAACATCTGGGACCTAACCTTAAATTTTAGACTTAAAGTATGTGAAAGCAATTTTTGTTTTTAAATCTCGCATTTTGTCTGACACAATTAAGCCCAGTTCTGATAACCTTTGAGGCATTAGAGGAAAAAGAAAAAAAAAGAAAAAAATGGCAACATTGGTATTAAGAAAAGGATCACAGATTAGGAGACAATATTGGGATTTTTTGGTTGTTGTTTCAAACACCACTAATAGGATTGTTGTCAAACCAAACTTTGTAAAATCAGCCCTCCACATTTATTAGCAGCGCTGTAAAAGGTAAGTATAAAAAAGCTTTGAAATAAATTTAGATTTGTTTAGCTGAAGCACAATCTCACTGAAAAACTGATGGATGGAAACTGTAACAACTAAGATTATTCTTTGCACTTTAAGTAAAAATGTCACATCAAATTTGCCTATTTTCCCATTCTTAGTAAACAAATATAAAAATTTTAGACCTCTGGTCTGTTAAAGTTCAAGCTTTTACGGGAGGCCACTGAGGATTTGGGGGCCCACTGCTCACTTTTGCCCTAGGCCAACTTTCTTGTCAGATTTTCTCCCTCATGCATAAATGTACTGAAATTAAAGGTCGGATCTAGCAAAAAAATAAAAAAAATTATGCTGTTGCAGCAGAAAATGAGTTTGTTTTGAGACTTTTTGCACATCTTTGCACAATTGCTAACAAATGTATATCAAAATGTGCCGAATCTGTCAGTCAATGTAAAGTGTGTTCCATAAAATCTGGGTGTTGTGTCAGAATTTATTCTATTCCAAATAATTTTAGAAGCTGCTCTCTCTCACACAACTAATCAGTCAGTGCTAACTAATTTATTTTTCAATCTGCCCCTGGTTTGTTCCTGGCCATTAAATAAACTGTTTCGTAATTTGAAATATTTTGTATTTTTCATATCCTGAGACTGCAGATCGGCAATCCCAAACTAGATGTAACATCTCCCCTGGGATAAATCTGCAACAACTTGTTGTAAAGTGTAAGAACTTTGTTTTTTTTGTTTTTTTTTCTTAAAGAAACATTTAAACACTCCTAAAAAAATTGTCATGTTTAAAATGACTAGATTTTTCTTTCCTTGAAGTCAGTTGTGACAAGGACAGGTGTTGTGTCTGAAACAGTAGCACAGTGGAGGATCATCTTTGCTTGAGAAAGTTCATAGTTCATCCCCACTTGTCATAAGAGAAGCTTTATTAGGTGTCAGAATGTCACAGCAGTCATGACATTAGCAGCTTACCAAACTAAAGCATTCTGTAAATCTGCAAGAGGTGGTAGGATATCAAAGTCAGTGCCAGGAAAAGACTTTTCTGCGTAACAACACTACCAGAGACAAAGGTTCAAGGGACAAAACAAGCCCTCCTTTGTAGGCATAAAGATATTAACTGGTCAGTCAATTAGGACAATAGGTTTTAAGTGACCTTTGTACGCCATCTTTGTGTCAGAAGGGATTCTATACCCCCCAAACAACAATCAACAAAAGGCTTAAGCGTTGTTGCTGATGTAGTTGCAGCAAACAGTAAGGCAACCTGTGTCTAACTAAATAATCAAGATTCCCAATCTTTTGGTCTCTGTGTGTCCTTGCTGTGTTTCTTTCTTTTTCACTAAGTATTTTTGACAGAAGTATATGATGTGCAGTCCTCTGACGAAGGAGGAGATGGATCTGTGGTGAGAAAGCTTTCCTTGGTAATGGGACTGATCTCTAATAGCTTTTATCATATCTATTTCCCAGAACAGACTACAAGGAAAGCTTTTGTGTCAAACAATTAACAGTTTCTCCAGCATTATCAGTTCTTCAATAATGTCTCCAAAAACATTTCAGGCCAGTCAATACACAATATGTAGACAAGACTAATTTCCAATTTGATATATTGAATGTTTTTTTTCTCTTTATTCCCATTGTACTATTTGGTCAATAACTAGATGCTTTAAAAAGTTTCCTACAAAAATCTTCATATGGTTTGTTGAATCAGCTGAATTGCTCTATGAAACACATTAATAAAATAAATGTGAAGTCCTACTATAAAACGGAATCGATGCATTTTCAGAGCAAGATTTATGAATGCAGGCAGTTGCAGGGAGTGTACCTGACTCCATGCAAGCTGTATGAGGTTTTGGGAAAAAAAAAAGAGTTATGAATCATTTTCATGTGGAAAAAGCCATGAATAAAACAGAGTTGGCTTCCACTGAGTCATATGGCTGTTCTGGTCAGCAGACTGGATCTGCAATTTGCTGCCAAGATGGACAACGGTGCCATGTTACGATGATTGCCTGCTCCTCTAATGTTCTGAAATGCGTCCCATCATAAGTCTCTATTTCAGCTAACAGATTCTTTCATGCAGTATCACACCTGCTGTGTCACGTGTTGAATGGTCTGTTGCACCTTATATGTCACGCCTCAGAAACACACACACGCGCTCGCATTCAACAGACACCTTGGATCTGGAAGCGCAGAAAGTCATCAAGTCCTTGGCACTCACAAAAATAATTTCCCCCATAAAACTTCACACATTCATGCTCACTGTCTATCCAATCGCGATAAGAATCGTCGGGGATAATGGCCTTGTTAATGAAGTGAGACCTGGTTGTGACCAGCAGCTGAAGCAGCTGATGACTATCAGTGGGTGGATCCCTCGGTGGTGCAGTAATAATGTCACACGGAGGTTTGTTGCTGTGTACTCAACCATGCTTCCCCCAATCACCTTTATGCCTGTTTTTTTCACTTACAAGGAACTAAGACTATTCATTCTCTTTAAACATTTCAGATTTGTCACACCACAGCCAGGAATGCCAACATATTTTAATTGGATTTGATGTAGTTACGTAAAGATCAACACATATTAATGCAAAAATAGTTTTTTCCTAATAAAAATCTGAGAAGTCTGGTGTGCTTTGTATTTTGCCTCTTTTCCCCCAAACACAGTAAATGAAATCTACTCCAACAAATTGCCTTCAGAAATCCCTCCACTAGTCTACACAGTCTATCTGTCAAAAAGTTCATTTTTGTATGAATACCCATGATTTTTAAGATCTCGCAGGTTTGTTAGGAAAGATAAGCAGACATGAATATCTAGGAACATAACTGACAGGCAAATACATAAATTAAAGTTTAAAGAAAGATTAAGTTATAAAGCAATATCCAAAGCTATGACCATGAGGCAAAGCTCTGTTCAATCTATTGTGTCAAAATGGAGTTGGGCACACCTACAAACCTACTCATCCGTGGACATTACCCTAAGCTGACAGGGAGAACGTTAATCTTTACAAATATGTACAACATTGAGTTGCCTTTTACATAAAATCCCAATAAAACACATGAAGGTTTGTGGTATTTGTACTGCGTTTGTAAAATCTGAAAAACACGATTATGTGTGACAAAGACGTAATGGGCGCGTTCCTGTCTGAACTGTGGATCTAATCTGTGACTGGATGCAACAGATCTCCAAACCTCTTCCTGTAATCAGCAACAAAACATCATTCAGCGGCTTGCGTTAATGACGGCTTTTATGTAGAGCACAACAAATTACAACATTCAGCTGTTCTAGAAGAGCCCAGCAAGGGCTTCTGACCATTAGCAAGCTTGTCAAAGTCACATAAAAAGTATTTAACCCTAATCATTAGGAAACAACCATGGAGAGGAAGTTGCGTCTCTTAAAAGCCAGCAATTTGATGGCATGTAAGTGTGCACATCACTCTGTAATGTGTTGATTATTTCAAGCACAATAACTGAAGTTCATTACGTCTCTTTAACCTTCAGCACGCTTACAGAACTCCTTTCAGCGTTGGACATCAGGAACTGTTAAGGGAGAGTTTGTCGTGAAAAAAGTCAATCGGTGCATTCATTAAAGCTAGGCTTTGGGCAGATCTTTTATTCAGCCATAAAACGCCTTCAGCTGCGTCATGGTGCCATATAATCAGTTTGCATTAAATTAGGCCAAGGCTAATGTCACCCCAGCTGCAACATGGTGACTAATTACTGTCATCCTTTCATCCCACGGAGATGGGAGGACACGCAGGAGGTCAGCAGAAACAGTTATTACTTTTCAAGGAAAATGTCCATCCGTCTGTCCACCTGTCCATCCGTTTTTTTTTTCTCTGATAAGACGTGTGTTTGCACCCACTTCTTATTCCCATCTATCACAAATGCTTCAAGCATTATGTCCATAACGTGTCATCCAAAAACAGGCACGGACACATCATTCGCCAAATGTTCTGCAGTTTCTGTCTGACAGAGCAAGTGTAGGAAATCAGAAGAGAAGATATTGCAACAAGGAGGGGGGGAAGGAGATTATTGAAATGGGAAGGAGATTATTGAAATAAAGACAGAAATGGAAGAGTAAAGAGGAAGAGATATGCATATCCTAATGAAGTCCACATTAATCAAAGGGCTGTCTTGCACGTCCCATGTGACAAATGAAAGAGAATAATGGGTTCTTGGCAGAGGAAGATGTGGCATAGTGTGGTCATCATACTCTAACAGTTCCTCCACCTTTTCAGTCACACTCAAATGTAGCCAATATCAAATTAATATCGGTTAAAGAAGCCTACTCCAAGTCTGTGTGGTCCTTCTCCAGGCCTAAATAACATCACTGGGTGTACAACAGGACTGGCAGTTGTGCAAGCTTATTTGCCAGTCTTGACTGCAATGGGTGTCTAACAAAGTGTAGCTGAATAATGAAAACAAAGCAACACATTTTTTTAATTCACTTAATTCTCAGGGAGCATTCAATAAAAGGTCTCAAGAATGCTGAATGAAAAAAGCTGCTTTCAAATACTCAAGGTTTGTAAATAAAATGATTTGGACAAGATTGGAGGTGAAACATTTAAATAAAAATGCATTTATGATATTTATCTAAAACTAGTTTTCCCAGTTTATAATGCTTTAAGCATTATAAATGTTTTCACTCATGATACTTTTACTATGTAATAGTTTGTTCTTCACATCCTAATAGATCAGAAGTTACAATATAACTATTTTTTATTAATTAACAGAAAGCAATCAATATTATTTTGAAAGTCATCTTTCAAACATGACAATATTTCTTGAATAACATCCCTGATGGTGAAAACCAGCACAGTACTACAAATAAGTACTTAAAACGTTGCGCATCTAAGCTGCTGTTGTTTTTCTGTCACACACTTAAATATGTAAGATCAGACAGAGACGCCATGAAAAAAAAAACTGTGTAGGTTTCAGACAATAATTCAATTTACAAGAAGTTTTAAACACCTCAAGCAGGACTTGAAACCAAAACCTGCATTTTATATTTTGGAGTTGTTCAGAGGTTGGACTTGCTAGTATTATTTAGATACTTTTAATTTGGAAATTCAGTCTTAGAAATGACTTTGTAACTGTTTCCAGACTGATAGATGTCATTGACTTTGTTTCTCATCTGCTGTATTATTTATTTGGTCTCAGACGATATGCTGCTCTTTGAGATCTTTTAGTTTCCTTTCTGCTGTCAGACATGATCTATTCAGAAGACTTCTTGATTCTACAGGTTTGGCAATGATGAGTTTGATAGGAAAGTAAAATTGAACTCTGCTTTTCAATTTTAATAAAAAATGTATTAATTCCTGAATTAAAAAAAGAGGTTTGGATAGAATTTAGTTCCATTAGTAAATAACATTTTCATTTGAAAATATTGACTTACATTTAATCTGATTGTTTTTCTTAATAAAATTTGTTCAATGATCTAAAACATTTAAGTTAGAAATAACAGCAATACCAAAAGAAATCTGAAATACTTTTCACAGCACTTCAAGTCATTAGAGTCCACTGAGGAGAAAAGAGCTGGAAATTAGGGCCTACCAATAACACTGGATATATAATAACAGATAAAAGCCATTCAGAGACTTCGTAACCATCATAAGTGGATGCGGATGTCAATTTCACGTCTGCTAATTTGCTAATATTAACAGCAAAGTTTATTCAGTTTATAAAAAATACATAAACTATTAAGTTTTTAAAGTTTAAATAATCATATGCTTACAAGGTGAGTAATAAAAATTAGATATTGGTTTAATACGTCTCACTGACTAAAACACAAACACCATAGCATTTTTTTTTTTCTTTTGTCATCTAGACGTGCTCTTTCAGACAGGACAAGCAGCACATTGTTTTTCCTGGTCTTGAATTTAATTGTACACAGAAACATTTCATACAAACATTCATTTTCTACAACCAGCACTGTTGGCCGGAACCCAACTCGGCTTGCACATAAGGAGCTGGCGGTCGATCTGAGGGGTAACACATGCTGCTCCTGCTCACATCTGAGAGCAAATTGAAGTTGGTAATAAAATTACCATGCATATTTTTTGCCAATTAGAGGAAGCCAGGCAGTCTGGAGGCAAAGGAACACAAAATGCATCTTCACACAGAACAATTCAACTAACAAATAAGGTAAACAAACTGTGTCTAAGGTATTTACCAAATACCCCAAGGGGTATTTCAATATAGATAATTTAGTTAGGCATATTTCTAAGTTTGCCATAAAATTTGATATATTACATTTTCAGACATTTCCACAAACTGTAGCAAATCCTACAGATGATACTGGACTTAGTATTATCTCTGAAGTCAAACAACGTCACAGGAGTCCAGTCAAAAACAGTTCTTTGCTTTTTCAGTATATATTTCAAGCTAATGGATATAGGTTCAAAAAGAAGTGAGACATTGCTGTATTGTTTCTAGTTTCTCCTTGGAGATTTTGAGGAAATTGCATGAGTGGGGAAAAAACTGCCAAAGCTAATAACATCGAAACAAGACGAAAAGTACCTGAAAGTCAAATTCTTTTAAAATGAAGAGAAAAATCCAGCAGACACATGATACAAGACCAGAGAGTAGAAGTACTTTACAGTCGATCATTTATGGCAGCTTTTGAGCAAATCCTTCAAGTAAATGAACTGAAAGAAAATGATGCCTGGCATGCCCTAAAATGCATCTCAAATCGCATTTGTTGCTAAGTTTTCACTGTGGGCAGCTTACACACCTCATCGTCTCTTGGGTCTGGAGACTTTTTATGTCTGAATAATGAAAAGGTCAGTGCAAACAAGCAGAGCAAAAAGTGCACATTTCTTCTTACCAAGTATGGTATTAGCCTAACAATTACCCTTTAATGTCCAAAAAACAACAAAAAAACCCTTGAAACACCTCAAAAGAACATGTTCAAGTAACTCTGGACTTTACAATCATACTGTACATTTTACAAGTTTTCATGAAATGGAAGCCTCTTGGGGAGTTACAATTAATTTTGTTAAAATAATATTTTCACAGGATAATGTTTATGTTAGTATTGACTTGAAGTTTTTAGATAAAAAAATGTATCGAAAGCTATTGTTTAGCTAGCTGCTAATCTTTAAATTGTTGCTTACATTGCGTGCCAACATTTAGCACCGATTTCTACATGAAACAAATTCACAATACTTGTATGCAAGCTAAGAGCAAAAAAAAAAAAAAGATATGGAGTAATTTGTCAAAAGTAAGTGAATAAATTTGCTACAAGGAAATCTGCAGACAAGGGAAATTAATATTTCATTTGTTCCTCTTTACCTCCATGTGCTAAAGCAATTATAATACAGCAAACACATAGAACTGCAAGCTCTCCTCCCCATACAACTCATCCACATTTCTTCATAATTGATGGTCTCCATCAATTGGGAAGTTGAGGAGAATACAAACATAGTGTGGTGTAGTAAATGAGCTTGGAGTTCATGAAACAACAAAGGGAGGGGGAAAGTAGGCTTTTTGTGAGATGAGGAAAAAGAGATTTAACTTTTGCCACATGATGAGTTCACAGCTTTAGATTGTACCATTTGGGCGTCTTTAGTTGAAATGTCAGGATTGTATGAGCTTTGGCAAAATAAGATAATACGTGTTTGTCTGCCACGCAGAATGAGATCATGAAAAAGATCAAATATATATTTTACAATTTCATACAGTGGTCACAAATCCAATACATACCATCAATATTCTCTATGGAGAATGTTGTCGGTGCTTTCACATGTTTCTGCATGAAGATGTGGGTAGACACATATCTGTCCAGATATCAGTGTTTGCCAAGGCTACGTAATGTAGTTATTGTTCTCTGTGATGTAAATACAAGAGATGGGAATAAGAAAAACTGCCTCTTAAGCTGTCCGGGCCAATTTACCGAAAAACATATTAATACTCCGAGTCCGAAAAACAATAAAAGAAAACAAATCCTTACTTTCCTTTAAAAAAATTAAAAAAAACGCTGATCCTTAGTGGTGGCTGCCTTACAATTTACAAAAAGAGAGAGAAGAAAAATAATAATTTAAGAGGCCACAGTGATGGTGCAAATGCCTCAAGGTAAATAGTTATGCACATCCCCATAGCTTACCTCTGAGTGCTTCCTCAGTCCCACAGAAGTCCATTAGCTTGTCATTCGCTTTCTTTACAGTCATTCAGCTTTTGCACATGGCCCATGGCAGTATGCAGCAGCTTGCTCCACATGAATAACAATATCTGATTATTCAGACCGAAGCCAAGTGACTCAGCTGTCTCTACTGTATTCATCACCTCATCTCTTCTCCTGTTTTCCTTCTTCTTTCCCTTGCAATTCAGTGAAACCACTTTTCTTTTCCTTCTTCCTCATATTTTTTCCCTTTTATTAATCTCACAGGTTATGGTTCACATCTTTCATTTCTCAGGCATTTCTCTGGCATTTGTTTCTCTAGTTTGCTGTTCTTCTATGCATGTGTGCGTGTGTTTGTTCTCCTATGAAGCGGAAAGGCTAACTTTGCCAACGGCCATACTGGTTGCTGCTGTGTGGGAGGGACCCCAGAAGGATGAGGGGGAGTCTGACACATTCACAGGACAGGTAGAGCACAGTCAAGTCAATCCTGCTGTCAAGATAGAAAAAATAAAGCTGAAAAAGAGTGCCGGTGGGGATAGCTCAAACAGTTTCTATCTTAAGATACAGTTTCCCACCAGTTGGACATATTTAGATCAAACAGGCTAGATCTAAGAAGCAAAATTTTTTTTTCCTTAGTAGTAAAACTCAATAAGGAAGAGGCAACAGATAGAACTTTTAAAAAAACACCTTGGAATGTATTCTGGGTTATTTAAAAAGCCTGAATATGAAATATTCAGGCTTTTTATGAAATATATCTACGTATATGTATAAGTTCCTTTCATGTCCAAGTACATGTGTTTGTTTTGATCCACTCCTGTTGTGAATAGTGCATATTTATTGGGATGAAGAGTGTGAAAGTTAGAGTTCAGGTATAGGTTGGGGAATGCCAGTTTTGCAATGGTGTCACAACCTTGTTTAATTTGTTTTGAAAACTGCATTTTTTTTTAATTCAAGGTACAACTGACCACAAGAGATTTTCTTTTCCAATATGCAATGGTGCTCCTGAATGATCAGATAATTATTAACAAAATTAATTAGAAAGCAGGGCAAAAAATTAATTTTTCATGTGAATATGGACATTTTAAATCAATTTAGTTCAATTTCTATGGCACTAATTCACAAAACATTTTTGAATTAGTGCCATATAAAACAGCGAGGAAAAAAATTTAAATAATTGGAATCATACACACCAATTCCAACATCGCCTGAACTAATCTTAGTTATCAGATTAGAAGCATCATGCTTTCCTACACCATTCAGCCAAATGGAATATTCACCATAGTTTGATGGGGGAATGAGAGTTCTGCTGGCTTTCTTTGTCAGACACATCACTGCAGCTAGTTTTTGGCTTTCTAAAAAGCAATAAAACTACGATTTTCTTTGTTGAAAAATATTACAGAACAGTTTGCTGTCGCTGCCAGCTCAGGGAAGAAAAACACTTCAGTTTGTGTCTGCCAGATGAACACAAATTAGCAGCAGCAGGGAAAAAAAAAGATTTGCATTTGAAGTAAGTACAGCTCTGACAGCTGTAAAGTTATGAGTGAAAAGTAGAGCGACATGATATGGAGGGTTTTTATGTCTTTTTTAAACTTGTTTTTCTTTACAGTTTTGTTTGCTCAGCTGAATACCGTTTTACTTAGGCAATAAATTTGTTATACTACCTTCTTATGGAATAAAGAAACACTGGCAATAATATATCAAGATATCAAGAAGCTCCATTAAGATATACATTAAGATCCAAGAAGCAAACATATCTCTGAGACTGTTCCTTAGTAAAGGATATGTCTAAGTTTTGATGCATGTCTAACAACATCACTTATTTACCTGATTACTAAAGGTATTTTGTCACAATTGTTCTTGTAAAGTTTGTCCTGTGAGGTGACAGTAAGTGTGAGCTATTGAATGTGTGTGCACCCTTAAACCATATTTTGAAGTGAGAAAGGAACTTTTCTTTCATGTATAGTAAAAATAATTTGTCACACATTGTCACGGAATACAGAATAAAATCAAAGGTAGCTTTTGATTACAAAATTACAAATAAAAAGGTAAGGAATGCCTTTCATTTCACATTCAGTTGGGTACATTAGCTGGATCCTTTGAAATGAACCGAGTTTGCTTTCAAGAGGAAATGCATTAGAGAAAACTGCAGAACTATCAAGGTGAGGGCAAAATGCAACTATGAAGTTAAGCCTTTCAACAGAACCAAGCCAACTCTACATCAAACACCTGTGTCCTTTCCTTTGCCTTTCAATGCCACTCTTTTCCCTTTTTATAATCTGTCACTTTCCGTTGCCTAAGGACACCTCTCTCTTTCGTTTTCCTGCATCAGCTAGTTTTTATTTCCATTGATGAAATGTAACCTTCTCATTCCTTATTGTCGTGCTGTGAGGTAAGAAAGCCTCAATATTAGCATAAATGCAAGGACAGATAATCCCCCTCCTACCCTTTTCAATGCAGAAACCCGTCCTCTGTGCATTTCTCCCTACAGGGCAGTTTTTCCCTAAGGCACCTTTCAACATAAAGTGTCTTTCACTTCACCTCCTCTGTAGCAGCAGCAGGCCTGTCCACCTGAACCATAAAGCTTTAGCAGAGATGATGGAGCACTGCCTTGGGATGATGGACACTGCAGGAATCGCTGTGCTATTAACACAGGAGGAAATGCAGCTGCACAAACTGTAAGAGACAGGATACTCCAGGTGAGGAGTTTCCTAAAAGAGAGGAGTTTTCAAATGCTGAGTCAGGATGGATCTAATTAATACAGGTATAATAATAGAGACTACATGACTAAATGTTGCCCTATGCTCCCCGGGGCCCTGTTGGATAATTACCCTACTAATGAGAGTAAAGGGATTTGTGAAAGAGAACACTAGATCAATTTAGTGAAGAAAAAAATGTGAGTGAACTATAAAGACCAAAAAGTTTCTCTGAATCTTTAATTTAGGGTGTACAAATTCCATGGTTGGTGGCTGTAAGATTTTAAATCTGACAGGTGACTGGCCAATTCAGAAGGAATTTAATAATTAATTAGTTGTTTTTGTCCAGTCACTGAACACAGCATAGCACATTTTACATTTGAGTTATTTCTAGGCCATGTTTATGGTAAATATGAACTTAGGATGACAAGATGAGATGAAATACAGAATTTCTCCTAATAGAAACAAATAAAGATTCCTGACATGATATACTCACAACAGCGTACAGAGAGAGGCGCCAAATTTAAAGGCATCAAATGCCAAAGTCAAATTTATTTTAAGTAGTATTCAATATATATAGAATTTATACATTTAAGGTAACAGCTACTTGACTGTGCTATAAAATGGAAAACACAAAATACTGTTAATTTAAGCAGTTTTTACATACTTTTGAAAAATTGTTTTTATTTTGAATATTAGAAAAGGTTCCATTGTTATTTAGATTAAACCTAATTACCTAGTGGTGAGTATTGATAAAATCCCATGTTGTGGCTCCACATACTGGAGCCCGGCCACAGACCAAACGCAAATCTCAGCATGCGGGTAAAACAGACGTAAAACCTAGAGTAGCCTGGAAAAAACCCTTTTGTGTAGAAATTCAACATGTATGTAACTGGATGCTGTATAAATTTTTCTTTTTTTAAAATAAAACAGATGTATAAAGACATTAACCTTCTAGTGTTATGAAGGTAACTGCAATTAGTGTGCACTTACAGTGTGCATCACTATTCTTCTGATTTACAAAGAATTGCCAAAACACTTTTTAATTCATAATAAAATATCTTGTCAAAACAGAAACGATAGCAGGGAAAAAAAATACAAAAGATATGTGTCAAATATCTTATATTAAAAATACATTTAGGAAACCATTTTACTGTCACCAATTTTAACAGTAACATGACAGACGAGCACAGCCTTCTTCTAAACCCCAAAATCCTGCTACAAGAGTCAGCGGGTATCGCTTATTGAATAATCTGCCAGCTGAAATCAGTAGCCCTGCAATTCCTCCAGAAAAGGCCATCAATAATGTAAAGGACTTGACAGGAGATGAGACAAGATGAGACAACAAGAAAACGTAATTCTTTTGCATTAACCATGAGAAGGTCCCCCCCCCCCTTTGTTTAGCTTCAGCTTATTTTTCATGGGAAATTCTAAAAAGACAGGATGGAAATCGATCCGGGTGAAAACAGACACCAGGTTCTCCGGCCTCGCAGAAAGGCTGGGGATTGATTGGGGTGGAGAGGACAGACTGTGGTATAAAAACCAAAGATTGGGCCAGGGGCCAAAAAAAGTTGGGGCTTCACATTCTCCACCGTCCAGAGGGCTGGAGGTGAGGCAAAGCACCTCCACCTTGTGCTCTGCATGTCGAACACGCTTGATCTGCCAAGTGCTCCTTTTAATTAACTATGCTACACTTCTGCATAATGGCTCCGCCAACCTCCCCGTATCAGTTGTTCTATCGTGCGTACCATATTTTTATACGCTTTCATTACCTGAATGAATCCCATCACTGAAGCAAAAGACAACGCATAACTTTAACTTAACTTTTGGCAATGCTTACATTTAGTGTGTGCAGGCTAAGTCAGTGGCATTGTTGATCATAGTGTTGCACACATATGACACAAGCCAAGTATTACGAAAAGACAGACTGCTGTTTACGCCATTTATCGCACAGTTTCAGAATTGCGTCTGCTTGGACACGCTCACCAGCTGATGCGTGATGCTTTTTTTCCCCCTCTAATCACAATGGTGTATCACAGGAAAGAAGGAGAGACATAATTGCATGCTTTCTTTTAGATTCACTCCAATCCAGAGAGAAGTGTGAAAGTATCTGTTGTTGTCTTGGTTACATCTTCCTTCTTGTCTTTTCTGACTATAAATAACAGTGAGGCAGAGGAAGCCCCAGTGGTGTGAGTCAACAGTTAGAACACAGTGTGAGGCATGAAATAGTTGGATTGAATGAGAAAGTGTTTAAAAACATGCACTTTAACATTGTCACCAAGCCAGATCCAAATAACAAAGGTTCATATTATCGAATCTGTCACTGCACTACCCAAAATTCCTAAAGGTCAACACCACCGTGTGTGTCAGAGAACAAAAATACAAGACAAATGATGCAGTGGCACGTGATTTCAGTGCTTTCGGTGGCGTGACCTTCTCCTGAGCTCGAGTTGAGAAATCTGGCACTGGAATAGACCTGATGTAAATTCCAGTGCATGGCAGATGATCCAGGCTAGCGGATCAGATTCAACACAGAATTTTAACAGCATTTTGTTTTTAGAAACTATGCTTGGAGAGTAGGCGGTGATAGTTCACTCTGTTGAGCAGAAACTGCACCTGCTTTCTGGATAAATATGTGCAATGACACATAGCCAGTGTTGGTCAAAATGTCCATAACAAGATTTTAAAAAGACAACAAAAAAATATTCAAATATTTAACTTCCACAAAAATCTTGGGATAAAGTCATCTTCCCAAGGTTTGTCCTTTTTTAAAAAAATGTTTTTTTTCCTTGTTAAATAATGCAATAAATATGTGAAACAAATTGTGAACTGTCACTTAGAGTACACTTTATCTACTTAATGGAAACAGAGTCCCCAAGTGGTCATCACAGAGTGTGAAAGGTAAGTGTGAATACTGCAACTATGTAACCATACCTCAACTTTTCATCTTCAAGAGAAGTATGACAACCTTATGTCTCACATAGCAAATGACTCCCTGGGTCTTACATCATCCATGTACAAACTATATACCATCTATGTATGGATGATATATGGTCACACAAACCATAAATCATCCCTGTATCAATTCCCCCCCTACTTGTAAAGCCGTTCTGCCTTCTTTCAAATCAGTTCTTCACATCGGTTCTTTCAAAAAACACTTGCAGATGGAATGTAACTTCAAATGTTTTGTGGAAAGTGGATTCACATCTCAGCACACAGGCACAACAGGAAGAAGTCAAACAAAGGGCTGTAGTCAGGAGAAATTTCCTCATAAACATTATCTTCACTTATTTACGTGAAGGTGTTGTCAAATGATTTGTAGAAGCAGAGACAAACATGCTAACCAAGACCAGACTGCAAATGTTACTTAATCAACTAATATGTTAAGTGCTTCATGACATCATCTACCAACACAGTGGTTCCTTTTTCGTCTTCCACAAGGCTGGTTGATCAGATAAAAAGTCAGCAGTACAGCAATGCTGTGCCACATGTTGCCACTAAGAATATGTAACGTCATCCTACTCTTTTTTTGTCAGCAGTGGGTTTCACCTCCGAACTCTCTGCTAAAGCTAATTTTTGTCAATTTTTTTCTAACTATTGATCTTAATTGAGGCAAGTGAGGTCTGCAGTTCACTGGATCTTGTTGGGTTCAGCTGCGGCCGGATGAGTCCAAAGTGCCACTCCTTGGAAAGACCACCGCTGTTTCAAGTTTTCTGCATTTGTGGATAATGACTCTCACTGAGGTTTGCTGGAGGTCTAGCCTGGTAAAAGCCAGTCCCTTGCATTACGCTTTGGTTTGTACAGAGAATCTGGGCTCTCAGCTGTTGGAAAAACAATTGCAACAGAGCCCTGGAGTCATGGGCTCTGTTGAGGTTTTAAATTTCACCCAACCACTAATGTTTCCCCATGACATATGTCACGCGACAGTTAAACGAAGGAAATTACCTGCACTATAAACAACCATCCTCCTCTGTGAAGAGAGAAGCTGAACGAGGTGGCTGTCAATGTTAATTTAACATTTGGAAGCGTGACCGACATCAAATGGATCAACTTTGTTTACTTCCACTGTTGCCATTGGAAAAATTGCTAAAACTTTAGGAAGACTACAATTCTAAAACAGCCCAGAAAGTTTACTTCATTATTCACAACTTCTCCTTCCTTGGGAATCCAAGTGAATGGCAGGAAGCCCAGACTGTGCTATATGCGAGATGAGAATCAAGCGGAATGGCACAGGAAAGCGATGGTTAGGCTACTGGAATCCCAAAGCCTTTCTACACTGTTAGGTGTCAACAACTTAGTTCATCATCTCTTTTTGAATTTCTTTAGATCGGCGGATGATGTTTTGCTTTTTGAGATATACAAGTTTACTTGATGTCAGAAATTTCACCATTTCAAAAAAAGTAATTTATATAATCTGTAAGATGGCAAGCCCCCTTTTATTGGCTCTGCTGGCGTAGAATGTGAGATAAAATTGTGTGTGTTCATTACACAAAGCACAGTGTTAATAAAAACACAGATGAATTCATTAGTAACTGGAATTAAAACTAACTTATTTTAAAGAAAGGTGAAAGTGTCTTGTAGTTTAACGTTTTTTTACAGTCACTATATTTCATAAAAAGTTACTAGCTATTGTGCTGGCCAGCTTAGAAGCATACAGGACATCATATTACACGATGTTCCAAGATCACATGTGCAACATGCAAAGCAGCAGTAAAAACCACAGCAATTGCCGCATCCTGCAGACAGTACTCCCATCAGGCCCTCTGAGAGCGTTAACTGCCTTGTCTTGGGATGGGCGGGTGATGTCACTGATGCTTTCCGGTGCAGTGCTCTTGTAATGGAGTCAATTTAGCTCCATGCTGAGCCATTTCGGCCCTCCCTTACCCCATGAAGGACACATTAGTGCCCCCCACCCTCCATTCTGCCACCTAATTTATTTTTTCTCCATGGCTCTTCCTTTGCTTTTCATGCAGCTCTAGTCTCAACATTTGCGCTTTAGTTTTTAGTGCAACAGTTTATTAGTTTGTGCCCTTTCCCTCTCTTCCTCTACCACATCTTTTTCTAGACTGATAATGGTAATGTGTTCATGTTGATATGAATGTAATTATATTACAGTGAAATAAAAGCTGCAGCAAAAAAAAACCTTGATTGAAGGCTCATTAGCGGGACATTCAGTGGTAATAGTTCTTATGAAAGGCACACAAAGCCAAATCTAAAAGCGTATAAAAAAAGAAGATAAAAAAATGTTTCCCAAATTCTCTTTATTAATTACATTAAAGGGCAATCCTGGTCCTGCAGCTACGTCTCCATAAGATAATTTACAGATTATTCCCACCTAACCTTCAAGTTTTTTCCCCTCAAGTCTCTGCCCTGTGTCTAACACAGAGGGGATCAAGTCATCTAGATGATAAAGGGACTTTTATAAACTTGTTTGGCTGGGTTAAATTTGATTTGTAGCAGTAGAAGCTAAATTTGATGTAGTTCAATCTGTGTTCGTCCCAGATTAGCTCTGGCACACTGCCAAATCACTTTATAATTTGCCTTAAATTGCCTTAAAGTGTGACATCAGATTAGATGCTGTGCTGACGTTTAGTTTTACCTCTGTGGGGTTGTTTGGGGTTGAAGGGAAAACTTTATTAAAACAAAAAAAGAGGCAACAAAATGTTCAGTGCATTTTCTGCAATGCAGAAATACAATATAAATACAAACTGTGGCATGTTTATTTAAGTTTTCCCAATACAACACTGTTTATTAGAGATGGATGCAGAAGAGATTTGCACTTGAAGTAAACATCTAATAACGATAATTTTTTTATGGAATACCTGCCAACAAAAACCCAATTGTTACTGATGTTCCTACATTTAGATTAGGTCTATAAGAATGGGAAAGATGCATAGCATTTGTTTTTATTTTAACAACTGTTTCTATCAAATTAAAGCGAAGTGAAGTTTTTCAAATTGTGCAACATAAAGAAAAGGTCTGAATCCTTTACATTCGAAAGAGGCATTTTTGCCCTCAGTCCAACTAAATAAAACCAGCTTAGAGCTTCAAATGTTACATGACCTATTGAGAAAGAACAACTTACAGCTTTTGATTAATATCTAAAATAAGAAATTTGTTATTGAAAAATATCACAGACTTTTTTTTTAATGAAAGAAAAGAATAAATCTTTTGCAAAATGGGGGGAAATGCATTTTCTTTTATTGGATGATGATATTTGTGGGAAATGAGGTAAAAAAAAAAAAAGCACCGTCTCCAACTTAATGATGAGGAAAAACAGATCTAGAAATATTACTGGTACTTTTAGTGCCCCTCTGCTGCGTAAATTAAGTTTGTGAGGGCCTTAAAAAACTGCAAACTGCTAAAACTAAAACCTGAATGGGTTATTTATATATATATATATATATATATATATATATATATATATATATATATATATATATATATATATATATATATATATATATATTATTTTATATTATTTTTTATTTTTTTAATTTTGTTTCTGTATCATTATCAGCAAAAGTTATTAAGAGTCATTTTAAAAGGCCCAAAGAGCTTCTTGTGACTTCCGAGCTGCAAGTTACAGACCCAATTTATACTCAATGCAAACTGAAGAATGAGTTATCTCAATGTGATCTTGCAAAAATACGACGTATACGACGTATACCTTACATGTCTGAGCAGTATCTCTGAAGGGTGGGTTTGCACAATACACAAAGCAGATTTATTTTTTCTGCTGGATAAAAGAGTAAGGAACAGTAGGTGGGTAAGTAGGTGGAAGCATTTAAGTGCCAAAAAAAGAAAAAAAACGCATAGAAGCAGTGTGCTTAAAAGAAATGTAGAGGATGAAAAATAGAAAAAAATAAGAAAGAAAATCATGAATAATTATTTTTGGACTGCAATAAAGTTTTGAACCAGCAGATTTCAACAGTGCGTTCTTTACCATATCACGTTTTGACTGGCGATCAAAACGTGATATGGTAAAGAAAAAAATTATATGAGAAGAAAAAAACTTCTCAGTTTATCTTGACAAAAAAAAACTGAGATGGTTAATAATCGTGTGCATTAAATTAATCTTTAGTCTGTGATTACGTATGATTATTAACGTTTTCCGCACATAATAGTCATCTGACAACCAAACTGACTCAAATACTGAATTTGTTTTTACATTGTGGCTACAGAGCTTGTTGTTTGTTACTTCTGTAAATCATACCCTGTTACACTTTCTGCACAATCAGCTAAATGCAAATACATCTCACACAAGCACATTGGGCACAACTTAAGAGCTAAGCTTCAATTTAGGAGAAGCCATAAAGGCTGGTTAGGCACAAAAAAATTTAGTCCAAACTAATACATTTGGGAAAAATCATACAGGGAAAAAAAAAATCATGCACATCCTAAAAGTTACAGAAGAAGCCAAAAGCAGAACATGTGCTTTGAGATAAAGGTTGAACATGGCTGATCGCTAAACATATACTTTTTGCAGTCACTGCCAGCACAACTTCATGTCATTTCACTGCAGTCAATAAAGACATAACTTTGAAAATCATTAAGAAGAAATTAATTCGAAACATTTAGAAGTGGAATTGTGCAGTCCAATGTGTAGTCGCAGGGGAGGAATCTTAAACACTCTGTGAGGTATTCTGCTGCAGGCAGAAGGAGATGAGTTATCAGAAAAATCATATAGAGCCTTGTTCCAGGCACAACCATAACCACTGTGAAGCTGTGACTACCACTCATCTTTATAATAGGCTTTTATTCCTCCACCTGCTGCAGTCTGTTACACTGTCATAGTGCCGCTCTTCTCCCTCCCTCTCTCTGGCGCCAGCATCTCCCTCTTTTTGCTCAATTTTTCTTTTCCTTTTTTTTTTAGTCTCTCTCAGTCCAAAGCTTCACTTCTGTGTCTGTGAGCACTTTGTTGCAATTCAACCAAATGTTCCGTCTATCAATATTTCATATCAAACTACATCCCTCTTACTAACACCTCCTTGAAAGTGGAGTTCTGCTGGTGCTTCCGGAAATAAATGAGAGCAAGGAGCAAATATGCAAAGTTTATAAGACTGGTGATTTCATTAGCGCACGATTCAAGGCAGAAGAAGGGAAATGTTAGGCGAGCAAAAGTTCATTTTAATCTAGAACGTAAGGATTCAAGAATTAAGGTGGGGATTTATTTGACATGTACCACCGATGGATGTAGTTTTTAATGCATTTTTGTGAATGGTGAGTCACGTGTTCTCCAGAGCAACGTGCGTCGCATGGTGCTGTCCATGCAGTGTTCTGCACAGCTGCCTGCAGTGAGCTGCAGTTTCACTCCTACACACAGGCACACACAGTTTACACACACATACAGCACATGCAGTGTGCATTAAATTAATCTTCAGGCTGTGGAGTCTGCGTCTTTTAGCACGAGGACCTGAGGCAACAAGTAGAAAGATTCTTCTAACACAGTGCAATGTCATTTACCGCAGTTATTGAGGTTACATTATTTAAAGGAGGCAAAAATGTCAGCCTGTATTAACGGAAACACATCTGGTCATACACACATACAAGTCTTTGAGGACAAAGCAGTTTGAAATATTAGACCGTTACTGCTGCATTTACACAAAGCAGTTATATTACTGATAAGTCTGTGGCTATGACAAATTTAGGGCAGCAGCTTAGGAGCTTTTAGATTCTAATAAGTGCCGGGAAAGCTTGTTGCATCTGTAATATAGCGTTTAATAACAGGCTCCTCCTTTTCAGGGGCTCTCAGTGTGACTGAACCGTCTGCCAGCAGCTGATATTGTGGTGGTAAGATACAGCAGGAATCAACTCTTCCCCGTTTACTTCTCCACAAACTCCAGCACACTTATGAATGTGGATGGGATGGTGCTTTACCGCTGCAGCATGTGTGAAGCTGCAGAGACATCAGACACATAACTTCTCTGTGTGCATCCATTACATAACACTGATTTATCAAGCTTTAAAACAAAGTTACAGTTGAGGATGTCAGGGAACTAAAATTGATCTAAATCCAGTTGCAATGGCGCTTTGCATTCAAAAAGGGCTTAAACATATGTTGGGTAACAGAATAATGACTGAGCTATGTGAGGATAGAAGATTAATTTGTGAACCCACTTGTGTAGTTCATTACTATGCTCTTGTATTAATGAGTTATACTTAAAGTTTATGTGAACTCTGAACAAATGACAATTGTGTGGTTTAATTTTTGAAAGATGTCCTGCACAGACGCGGCACAGAGATAGTGTCTTGAGTCTGCTTTGAACGTGAAGATTTGTAAAGACTCGAATTGAAGTTGGAGACTCAAGTTTAAAAAAATCTTAAAATAATAAATGTAGATCTTCTGTGTAAATGATTAAGTTAATAGATTCAGCATGTAGCAAAAATGTTTTATTGTTACTGCCATGCTACATGTTTACTTGTCATGCAACAAGCAATGTAAAGGAAGAGCAATAAAAACATCACTATTAATGGAGATGTTTGGTAATTTTTTTCTTTCATTGCATATATGCTGATAAGGACAATTGTTTTCTTTGTAAAAAATAATTACATCTGCTTTAAATTAAAGGGAAAAAACCATTTGATATCCAGCTCATGCTATTCTTTTCATCTACTTAGATTGCTTGTTTAGAATAGAAAAAGAGAAGCCTATTGCTCCAGATTAAGTTTTGAGCCTCCGCAATCCACCCCCACTCCCCCAATAAGCCTCTTCTTTGACCTCTATCGCAGTAACCAAACAGAAAAAAACATTTAATGAGCCCGCCTTTGGCCCTGTTTAGCCTTAATCAGATATATGTCAGCAATTCTAATTGATTCTCCGTGCCGTCATGAGCTTGCGGTTGCGGGAATGACAGACAGGTGCTGCACGTTGCAGGGAGGACGCTGCGTAGCCGGACTGTTAATTTCTGTCCTCAGACTTTGTGGTGTCGTCAAAGGGGATTAGGGTAGCAGCACATCAGGTTGGAGGGTGTGTCTGTTTGTCAGATAGACAGGAGGTTGGGTTTATATCTCCCTTTGCCACAGTTAATCCTTTCAAGAAGACAGACTCGGGCTTTCAATTAGAAGAGACTAATATGTAGACTTTTTTTTTGCATCCAGTGACACGGACTTCCCTATGGAGATTAAACTGCTGCATCTCTTGAGCATGTCAAAATGTTAGACATTTTGAAATTAATATTTATTCAAGTTTTAAACTATTAAACCTTTTAACATAAACAGCATTCCTATGACACAACTTTCCACTGCTGAGGCATGTGACGCATGTGATGTGCTCTAACTCGGGGAAGAGTTATCTGTATAAAAGGATTTTCAGCGCTTTGCAAAAAAAAAAAAAAAAAAAAAAAAACTTTGTATCAATGTTCTTGGACTGTTTCCACCTTTTGTCACTATACATACACAATTTGGCTTATTTGGTGTAGACCAATACTGTTTTTTTTTCTTTCTTTGTTCTACAAATAGAAATCTGAATGTTGTGTTGCTGTATTCAAATCCACCAGGTCAATACTTTGAAGCAGCTGTTTTTGCTGCAGTGACAGCTGCAAATGGTTCAATGGGAGTCAGACTGGAGGTATACTGTTTATAAAGATTAATATTCAAGTCTTGCTACTGATTCTCAACTGGATTTAGGTCTGGATTGACTGTCTCCTTCTAACACCTTAATCTACCCGAGTTTCTCTAAGGTTACCGTGGACCATGGATTTTATTTATAAGTACCAGAGAAAAGGAGACTGAATACACATCAGGGGCACAGCTACTGGTAGTCATGGAGACCAAGGTTGGTAATTCAATGTTTTTTTTCAATATACATTCAATGAGAAAATTGTCAAATATCACCATATTTGAAAATAAGAAGAAATACAATAACTGTCCCATGTTGATATAATTTGTGTACTAACGTAGCCTATTGATGAGTAGGTTTTTTTGTTTTGTTTTGTTTTGAGGGATTTTTATTAATTTTTTTGTTAAAGGTCAGGATTCATGTTTATGGTTGACAACGCAGCCAAGAAAGTCTGTTTCATTTTTTTCAAAACCTTTCCGAATCACCTCAATTTCCATCACAATAAATGCCTCAAATTACTGTGATCAAAAAAGTTTATATGACCCATTCCTAAGGCACAACACACTATCTGCACCAAAGGGTGTAGATACTTTTGTTAGGAATTGTGATGCAAATACTGACATAAGAGCAAAGAGAAAAAGAAAACTATACTTTTTCAGGGATGAAACTGAATAACAAGCATCTACGACTTTTATTATTTCTGTGGATTTAATACAAGAAGCTTATTCGTAGTGTTTGAGCGAAAACATGCTTACACAGGCAAAAGGTCACAGAAGAACATGATGACTTTGCAAACGCTATATGATCCTTGCTGAATTTTAAGATTAAAGTTATGTTTTCTTTAGCAGTGACAAGTAAAAAAAAAGGAGTGAATCCACTTTGAAGTAATAAGAGATGAGCTGTGCACCCAAGAGAGTATGATTTATTGCTCTATATTATTAACTCGTATTAAGCTTTACCCCATCACAATTCAGATATGTGGTTAAATGTAACCTTCTCATCTTGTTTAGACTAGCCAAAGAGAAAAATTGTGATTTACAGCTTTTATTATCTGCCTCATAACTGTTTGGTGTTTAGCCATGACCATTGTGATTACATAGCATACTGGGACTGCAGACAAGATGACTTTTTAAGAGTTAAGCTTGTATTTTAAAGATACCTCACGGTAAGAATTTTAATGCCGAGATTTCCTAAGTCTGTCTGTAGCATAACATGTTCGTAATTGCAGCACTAACGCAGTGTTGAAGAGATATTATTAGGATCATTTAAGTGGGACAAGCTGGAGGAAATGGCCACTTAAAAAGACGGGAGCAGCAACACTGGAAAACGTGACAAAGGCATGTGCTCCTTTGTACCGTATCAACAGTCATCCATCAACATAAGTGTATTATTCGCATTCAGACACCTTATTCATTACTTCGTAGCAGGAGGCAAAAGCTAAGGATGCTTAAGAGTCTCAGGTGGCCTTTAGATATTGTCACACTACTTAAGAGGGATTTATTACAAAACAAGTATACTTCAAAAATCTTTATTTGAGTCCCAGCCAGAAACAGTTGCCAGCATCGGTGGTGTAAGTGTGGGTGAGGGGCAAAACTCGTGCAGGGTTTGGACTGCCAATGCAAAGCAAATGTAATGGAAAATAACTGGGACAGTCCAAACGTAGTTTACTTTAGAAGAGTGTATGATGTATGACTCACTTCCACTGTTTTTGTATACAGTATGCGATTTAATGCATGCAAGGCTTCTCTAAGTTTAACTTTCCCTCAAGCAGAAAGGGTCATATTTTATCCAGGGTATTTATAAGAAATTAGTTTATACTCAACTGCCTGTCTGGAAATAAAAAAAAAGATCTAAAGTACTCTACAAAGTACCCTCAAACCGTACTATTAAAATATTAAAAATGTTCAATAGCTGCCGTACCAATGGAGACCAATTGGTACCTCCAAATATAGTAGCGTTCAAAAGAGCTGAAATATTGAGCTCTTTACAATTTGGTTTAACTGACCAAATCGGTGAGCTGAGAAATATTTCTACAGGCCATTTCTATGCACATTGGTTGGCTTTTGTAGAATTTTTGGGGGGTCGTTATTGCATCTCTCCACTCAAATTTAACCTTGTTTAATTTAATCTTTTAAAGATTAAAAGTCTATTTAATCTTTTAAAGTTTAAAAAAGGCCTTGGATCTTAGGAACAAAGCAGTGTTTATTGCCTGAATGAATACTAATGAAGGATCCATCGTAGCAAAGATAGCTCGGTCTAATTAAGCACAAAACAATCAAAGGCCGCTCTCTAAAATTTTAAAGAAATGCTAGAAAACTCTTCAATACTTAAAAGTAGAACACGAGCCTCTTTTGCATAAAGTGTCTGACTTGAGCATGAATTTAGCCCTCCTGCTGTCCAATTAGAGGTTAACTGGACCACTCCCCACCCCCACCAATGGATTGTATTACATTAATCCAGGGACTCACAAAATGCTCTAGTATCGCTGTGTAGTAACAATTGCTTTAGTATTTGAACCTATACAATACAGAGACGCTGGCTTGAATTAGTAATAGTAACCAAGAAAATGCCACTGGTTTTTGTAAACAGTCTACCAATGAGTGACATGATCCTCAGATCTGGGCCACATCTTGAAAGTAGTAAAGAACTGATCTTCTACTGGTCAGTCATATTTATTGAAGTTACATAACCCTGATTCCATGCTTACATTATAATTATATTGTCGAAAATTTCCTTAAACCCTTTGTCATCAAACTGAGTACAACAACAACAGAGCATAGATTCAATACCTGGTATTACATAAAACAGACTTCAACAGGAAAAAAAATATTGTTGCAGCTGCTTCTTCTCCAAAAATCAAGATTATCCGGAATGATCTCATGGCGCAAATCATTACAGGATGCCCCATCAGTGCAGTTTAATTTTGTTTGTTTTTTTCTTGTAAAAGACCCTCAGTGGGAAAAAGGTGCAGCAAGGCTGAATGTCTACAGGACAGAAAGGGAGATGGAGAGCAGAGGAAAAAGGTTAAATGAGTGGAGTTTCCCCAAGAGACATAGATAATCAGAGAAAGGTGGAGAGAAGATAAACTCAACGGCGAGTCACCAAAGGTCAGACACAAACACGCCCAAAAGTACCAAAACAAAGTGAAAGTGGCACGTAGTTTATGGAGAGAAACAGCAAATACATAAAATGCACCCAAATCTGAGGTAGAAGTCAGTGGGAAAGGCCAAAGTGGCTTCTTGGTTAAAATAAAAAGAGACAGCCGGGCCTTTCAGCACACAGGTCAATACTTGTGTGTTGCCCTATCGATTGGCAAGACTTTAACCAAATGTCAGCGCCCACAAGACTAGAATCCTTCATGATTTTCATGTGATGGATTGCAGATTCCTTTTGAGAGGGTAACACCAAATAAATACACAATGTATGCTCTAATGTCTCATACTACACCAATTATTCTTAATACAATAATAGATACACACAGGCCAACAACATATGATACATTTGGCAAAAGAATGTGGTTTGAAATCACATATGCACGTGAACACTGGTGTGAACCACAAAGCAGCGTGACATTTCAGGTGTGTCAAAAGTTGATCCTTTGGCCCACTGCACGGCATCCTGACACCGTCATGGGTCACATGGTCTGAGTGCATGTCTTTGTCCCTGTTTGCCCTCTGGTTAGTCAGGTCCTCTTCTAAGCTGATTACAATCGCACCAGTGAGCTAAAAGGACAGTATCGCTGCGTCTTGTCACCTTGGCTGACTAGACGGATGACTTGACAGTTCAAGTTGGGGAAGCACTTACTTATCAGAATTTAATTGGCACAGATGCATATAGGTTGAGTCCATTTCAAATGATATCAATGTATGGAAACAATCGGTTTTATTTGGCGTCATAATCTATCAAAAAGCAGTTCTTATAAATCCCTTACCAGTTGCAAGGAATGATTCAATCCCACATTTAAAGAAGCCAAGAGGATCAGGATGTTTACCAAAAATAAACATCCTGATACTTCATCCATCAATCAATATTACTTGTTGCTCAAATGTCTAATCCTTCTGTTTTCAGTAAAAACAAGACAAAACAAAAACACATTAACAGGTAATTATGTGGTTTGCACCACATAAACTTCCTATAGTTGTTTGCCAATTGTCATTAAAATGAACAAAATGCTGAACAGCAGGTCCAGTTATTCCTGCTGTACCTGGCTTAAATGCTCAGCTCTGCATCTGCTGGCTCTCCTCTCCACACAAACAGAATAAACTGGACGGCCATAGCAAAAAACTTTCCATCACTTTTGATCACATTTCATAATGTAAAAAAAACAGTCATGTATCCTTTTCAAGATACTTAGAGGGATAAGTATAGGATAAAAAAGTTATAGAATCAAAAAGAAAAAAATGACAGAATGTAAAATGGTACATGTAAAATAAATGTGAAATTGTAAATATACATTTTAAATGTATGTAAAAGGTCAACTCTTATCTGTCTATAGTTAATACATTTAAAATTAAAATGAATAATTTATAAAAACTTATTGCAAATGTTTTAATACCTTAGGTTTGAACAGAAATAAAAAGAAAAGATTGAAGAAATAGTACTGTGGATGTCATGTAGGGGGAAATAATAAATGAAGGGCATTACTATATGTGTAAGTTGCTTTGGTCAGAAGTGAGGCCCTCTGGTGACTCAAGAGGAATCACGTTCCACAACAAAGAGCAGGAGATATAATAATTTACTCTGTCACTTCCTGGGGTGCGTGGAGACGGCAAACAGCTGGCAGTTCTGCCCACGGTGACGCCAACAGCATGATTACACAAGAAAAAAAAAACAAATGTGCTGAAAAACAGAGAAATAAATGCTCCAGCAGAGAAGCTAAAAAAGGAAATTGATGAGTGAATGCGAGGACCAGAAAGTGGAGGTGTGTGGCGATTGGAAGCAAATGCAGTGACATACATTTCCTCTGTCGCAGCTCCCCAGTATCAGTCAGGATAACAAGTGTTCCTTCATATGTCCTGGGAGGCTCCTTCACACTGCAGAGGTTTTTAATTAATCTGTTCAATCCAACAAACCCTCATTCTGATCCACTTATTGGCCTAGAGAGCCGAGACACAAGAAAGGCCAATTTCACTTCATCATTTCTGTCACGGAATCTGTAGAAGTGACGTCTGCTGGATCCGCTACACTAAAGACAACAGCTTGAACTCATCAAAACACCGCACCACTGACCAGGAACTACTCCCGTTTCAGTGTGTTTGAGAGCCATTTGTTATAAATGACACCACTAGAAGCCAAGCAACTTTTTAAAAACATTAAAAACTGGCCATTCAATCACAGGCTTACCCACTGAAAGTACTGATGAGACCGAGCTAAAGCGCTTCCCTTAAATTTGCATCCGGGGTTGGTTGTGGGGGCTGAGTTACCAGCTGCTGTACATATCACACAGCCAGTATGGAGAGGAAATGCTCCCTGGGTGTCAGCACATCACCATTGCACATCTTGGTTGCCACAGAAACCATAAAAGCGAAATATTTCAGAATACGGAAATAAAATTAAGTTGATAAACAGTTTCTATAATGTGGTACACTGAAACTAAATTATTTATTTGGTTGAACATACCTGTGAAGGATACAGCTTTAAACATGGGGATATTCAGTTTGCATGACCTCCACCAATACATTTCATTGTCTATTTAGTTTGTAAATTATATCTCTGGCTAAAGCCTTATAGATTTAGAATCTATCCAACCCAACACAGACACTTAGTAAAAGTGAGATGTTGTGCGTAATTTGTGTTACTTGTCCATATACAGAGCTTATAGTGAGAAAAACTATAACAGAATAGCTATGGATGAATGTAGTACGATGCCACTAAAGACTATATATGTCAATTAAAGTATCACCTAATATTTATGAATTGATTATTTAAATAAGGCCACTTCAAAATAGACAATTTATTAATTTTTACAGTAAATTTTCTCAAGTTTTAAAAACCACAAAATACAATTTAAAGATTTGCCCTTTAAAATATTAAATATATGTATAAAATGCAACCTACAGCACAACAAAAATAATTTAAAATAAAACCCCTACTAAAGTATTTTTAACTATTTAGTGAGGCTCTAGGGATTTCAATTAAAGGACATGTATGTAAAGGGCATGTTCTCTCTTCAGACGCTCAACGTGTGTTCGGCTTGTTTTACTAACGTTTATAACAAAACTAAGGTTTTGTTATAAAACCTTAGTTTTATAACAACTAAGGTTGTTATAAACCTTAGTTTATAACAACCTTAGTTGTTATAAACTAAGGTTGTACCTCACTTTAAATCCAAGTGATTTAAAGTGAGGTACTTTAAATCACTTGGAACATTAAGAACTTCGAAAAACGTTTTGAACCCAGCTCTTTCAACAGTGAATCATATGCTTTATAAATCATTTATTTATTTTAAACTGTTCATCAGAAAGAGTGGATTGGAGTTGAACACAATCCAAGTGCACATTGTGCATAAGTTAAACATATTGATCCGAGTATATTATTAAAGTCAGGATCGTCTATAACATTTTTTGTGGGTTTTTCCACCATTGTTAGCCTGACCATTGTCTGCTGATGCAATTCAACCCCATTCTCATCTCCATTCTGTGCTCCGATTGAGATTTGTCCCATTAAGCACATTTTCTCAAGGTGAATTTCATTCAGGCCAATGATTTTCTGTGCTGGAAAGAACTGTGTTCCGTCTATGGTTGTATTTTGGAAGACAAATCTGTTCTTAATTGATTTTTTAACATCTTTAGCCTATTATCAATTTTGCTATATTCATGATCCTTTTCTTTTGTGTTCTGATGTCGTTAATGTCAACCTTGTCACCACCTATTGGTGAAGAATTGGTATTACAGCCTTTTGACAGTAATCACATATCAATGCTCTTGCGCCCTACTGGTCCAGAATAGTTATTAAATCTGTTTTGTCTAGAATCCCATGATTCTTCAAAAACAGAGGAAAATATGAAAGAGGTCAAAAATGATAATTATGAAATATTTGTAAAGACAAAGTAAAATTAAATAATGTATCAAGCTTTCAGAATAACACGTTTCTAGCTCCAGAGAAGGTGGCCAAGAGGCCACTGAAAAACTTCTCGATCCACCTGCGACCAAAGGCAAGACTGATGAGGAGTCAAATGTGAGAACCTTTCAATGAATATCAATGATCTCCCATGTCAGAGCTCTCAAGATGAAGCAGCAAAAAGTGCTATAACTCAGTTTTCCGAAAAAGTTGAAGACTGAAATGTGCAGGAAACGAAAAATACAGAGATGAGAGGTGGAAAAGGGAGTCTTAAGACGTAGTGGAGAACTGTCATTGAGGTGGTGGAAGTGAGGGTACAGAATGACTGCGTGAGCACTACTGGAGAATGAAAGTCGAGAAAACTGAAGAATATAAAAACAGACACAGTATGGAAATAGGAAAAGAAAACACAGCATGGCAACGGATGCGTTGTAGTAGTAGTACTTATAAAAAGCCAGTTCAGCAATATTCAAGGGTTTGTATGTTTCAGTGTGTGTCCTCAGCGAGTGGGAGCACCAGCTTGTGTACTACACACTGTAAATTCATAATATACGTAATACTGTATGAATGTGCATGGATGTGGAAGGCTGGCTGTGAGCTGAGAGTGTGTGAAGAGAAATTGCTGAAGCATGTAATGGAGACCTGGTGTTCACAGCATTTAGAATGATGACTCATTTAAACTCCCATCCCTCTCCTTTCTCCTTTCCATCTCACGCTTTTCCCAATGCCTTCTGGGATGGGAAAACGGCAGCGAGCGAGATGAACGAACGTCCCTCGAGGCAGCAGAGGGAGCAATGATCAGGGGGACGGCAAGGAGACGAGTGGGGCAGGAGGAGGAAGGAACACATTAGCCTCTTACTCAGCGTGTCACTCAAACTGGCAGCACTGCTACTTGCTGTGGGTCCACGCAGAGCCTCTGCTAGCCTTCAATGGGATTTATGTCTTATTCTGATGGCAGGTGGATTGAGAGCATTTGGTCCGTTTGGTCTACTTTTCTTGCTAGCTGAATAAGTAAACCGTGCAAACTAATGGAATCTGGATATAAAGGAGAGATTAAAATAAAAACAATCCTCGCTTAAAAAGGGCTTTGACATTTTAACGTCATCAAATTTTATAGTTTTATTGTCTAGTATCACTTTCAATGAAATGAATATTCCAGTCAGGTTGTCTGGCCTTCAGGATCAGGCAAGCTGTAAAGCTCTGCTGGTCGTCCAAGCCTTTACAAAATGACATGGTGGACAGGTTGTGAACTGATACTTAGCATGTGAAGAAACTGAATCTTCCTTCTACTGTTGGTGGATTTTAATCAGTGCCATGAAAAGTCTGTGCCCCGAACTAATTCGTTCTGTTTTTCATTTTAGTCCATAAATGTTTAAAATCATCAAACAAATTAGAGTATCTCACAAAGAATTCCTGAGTAAATAAAACTAAATTCAAGTTTAGGAGTGACCCCGTCAAAGCAAATCCAAATAAAATGCTGTGCTGTGAACAAGTGGGTCATGCTTGTAATCTCTCCAATCTGGCTAAATTCCAACAATTCTGCAGTGGGAAAAAAAGCGCTCATAGTGATGGACAAAAAGAAAACATTGGTTAAATTTTATTTAGTGGTAATCACATTTACAAACCTAAAACCTTTCATATTGCGAAACAGCCACTGTGTCTACTGAATCAGTTTTAATAATCTGAAACGTTTAAGTGAAATTAAAAAAAAGTAAAAACGAAAGAAATCTTGACTACCCAGTATAAGAGTTATATAACCTTCATTGCCATTTTTCATGGCCTGCAATAATCTAATTGTCAAAAAAGTTTCCGATTACCATAAAACCGGTTGTAAGGTTCTCATTGGATAAATATCACTGCATCAAGCTTTTTGCGTGTTTGCAGGTTTGACTATTTTGTAGCTGACTTTATGGGTACTTTAAGTGCCAAAGCTAATTTTAAACAGATATTGATTTAATTTGAACACTCTCCAGGGAAGTTTTCTATCTTCTTTGACTGATGATTTAAACAAATTTTCTAGAATCCCCTCATGAACTACACAAAAAATGTGGTAATATAAGTATTTTCTATTTATAAATAAGTTGGTCTGCATTTACTGATTTTTTTTCACCCTGTCATCAAATTCTCTAAAAATCAAGTAGGTAAAAAGTGATGTGTATCATGCTTTTCTGGTTATTTTCATTCTACAGTAGATATGGAAAGCATTTGTGTCACTCATCTATATGTAGATAAAACATAAATCAATACAAAATTACCATTTTTTGTTTTCCCTCCTAAAATGTTATGAATATATTTATTTTTGCTTCTTCATTTCCCCATATGTTGTTAGTTATTTTAAAGACTGTATTAAAGAAAAGCAAACCATGTGGGCTCTGAGACAGCTAAATCATCCATGAAAATAATTTTTCGGGTTGTAATACTGGAGCAAAAGGCGTGTTTAGTTAGCAAATGCTCAGTAGTTATGCTCCAGTGATGACAGGTGCAATTACTCGTAGAACCTGGCCTCCAACACCATCTGGCCTCTCTCATTAGCCCTGGCTTACACTGGTTGTGTTGTTTACAAAATAAACTTATGCTAGAGTTTTCCTTCATCAGCATACATGTTCTCCGTCCCCCACACACATTTTGCTTCTTTAACAGTGAGGATATTTAAGATTAGCTGTACCTCATAAGATTTACCGAATGATGCCCCCATTTGTGAATCATAATGCACACAGTCAAGTGCAATAAGCTCTAAGACAGTCCAGTGGGCTCCTTTGAGACACCTGAGATGCTTCTTGACGTTAATTCCTCTGCATGCAAAATCCAACGTGGAATCATAATGCGCAATGCCACGCATGGGTTTTGTTTATTTGTACAAAGAAAAAAGGAAAAGGTGACGGATTAGGATTTTTCCTTCTGTGTGCCATATTAAGCCACAATAAGAAGTGAGCTACAATAAGATTAAAAGAACAGAATATACGTTATTGATCTATTCTAGTTTGACATTAATAGCATGACAATTTTGGGCAAAAATACCACGGTTTCACTGTATCACATCTATTTACCATTTTTAATAATTATAGTTTACACACAGACACAAATATGGAGAGTGAGAAAACTATGAAGTTGACTGTCACTCTGTTACAAATCAATGTCAGCTACATTTGAAATGATTGTCACAAGTGCATGATTCATGTTTCTTTTAGCTAATGACATCATGATTAGCAAGGGCTAAATTATACCTCAATTGTAAGTTGCAATGGGAAATTTAAAGTCAAACTCTGAGTCTTTACTCAAAATATAGAATTAAACACTCTCTCAATTTAGTTGCCATTTTTAAATAAACTTCCTTCTTGTACAAAACAAGAGAAACACAAGTAGCAACTGGTATCAAGTAGAAATGAGCCAAGTAGCAGCTTTACACAGAATGTGTTTGATTACCACAAAGACAACGTGGTTTTGTTGTGGTAGGTATTCACAACAGTATTAATTAATAAAATAAGTTATTTTTTTCCATAGCATTAATTCACAATGATGAAGGTATAATATGTAACAACAAAAAAAGCACCTTGTCACAACCGTTTGGAGGCTAAAGCTAAAACCTGAGGGCTTATGTTTCTCTAAATTTAACCAAAACCTTACAGAAATTATCCAAATTTTAAAAAATCTCCACTTTGCAGCTGACGTATATGGGGACAATAAAGCGAGTGGTATATGAGGGAATGGGTTTTAAGTGTGTCCCGGAACATCCAGATGATAAATGCTGCTCCCTCAATTCCCATGCGGGGGCCATAAGAACTCATGCTACCTATAATCGAGGAGGTTCTCTCTTATCTGATTATGAATGCGAGTAAAGAGGATTTAGGTGCTAGTGCCTAAATGCTAGGCTGTACTGATTAGAGGTCTGTTGGTAGGGTTATGCAACCAGGAAACAACTGGGGGTGAAAGAAGGTGTGCTTCTCCTAAACTGTGCTCTTGTAATACATGAGGATGACTCGCTTCAGGCCAGGTAAGACAATAACTCCAATTGACTTGTGTTACCTTAAGCTTCTCCGTAAAGATAACCAAGTTTTAGTGAAATTCTATAAAGGATGGTACAAAATCGGATTTGAACGCATAAATGTACAGAAAGATAGCAAAAAAAACATAACAGAGAGCTATTTTTGAATGCTACTTGTATAAAAATAAAGATTCATAGTAACTTAATTTGCAAAAGATTAAAAACAGCTCCTTGAATTTAATTCGGAGACAATTTGGCTCAAGGCGGACTAAAGGGCTCTTACATCTTTTCCCCTTACACAACCTCTCCTCATCTTGGTCTCTTCCAGCTTCCACATCTACATCAGTGAACCTACAAGCTTTGGCTCAGTGAATTTATGCGTGGAAGATAACAGTCAGTTGGACGAAGGCAGGCCGTCGTGATCAGAAGCAAACGCCCCTGAGAAATGACACAAGAGCTTGCCAACAGTGTCTGTGGTCGGAGAGGCTTTGGCCGCGACCAAGCACGGCAGAGCCGAACAGCAAAAGGCTGCGCCCATGCCGGCCCATTGCTTATTTCCACCAGCTAGACTAGCTTATTAGATAAAAAGGAGAGTAATGGAGCACATCCACATTAAGGAGCAAGAACAAGGCTGGACACGGCTGGTGTGTGAGGGGGTGTGTGTGGCTGGCTGACTCTGCAAGGAAGAAGCACTGATCTCTTTAAAATGCTCACGGATCCTTTGCTATTATTTCTTAGGGCAGCCTGATATCAATAAGGCGACCTAAAGATGTTTACAGTTCCGAATCTTGTCATGTAATTTATTAAGGATGTATGCTTTGCGCCACCAAAATCTTAATAGCTCTAACTGAAAAATTTAATTGCGTATTAAAACATATAGACAGCTTATTAGTAACTGCAGCCAACTGTAGTAAACGTTTTTTTTTAGGTTCACAATATATTTTGCAGTTCTCCTGTCATCTCTATCTCCATTCACATTGGCCAGCAAATATATGTAAACCAAAAATGGACTAAAGTTTATTTCGCATAAAAATAAAGAAGGTCCAGTTACAAACAAAATCATGTCAGTTTTATTCTGTTACAGCAACGACACAACCGCAACCGGCCTCCTAAGCTTGATAAGTTTTTGTACAACTGCATCCTTTACTCATTGTAAAACAAAAATCACAAATGTACAAGGGACAAAATATTCTATGTGAATATTATAAGCTATAGCTCAAGGACCAAAGGCAATAAAACATAATTATCTATATTCTTTTAACCAATTATCTTTGTCCATCCATTTTCCTTGCACCCTTGTCCCTTAGTGGGGTTGGAAGGGGTGCTGGTGCCCATCTCCAGCTAACGTTCCGGGCGAGAGGTGGGTCACCCTGGGCAGGTCGCCAGTCTGTCGCAGGGCAACACAGAGACACACAGCCATGCACACACACTCACACCTAGGGACAATTTGGAGAGATCAATTAACTTGATAGTCATGTTTTTGGACTGTGGGAGGAAACCGGAGTACCTGGAGAAAACCCACGCATGCACAGGGAGAACATGCAAACTCCATGCATGATGCAAGGCAACAGCTCTACCAACTGCGCCACTGTGCAGCCCCAATTATCTTCGTGACTGATAAAAAAAGTACTAATTCAGATATATATATATTTTTTCTTTTTATGAAATTCTTTGAACAAGTGTATATAAATTAACTTGGATTTTAATTTTTGGACCTACATAAATAAATAAATAAATAAATAAATAAATAAATAAATAAATAAATAAAATCACCTTTTAATTTCCACCCCAAAACCTGGCATCCACTCAAACTTGATAAATGTAAAAAAAAAAAAGACTTTATGTGTAGATAAACTATTCTCCTTTCCCAAGAATTCAAACTTTTCACAAAAACAGGCATTTGGTAGTTTTAGACATATTAACTTTTTAAATTCCCAGTCTTCTCCCAAAAGGAAAATAAAACAGAGTTACACATAAAACCTACTGCATTTTTCTTTTTGCCCTTTCATTCATAATTCATTGCTAAAAGTTTGCAAACATCAAGCTCAGCAACCTGAGCAGAATGTACATGACTGCACCGGGTAAATCACTCAAAGCATTGTTCTGCCGGTTTCTCCTCTGAACCTCTTTCTACAGCTTCTAGCTTCTAGGTTTTATACGTGTATTGGATTTCTATCTTTTCAGTTTAAAAGCCAAGGCCATGAAAGCCTTGTTGAATGAAATCATAGCTTAATTGACCCCGTGAAAAAGGTCACCACTTTCATGCTTACATTTCATTTAAGAGCCAAAAGGGCTGTAGGTGGCATAAAGCACAAAAACTGGCACAAATGGCTTAAGAAGACTGAGTAAAAGGAAAATAAAAGAAACTAGGAAAGGGGAAATGTGTGTACCAGAAGGCAAATTGTATTTGACAAAGAGTTTTGGTTGCCTGTATGAAAGCACGTGGCACTGTAGTGGACTTAGTAATGGCATTTCCTTAGTCAGGAGCTTTCAAGAGAGCTCACTGCACGACGTATGAGCCGTAAAAGGCTTCCCTGAACTCAGAGAGCTGCTGTAAGTATGCGGCCCCACCACTGTACTTCTGCCGTATGACTTTCTGCTGCCGATAGCGTGAGCTACTGGAGTCATGATCAGGTTCTCCACGTAGCCCTGTCAGCAGGATGTTAATACAATTTGATTTAGGATGGAATTTCCCTTCGATGAACCAAGGGCTTCCCCCCTCATGCTAGTGTACAAGTCAGCAATACACAGATGTGGCTAGAAAAAAAGAACTCCACTGAGGAGTAAATCACTTCAGACATCGCACAGCATAGCAAATTACTCAAGTGCTGTCACATGAGTTAGGCCCTAAATTAGATATCGGCAGTCTCTGTCTAATTAATTCATATGATACATGGCTTCCCTATAAAGGATGAATGCTGTAATCAAGCTGAGACAGGATCATTGTCAGTCACCGCCAGTGGTTGATTCATAGAAAATAGGGAATATGCCAATAATGCAGGAAGGGGGAACACTCGGCATAATGGCCAATAATAAGAAAATTAATCTCCATCCAATGAGAAGTGTCACATCTTTTCTTTTAACTCTTGGCCAATGACTCAAAAGGTTTTTAATATCATTTTGCCAAGTTGCACAGTCGAGAGATACACTGTTCATTTAGAGAGAAAAGAGCAGGATCTAGAGATGCACCGATCAATAGGCAAGAGATTGAAATCAGTCTTTTTTTTTCCTTAATCAGCTCTGATCACTAATCACAACAAATCACAACAGATCAAATGGGTTGTGCAAGAAGAAATTGTTGTTCTTCTTGCACAACTAGTGAATGTTGAAAAAAAAAAGATCTCTGTGTTGCAAATGTTAAAATAAACATTGTATTTATTTTTTTTATGTTATGGATGAGTGGAATGGAGCATTTTGGTGTTGTGATTGTTTATGACCCTCAAGCTTTTCCCTGCGCATTAAATGCATCACAATGGAGAACTCCCTTCTTTTTACAAATAAACAGAACATATGACAGATCAGACCTAGTCTTCTTGCAATTAAGAAAAATATAATATTCCAAAGGTTTATAAAAATCAATCGGTTTTATATTTTTTTATTTTATTCAGGGCTTCCAGTATCAAAAAGCCCTACAACAGAATACAATCTGCTTTATTATTCTATGTAGGCTGGCTGCTCCCCCACCCCCACAGTTTAAATAGAGATGTAAACAAAATGCATTGACCAGTAACACATAAAGCCCCCCATAATTGATCATTTTTTTCTTGTTCAATAAATGCATCAAACTGAATAATCACTTTTTCCATCCTGCACAATGGCAAATCTTGGTTTTTGATGCATTTAGTGAGTTCAGTAATAAATTGTAAAAATAAAATGGAGACAGTAATCTTCTATCAAAAAAAAAAACTTCAGCATATTTTTTTTCTTACGTGAGATAGTTCTTAGGGTGATGGTGTTGTAGTCGCACAGTTTCTGACTTTCACATGCAAACATATACACAAAACTGGTGATTATAATGGCATATAAGCAATCCTCAGTATGGTATGATAAGAAGGGAAGTCTACTTTCAATAACTGTTTTTTTTATCAGAACTAATGCATCAAATTTAAGATTCTGTCTTTAGGAAGAGAATTTTAAATTGAAATGAAAATTGAACCAACTAACACAACAGTCTTGTAGACAGAGAACCTTGGTTTTCAATAAAATCATATAATTTAACTCAAATAAATGCTTAGAACGGCAATAATACACCTGTGAAAATCCTGTTCTACCATCCAGCCACTAAGACTGACTGGAAACAATGTCGCATCAGAAGAGAAACATGAATCTCTTCTGATGAAGGACATAAAGTTAAGTTGCATGACAAGAAAATATTTTTTGGCCTTCTGCATTTAGTCATAAACTCATAAAAGCTTCACTGTTTCATCTTAGCCACTGTTTCTACTGACCATATCAGATTCAATCTGATGAACTCATGAGCATGTTTTGAAGCGCACGTGGGAGTTGGTCTTTAACAAGCATGCCTGCAATGTGTTATTATGCAACCAGAGTGTTTGGCTTTGATTGTGAGCAGAAAATGTGAGACTCAGGCGGTGCAATCTCACTTTCTAGTCTTGGATTCTTACCTTGGCAGCCACTGAGGAGCTGGGCTTCTCCAGGAGATCCCACAGTTTCCTCCTCTTCTCCGGGCAGCAGGTGTTATCAAACTCTCCTTCTCCTTCTCGTTCCCTCAAAGTCTCAGCCTCCCTCCGCAGCTCCTCGTTCATCTGCTCCTTCTTCTGGTGGTAGCGGGCCTGGCAACAGGACTCCAGGTAGATCTCGTCGATCCCCCAGTAGTCCAGCTCTTGGCCAAACGAGAGGGCGCACATTTCCTCCATCATGTGCAGCTTGCCCGTGCGGTAGAAGTTCAGGATGGAGGTGAAGGCCCCCGGGTGCCGGTCAAAGAAGTACTCATTCTCGCTCAGGCTGTAGTCGTCGCAGATCTCCATGAGGGACTCATGGGTGTTGCAGTCCCGGAGCTTGCCAAGCCGGGTCCTGGGCAGGCGATCGAGGGTCCGCCACAAGACCTCGTGGTTCAGACCCCCAACATTAAGGCGGACCCTGCGCGATCTGGCTTTGGTGCGGATGATCTCAATGGGCTCGGGGGGCAGTGGTGGGGCAGTTCGGACGTTGTTGGGTTTAGGCCCCGCCGGTCCAAGCTTCTCGGCCATAATAATGGAACTGGAAACTTCTTGGAAGATCTTACAACTGGCGAAGACTAAAACCAGGAAAAAAGTCTGAAACTTTTGACTTAAGTTGGATCCTCTTTAGGCAAGTCCCTCCATGGCTGAAAAAAACAAACAAAAGAGACAACTCCTGAGACAGAGAAGAAATTAAACGTATCCAACATAGAGTACCTCCCTTCAGGTTGCAGACATCCAGTCAAGCGTTATGACAGCTGCACAGTGTTATTGATCTCTTTCATCACATTTCTTAAAAAGCATTGGCCCGAATCAATGATTCCACTTTACCAGTCAAGGTAGCTGCTTTGCTTTATGATCCATCAATGTTTCTTCATAGTAAGGTTTTAATCTCACATCAGCGTGACTCTTATAACAGACCATAATAAAATTCAACCTTACAAATTTATCTGTAAATGTGGCAGAAACTTTGGAAGATTATCCATCTGTCGCGTTTTCTTTTTTCAGCTTAGTTACATTTGGCCTTGGTCACTTTGAATAACAAATTTGATTCAGGACTTGTTGTTTCATAAGGTATATTATGTGTGTGGGGAAAAAAAAAAAAAATACACATACTTGTGTGTGTATATATATATATATATATATATACACATACTTGTGTGTGTATATATATATATATATATATATATATATATATATATATATATATATATATATATGTGAATGTGTGTGTGTACACTGCAGCATACCTGTTACACTGTAAGTGTTCAGTAGTCACTCTGAGCCCCCTCACAATCCACCACCTACCTCCCGTATCAGTTCTCTTCCAGCTCACAAATTCCTTTTGGTCTCAGTGTAAAGTAACAACAGGCTAACAATGTTATTAATGTCGCATTAAATAGCCAGCCTCACCTTGCCGCTGTAAACCAGCCTTTTCATGCAAACTCCTCTGTGTCCTAAGGGAGCAGAGGTGGAAAAACGAGCCGGGATCCCCTCTTCAGTTAGGCGGATACGACTGAGGGGAGCACTCCGCGCACACAACGCGCGTCCCACATTATGTGGAAAATTAGTGTGAAGAGAAAACACAACACAGATAGAGAAAGAGGTGGAGGGAGAGAAAACAAAAAGAAAGAAAGAAAGAAAGAGAGAAAAAAAAAAGGTTTCAATCCTTCTCTACGAACGACCACATGGACCGCTTCGCCATCGGAACGCTGAGTGTCCTGCGCCTTTCCAGCACCTAAAAAGCTCTGGAGAAGACTGGCTCTCTCAAGCGCTGTCAATGCAGAGACGTCGAGCGCGTAAAAAGAAGGCGAGGGGAAGGAGCGGGATGAGCGAACTGCGGAGTGTCCCGCTGTGTACTATAGAAAGGAGGAGCGGAGGGGCGCGCGCTGCACAGGCTGCACCGCATCACAAAGGTGATGACCAAATCACACCCGGCGCGGCAGCAGGTTGCTCTCCCCAAGTGAACTTAATAAAACAACCCTAAGCGAAAAGAATTATGCTTCGCAGAACTGTTGCTTGTTGTTTTATTTGTATTGTTCGACATACAAGAAAATCTAAACCACGCATGTGTGATTAGAGCAGATATAGATGTGCGGAAACTAAGCGAAATAACAAACACACACCCTTCCGCGTGTACCATAACGCAATGCCTCTTCATATGATGGAGGCGCATTTTGCCGCAGAAGACTTCAGCAGTTTAATGACCGTGAAATGTAGAGTTGCTCCTATTCGAAATGCAGAGCAAAGTCTGTACCTTCTGCACAGCTGTGAAGGATCTTCTCTAAAACAAATGAGTACGTTTTTTATTTTGCTCTTCCTAATAACTTAAGATTCAGTTTAGATCCTCAACTTCTATGTCTCCCAAAACTCTAGATTGCGTTGGGGAAACATGCAGCAAGGTATTTGGGGTATGTCACTTTCTAGATTGAAGTTTCTGCCTAGTCTTTGTTTGCATCAGTACAGTCAGTTTGAATTGTTATTGGGGTTCCCAAAGCTGTGGATTTAGTTTCTTTTGCGCAAAAAATTACTTTAAACTTCTCCACAACTTTACTCCTGGCTCATCCTGGTCTTTGTGATGCCGTTTCTTCAAAATTACGTATTTCTTTATGTCTGTCTGTCCCACTAAACCTCCCCAACTCTTTATATTCTGTCTATGCATCTACTTTCTTCAGTTTGCATGGATACCAGACTAGCATAAATGTCAACTGAAGACTTTTTTCCACACCTCAGCAGTTTTGTTGAAATTTAATTACAAATTGCATATGTGTAATTGATTTGCCTTCCATGTTCCTTCTTTCCTTTGACAAACAATCAATAAGGCTGCATTGACTAAACCAGCCCTTTGTATTCGTGTTGCCCATGTCCTAAACCCCACGGGTACTGCGTGTTTGGAAGGTCACTATTCTGTGGCTCACGATCAGCTTCTGGTGATTAAAGGTCACCTAAAGCACACCAGATATAACATTATTACTTATATTACCAGGTGCTAGAAAAAGATGTGATGTGGATATTAAATTTCCCCTGCGATCCGGAACATAATTTAACATGGCAGCACCCAATTCTGGTAAAAGGGTAGCAATCTCGAGCCCCGATTGTGAAATTTAAGATATTAACTAAACTGCTGATGAAACAGTTGTTCATTAGGCGACAGAGAGATTATTAGGGGTAATTGCCTGTGTCCACTCTCATTAATTTTCATTATCAACCTGGCAGCCAATCAGGCAATCCCATGAGTCAAGGATATACCAGGTTGCTCTGATGTTTCACTGGAAATGATCACCAAAGTGAGCGCCGCAGCTTCTCTTGCACTCGGAGCATGCAGTGTGGGACACGCTTGCAGTAGATGTCTCTCCCTCCTCTGTGGATGTCAGCCTGCATGCACTGGTTCTCCAGAGACTTGAAGACAGCTTTTGCATCTTCTTTCCGTGTGGGTGGAATAACTCTATTTACCAGCGTGATATCTATAATTACTATCTTAGCAATGGATCGGAATAATTGTAATATGTCGTTTTATTCCCGGAGTGTTTGAACGGATGAAGATGTAAATTTTTAATTTATTTTTTGTCATTTCCCTTAGTATGTGGGCATGCGAGCTTGAGTGGGTTGTTGCTAAAGCAACCCAAATAGTAGCATAATGTTAAAGAGGCAAATTCGACAGGAGAGCCAGATAGAGTTTAATATCCTGTCGGCTAAATCAGCTAGCCGACAGTTTCACAGTCATTCCCTGAAACAGAATGACTGAATCAGCCGTTTTTTTTTTGTTTTTTTTTTTTCTTTTCAATTAGCCTCCAGTGGCCTCACAAGTGCAATGAGTGTTTGAATCATTAAACTTAAGTCTAAATGGCACGAAAGTTCAATAAAGATGAGAATGTATGGATGGACACAGGTTCTGTACAACTTGCAATTCTTGGGCAGTGGGATTTAGATTAGGACTAGCTGTACAGTTAAATTTAATATCGCTGACGGAGGCTGGCTGAGTGGAAAACTTTGAATGTGCAGAATTTGGTTCTGTGAGGGCTTTATTAGTGCTCAGTATCTTATCTGTAATAGGTAAACAGCATGCTAAATGTGGAGGTGTGGTGCGAGGAATGTTCAAAAATAAAACTTGGTGACTGTCTTAAAGGACTCGTTTTGTGGGAGACTAATGAACTAAAAAGAACAGAAAAGTTTAATGGACGAAGTATTTCATTGTTATATGAAAGGCCATACACCACTCTTGTGAATCCTGGAATATTTTTTCCCGTGTTTTTTTTTTTACATTTATTTCCCCTGTTCTTCTTTTCTCTGTTTTTTTATTTAAATTCACCTATTTAATTGTTTTTGTCAGTGTTGCCAGTTTCATTTTGATTTCGTGACCTCTGGTGTTCGGATGGTAATTTTTTCAACCAACTTGTTAACATAGAAAAGGGATTTATGACATAAGAAAATAAATAAATAAATGAAGGCCAAGCTTGCTTGCAATCGTTAAAGGTCAAGGTTGTTTTGTTTTTAATTGCTACACAATAGAAAATAATTGTAAATATTTTCCACCACATCCATTTTGTCCATTGGATACGTTTTTGGCTACTTGCTTTTTTTTTTGTGTATTTACTGAATTTCTTTTTTTTCTTGCTGAAATAGGAAGCCTCATTCGTTTGAGATATGTTGGACTTTGACAGGGGCTCACTGTGAAGCATACTTGTTGTTTTAGAGCCAGCAGGCACAGAATATCTATCAAAAATGCCCCTGACCATGCAGAAAGCAACCGGTCAATGTGAAACAGAGCTCCTTTGCAAATGTCACACTGCTCTCTGGATCACAGCATCTAATCATAATTTTACCTCCCTTGTTTTGTTTTCGGTTTCTCTGACTCACTTTAGCAGTTCAAGTTTTATATTTGTCTTTTGAAAAAAAAATCCCAAAGCATTATTATTGCTTATGATTAGATCCAAGCTATACAAACAAAGATTGCCATCATCTACCAATTATAAGCTGTCTGTTTTAGTGCCTGTGATCTAAAAGACACATATCTTAAGTTTGTTTGAAGTTATGTAAAATATGTACATATAAAATCAGAAACACTTGGAACATGAACACTTTCATGGTGTCCTACTTGGTTCAGTGTGTTGTGCTTAGTGTGGTTCGTCTTTAGCTGTGCTTGAGATCAGCCTGAGGCTCTTTTAGCTGGGGATTTTGCCTTTGGGTTTTTCTCCTACAGTTCTGTGTGTTGAAGCAATCTTGAAAGGTTTTGGACAACCCTTTTCCTTCCACTAGAAAGTGGGACCAGGCTGCACCATTTCTGAGAAGTTTCTTGTTGATAGTTTTGGTTTTTATACTGAAAGTTTAATGCTTGCAGTAAAGTTGGAAAAAAATATTTATTTGGTAATAACCACTTATGTTAGGGGGGAAACAGATGAAGTAATTAAGTGTCCAAACATCTGAGCGACAAATGATTATTTTGTGTTTTTTTTTCTTATTTTACATAAAAGCACATTTGATATCAGTACTATAGAGTATGTTCTTATGTGAAGGTTGGTTTGTTTGGAGCAGGACCAAAATTGAGACAGGAGGAGGGAATTGCTATGCGAGCTATGTTTAAATGAAGATAATAATAATAAAAACTTACATAAACAGGAAACCAGGAACATGGCATGTAACATACAATAAAGTGTAACGGAAGGAGCCAGTGAGGAGTAATGAGTCCAGGAGGTAGATATACAGAAGAGATAGTGAAAATGCCAAATGAAGTAATTAAAAGTAACTAATAGCAGCTGGGGAAGGGAGTGAGTGAGACTAATGAGGAGATGACAAGCAGCTGGGGAAAGGAAGTAAACGTCAAACTGAACGAGAGGACAATAAAGCGGGAACCAGAAGGAAGCCTAAACAATAGCAGATATAAACACTAAACTTAAGATTAATCCAACTCCTAAAATAAGAAATGAGTAAGCTAACAGTAGGAATAGACAGCTTTAGTTGAAATGATGTCAGTTCCATCCTTCATCTTCATCCTTCATCTCTAGAGCTCCTATTGATTTTGTCAGCATCTCAGAGACAAAAATATTGTCATCTACTCATTATATTCCCATGCACTAATGGGCACAAGCCATATTAATATGCCTTACTTTTAAATGTTGGAGAATTTGACTTAAGATTTTCATTTTATTCAAAGAGCTACACATAGAATTCACTAAAATGTTTTAAAGCTTTTATTTGAATTCTTTTGCAAGTTGCCTCGTATATGTTAAGACAAGATGAAGAAATGTTTTAATACAGAAATGCTTGCTTTTGCAACAATTGGGAACACTTGACCTGATAGCTGTCCGGCAATGATTGAGAACTGTCAAAAGAAGGGACAGGCACAAACTGGCTGTTCACAAAGTGCTCTGTCCAGGTGCAGTAGTGGAAAGAAAAAAAAACATGCGGTACTAAATTATCCCCTAGATGGAGGAATAACCACAGTCTTGACAGGATTGTGAAGGAAGGCCAATTCTTTCATGCTTTGCTGAAGGACCTAAAAGCTGTCAGAACAAGTAAAATGCGTATTTAATGGATCGCAGTCCAAAATGGAGCCACCCAGGAGTACACAAAAATCAGGAACAGTTGGAGAAAAATGGAAATCCACACTCTTTCCTTCCATCTAACTTTCTATTAGGCTACATCATCAGTGATCCTATGATTTGTGTGAAAACTGTCAAATCGTCTGATTTTTGCTTTTATGATTTATGAGGTACAATCATCGAGACTAACTAGAATAATTGCTTGAAATATTTTACTCTGTGTGTCGTCTGTACGTTTATAAAATATGTTTCATTTTATTATTATTTACAGAAATAGATATACTTTTTGTCAATATTTTAATGTATTCACATGCACATGCAAAGCTGCATTGGTCATTGGTTGGCGTCTTTTTGTTTGTTCCCGACAAGACATATAGTCCAAATTGTCCCGCATATAAAGTTCATTTGTGTTGGTGGGACAAAACTGGGGAGGCACATGAGTGCTGGAATTAACTGTGAGCTTCTACAGGGGCGGAAGAGCAAAAGTCAAAGTGATTTAAACAACAATAAGTAGCATTCAATCGATGTGGAATAGCGTTCTACGAATGGAATGCTTGAATTGATTTGAATGGTTCAAATTAAAATAACACATGGTTGAAGAATATTTTGATTTCTCTTCCATGGAAATCCCATGCTGTCTTTTTTTATTAAATATTTTTGGTAAAATTAAAGTAAAAGTGTGCGTGCGTGCGTGTATTGATGTGTGTGTTGTAGTTCAGAAGAGGGAGGAACTGCTCCACACACTATTTATTCTGTTTAGCTATTTTTAGTTGCTGCCCATGTCAAGGTCCACACTGACATCCACACACACATACACACACACCCACTCACACACATAGCTACCTACCCACCCACTGTGGGTGGCTTTAGTATAATGATCTGCGTCGCACCCATTAATCTTTGTCATGTCTTCATTCATCCCACAAAGGCACCTGTTCCCCTCTGATGTTGCAAGCTTGGCATATTGTGTCAAAAATACCCAGCACACAATAAGAACGCTTTGGTATTTGCCTGTGCAAAAAGACAACTGTAGCATGCAGGGATCCTCCTCAGGGGTTAGGGCTCTTTGTGTGTGCTGTGTGTAACCACGCAGCTACTAAACCCTGCTTTGAATCCAACTCGGGACCTTTGCAATATATCATCCACCACTGCATCTCCTCATGTTTATTATCTTTCCACTCTGCTATCAATCAAAGTGAGGGAGCTATGTCCTGAAATATTCTTAAAACAAAAAAAAAACTTTTTCATGTGACTGTCCACAGCACTCTGTGGTGCAGCAGACGAACACAGATGTGATTGATTACCACTTCATCCGGCTGGTTATGTTTGCATAATACCTCCCAGCCCATGGATAACAAATGAAATGGATTTCGTTTGGTGTTTTTACTGTCACTGGCATCTCTGCTCGTGTAGACTGTTCGATACTCTCGCAGTCATGTTGTCCAGAGCATGCACTCTTATCACAGTCAGACAAAGGAAACAAAAACAAAACACACACACGCACACGCAGATGCAAATCTCTTCCCACCTCAGCCTTGTTGTTTACCAAAGAGGGAACGCTGTTTCTTTTGTTGCAGCTCAGCACAACCTCTGGATTTCAGGAGTTTGTAGCGCACTCATCAGCATTCATCGGGGCGAATGGTACCTCCTCTCCGGGTAGACGAGATACAGATCGCTGCTCCTTAACCCAAAGGGCTTGTGGCAGCGTGGTGATATGAAAATAATGCAGTCAGGCTAATTGGAGGAAAAGCACCTGTGTTGGCATTTTCGACCTGCTGGTGCTGTTGGGGGTTATCTTATGAGAAAAGCTTTTTTGCAATCCGGGCATGTGTAACACCTCCAGCCTGTTCTGGTGATCACGGTGCGGTGTACTCTAAAGTGAAAGACAGACAGGAGAGGCCATGAGATGCATAGTAATGAGGTCACGGTGATGTTGCTGGCAGGTTAGTTGGACGGTATTGAATTGTTATTCTTTACCTTACGTTTGTAACTCTTTTGAGCTCAACCTGTAATATTAATGCCCATTGAATTTGTAAGAAAACAGCTGGATATTTTGAATGTGCAGCAGGCATTAACCATTCTGCCCTGTGTTAAAAGGGGTGTTTTATGAAAATGTGACTTTTTCTTTTTTTAGCTTTGTAACATGCTACAATGTTATTTTCTAATCAACAAAACATTTCTAGAGTGTCGCTGTGATTCTTTCGTGAATGTTTGAAGCATGTCACTTTATCACGACCGGAAAATGGCACACAGCTTCACCCTCTGATGAATGAAAAGAGGTTTATGGGATGGTCAGGAAAGCCAGCGTCACTTAGGCAAGTGAGTTTTGCGTCACCATGGACTAAAACGGTGAAAGAAAGGAGACCTTGCCTCAAGCTGAAACATTTAAACTTAATGGAAATTTACAGCTATTAAACTGTTTAGCATGGTGTTGGTAGTATAATGCTGGAGTCTGCTTTGCTGCCAGTTGTACGGCTGTATTGCACAAAGAGAACAGATAAATGAAGATGGGGGAACTACCTCTACTTTAAGATTACTACAAATCAGCAGCTTGATGACTGAAAGGTGGACACAGTTGGGTCCATAAACCATGACCTCAACCATTCTCAACAGGAAACTAACTAATTTAAGTTATATTTTTTTAGATTTCTGATATAGAGTGGCAAATATCTTGTCTGCAAATTGTGTTTGGTGGTTTTAAAACGTCTCTCTCTATAAAAACCCAGCAGACTGCATTGATTCATTTACTTGCAGCATTAAATCTTAATACTACGAGCACATAGTATTAGTATTAGTGAGTGATTTGTGCAGATTTGACCCTTTTATACATACTTTTGACCCTGTTTGGACTGAAAAAAGTTGTGCACCAATTTTTTTTATATGAGATCAAAACTCAAATCTGAAAAGCCCACAGATCAAAGAAATCAATAAAAGCCACCAGATAAATATCACATTTATGGCCATAACGAGTGTTTGTAAATTTCAGACCAGCTATGCGGACAGGGAAGCTTGGATGCTAATCACATTTATTTAATTCTAAGTTTAGAAAAAATACATGCTTACATTTCTATAAGTCACAGAGTTGCATCAATGCTGTTGTCGCTTGTGTAATTGGGTCCACAGATAGTGCCGGGTGTTATGAGTCTCTCTGGAAAATAATGTGAAAGATTAATCATTTGGACAGGAAACCCAAACTTTGTTCACTCCAGGGTGGGATAATAAGATGGCGTTTTTTTTCTCTCTCTCTCTCAGCACAGATAAAGCAGAAAGGCCAGTGAATACTATTCAAAACATGAAATGACAGATTGTGTTCAATACATACTTTTAACATAAAAGGGATGGGGAGCAGTGGCAGTTTACTTAAAATGCTGGGCTTATGTTGGTGGTGTTCCAGCTTGGTGTAATATTAACGTCGTATTTAACGTCAAACGTACTTCTGGGAGCGTTTTGTCTTCAGTTTGATGACTTGGGCAAAGTTTAAAGACTCCAACAGGACAGTCAAATAAAGCAGTAATAGTTGTGACATAAAAATACTGCCAGATTCTTTGTACAAACTCCTTATGTTTTGTTTTTTTGCTTCCCCCCAACCCCTTTTGTCTGTCTTTTTTTAATCCTCAGTGTTCAATGAAGGTTCAGTACTGTTGGCCTTGCATAAACAGTGCATGTGTGTGTGGTGACCTCGTAAATTTGCATTAATCAATTCATCAAGTTTCTGTTTGCTACAGCCACTGCATGGCTGCTAGGAGAATTCAGTGGTGACATGTCATCCTTTAAAAAGGTTACAACTTTTGAACCTTTGGTTCTGGAGAGGACAAAGCTCTCGAAAACCTGCAGAACAGGCCATCTGTAGGTTGAAGAGAAGAAACTAATGACTTTCTTGATCTAGCTGCTCCTTTACACATCATACAGTTAATGACCCATCATCACAATAAGACATAAAAAGTGGTGCTCAGCACAATGTCACACAGTGAAATCTAAATTATAGTTCCCTTTATTTATTCTGAGAAGTGGGAACCATCAGGAACCTATCCTGGAAGTCAGAATTATTTGGAAAGTCGGAGATTTCTCGACATCCTTCATCTCTAAATCCAAAACGGTCGGCCTCTCCTTCAGTGCCAGAATATCCTGTTCTCTTGATGCCATCAAAGATCAGTGGAATTAAACCAACGTGTTTTCACTTCACCTATCATCTCCTTAACTCTCATTCTTTAGATTATGCTGTAACATCCAGTGTGTTTTTGATATTAACCTAATCTTTGCGGCCTTGGAAATCGACTGGTCTTCATTCAGACGCACATTTCTTTCCTTTGAAAATCCTAAAAAAATTTACAATAAATGTTTAACAAATGAATGGTTTATATTTACATTTTTATATATGTTTTAGGTGAGTTTAAAAAAAAATTAAATAAAAAAGGTAAGGGAGCAATAAATCCTTACTTTGCTGAACTCTGCATTATAATCACTAAAACAGTGTATATTGTTTTCCAAGCACATCAAATTTAATGTTGAACTAAAACTCATCATGGAATGGCAGAATGTCTGTATTATTATCCACTTGTTTGAGAAAATCTTTTTTCTCCTGGCATTTACTTTTATTGTGTAAATGTAAGAATACACATTTAATTAGCTACACACAGAAACCTCTACAATTGTTCATCTTTTAATTTGAGAATATTTTTCAGGAGCTACATGTTAATAACACAAAATAAATGTAATAGAAGCATTTAAACTTTTCTTCATTACATTTTTTTTTACTATTCAAATTGTCGAAAAATGTTGAATTAGTGATTTATGATTCCCTGTTTCCTATGGTGTGGATATTATGCTTCTCCCAGACACTCAAAAACGACAACAACAACAGAACAGGCCATTCAAAAGTGGTGCATAGTCAATATTCTTCATAACTAGGAAAACAATCCGGCAACTCAGCCGAAGTTGTCTATAAATGATGCATAGACTTAAATTGCGTGAACAAAGACATAACATGTCTTAAAGATGAGTCTGAACAGCAAGTTCTGATTTTGAAAAAAAAAAAAAAAAAACAGGAGACCAACTTTCAATGGGATCACAAAAGCCACATAATAGGGCAGTAATGACTGCTAAGTGCTCAAGGGTCAGAGTTTCAGCATGTTGATGGGTGGTGGTGGCTGGTGTCCTATGGCATATAATTAGATAGCCCGAAGTTACAAGAGCTTTTATTCATCTGATCATGCTCACCAGAAAGGCTCATCCTTGATTTAGATCTCAAATTCTCGCTTATTATTCATAATTCCTTTTGAAAAAAAAAAGACCATCTCCAGCCCCCAAAACAAAAATAATAATTTATAAGGCAAAGGTGCTGTTAAAATAAATGATTTTGTTTTTTTTATCTAGTACATTGAGTTTATCTTTAGGCATTTTTTAACTTATGGTTTTTATAACCATGTAAAGTTTCATAGCAAACCTTGATATCTTAAAAATGTATCAGCTATCTCCTGTTCTAACTCATAATGGTGCCACGCTAGAGGTTTGCGTTTCAGTAGATTGACGCTCTGTAATCGTCCCAGAATCCTGCTTATTTTAACCTTATGTCCGCCATCTGCGCAATTATAATCATCCCCATTCATTCACTTCATCTCTTTGTAAGATTTAATAAGCAAAGGAAACAGATTAAAAACATATGCCAAGTTACAACTGGTGCAGACACACAAAATGTATTGCATTCTGCGAAAAACATATCATTATGAAAAATAACCCATCACAGCAGCACTTAAATCTGACACATTATTCAGTTCAACATTGAACACGTGTTCCTAAAATACACAATTCCAAGCAACCTGTCCTAATTTTACAAGTTCTTACTACCATTTTCCCCACAAAAGTAGTCTGTGTTTTCCATTTATCTCACTTATATTGTCACTGTGAATAAAATCCAGTTTACTGAAGTTTTCATGCATTTGAAGAAAAGCAAGAGAAGCGCGAGTTGTTGCCAGCTTTTTTTTTTGTGGCTGACACGTTGTTACTTTAGATGCCTCTTTTCAGCTCTGAACACAGAGACACAAGACATAAATTAATGCAGCAGAGACTCGAAACTCAGGAACACTGAACACATTCACATTAATAAGGTAGTTACCCAAAAAAAAAAGCTTACATGCATACAAAAGCTGCGATGGACTGGCAACCTGTCCAGGGAGTGTCCCACGTCTCGCCTGTCGACTGCTGGGTTCTATTTGATTGTAGCGCCCTCTATAATGAAATAGAGTGGCAATACTTGAGAATTAATGCTCATACATCATCTACATATGATGTGTGTCTGACTAAGCTTGAGCTATTATTTGAAGAAAAAAAAAAAGAGTCAAAGCTGGAACAGATGACATTTCAACTTTAATTACAGCAAAACTGGTTCTACAACCAGTTCTAGACTCAGGAAAGGTGAATATAAACACATTGCACACCCTTTACACCGACTTCCAATATTGAATCACTTGATGTTGATCCATCACATTGAATACCAGTAAAATATATACAATTCTGTGGTTGTAATGTGACAAAGTGTGAAAATCTTTTAGAGTTGTAAGCACTTGCATGGCACTGAAAATGATTTTCAATAAGTTTATTTCTGCTTCTTTTAGTTTTTAAAGTGCATACTATTTAAATACAGCATATGCCATATTGTTTGGGTCTTCCAAAGTCAAAATAAGCATTCAAAGATGTGACATTACACAAGTTCTTTGCAGAAAATGTTAAAATGTCAGGCCTCAAGAGGCAAACAGCCGTAGCTTTGCATATTTTCTTCTTTCGTAAACATTGCAAGTCTCCCACAGTCTAGAATACCAAATAAGTATTGCATAAAATATTTAATCCTCCCCTCACTATGCAAATTAGGGGCAAGGTACTCAAGAATTTGTGCTCAAGAATTTGTGAAACATGTGTTTACATATTTCACAAAAAGTAATGGGAATGGCAGGGCTGATAGATGCACTGCAGATGTTTACTCAAGCACCTAAGCAAGAAACACACAAAAACACCTTCATTTGGGGGATTAATACAAACACCGTTGACAAGCGCATCAATTTCCTCTTTTTTGTCTTTAGTGCAAGTTCTCAAGATGCTCGACTCAGAAAATCCTTTTTGTTTCTTCTGAGAAGTAAATATTGTTACTATCTTTTCTGTGTGCTTCCCTGCTCTCGCTCTTTTTCAGTGACTCTCATATGCAAATACAAACCTAACGGCAATCTATTTTGCGTGTAATTGACCAGAAAAAAAGGGTGAACAAAGCTCACTAGTGTAAAATTCTTAATGCTCATTTGAGCAATACGTTTTATTCACCGGTTTCTTGTCTACAGAAGACAATATTCTTTGTATAAGTAGAAATTCTGTGTATTCTGAATATAGCCTAAGATGTGCATGTTATGACTACAGAACATACAATTTGTTTGATAAGAGTCTAATGACTGAATATTTCCTTCTTCTTAAGGATGGTGTAATGATCATTGTGTCTGGCTAATGTCACACGGTTCTTTATTGCCCACCCCTTGAACAGAGTAAGCCATCAGTGGAAGCCAATAAGGTTTTTTTTTGCCTCTATAAATCTCAGGCTAGCCTTCTTTCCTACCAGTGCCTTAAGAAAAAAAAAATAAAGCATTCTTTTGTTCCTGTTGCTTTATAACCCACCAAAGACCCGTATTGACCCATTACATTTTCTGTAGAAGAAAAGTAAAGTTTATCCCAATCCTGCGTGAGGTAACGTCATTTTAGCTCAGAAACCGATTTAGGAAAACGCCGGCCATGATTGATTTTTTTTTCTTCTGCCGTGCTTAAAAATCACACTCATACAAATCCCTATTGACAAGCCAAGTTCAGTGCTGATCCATCATGCAGCATGCTTTTGGCAGTCATGTGTATCTTATGCCCTCGTCCAAATGTGGAGTAATAATGAGACGTATCAAGATGAGATATTGCTGTCACCTAAAAGGACAACCCCCCCAAGAGGACAAATGGCTGCTCTTTGGATCATTGCACCCACATTAACCTTCCGTATAGTATAAGCACAAGCTTATACTTTCATGTGGGGTAGGTGGGTCATTGTTATCAGAATACCATTTCTGGTGCCCCAGACAGCAACTCCTGTGGCTGAAAATCTTTCTGGGCCTTTCCGAAAGACAAGAGAGAAATAAAAGCTTTCCAAAGAAATGCCGCACAGGCATTTGGCAGGAAGGGAAATGGCATCCCTTTGGTAGACTGCGTCTCTCACCTGAGATAAAGGTTGCCGCACAACTGAACTCTATCAATTTTATTACAGTGGAAAAGGAAAGAGTAGCTAATTAAGTTAATTGCGTTTTAATTATTGTGAGCAGTATTAATTTTGATCCCTCGAAGTGAGACATTTGAAAAACCCAAAGGGATCATTGAACAACAATTTCAAAGCGTCTCTGGAGAATGTACCAACTCTGGATACGTACCAGCTACAAGTCAGCTGAGAAAAAAAAGAACTACAGTCTACAATCTGTTTTCTGTAAATCTGTGTAACCCAATCAGCTCCAGCCAGATTCCCTACTCCTGCTACCTTTTTGGCATGAGGAACTAAAAGTGATTTATCACTTCTGTTGGTGTTAGTGTGCTCATCTTCAGGTGAAAAAGGTTTGAGAAGTTGTGCATCATTTTTACACTGATTGTCCAGGTAGTAAAAAATAAATTACTTCTAACTCAAGTAAACTCATATCAGAGTATACAAAAAAATACAATATGCAATTTAAGAGATAACACTCAATTAATAGAACGTCTTGATGATGTCATTACGGCGTCACGTGACTCTGTACCAGCGAGCCGTAATCCGAAAATAGCTTTATTTGAATATCTGAACCGGGAAAATATCTGAAAATTACAAACTAGGATACAATTGAGGCGTGTGCATCACGACACGATGAACCGCGCCTGTTGGTGCTGAAACTAAAAAGTAAGTTACCGTATGTCGAATGTGTGCGTGTTTGCGTGCGTGTGAATGCGTGTGTGCGTGTGTGCTTGTATGTTGGCACGGACTTTACTGTTGGGCTAGCGGTACGTCCCAGCTCGTGATGGCTCCTCCGTCAATTATTTTTGAGATATACATTTGCACGGTGATTTGTATCCTGTACTTTTCAGTGACGTTATTGTTTACATGTATCTGGTGTCGTAAACTTATATAGCCTGTTTTCTTGTATTTTCTTTATTTGTCTTTCTCTCCTCTATTCTTCCTATCCCATCATTTCCCTTTCAGCTTTTTGCCCCACCTCTCCCCCTTTCCTTTTTCTCATTTTCCATTTCTCTTCCATCTCTGTGTCCATTGCATTTGAAATAAATGTAAAGCAATATCTAATGAGGATTTTCTTTTTTTATTATTATCTTGTTTTTCCCAGCAGCGTGGCACATCAAGGAAAAGCCCAATGGATTTACTTTCACAAGTGGAGCATTAGGGCTTCAGCTATAAAGATCTGAAGCTTATTTGTTTTGAGCCCAATAATCTTAAAGCCATCATCCCTCATTGTACTATAAACAAATTAGCTCAATTCTGGACGGTGAATAATTTAAATCAAAAGCAAACATACTACTTTTTTCTTTACGTTAAGGGATGTACTCATAAACGAAGTCTGTTCTTGAACATACAATTTTAACAACGCTCCTGGAGATTCACCCAAAGCCTTCCTGCCACTGGCTGCTTGTGTGTTTACGGTCTATTGATCCATCCATTTTCTTCCGCTTATCCGGGGTCGGGTCGCGGGGGCAGCAGCTTCAGAAGGGAGGCCCAGACTTCCCTCTCCCCAGCCACTTCTTCCAGCTCCTCCGGGGGAATCCCAAGGCGTTCCCAGGCCAGCCGAGAGACGTAATCCCTCCAGCGTGTCCTGGGTCTTCCCCGAGGCCTCCTCCCGGTGGGACGTGCCCGGAACACCTCACCAGGGAGGCGTCCAGGAGGCATCCTTACCAGATGCCCGAGCCACCTCAACTGGCTCCTCTCGACGTGGAGGAGCAGCGGCTCTACTCTGAGTCCCTCCCGGATGACCGAGCTTCTCACCCTATCTCTAAGGGAGAGCCCAGCCACCCTGCGGAGGAAACCCATTTCGGCCGCTTGTACCCGTGTACGGTCTATTGAAATTGTATTAAATACTGTTGTTTTTATGAACTGCATCCATCAGTCTACTCTTTCAGTCATTTGAAATACAGCTGAGCTGTCTTCACTCCAAGATGTTTAATTGTCTGCTCTCTATTGCCCTCTTTGTATTTTATTGAACTAATTTCTCTGCAACGAAAACCTACAGAATATCTGTCTGAAACTGCCAGCTGGAGCTTGTCTGATAAGAGTCATTTTTAGAGTAGTATCAAACTAAAGGGTTAAAAAAAATTGCACAACAGAGTGAAGTCTGTAAGTCTGGGCTAAGCTAAAAGACGTTCGAAACTGCTACTCAACCATGAATGAGGCGACGCTGAAAGCACACTGATAAGGTCATAAATTCTGATCTCAATCTTGGTGTCCTAAACTAAATGATAGAGTGTTTTGGAGAAATCAATAGTCTGCCAGGCTAGAGGAAGAGACGATTTAAAACCGCTGAGATAAAAGCTGAACATCTGATGGAAGATAGAATAAAATTTGTAGGAAGGCAGTGGGGGTGGGGGAAATTGTCTTTTTTTATTGCAAGGTCAGCTCTGTTGCTCCTGCTTCTCTGGGGAAACCTCTGCCAAATTCGCACAAAGTCACACTGCAAACATCCCTGCAAATGTCTACCTACACAATGATGAAATTCAGGAGGCCCTAAGTGGACTTGCAGCATGTTTGCTATGTACACCTTGTACATGAAGAATTACATTAAATTCACAATAAATATCATCTTGAGGTGCTGTATGTAAAAAAAAAGTAATTTCGGTTCAGTCACACATGCATTCCAATTGATCCTAGTTATCAAACTGTGCAATACGTTAGTTTAAATACTGTAAGGAAACCCAGTAATTATTGATTTGTGGCATTCACTCCTTCTGGATGAACAAGTAGCAATTGCTTGCATTGTTTCTTAACAGGTACATTGGTACAGAAATGCAACTAGGTTTCTGATAGTTGTACAGTGGACATTATTATTGTTGTTATGAAAATTGCTATTGGAGAAGAGCAAATATTCTTCTCTACGATCTTTATTTTGTGTGAACATTAGGGAAGACAGCATGGCCAGTGATGTTCACCAACATTTGTTCATGTTACTGTGGCTTCATAACAATGACCCATGTTGTTCAAAAGTTTATATTCACTTATTATTGACGAAAATGTCATAGTAATTTGAAGCTTTTAATGATGGCGTTTCATGACACCTGAAGGACAGATGGTCAAAATATCATTGTATGTAGAAATTCTAGCCTGAATGTTTGAGTTGAATATTTTATTATCAGTGAAATGTAAAAAAAAATGGTTAAAATTAGGAGTGCAATAATAAATTGTCTGAGATTTCCTTAATTTGATCGGCTGATACTTACATGTGGATCTGATCTTATTCGTCAATCTTAGACTCACAGAGCCGCTCAGCTGGTCACACCGTGGTTGACAATAGTCACAACATCGCTACCAACTTAACAACTTTGTGGCTATATTTAGTCACTTTTCAGAAGACAAAATCGGCATTTTCAAAAATCGGAATCGACAGATCAGGATTTCTAAAGATCGGCGATCGGTCAGAAAACCGACCGATCAGTGCACTCCTAGTTCAAATGCATAATTGACGAGTCCAAACTAATTATGCCATTCTCGCAGACGATAACTGTATGTACATTTCTGACACTGGGAAGCAAGCCGAGAAAATTTCACATACTGTCTCTTAAACCTTCTCACTATGCCGCAAGCTCAACATTTGCACATCACACCGATTTTAAGGTGCCATGTTAGCTGTATATGAGCCGACATGTACGGTATATATGAGCTCATATAAATATCTCCAAAACGAATGTGACGCATGAAAACTAATTACGTTTTTTTTAGGATTATTTATTGTCCGCTGAGCCGACAAGTTGGGAGTAATTTATTTCCTCCCCGTCAAAAACATTTATGAGTCTGTTTCAGCAGTATGCTCTAAACCAGAAGTCATAAATCCACCACTGTATCCTTGTTTCTCTCCTTCTATCTTCCCCTCTTCCTCCTTCCTGTCTTTTTTTTTCCTTCAGTGTAACCCCACATCAGCTGACTAAGTGCCCTGCATGGATTGAAATTTTGCCATCAGATCAAAATTCATCACTTGTGACTGGAGCATGAAGGGGCGAGAAAGGGGGAGGTTTAATGATGTGTTACTCTTTAAAAAGTGATGCAGAATACATAAAAAAAAAAAAGCTAATGTCCTTGATTCTGTGTTCTGGGGGGAAAACATGGATTAATGATGTCCCCAGGGTTGGAAGGAAAACATTAAGATTAGTAAAGGGTGCAACAGTTTTCAGGACACTGCGCTCCAAAGGCATATTAGGGCATTTTTCTGATAAACACCTTCCCCTGTAATTAAAAATATTATCTGCTTGCTGGCTTAAGCCAAACAGTGTTGGTGAACACAAAAGTCAGCGTTTGCAGCTCGCCTCCACGTCAGAAATCTGTTTTGTCTCCACAAGGTGGTGTCATTTTCATTAGCTGAATGTTGCAGCTCATTTTGGCAGCTGATCTGACTGCAGTGACACGCGTTATCTTGTTTTAGCATCTAATTCTACATCAAAAACCAAAAAGCACCTCTCATAATTTTCCTAAAAGGGTTCCATGAGCCCGTGAGTAAGTTTTAATGTTTAGGATGGCCAGTTAAAACTGTCACGGGACCTTTATAACCCAGCAGGGTGAAACCCCAAGCCTCTCTCATTTCCTTGCAGAGAGAGCACTTCAGTGAAGAAAGACAGCGAAGCCATTATCTCAATTTGAAGAGTAGCTGCCTTGACCCATCCATTGACCTTTAAAGCCACAGTTGCTGTGGTGTAGAGTGAGTTCATTATCCACAATTGCTGTCAGTCCACGAGCTTTTGTATCATCAATCACAAAATAAGAGAGAGCAAATGGAGCGTCCTGGAGTGATGAGCGGACTCTCATCTCTATCTCCTGGCTGCCCCTGTTTTTTTTTTGTTTTGTTTTTTTCCCTGCGCCAAGGCTTCAAGCTTAATAATCTCTTCCTCTGTGTCTCGTTCATTATTCTCAAACATTACCATCAGCTGAACTTGTATGCACAAACTTGCAATGCAACTCAGGCTTGTCTAGTTTGTTGATGTTGTTAATCTTTAAAAATCCTTCGTTGTGTGCGAAAGTCAGTGATGATGGTCAGCTCTTCTTGTGACTGAGTGTATAGTACGAGTCAGAGTTAACAAGCTTTGTCCAGGGCAAACAAGTGGAACTAACCCTGACTCATGATCGGCTTACAAATGCACACCCTGTACTTGAAGTGTCCAAGTAAAAGTAGGAGAGTTGATCAGTTTTTGGCCTGGAGGAGAAGCCACTTAAAGTTGTACAGAAATTTAAAAGGCAGCAGTTTACGAATGCTAACTTTTACTTGGGTTAGTCAACGTTAAGTGTTTGACCCTTTCCTGGCTAAATGCCTCTGTTGCGTGCAATTAATCCACAGAAATACTAGCCCTCTCAACCATACTTTTTTCATAGGTTTTTATTTGATATACTTACAAAAAGCAGTGCCAAATTGTGGACTAGAAAGAAAACTGCATTGTTTTGCAAGATTTTTTTCATAAATAAGAATATGAAAAATGTGGTACCACTGCTACCCCTCAATACAATTATAAATCCACCTCTGTCACTTCAGTAAGCAACCCCATCCTGCTCACTCATTTCAAAATCTAAAAACTTATCGTAACGTAGTAAACCTATCCGATGGACTGGCGACATGTCCAGGGTGAACTCTGCCAAAAACTGTTTTCCTTATTGCCCATGTCAGACTAAAGGTAGAGATTCAGTGAGTGCTGAATCTCAATGACTGAAAGATAATGTCTTTCAGTCATTATCTTTTAACGTCTCAGCTGCGCATAATAACCATCATTACACAACTATAAACAAATCAAGGCATGGGAAGGCAAAGATTAAACAGTAAAGAGATATTTAACAAATTAAGAAAAACAAAGAAGGCCGTTGTTAACTGAACCTTAACAGAGGCCTGTTTAATGTTTGCCACAAACCACATAACTGACACAGCAAACAGGAAATAAACACAGCTAAGACAAAACGTGATGTTTCTGTTCTACTTACAATTTGCTTTTTTGTATGTAGGACTAACTGTGAATCAACCAGAGCACCATAAACACGGTCAAAAATGGGAATACCATGCCTTTGGAAATCTTTTCTCCAATAGGGAAGTTGATTAGATTTAATGGGATGAGCGAGTGTGATGCAGCTGGGATGAGGCTCAGTGCCTCCAAATCCGAGGCCATGGTCTTGAGCCGGAAAAGGGTAGAGTGCCTTCTCCGGGTCAGGGGAGTCGTCCTGCCTCAAGTGGAGGAATTTAAGCATCTGGGGATCTTGTTCACGAATGAGGGAAGAGGGGAGCGGGAGATTGACAGGTGGATTGGGGCAGCGTCTGCCGTGAAGCAGGCGCTGTACCGTTCTGTCGTGGTGAAGAGAGAGCTGAGTCAAAAAGCGAAGCTCTCGATTTACCGGTCGATCTACGTTCCCACCCTCATCTATGGTCATGAGCTTTGGGTCATGACCGAAAGAACGAGATCACGGATACAAGCGGCCGAAATGGGTTTCCTCCGCAGGGTGGCTGGGCTCTCCCTTAGAGATAGGGTGAGAAGCTCGGTCATCCAGGAGGGACTCAGAGTAGAGCCGCTGCTCCCCCACATCTAGGGGAGCCAGTTGAGGTGTCTCGGGCATCTGGTCAGGATGCCTCCTGAACGCCTCCCTGGTGAGGCACGTCCCACCAGGAAGGGGCCTTGGGGAAGACCCAGGACACGCTGGAGGGACTATGTCTCTGGGCTGGCCTGGGGACGCCTTGGGGTTCCCCCGGAGGAGCTGGAAGAAGTGGCTGGGGAGAGGGAAGTCTGGGCCTCCCTTCTGAAGCTGCTGCACCCGCGACCCAAACCCGGATAAGTGGAAGAAAATGTATGGATGGAAGGATTGATGGGATGAGGCTTTATAGGAGGACTTAAATTAAGTTTTTTTTTTCCAGAAGAAACTGAATATACAGTACATCAAAAATAATACAGATAATAAAGATCAGAAACTATATACATGACATGCCAATAACAAAAATTATTGATGCAGTTCAGCTTGAAGAATAGCATTTGAGATAAATGTACTTTTTCTTTAATGCTGGTTGTTCTCTGACTTCAAGCCAAAGTTATTTGCTTTGGGCCTCTGATGTTGTGCGACTAAACAGATGATGACCCTTCAGGTCAGTGTGAAAGTGATGTTGACCATCTGCACAAGGCACAGCACTGACAGATGGATGAATACTGTTAATGCGGATTATGAACCGACTTGGGAGAAAGTGGTCCTTCAGGTGCATCAAAGGATGTGTTGGGAAAAGCAGCTGCAAGGCACATTGTTCTCTTCATCAGTCCTGATCCAGTATTTCTGTAAAGGCAGAAAAAAAAGCAGCAATTAAAGCCTATACAAATGAAATCTGCCTCAATAACCTTTCTGGAACAGAATAATTATAAAAAGAAAAAAATATATAAACTCAATTAGAAAACTTAAGAGAATGCATTCTAAAAATAAATAGATATTTACAAAACTTCAGAGCACAACACGCTCCCAAGTGTGTGAGGGCACGGCCTTACAGACTGAACAGATGGTCTAGCTGGGATGGAATAAAAATGATACTGTCTCTGACAAGCAGTAGTGAGAGTGTGTGTGGCTTATGATTGTTTTTTTTCTTTTCTTTTTTTTTTCCAATTTGGGCTGTTCGAATCCACACAGATCATCACAGGGTCCAGAATGAAGGATTTAGCCCCCCAGAGGGTTCCAGCGGTTTTAATGCCCACAGTAGTCTCCAGATAATGCAGTTGAGCTGGCCTCAGCTTTACTCAGAGCAGCCACAACAAATAGAAAACAAAGAAAAAGGGAAGAAAAATGATAAAATAATCATCCCTAACACTTGAAAACTTTGTTTTTGTAGTTTTGATCACTTGGAGATTTTTTTTTTTTAAGTTCATGATTTTTGTTATCAATTTTCCATTCTTGCAGTAAATCAGTTATCTGTTTAGTAAAGCTCGCCTTATGTTCTTGTTTCTTGTTCCATTATTCGATTTGTTACTTGCTTTGTGCATTTTTTTCAGAACCTCTGAGGAAATATCCTTGTATTGTAATTACATCTGAGAGTCCTTTTCTGCACCTCCAGAAATGTCTGCCAAACCTTCACAATATAAGTCAAGCTAATTCGGATTGGATGTAGAGTATCTGCAATCATCAATCTTGACTAAGGTTCTTTGATGGAATTTGGTCTGAGAAACCATAGCAACAAACAACATACATGCATACATAACAGCAGCATCATTAAAAAGCACATGGTAGTGAAAACCATTTAGGCTCTAACTGAGTTTCCAGGATCTTCTTCCTGAAGATGAAAAGTGGTACATAAATTCAGTCCGTTGACATTTTACTTTCTTCTCCATTTATTGCTTTTCTTGCCCAGCCTGTTAGTTTACAAGGATGACCATGTCTTGGTAATTTAGAGTTGCACCATACTCTTTCATTCCATCATTTTCAGATGATGGACTGGACAGTTTTGTGGGAGATGTTCAAAGCTTGCAGCATTGCTTATAAACCTAATGTTGATTGAAACTTTTCCACAACTTTATCCTTAATCTGTCTGCCATGCTTCTTGGTCTTTTTGATGTTTGTTCACGAATGTTCTCTAACAAACCTCTGCAGAACCCACACACACTGGACACAAGCTGTTTAAACTCTTACCTTGAGTTCAGAGAAAGGGAATTCTACACAATCAATACCTACACCCTGAGTAATCAGCCACTTTGCTGCAAAACAAATCAAGCATTTTTGGACATCCACAGCCTGAATTTTTCCTGTTCTGTTGTTAAAAAATTTTTTGTACATTTATATATATATAAATTTATATATATATAAATGTACAACCATTATATGTGCACTGGTTCAGAGTGCCTGAAACTGAAGTCAAATTCCTTGTTTGTGCTCACAACATTGGCCAATGAACATAATTCTGAGTTTGTTAACATTCTACATTTGTTTCCTGCAAATCTATATGAAAATGTCTGCATTGCCATTCATTCAATAACTGAGAAATGGCTGAAAAGCTTGCTTTGAGCTCTTAATTATGTGCGTAGAAGAAACTTAATCCCCAGTATGACCAAAGAGATTCCCAGTGCAAACACATTTATATGCCAATTTGCATCCCCGTTTGAGAGCTATTTGCATTGTCAGTCGAGCTCATCGCTGCCAAGCAGAAAAAAAATCTCTATGAGGCAGAGACGGTAACTGTTACACAAGGTTCGATTTGAAAGACAATTTTGTGTGTTTTTTAGAATTCAGCGATGAATCCCAATAAAAACACAACCTGCTGAGAAGCTTTCCAAGAGGGAATAGAGAGTCTGAAAGGGGAATCTGGCAACAGGCCTGCTGCTCTCTCCCCTCTTGAAGAAACTTTTTTAATAAATGATGGAACACCTATGCAGTGGCACACCTTACTGGGACTTCACACCTCCACACACACACACCACACACAGCATATGCATTTAGTCTGCTGTGAACTTCTGACTGGCAGGTCTGAATTAATGCACTCTGAATATTGCTGTTCTCAGCCACTTCTATGTCCCACTTTTTACTTTTTTTTTTTTTAAATAAATGAGTAAGAGAGATTTTTTTTCTGGAAGCAAGACACTTAATATGACATCTTCTCTAAAATTCATGTACTCAAATCTCACTGCCTAAGAACAGCAGACTTGAACACCAAGCAGTTGGTTTAAAGCTGGAAATAAATGAAGGAACAAATAAATAATTGAATGAATGAATAATTGAATAATACTTCTGTCACAAAGCATAAAATATCTTCAGTCACTTTATGTTATTATTGTTAACAGACACAGCTGATGGACAGCTTGTAATAATTTTTTGTGGACTGAGAACACCACTCTGTACCCTACCAAGAAATCTTCAGTGTTTATATCCTTTATTTAAAAAGGAACAATATGATGCATCTTGCTAATTTTGAAACATTTACCTATTTAACAAGTGGTACATTGATCAAGCTACATACTGTACTAAAATAGATATAAATTATTAGTGATTTTTCAGTTTTTTGTTGCTGCATAAAAGTAGGTCCTCTGCACAGGGCACTACTGTAGTTCCTTAAGAGCTTTTCTAGTAGTTAAAGTGATTTATTACCAAATAAATTGTTCAACAGGATCTGGACATCTTATCTGAACAGATAAGTGCACATACCCCCTTTCTGAATGACATGAAATTCAAAATAAATTATCATTAGATAGTCATTAGACAAATGGGCACATTAGTAAAGTCAACCCCTGAATCTAATTAAGTCACAACACTCGTTTTCTCATCACCCATCCTTCCTCATCTCCCCTTCATCTGCTTTATGCCGTAATTTACCATCCAGTGCAAATTTCCAGGACAAACACAACCATATTGTTCTGGCAAATGTTTGTTTAACAAATGCAACTAGGCACTGGCAGCAATTTATGCGTCCCATGAAGCTTGGCAGAAAAAAAACATAATACTTAAAATGCTTCGTCATGCTGAATCCACACACGTGGCTGTTCCACACATAGCGCTTGGAGAACTTATATCCATGATGACCTGAAAGAACAATAACTGAGCAAATATTAGCTTTGTGCCATAAATCGTTTGATTGGGCGCCATGTATGAATTCTATCTATATATGTTCATTATGTTGGGTTGTTTGTTATTATCTTCCAGGAGAATAAACATCAAAGATCTCTAATTAAAAAAAAAAAATCAATAAAAAAATACTGTCTTATTTTCATTTCATAATCTGCCTGCCAGAAATCAGACCTCAGTGTGGAGTTTTAGGTGGGAGAAGGTTATATTGGTTGCAATTCTAAAACATTCAAAACAAATATAAAAAGCGGGTTATTCTTAAGCTTGCAAGGCTTATATGCCCATGGTTTTATGGTAATCTTCAGTATTTTGGGAAACTGATAGTCTTCATGTATCATAGTTCAATTATAGGAGGAGCTTTGTCCTACTGTTGTGAGGGAAATATATCTGTAAAGTTAATATACATAATAACACATGTCTTTTTTGACCAAAGTTCCAGAGCCAAAGATTATTTTTTTTCTCACAACACTCTGGATCAAAGTTACAAGGGAAATTGGACCAAAACTTTTTGAACCTCCACCAATTACCGATGAAGACGTCTCACTGAAAATTGCCACAAGGTGGCATTAGAAGGAAAGTTAGGGAAGCGACACAATCAAGAGCATGGCGCCAACTAAATACATAGATGGCACTAAAAATATTTCTTCTGTTTTCTCAATCTCTGCAACAAGTGGTCTAGAGAATACCACAAGCCGCACTGACCCAGTAAAAGTAACCTAAGGGGAGTTTTATTTAAGGGCTTAACTTCAGGCGAGTCAACACAGCAATACTTCACTCTCCATTTGTCCGTAGTCATTTCTGTATTCTGCATTTGATGCAACATGTTTAAGGTTAACTAGAAAGCCAGCTATGAAGATATTATTGAACTAAATTAGGATTTTGTTTCCACAATTTCAAACTATCGCTCTGATTAAATCAGCTAAACTTCAATAAATTTAGGCCATAGTTTGGTTTTATTTCAGCCCAGATATGGACCAAATATCTTGTTTACTTTTCAGTTTGTGTTTGAAACAACTGCATTTTGTTCTTCCCCTCTGTTTGGACAAATCAGGGCCAAAGCAAATCCCAGCACAGAGAGCAACTGAAACTGTAAAAAGCAGAATCGGCCCGAGTCTTCTGGCTAGAGTAAAAATCTTATTTGACCAATAAGTTGCTGTTGTTTTCCAGTCCAAATACCAAATGAGATGTTTGTGCCAATTATGGCTATCTCTTTCCTACATTAATAATCATAACCTCTCTCAGGATTTGTTGTCATTCATTTTCAGGATGTAAATAAATTGAAATCAAAGCTTAAAATATGTGTGTGACAAACAAAATGTTTGTTCTATGGATATTGAATGAGCAAAAATAATAAAAAAAGCAAAATGTGTTTGCACATTTTACATATTTCTAAAGTTGTTCAAAGTACAGAAAATATTAACACTTTCTCTCATTTCTCAGCCTGATTTTTTTATACATGCTTGTGTCCTATTCATCCTTCCTTAAGCACCTTTTTCATGATTCTTTTGAATCTCTTTAACTGTTTAAAAAATAACATTTAAATAAATACTACACATCAATGAATAAAAAGGAAATTAGGGTGATCAGTAAACTCAGTGGTCACACCAATTATTATTATTATTATTTTATTTTATTTTATTTTATTTGTTTTGTCTAATCAGAGGAGGCTCAACTTGTGGCTCAACTCGTTGTGGTGTACCCTGACTGAATGGGATTTATCCAGCAATCAGTGTGTCCTCTAAATGGTTTTGAACCAAAATGTTAATGGAGGCTAAAGGATAACTTTAAGCATTTTTTGCTTTGTGGGTCTCCTACCTGCATACTTTATTATTTTTATGAAATCTAGTACTAGCAACAAGGCAGCTCTTACACACAATTTGTACAGTCTGAGACAGAACTGCTATCAGATACTTATTCTCATGGCAGAAATGCTTGTATAATCCTTAGTTAATGATATACCTTATCTGATAATCCTGTCTGATAAAGATTCCCTGAGCAATATTCCCTAATCCTCCACATCAACAAGGAGGACTTAGAGCTTGACTTTATTGTGTCAAGTCAGGAGAAAAAAACAGCAACAGAACAGGCCTGAGCACAAACTGAAGAAAGAAAGAAAGAAATGCAAAAGGATATTGTAAGTCAAATAAACCAGCTCACATCCCTGTTTAAAATGATAGGTTTTTTTTCTGGTGTGAAAATATGAAAATATAATGTCTTTTTAAAAAATGTTCCCACATATACAAATGTTGTGAAATTTAATCTGCACAATTTAACGAAAAAAAATAAATAAATGATGTGGGCAGATGCTAATATATTAAAGCATTCAGTCTTCCTAAGTTCACAAATGCCATCAATAATATTAAATCAGATTTAACTGAAAGTTCAGCTGTTCCTCTCGGATTGTCCTGACTCCTCCACACTTACATCGCTTAGCTAAAGCTATTGTTTACCGAAAGGTTTTATTGGATCACAAAAATTTCAATGTACAATGATGTCTGTCAAGGGAAATGTATGGAAAACACCATGCAGATATGCAGATATACCATGACACAAAAACTATGAAAAGCAGTTACACCGCATAAACATGTTGCTCAGAAATTAGTGAAAAGACAAGCAGCTTTCCTGCTTCTGGTCAGGAAAGCTGACCAGAAGCAGAGAGCAACAGGACCTGGAGAAGTTTCCAACAAGGACTGGTTGCGACAAACTCTGTGTTCTCCATATGTCAGCGCTAAAGGTTATGGAAGCTAGGTAGAAATCTTTTACTTCAAAAGAGACTTCCAGGTGTGGCTAAATTAACCCAAAACCTTGTAGAAATGTTGTGGTCTGATGAAACTACACTTAAAATGTGTGGTCACAATTTCCACATTCTTTTTGTCTGATACAAAACTCGCAGGGAAATATGGTGCCTTACGTTTCTTAAGGTGGAACTGAACTTGGATAAATATATTTTAATGCAGCACAGTCATTATCATTTCTGTCCATCTTAAACCACGTAAGACTGACTCAACGAGAGGAAAAGTAAAGTGGGCTGATCAGAGTGAATCTGACAGTAGGTCTGCAGTGTCACCTGAAGAGGGCAGCAGACTAGAGACGTCAACTTCTGCAAGGCAAAATAGACATTAAGACGAGACGAGCAGTTGCTAATGAAAACCGAATGCTGAACTTAAATCAAATGGTGCTTCAACAAAGTCTGAGTTTAACAGTGTGAGCACTTACACTGTTTTCCCTTGCTATAAATCTATTGGTGTCTCAGTTGTTTTCTCTCCTCTCTTTTTTTTTAACCATAAATGTCACATTATTTATAGCAAATCTCATTTATAAGAGAGCTAAGGTGTCTTGTAAATGAGATTTTGGATCTTAATGAGAGAAATAAATAAATTAATAAATAAAGGATATGACGTTTGTTTAATTTTTCTAGATCACAATAATATGGTGTTTAGGTGTGTGCCACAACGATACAAGAAAAAAAAAAGAGCTTTCTCTTTCATTTATTAAAAATGTTAGTATAGTCACTGAAATTTGAACCATAGTGAAATTTGTTTTACCTTTAAACCTAGGAACTTTACTTAATACTTCTAACCAGTTTACATGAAACTTCTTGAAGTCATTTGGTTAAATACTGGAAACTCTTGACTAAGCCAGTATCCAGTTTTCAGAAAGCTTCATTAAAACAAATTATAAAACATAAAATGTATCACGTTCGGTGTCTTACTGCATTGCTGCCAGTCAAATGCCCTATCAGGTTACCTCTCCATGGATATAAGAACATCATGTGAGTGATTTGGTCACACGGGGGCAGAATATTGCCTGCATTAGTCGAGACACATGGAAATGCTTTGCTTCCCACACTATTTAAGCCTTTTTGTGGTGGTGAAGAGAGCAGCCAGATTGACGAGACCAGCAGCAGCATCACACACGTGCAGTAAGTACCTCCTGTCTCCAAGGATGTCTTTCATTGTGTACCGAATGTATTTGATTAGAATGTATTTTTACTGATACTCGAGATGTTGCTGAATATTTTTGTTTGTATTTAGAAAAATGAATTTTTATGGGCGACATCTATATTTTCTCGGCAGTTTGATTAAGAATAATGTGCTATAGTTATAAATTATATCTAACAAGTGTGCAATCTGAGTACAGAAAAGTTTCTCTCCTTTCTTTGTTAAGGATTATATAATTTTTTTTATTCCTTTATGGTTGATATTTTTAAATCATTTAGATAATTTGGACTGAGATGATTAGATGTTATGATTGTCTGATAATATATCTATTGTTTTATGCCTTGTAATGTCATTCTACATTTGACACTCTACTGTTGGTCAGTTATTAATCTATTTAAGACTCCTAGTTGTTGCTTTAGAGTAGTAAAGTAGTATTATTTATATTTGATTTGCAATTAATTCTTACATATTCATTAAAAGAAAAAAGGTCCAAATAGAACATGCCAAATGAATATGTAAAGAAAAGAAGAAAGAAAAAACAGAAAATAATAATAAATTGTTTAAGAACATCTTAAAAGTAGTTTTGTCCCAATGCATATGGACCAGCAAACTTGGCTTTTTAAGGCTTTTAGTTCTTAACGACATAACATGGTACTTTACAGGGAAATCTTTGTTTTCGAGAAGCAGCCACATCGCCAATTTGTTTTCGTGTTTTCCTTTAGAAATTGCTCAACCAGTGCCCATTAGTGCACTTCCTGGACACTTGGCTCCTTCAAGCAAATGTGTGACAGGCTCAGTTGCCTGAACCCAATGGCACACATTTACCGCAGCTGCTAGGAAATGATGGGCGCGATCACATTTTCTGGTCTCTTTATCAAATTTACAATATTAGAGAAAATCAAATTGTACAGAAGGTTTTGTTGATTATTCCAGAGTTGACTCTGCTGCAGAGGATGTGCTAGAAAACATAGTTCGATAGGAGAATCAGCTAGAGTTGTGGTAATGCTTAAGTGCAATGTTAAATCACATACAGTACAATGCTAAAATACATCCAAAATCACTGTTTAGGACGTTCTGACAATAAATAAGCAAATAGGTGCAGCTACAAGGTAAAAAAAACCCCAAAAGGAAACCATTTTAATAGACATGATCATTTTTGTTAATGCATAAACAGCACTTTTACTGTGAGTGCTTCTCGTCGTTGGACCAGAACAACATTTTATTAGAATGCAGGGACTCCCAAAGAGAAGTGATTAAAACTGATGGCTTTTGGTGACCACAGCTTGCTGAGCCTACAGTTAACCATCAAACTTTAATCTAAACTGACTCATTCTGCCAACCTTAATAGAAAAGTCCTTGTTAGAGTCAATGTTCAGGGCCACTGGTCCATGTTAGATTGCCTAAATGTTTGCTGTGAACTGTCACTGACTGTGCAGAAATGTGGTTTTAAATCAGCCGGGCAGCAGAAACAAAACATTTCCACGATGTAACTTTTCAGCCAGACGGAGACGAAACTCTAGCGGCCGTGTTATCACATGAAACGGCAGCAGTTTCTGAAAGCAAAGCTTCTGCAATATGTCAAGAGGATTCTTGTGAAATTTTACATAGCAAGAAGTAATTTATGATTTGACCTTTCGATGTGACCGATGGGCTTTATGCAACACATTATAAGGTCTCTTTCAATCTTGCTCACTCAGGATCACCCTGTCAGCCACCTGGGACGGACCCAAACGTGCTGCAAACAAGCTGTGAAGGACATTGTTGTTTTCTACAACTGAAGGGCTTCAGCCTCCAAAACACTCAGTGGATCTGAATGCCTTTCTAGGTAAAGACAAAGTCATATACTTTCCCCTTTTGGCAACACAAGTGGTTGGCTAAGTACATGATCTGAATGCCCCGTCAAAGACCAAATCTTTGTTCGTAGCCATGTTTAGTAAAGTTTTTGCATTTTGTCGTAACACTTCACCGAGAGACTACTGTATTGACTTGGTTTTCAGTTTCATGCATTCTGGATGTTTGGATGTTATAAATACGCAAGTGTTGCAAATATAAAGATGTCATTGCTCTCGCCATTGACAATACATGTGTCGTCAGCTAAGTGATGAACTTCAGCAGAGATGTGGCGCGCCAGACCAGTTGTTACACGTACGTCATAGAGGATGAAGATTCAGCCCTGGCAAGTCTAAATGCAGTCGAGGTGAGGATAGTTTTTCATCGAAAAACTCTAAACTCCTGTATTCCATACATTGAAACATGAGTCGCAAAAAAGGCATCAGACTTTACTTCAAGATTTGGTACACAGACTCGAGACTTGACTCACACTAAAGGTCTACGACTCTATTCTGATGCTCATAATTGTCGACAAAGTCGATGTTTCGCAAACTTACGTTTTGATTTACTTGATAAACATAAAAATGATGGATAAACATCTTTATCCATAAATCTATCAACAATATAATGAATGTCAATGCTTGGTTACAAGACATAAGCCTTCTCCCTTCTCTTTTATCACATATTTTTGTTATTACTTGGATCTGTAAAGGTCATTTTATACAGTAATAAAATCAGAAAAAAAAACATTGTAACATCTTAGCATACCATTCATCTTCATTTATCAATTCAAAAATATGAGCTAATCATATTCTATGATTTATTGACTACAAAAATAAGTTGTTAAATAAAGCCTTGTCCTTTTTCTATTCCCTAACACTTATTTCTCATGATTTTCCCTCAGTGAATAGATTATAAATCTGCCATGTTTTTTCAAATTGGCTACAATCTTCTCTAACACAGAGAACTGGGCAAACAAATGGTTTGATCTCTCTGCCGTAAAAAGCCCTAGTTGCATGCCTCATCCTGTTGATTCTCGGCTATTATTTAGATTGCTGTGATTATTAAATGTGGACTTAAATAATTAATTAGCGCTGTTTTTTTTCCTCAGCTTGAACAAAAAGTTCTTTCTTGTTCGTGGTGTTACAGACTTTTGATGTATTTCGTGAGTGTTTCACTTCTTAGATCCATTAAAGCACAAACTCGTGTTTCTCCTCGAAAGCTCTCATTTGTGCAATTAGAACCGACTGAGAATACGGGAAATAAGAACTGCAAACCAGTATTGCACTTTCTTGAAACGCAAATATTTTGGTTGCAGATGATGCCCAACTATTTTTATTTTTTTGTCCTTTTAATCATTTATTTGAAGCATTGTTTTTGCAAAAGTAGATTCATAGTTCATCAGTCGACAACTATGCAGGATGTTTTTTCTATTCCATGCAGGGCCACAAATCTGTCTACTGGCTCAAGTAAAAGTTGTGCAACTTTTTACAATCATCAACAAGCGGTGTAACTGTTTGATGCTTTCAAACATTCTTCTTGACCAAATCGCTCATTAGAGAAACCTTGAGGTTTTTGTTGAAGACATTAGCAATTTTTTCTTGTTGGATCAAACAATCAATTTCAACTAATTTATTGCTTTGTTTGCATTGCAAACCCTAAGTGAGAAAATCATTGAAATTGCTAAAATTCCCCCCAAAAATAAGCAATGAATAAGAAAGAATGTTTTCAAAGACAAACAGCTTCTTTTCTCTATCAGTACCTACGTATTTAGCTCAGATTGCACCAAAAAGTCAGCTTTAAGAAATTAAAGCCTAGGGCTAATCATGAAAAAAAAAGCACCTGATACACAAACCAAGTGCCCCCAGTGTGGATAAGTATCATGATCATGTTATATTATTACAATCAATATTTCTGTGCAGTTGGCAGAGAAGGGGGACCTGACGCTTCTGGAGAACCTGGTGAGAAAGAGCCCGGAGGTCCTCTGTGAGAAAGATGAATGCGGAGCTAGTCCCCTCCATCATGCTGCTGCAGGGGGCCACGTCTCCCTCATTCAATTTATCACCTCTGTCATAGATCCACAAGGTAAGCGTGATTCATTTGTATAGTGCGCTGCTGCCTGCTCAAGAGGAATTATCATAATCCTGTCTTTGGGTACTTTGAGTAAATGTTTTTCTTTTTTTTTTCCTACTGTCGGTGCATCATAAAGAGATCAGGATTTATAAACATTTGCATAAATGTCTGTGTTTTCACTTGTGTTTGCGTGTCGTGTCACAGAGCTGAACAGCTGTGATGACCAGGGCAGCGTCCCTCTGCACTGGGCCGTGGAGAGGAACAAAGCAGAGAGCTGCAGGGCCCTCATGGACCTAGGAGCCAACCCCAACATCCTCAACAATGCTCTCCTGTCCCCCCTGCACCTGGCGATCAGCCTCGGACACAACAGCCTGTTGGGGGTGAGAAGGCTGGGAGTGCACAGTTAATGTCGCAGTCAAACTTTTTGTTGTTTTTACATTCTTGACATTTCTCATTTTACAACTCACACATATTTTATTTTCAGTGGCTGGGAAATCAAAACCCATGTTTTTAATTTTATTTCAATTTGTACATTGTTATTTTAATTTACATGTCACCCTTCAACTATTCAACAAGTGTTAGAAACTTTTTTTTTTTTAACCAAAATGCACACAGCATTGCAGTGAGGGACATAGTGGTAGAATAAACAAGTGGATCTCACTTACTGATTAGTAGAGCCCAGAAAACAACTGGTTTTACACTTTAGAATTGTATTTAGGTTCTATCTGAGTAGGAAATGCTCTAAAATAAACATGAGTCATATTTTTAAGATTTTTATTTATCATTTTTTTTTTTTTTTTTTTGAACTTAGATTTTTAATTATTTTTTCCAGCAGAGCAAAGTACAATCATACTTCAGTGGTACATAATACAAATGTTGACAATATGATGTTTTCCATACAATAAACATCTTGGAATAACAATTTACAGCTACAGCATGTTTATAGACTCATCACTGTACACCATTTAAATAAGAATGGACTCTGGAAGAGAAAACCAAACGACATAAGGCAAAAGACAAATCCATTAGGTTTAACTAAATCAACAGGGCCTTTGCAGGTCCCCAGCGCAGGTCATACTTGGATTTTTGAAGTCTGAGTGAGTAGGTTATCTTTTCCATTGTATGCAATTCCTTTACTTTTTGAACCCATAAGTCGTAAGAAGGCGGCTCCAATTGCATCCACCTAATTGTAATGCATTTCAGGGCTGCTGTAAAAAGAACATTTAACAAATACATTTTGGCCCGCCCTTGCAAACCATCAGGAATAATACCGAGTAAGGCAACAGTAACATCCCTTGGGATGACCCCAGAAAAGACACGGTTTATAGCTCTATACACCTCATCCCAAAAGTTTTTGAGTTTGGGGCAGGACCAAAAAACGTGTGTGTGGTTGGGGATCCTTGAACCACAATTTCTCCAACACAAGCTTGGGACCTTAGGATCCATTTTAGCAACTACATCAGGGGTCCTGAAATATCTGCTAATAATTTTCCATTTAAATTCCCTCCATGTATTTGAGTTAGTAACTCGGTGAGCCTCAGAGCAGATATCCTCCCATGTTTTGTCCGAAATTATTTTGGCCATCTCTGCCTCCCATCTTTGTTTTGTCCAGGAGGGTTTGTTAATGTTCATCGACAAAAATACCCTATATAATTTGGCTATCAATTTTTTGTCCTCTCCCCCTTTCTGGAAATGGACTATAAGATTTTCTATTGGTGTGGGATTTAGTACTCTTTCCCAGTCTTTGTGTGCAAACAAAAAAGAGCGCAACTGTAAATATCGAAATAAATCACTTTTCTGGAGAAGGAATTTCCTACTTAATTCTTCAAACGATAAGAGGTTGTTTCTGTCGATCAATTGATGAAGAAATGTGAGCCCCTTTTCAGTCCACTTAGCAAAATTTTTGTCCAAGGAATTAGGTGTAAAGGATTTAATATGACCTATGCTATTTATCATTTTTTTATATATAAAAATAAGTTTTGTACTTTCTACTTACTATCTAATTACGTATAAGTACTTTCTACATATACATTGCTTTGTGTTGATCTACCACATAATATCGCAGTAAAACTAATCAAGGTCTGTGGTTAAAATGTGATGGACTGTGAAGAAATATAAGAGGTATGAGTACTGGCCATTTCATATCGCTAAATGGCCAAATCAACTTTCTTGGGTCCTAAACTTAGCAATGTAACATTTTATTGATTTTAAGTCAAAATAAAAGAGTACATTTATTAACATATATCACATTTTCTCATACATTTTAAAAAGCCTAGCTACTTTAATCTTTCTATATATTCCGATAAGAAATACGCAGGTGTTGGTCAATGCAGTCTTTGGCTCTTCTCCACAACCTGACACAGCATAGTGCATAATGAAGGACATAGGTGTATTGGTAGGACACAAAATAATATCTAAGATTGCATGACGCTCTGTTTTTTGTTTGTTTTTTAATCCCTGCCCCTTTTAGGTGCTTTTGTCCTACGGTGTGACAAACTGCAACCTGCAAGGAGACCTTGATAACACCCCACTAATACTGGCCTGCTCTCTCAACAACTGTGAAGCTTTGAACATACTGGTATGTTCCGTTTTCCATTAACGACCAGTATAGTATGTCAACAGAACTGTGCCTTATTGGAACACCATGACAGATCTGTCTCCAACAAAACACGGTCTCTTTTTGTCCTTTTTAAAGCTAAAGTACGGGGCCATGCTCTGCACCCAGAACAAGCTAGGCCATTTTGCCATGCATGCAGCTGCCTTCGCGGGAGCGAAGAAAGCCATGGAAGTCATTCTGAAGGCTGGTACGAGAATTAAATAACACATGTCGACAAAATCCAGAAGTGCTGACAGTAACAAACGTTTCTTGCAAGGCCAAATGGCAAATTAGGTTGATAGATAGCAAGAGCTCACCTTGCCACGGGAGCCTCCAGAGACATTTTCAGGAAAAATGCTTCGTATATTCAGTCCCTCAGAGTGACTCAGTGCTTGCGGGAAGATTGTTTGCCAAATATGAGTTTATTGGACGAAGTTTACTTCCAGTACAAAATATTTATGAGATTTCTAGTAGTTTTTGTGTTAACAGTTTGGATTGTTTGGATTATACAAGACAATTCATTTGGATGAACAAAATTACCCATTACTTCCACCCTCAAAAGTACTAACATGAAAACAAAACGAAGTAAAAAAACAGACAAGCTGAATGGGAATTGCCAGTATGTTCGCAGTATACCCTCAACCCTCAGTACAAAGCAACTCTTGATTAAATTCATTGGCAGGAGAAGAGCACGGCCACAATGCAGTGTCCCACATCAACTACCTAGACAAGTCCAAGAGCAGCCCTCTCCATCTGGCTGTGCGTGGGGGGAATTTCGATACCATCCGTCTCTGCATCGCCAGTGGGGCCAAAATAGACCAGCAACAGGTCGGTGACCAACAGATAGTTTTGAAATGTCAAGAATGGTCTGCATAAAGTTACACTTTCCACAAAGCGTGTAAACCATCAATCAAAACGCAGATGTTCATTTGCTTGTCGCCACAGTTTTTCATATATACGAGGAAGACATTTTCATAAACGCATCACAAACAGTCCAATTCGTCTTCCATCTGTCAATTGCATGCTTTGTTAGATTTGCATTTGTTTTGCTTAGTTTTTTAATCTACAGACAATTTGCCTACACCTGTACATTATTTTACTGGCAATTACGCTAGGACAAGTCAGACTCATCCCTCTTATTCGGGAGTGCTTGTTATGTCTAGTTCAGGTTTAGTGCCCAGAGCCATGGCAGCGATAGAGGGCATAGTAATAGCTTCAGTTGGCTAAATTGATACAAATTACCTCCACTTACACTATGGAGCTGAGTTGGGCAATCAGCACCCCCTTTTCTGTCAGTCCTAGTTATCTCATGAAAGGCTTGCACTAAAGTCAGCCAGTACATACAGGACATGCATTAGGGAGCCATAAAGTATGCGCAAGAAATGTTTGTTTGACTTCTTATTCCTGCAGATTCATGTTACATTAATGCATTGTTCATTCCTAATTCTGCGTGCGGTAACGCGGTGATATTTTGTGGTTTAGAATGATCGCTGCACGCCTCTTCATTTGGCCTGCACTCAGGGTGCTATAGAGGTAGTGAAGCTGATGCTGTCCACTGTGGACCAAGTGGAAGATGTTATCAACCTGACTGATGGGGCTTGCCAGACCCCTCTGCACAGGTGGGTGTTGTCCTGTCATCCCAGCCAGAATTAATGTCAACAGTTCGCCTTCGCTGTGCTCTCCTCAGATGCTTGATCTATTTCACTGGAGTGTTTATTGTTAATTAGATTTGAGGAAAACGTTATTGATATTGAACACATGGGCTGCTATAATCTATCTATCTATCTATCTATCTATCTATCTATCTATCTATCTATCTATCTATCTATCTATCTATCTATCTATCTATCTATCTATCTATCTATCTATCTATCTATCTATCTATCTATCTATCTATCTACAGTATGTATGTCAAAGGTCTTCATTGTAGGTTTGGTGTCTAATTTGTGACCCTACTTCAGCATCTATGTTCCCTGCTGTCCTCAGATTCAGAGTTTATAGAAATGGGGATTAACAAGTATTTTTCCATCAGTCACACAGTTGTAAAAAAATAAAAATAAAAAATCATCTACTTTAGCCGCTGCACATGCAGAATCCAACTAAACTGCAAGGCAGTTGTGCGTCATCTGAGGGCACAACTGCGTTCCAGGAGATAAAAGGCGAGATGACAAAGGGAAATCTAGTTATGTCACAATCTGAGTTAGAGCACTCTTATTCAACACTGGCCACCATGACTAAGGTTGCCAGCTCTTGCAGCTGTGTTTGTTGGTTTACAGCAACTGCGTTTGCTTTTCCAGGGCTACAATATTTGACCACGCGGAGCTGGCGGAGCACCTGATTTCTTTGGTAAATAAAGCACCACACAACAGCTATGGACACATTCTGAACTCAGATGAGGAATCATGTGATTAACCTCTCTTCTCTTTATAAGCTGTTGCTGCACTTTGACTTTTAATTTGGTGTCACTGCTGAGAACAGTCGAGCCAAATTACAAGTTAATTATTTCATCAATTTAATCACTTACATTGTGTGCTTCCTCATGTTTGTTATTGAGCAATTATGTTCACTCTAAAGTCACTACAGGGCTGAGTTCAAGGTGCTGCTGAGCAACACTTGTCCACCATCTGTTGCACATGTACACTCTTTTATTAGAAGTTAATTGCTAGGAGAGTGAAAACACCCGAGTTTATTAACGTAAGCTCATTTTGTCGTAAAACACATGGACAGGAAATCAACCTGAGCCCATTTAGCTCTAAAAATATACATTTTATTTGACCTCGTCTGACCAATATGAGACGAGGTCAGTCTCTGCTTGGTAGCTCAGATATTAAAGTGCAAAATCATTGGATAAAATTGACACTCACAATAGCGAAGTGACTGTTTGCCATATTTTAAAACTAACGTCACACTGAATACACCATTTCCACTATGAAACACAACGGCGGCAGCGACATCCAAGGTGCACTGCCTCCTGGTGTGTGTGTGTAGGTGTGTGTGCGTTTGTATGTAATACCTTGTGGGGACGATTTTCCTGACACATACTATGTTGTGGGGACCAATTGCTCCTTGTGGGGACCGAAGCCTGGTCAACACAAGGGGAAACCCTGTTTTTGGGTCAGGGGTCAGAGTTAGGACTAAGATGTGAATTGAGTTTTGGTTAGGGTTAGGTATGTGATGGTTAGGGTTAGGAAAAGGGTAAAGGTAGGGTTTAGGCTGTAGAAATGAATGGAAGTCAATGGAAAGTTCACACAAATATAGCCACACAAACATGTGTGTGTGTGTCTGTGTGTGTGACTTGAAATACTTTATTCTCTTCCAAATGTTTATGATTTATTCTTGTTTGTGCAATATCAGCTTTTCTGTTCTATTTTTTTCTTTGAACAATATGTTTAGTGTAGTCTGGAAGCAAGGGTAATCCAGCGATTTTTGAACTACAACTCGATTTATATCTTTAAGACAAAGCCCTTTCGTGTGACCAGCTGACCTCTCCACACTGTATCGAAATGTGCTGCTAATGTCCCTTCACACCACAGCAATGGGAAGGATTCCATCAAATAAAGCTGCATGTTTTAGGAAAAATGCAAGCCTGCCTCGAGATAAACATTGCACTGTACGAGTTGATTTGCTTGTAATCTAATCCTTCCCCTTGTGTTACTATGAAACAAAAGATTTTTGGAAAGAGAGGGCCTGCTAAATGCAACTCTATCTACCCTCTATCTGCATCTGGGGCAGAGCAAACATATCTAGAACTGATTCAAAGTGAGCTCTAGGAATAGATACAGTTACAAATGATTAATCTTTGAAAGGCAGAAGAGTTATAACTGTAACGTTGTTTGATTATATTATATATTATATTTGACATATTCATTCGTATCCACGTTTCTATTGAAAGGTCTTCAGAAGTAATTGCCGTGAAAATGAGTCAGAAACCTTAATTCTTTTGTGTTCTCACTTCCCAGGGTTCTGACCTGAACAGCACCGACTGTAAAGGAAACACCCCTTTGTTGTTGGCAACCAGCTGTGGAGCATGGAAAACCGTAGCTCTGCTGCTGTCCAAAGGTAAAATAAAATGCTGCTCACATCTACAAGAAGCACTTAAGATTTCCGATAATGTTGACTTGGAATAGGTTGCAAGTATATGCTCATATCTTTTAAGGGGCCAATGTGAATATGAAAGACAAATGTGGCTGTAACTTTCTTCACCTGGCCATCCTGCAGCCTAAGGGTCTGAAAAACCTCCCAGAAGAAGTGCTACAGGTACCCAAAAATGGTTGCTCCAAAAAAAACAAAAAAACAATCACAGCGTAGGAAGACATCAACATATTGGAATCTAATTAAGGCACTGTCTGTAATCAATGTGTATTGAGCCCTAAAGCAAAACATTATTTCTAATGTTGTAAATTTTATTGAATGAGCAGTATTTTTTCACTGATTTCACAATGAACGTTTATTACAATATGAAACAGGAATTTAAAATAATATGAGAAGTTTGATGCATCTGATCTCAAACAAATTGACTCACAAATGATAATATGTCTCAGCCTTCCTTGAAAAGCTTGCTCTGATAACAAGGGAATTTCAAGAAAGGACGGATGGATGTTTATTGTGTTTACCTTTTAGAATTTCAGTAAGTATTGTGGCAGAATTTGTAAAAAAAATAAAAAATAAAAAAAAATTCCCCAAATAACTGAAAAGCAGAAAATTCTAATTCAGTATAGTCTGAAATGCTGCAGCCAATTTCAGCACAACCTTTGTTTTAAAGCACTTTCATTTCCATTGCCAACATACTTTTTGAATAGGACTTGAGCGTTAATAGTCCAACATGTCTATGATGTCTCCGACTTTAGCATAACAGCGTGAAAGCTTTGCTGAACTGCGAAGATAACGAGGGCTGCACGCCACTGCACTACGCCTGCAGACTGGGTATCCATGACTCAGTGAAGAACATGCTGGGCCTCTCAGGGCAAGTTGGCCTTGCATGCAAGTCCAAAGACAAGAAGTCTGCTCTTCACTTTGCTGCACAGTAAGAAAAACACAGACTTAACTGGAGTTTGATTCAAAAGTCGGTTAGTTTCTTTTCTTTAAATGTATCCTGTTGCCTTGAGTTTCTACAGAAGCCGATAGTGGCTCAGACCTTTACAATTGTGAATCGAGTCCATTATGAAAGTGATTGTGTTATTGAAGATCCATTCAACTATGACTTTAAGTGATAAAACAGAGATTTCTACTAGGTCTCTACAATTTAACAAAAGCTAGACAGGTAATAAATTCATGTTTCAACTCAACTAAAAATGTCACCAGATCTTTTAATCCAGTGAGTTATTTTGTTTTTTTAAATCATAACCTTTTTGCAAAGATTAATTGCAGCAACACACAATGATTCTTCACAAACCTGAAGGTGCTGTCACAAGAACAGAATTCAATTACCTAGAAATGAGAATAAATGCAATAAATGTTGTGAAAGAATGAACATGAGGCATTTATTCGCATTGATTTTTCAATCACTCACACCTGCTTAATTAGAACTCGAGGGGGCAAAAGAAAACCACGTTATGATGTCATCCTATAAATCTTTGTGAAATCCCATTTTTAAACGCTGCTCAATTTATTGTGCTGATGCAAAGTCCTGCTGACCTTCTTACAAATTTCAGAAGCACAGAAGAATATTTATTAACAACACAGAAGAGCAATTTTCAGAGCTTTAAGGATGGCTGGCTCCGACTTTCACTGTAGTATTTTGACTACTGGTTGAAGTCTTGTTTGAAGAATGCCGGGGTGCTTTGGGGGATAATTAAAATCATATCCATATGATCGTCTCACTTTTTCACATAAACATGTTAGGTACACCTAGGCCTGTCACGATAACACATTTTGCTGGACGATTAATTGTCTAAAAAATTATTGCGATAAACGATAATATTGTTTCAAGACCTTTTGACACTGATTTAATAGAGATGATTAATAATACATGCGATTTCCTGATAGATGCACTTTATTTTCAAAAGAACACGTAACACTGGAACTGATAAACTAAATAAACAAAACAACCAAAAACAAACAAAATGGATTCTCAGTCTCCATTAACAAAAAACGTGCTTGAATAAAAGCTAAACAACATAAAGCCAGAGTGGAAATAAATACTGCATTCAACCAAAAGAGTGCAGATTATGAAGTCTGTATACTATATTGCCCTTCAGTAATCACTGGATTTAAATAGAGAAAACGGGCACATCCGACTACCTAATGCAGTAGTTCACACTGCACCATTTTTTGCCCCTATTTTCCCCTTATGACAATCTTAGATCGTTGACCATCTAACCGATCATCCTGCAGTGTGGTGCGTTACGGTAGATCGTCGTGGCCGCTCCGATCTAAATCAGGGGTTTTCCCCGTATGGGAGCTTATCGCTGCTCGTTGAATGTGACAGGTAGCCAATCAGAAAGCGCGGATTCTCCTCCGTGCTTTCTGAGGGGAAATTAGGAGGGGAATCCCAAACAGCTGAAACGGCGCAACCTGAAGTCCAGCGGACATGGAAGATGATTTGTGGTATCATTAATGTTTATTCAACATTTTATGCAAAGAATATAGAAATGACAAGGGGAGGAGTTTGAGCCAAATTGCTACCCCAGTTGATAAACCCGTTAAGTTTTCAGCTGTTCTTCGTTAACGTGACATAAATAGGTTATAATGATTTTCATTCAGCCAGGACTTTACGCTGACTCTAGCCACATGCATTACAGGTAGATTCTAGTAAAACATTGATTAATGCCTAATTTTAAAATTAGTTAACTGGACTTGCAGCCATTATTTTGTGCCCATGTGGCTGGACACCACACGGCACGACGAACCCGATCGAACCCTTATACCTAGGATTTCTGTCGGCTAAGGTGTGGTCTGTCAGGGTTTGAAAATGGGTCGACAGTCGGCCAACAACTCTTGTAATGTGCGCTGGACATTAGACTAAGGAAATGAGGAAGGGAGGGTCAGTAGAGAGCACCGGAGCTGAGCCTTTTTTCATTCAGTGTCAAGAGGTTGAAAAAAGGCCGGAAGAGACGATAAAGACGATAATTAAAATGAGGTCGATAGGTTTATCGTCCGATTAATTGATTTATCATTTATCGCGACAAGCCTAGGTACACCATGTTTAAACTTGATTTTTTTTTTTTACTTGACACCAAAGCTACGCCAATGGGTAGCTTTTTATTGAGGGCGTGTGGCACTTTGAATAGGCACCTTCTGTCTAAGATGTAAAACAATAGATGGGATAATCAGTTAGGGCTATTTTGGTGCATGTACTCAACTGTGAATGTAGTTACATAGTAAAGTTTGAAATAAAAATGTTGATTTTGGAACACATTCCTTAAGAAAATAATTCTTTGTGAATTTTAATCCAAGTTAAAATATTTTGATGGTGCTCCTAATTTAGCATAAGCTTTGTTTAAAATTAGATGTTTTACTCTTCATTGTGCTTTACATCAGTGTTTTTCAACCACTGTTCCGCGGCACACTAGTGTGCCGTGAGTGATCGTCAGGTGTGCCGTGGAAATTATTCAATTTCACTACGGTACCGTATTTTCCGGACTATAAGCTGCTACTTTTTTCCTAAACTTTGAACCATGCGGATTGTATCCCGCTGTGGCTTTTCTGTGTATTTTTCTTCAACCACCAGGGGGCTCTCTAGCAGGAAGTGAATCATTAGAAGTCAAAATTGTAAATCAAAGAAGAACGGCTAATTTTCATTTACAATAAGCACATGCTAGCAGCAGGCACGACGGAGAAATGTTTTCAAACTCATATCATGCAGCTTTTAAGTTGAGGGTTGTCGATCTGGCACTACAGGAGGGAAATAGAGCCGCTGCACTTAAGCTCGATGTGAACGAAACCATGGTTCGGCTTTGGAGACGGAGTGCTGCGTCCTCGTCCTTAATATATGCAGCAGATTTATTAGGACGCCGCCCTCTGCTGGGTCCTGATGGAAAACCGAGAGCAGCTTCCAGTTTTTATTTTAATTTTTTTAATTGAGGGTGCTAGTATGGTGCGCTATATAGTCCAAAAAATACGGTAATTGGTTTTAAAATATTTTTTGAAAATGAATTGTCTGCAAATAATGTCATCTTCGAGTGTCTGCTGTAGCAGTGACTAGCGGCGTAATCATGTAATTTTCTTACCACTAGATGGCAGTAGGTACAGAGCATTTTACATTAAAACGAGAATTAGTAATGCATGAATGTTACAGGTAGCGGTGAGAGCATTGAATCTAGCAAGACTGTGACGACAGTGATGGAAAAGACAGTGAAGCTCAGCAGTAGTTGGAAAGAACATGGGTCCATTTCCCACAACATATCTGTGTGAAGTGAGCTTCTGAAGCCTGGTTACTATAAAAACTAAAAACAGAGAGAGACAGAAATCTTCAATTTCTGCCACGAATTCAACTGTTTTCATCCAAACATGCACAGGTTTCACACCAGGTGGGTAAAATATACAGATATTGACATTTTGTACATGCAACTCTTCATATTGTAACAGTGAATATGAAGTGAAATGTTTCCCAAATATTATTGCTTCTTTCAGAATAAGAATTATTTTCTGTATTATGGCTATAAGATGCTTGTGGATTAGTTTGTAAAACACTTTGACGTTTTCTACAACTTCTTTAAATTTCACACCAGTGTTGTGGCTGTTCAGGTGTATTTTTGAAGTGGACATGTTAAGTGCAATTTGAAATAAGAAATGTAAAATGTGATAATACATTTTTGTGTTTATTTGATTCCTATTCGAGAGACTGATAAGAATGACTATATATAGGCGGCTACAGAATATCTTTGTTTCCATTTTTGGTTGGTGGTGTGCCTCGGGATTTTTTAAATTAAAACAGTGTACCTTGACTCAAAAATGGTTGAAAAACACTGCTTTACATCATAATGTCAGACAGTCACCATACGTGTTACGGCATATTAGTGTTTCCGCAGCGCAATGCCTCTGATTCTCCTACTTATTTCTTTAAGATTCGGGCGCATCAACACCTGCCACAGGTTGCTGGAGTCCATCACAGACTCTCGTCTGCTAAACGAAGGTGATGAGCGAGGCCTGACGCCGCTCCACTTGGCTTCGAAGGGTGGGCACGCCAAGGTGGTTCAGCTGTTGCTGCGCAAAGGAGCTCTCTTTCACAGGTTCGACCCAAATGCTGGATTGTTGCGTTTACAGACAGCATGCATAGCTTTTGTAAAAACTAAAAACACGCGATCGTGTCGATACTGATATTTTAAGCCAAGACGATACATTAAGCAAGTAATGTATGGCATACAAACCCGTGAACATTTGTTTTTCAGTGATTACAAAGGCTGGAGTTGTCTACACCATGCCGCCTCTGAAGGATACACACAAACTATGGATATACTGCTCTCTGCGAATCCCAAGTTGTTGGATAAAACCGATGAGGATGGGGTATAAACATGTGTTTTTTAACATTTTTTTTAGAAAGAAATCTGCCTTTTCTTTGACAACAGTTTTACCAGGCTGTACAGTTAGCTCTGTTATCAAGCATGTAATCATTTTGTTGTCACACTGACATGCCAGAACACTGCACTCCATATCGCTGCGAGATCTGGACATGTGGCTGCAGTCAGAATGATGCTGGTTAGAGGGGCTGAGATTGTGTTGAACAAGAATGACACTTCCTTTCTTCACGAAGCGCTGCAGAACGGGAAAAAAGAAGTGGTCAACGCTGTGATTGACAGCGAAAGGCAAGTCATCAAAAATAAATAAATAAAAAGGCTTGATCTTAAAGAAATAGGTAGTCTTGTTCAAATTCGTGATCTTATGTTCTAAATATAGAAACATTAAGACTCAACTAAGCTTTAACTCTTGCAGGATTGAGGAGGCTTTGCAACTGTTTGTTCCCGGTTCCACCCAACGATGCCCCATTCTTGACATGATTGAATTTCTGCCTGAGAGCTGCAAGGTTTTACAAAAAAAAAAAAAAAAACTTTCATCATGAATCATAAATAATTTCTTTATGCCACTTTCTGCTACGTGACTTGTTGTGACTAAGATTGGAGATCAAATTTAAAGTTCTGTCACTGTGACTCGTTCCTACAGCATCTGCTTGACCGCTGCGTGAGGGAGTCTGATGACGATCACAACAGCCCTGAGTACCATGTAATTTATCTGCAACATGCACTATGAACACATCAGCCCGAACATCATTATTGAAAAAGTAAAAGAACAAACAAAAAAAACAAGTTTTCTGTATGTGGTGTAGATTGAATATGATTTCAGATGGCTGCAGACTCCCATTTCGCAGAAGCTGATTGAGCAGGGCTACGCTCCTAAGCCACTAGCCGCAGTCAATGTAAGTTTCTTCAATCACTACTACGTGAGTGATCATGATTGAAGTCATGTGTCAAGTTGTCATCAAGAAACGTTAGAACCCATAACCCATACGTCATAAGAAATTTGGCTAAATACGTGTCGACTGGTAAAAATGTAGAAACTTCTGCACCTGGTTCTTGGTCTTAAAAATCTCTTAAGTCGCATGTTGTATCATCATTTTGCTGCTGAGGAAGAATGGTTAAATAAATGTAACCTGACCACAGCCGTACTTACTGAGAACAGCAATTTAAATCTTTTCTATGTTATTAAAAAAAACTTCTATTCACAATTTCTGCAGGCGATGGTGCAATATAACCGCATCGAGCTCCTCAACCACCCAGTCTGCAAAAAGTATCTGGGAATGAAGTGGTGTGTATCAAACAGTTTAGGGACTGAACTTTATTTCACTTCTCAAAATGTAAGTAGTGCTTTTGTCATATTTAATTTCAAAATGTTTTTGTTTTTTTTCATTCTCCACAGGGTTGCCTACGGGAGCAAGGCTCATGTGCTCAACATGTTTCTGTACCTGTTAGGGCTGCTGCCCTTAACAAACCTGATAGTGACCCTTCGACCCTCTGTAAACACTACCGAGACAGGTGAACTCGACATCGTCATGGTTCCCACTTCATTCACAGAGGTAAGCTATTTAAATAATAAATGTGTAATGATCTAACTCCACTTGTTTCAATCTTCTTTTTTTTTCCTAGCAAAGTATGTTTTTGTCCTTCTGCATGGTGATGGTCTTGATCACTAACGTCTATTCTATTGGAAAAGAAGTGGTCCAGATATCACAGCAGGTTGGAGTTACACTGTTACTCATATATCATTAAACTATTAAAGAAAATGATTCTATAAACATATTTCTCTACTAACCCTAGCAGCAGTTTTGATAGATGAATGTGAACTAAAACAGTAAATATCACCTTTACTGTTTGCTTTGCATGTTTCTAACACACACACACACACACAAAACATCTTTATTCACCATAATCCATCGCTACCCCAAAGCGCTGGAGTTACTTCAGGGACGGGTCAAACCAGATCGACTGGATGTCGGCTATCAGCTCTCTTTTGTTCGTCGTTCCCCTCATGGTCAACGCGGAAGGTTCTTGGCACTGGCAAGCAGGCGCAGTGGCCATTTTGAACTCCTGGATTGGGTTTCTGCTTTATCTCCAGAGGCACGTTGACTCCGACTGTAGCACTGAGTGTATTTTACCATCACGCCTTTCTAGTGTTGTTGAAGTTGGACAATTTTCCCGTGCTTTAGGTTTGAGGGTGTTGGCATTTATGTCGTGATGTTTGGGGAGATCATGAGGACGTTGCTCCGTATCGTGATGCTGTTTGTGTATCTGATGCTGGCGTTCAGCTTGGCGTTCCATGCTCTGATGCTCAACCAGGTAAGTGAGAACACAAACACAAATAAACCTTAGCAAGTGCATACATGTATATATATATTTATATATATATAGTACATATTCTGTGTGTGTTATGACATAATTTTGTGGTTTATGTGTTACGATCTACATATACACATTGTCACTTTGCTCTGTCAACAGAAAGAGTTTAACAGTGTGCCGCTCTCTGTGATTCAAACCTTTGTGATGATGGTCGGAGAGTTGAACTACCAGAACAACTTCCTGGATGCTTACTTGAACAACGAGCTTCCATTTGGTTTCTTGACGTATGCCATTTTCGTAAACTTTGTTCTGCTCATGCCAATCCTCTTGGTGAACCTAATGGTAAGCATACTAGCTTTATTTAGTTTTTTATTGCACCTGGGAAATGTTGGTTATTTCATATGCCCAAAATGTGCTTCAAAACATAAGTTATCAAACGGTTTTAAGATATAAAATTAGTCCAATAATTTGAATACATTCTTTACGATGTGCATTTTATTCTACATTTTCTAGGGGACATTTTATAGGTTTAAGAGCTTTGAGACAACTGAATACATTTATTAAATTGCAAACAGTTTTTAATATGTGCATACTTAACTAAACTAACTGGATCCTAACTTGTTATTACTATTTATCCTAAGTAATATAAAAAATTACTGAAGTAGCAATAATTTGTTTAAATTTAAGTAGAATGGATATACATTTTTTTTTAGAAGTGTAGCCTGGTAGAAAGTTTTACTTGTAGTGCTTCTGAAACTGGTTAAGGAATTGTAGAAAGCTTATAAAATACATTTTAACAAGGAGCATGGTGACTAAAACTTTCCTGATAATCATAGCTGAGGCATTTGCACTTGTTCATCCCACAGATAATACTGCCCTGGGCAGTGAGCCATAACAGCCTCATCAAAAGCCTCCTTGCAAGAAGTAAATCTTTCTTACTGATGCATATAAAATTGCTTACAAGCTAACTATTTAACAGTGAAGGACAGATGCAACCCCAGCTATGACATAAATACAGTATTTATATAATAGATGGGGTTTTATTACGTAAATAAAGCATTCGTGATCACTGTTTTGTTTTTTTGTGGCAGTTATGGCCAAAATGTTTTTGACAATGACTTCTGTCTTTCATGTAATGTCTGTAGATTTCCCACTGTTTGTGACCCACAACTCCGTGCTTACTTTAACTTTAACAAACCTTTCCTCTTTTTCAGAATATGTCCCATTTATATGCGTTGTATTGTCTTTTTTGGAATATGCATCTTGTAAATCTTTTTCACCAATTTGACAAAACGTACAGTACGTTATACATTTACACACCGTTTGACGATCCGTTGATGGCTCTGCCTTGCAGATTGGTTTAGCAGTTGGAGACATCGCTGAAGTTCAAAGAAACGCTTCCCTGAAACGAATAGCGATGCAGGTAAGTTTGGAGATGGACCCTCCTGACTGTGTTTTATGTGTTGCAGCTTTTACAACTTACTCTGGTTTTGGACTGTCATGACTGTGCATTAAAGCCACCAGGATTGTAAATCAAGTGCACAGTTGATGTAGCAACTTATTGTTGTTGAGGCCTTTTTTTTTAATAAGTTTGGTATCAAGTCCAAGTAATAAGCGGGAGATGATGAATTGTATGCTATCAACGCAAACTACGAAGTAAACGATTAATATCCTGCTCTGCCATGCCCAAAACAAACTCGGCAATGAGGCAGTGCTATAAAACAATCAGTATGGCAGATGTATCTCAGAATGATTAACTGCGTTTGTTTAGTTTTCTAATGTGGAGTTTATGTTTCCCCTCTGATCTAAGATTGATCTCCACACATCCCTCGAAGACAAGCTCCCTTACTGGTTTATGAAGCGAGTGGACAAACCCTCAGTCACCATCTACCCCAATCGCAAGTGCTCCAAGGTGTGTGCCGTGCCTACGTTTGTAATAAAACCAAGTCAGTTTCCCCTTTTATGAATATTCACTCTTTCTCACAGCACTTCCTAAAACTAATGATCTCTGGTGTGGACGAAAGAAGCGAAGTCTGGACTCGTCTGCAGTCCAAATCGCAGAGCTGCACGTTGGTGGAGAATGAGCTCAAAAAGCAGAAGGCCAGGTGAGACACCTACAAGTAGCTGATCACGAGTAATTCATTTCTTTAATTGCCTAAAAGCTTAAAAGCATGGATTACCTCGACTTGGGGATGTCAAAGGAAGTTTGAAATAATCATCATAAATACAGGACACAGTAATCTATTGCAAAATATAGTATAGTGCTGAAAGGTGGTAATGCTATAAGGCAAAACACACTTAATTTTGTTACGTCTGAGCGTCCCCTAGTGGTGAATAATTGTAGTATCTAATGTAAAAAGATACACTCAGTGCCTTGTGAACGTATTTATAGGTTTTCCCCTTTTTCCCCTAATCTTTATTGTATTTTCATGGTATTTTTTTTTTTTTAACAAAATCCCTAAGTAATGCATAGTTTTGGAGTTCAGGGAAAAATATGTCCGTGTTTTATTCTTTTATTCTGAAATGTATCGCATGCATGCCTGGTAATTCTTTATACATCCTCCTTTTGCCACACCCGCAAGTCTTTAGTTATATCAAACGTTGCACTACTCACTGCTGAAATTTTGCCACATTCTTAATCTTATTCTCAAAATGCCTCAATCTCAGTCAGATCGGACGGAGACATACATTTTTTAAAGCCTTGCCACACAGATCCCCACCCGGACAGTTGTTGCCATCGACAGTTTTCCGTTTTCATTTGCTTTGTCGTTTTTGGCAGGATGAAGGAAATGTCAGGCATGTTGGAGAAGCAGCACTGCCTCCTCAAGCTCATCATCCAGAAGATGGAAATCTCCTCTGAGGCCGAGGAGTCCGACGGTCCCGTGGCAGTCAAAGGCAGCATGTGGCCCAGCTTGGGTCATGGCAAAGCAAGGGGCCGCAGCACATCACGCTGGGTGCCGCTGATTAAGGCCATCGAGGCCAACCGCAAATAGGAGAGACCTACACAGCATGAACTTTTCTGATTTGCACAGTGAATTTCCACTAATACATAGGTGTAGTTGACATTTTAACATGTAAAACGATGTGTGTGACTGTAATTGCTCATATCAAGATCAAGTCCTCAATTGCAATATTTGCTTTCTGAAAGACGGAAGGAAGGAAGGAAATATTGGATAAGTCAGGATGGAAATGAATGTAGTCCTGTGTTGTTTACTGTTGCTGTCTCTATGTAATGCTTTAATGCAGTGGTTCCCAAATCCGGTTCTCAAGTATCCCTGTCATGCATGATTTAGATGTTTCTCTGTTCCAGCACACCTGATTCAAATGACCGCACAACCTCTTTTCTGCCACTAATTGTTGCATTAGTCTGTTAAATCAGCCACTGATTTAAGTCAGGTGTTCGGAAGTAAGAATACACCTGAAATGTGCAAGGCAGGTATGACTTGAGGGGCAGGTTTGGAAACCACTGCTCTATATGCCTCACCTACTCGCACAAAATATATTTCTTAATTTCTCTCACTACTCCCAAATAAAGCATAACATTACCCAGCATAACACGGCTGCAAATAATTCTAAACGTTTTCATCTAGCACGTACGATACTGCATAAACAGTGTGAGGAATGAATACATCAGACATCTGACTTTTGCTTTTTTCGCCTTGAGTCCAGTGCTGCAAACTGCTTTGGTGAAGATCATGGGAACCACGAGACGCAAACAGAGTTCAGGCACTGACATCATGAGCCTGCACCTGTCCCTCTGCTTCTCGCAGCGGACCTCTGGTGAAGGTCAAGCCCCCGTCAAAGTCTCTGCTGATGGAAAAATACCTACTCCGCATTTAGGTCCACTTTAAAGTGTTATTTATTACCACTGGCCTTGAATTTAATTATCCCCAGGGCAAGTAGAGCAACCATAAAGCCATCAATTACATCAAAGTTTGGGGCAATATTTTTTCTGTTTTACTCTAGGAAGTATATGCATAGAATGACCAATGAGCACAGTGTTTTATCTCCACCTGTTCTCCCTCTGACACTGAATGAAGCACCAGGATGAATAATGTCATATGTCATACAGCTGATGCCTTTTTTGTGTCCGTCACAAAAAAAAAAAAAGATGACGGCTCACCAGATGATCGGTAAATCCGACAGCAGAATCCCTTAGCTTGCACCTTCATAGGTGTCAGTCAGGCCGCTGCCTCGCTGACGGATGAAGTGATAGAGGATGCGGTTGGCAGACTGCCCGAAACTCTCGCTATGATTCCGGCATAACTCAATATCTCAACGTCATGACTCACCCAAGGATATGCTAAGAGCAGGAATCCCTGCAAGGTCCGATCGATCGCTGGTCTTTTGGAAAGCTGCATGGAAAAGCAAAGGTGCAAGGAATGAGTCCCTGCTTCAGGGAACATCGTTAGACTTGGAAAAGAAGGAAGACCGAGTCACAAAACTGTCGCTTACTTTTAAAATGACTGACATGCTTCATAAGATTAAGCATTTAAGCTGATGGAAAAACTTCAGTCAGCTCTGTCAGGTTGACTGGAGAGTGCCTGTAAATGTTACTTTTTCAAAGTTTTGAATTTTGCCACCGATTCATTTGACATCAATACGGTTCAATGGAAATCGTTCCATCGCAGCTCCGCCGTGATCAAAGTCAGTAATGCAGTGGAAGGGGAATCTTTGTCCTACAGTGTCAAGTTTTTTGGAACCTCTAAAAGTTTCCCTTGCTGTCTTTCTCTCTACTTAACTCCATCCATCTTCTCTTCACCTCTGCTCCTTTTGTCCTTGCTGAATAAAACACATACCCACAACACATTTCTGCATCTGTGTCACCCAACAATTTTCACTGTGGGAAGGTGGAGGGGGGATGTGTTCAAGATTATTTTGATTGTTTAGATTCCTGCCACACATAGGCATTACAGAGCAGCCCTGAAATACCAACCCGTCTAAGGGAGCACCTTCTTTTCTTGTAATCTGTACCAATTGCATCTGGCGTTTCACAGAACTGCCTTTTGACAAGTGATTTCTTCTTGCTACTTTTTAAGTATGATATAAATGGAGGTATTGTGACAAATATGAAGGCATGTTCCACAAAGCCAGACACCAACATATTAGTTGCACGTAGATCATTCTTGGCAAAATCTTTTTTCAAGTCTTTTTTTAGTTGACACAAAGCACATTTTGTTAAACATTCTAAAAAAAAAAAGGAGTAAAAACATTCAGTCTGTTCCACAAATCTGTCACCTTTTCCCGGTCAGTCAGTCGTTTCGGTAGCGAGTTTTTAACACTGCCTCTTCGCTTCACCAACAGGTGTTACTCCTTTTCTCTCCACACCAAATCTTTAAGCTGATTGTTACACGAGATCCTTTTGAGGACGCAAAACAAACACATAATCGTCGCACGTTAAGCGGTAAAAAAAAAAAAGAAACGCTGCTACATGTGAAAGAAGATGGGGCCTCTTTGCATCTGCCACACCCTTGTCATGCCAGCACTCCAGATGTCATGGGAACCTCTAGCAGCTGGGGCTGGTGCACAAGGGCTGCGTGTGAAAGGCCGCTCCATCTGCAGAAACCCAATCCCTCTGTGAAACCAGCAAAGGATTAGGTGCTTTTGATAAGCTCCCTAAGACATTTCTATTAAAGCACATCTGTAGGAGCAACAAACTGCAAGGACATTTACTATATGTGTGCAGCAGCCACATTTCTAGTGGGAAGGTTGCAACCTCCTGCACAATACACCGGGGATCCTGTGTTGCTTTGGTAACATCAATCCCCAGACAGTGACTAGGGATTACCCAAAAGCAGCCATTAATTCACAGTGCTTAACCAAATTATTCGGCTGGAGATGTGCAAGTCAACTGTTTAACAGATTCCACAAAGAGACAGAGTTGCAATCTCACTGGGGTCATGGACGTTTGGAGAAAAGGGGAGGAGAAATGCAAAGAGGCCAAGCGCACGACACTTAAATTTGAGGGGTCCACATTCAGTTTTTGAAATGTAACTCATTACTTTGTAAGTCCATTGAATGCTGGCCTTCTGGGCCCCTGCAGCTACATCGTAACCACATGGATTTTTAAACTGATAAGGATCCAATCAGACTTTTTTTTTTTTTCATCTTTAACAAAAAGAAACTCTGCTGCACTTTTAAAAAGCCATGTCAACAAGCTCGAATCTAAGTGATCCTGAGGATGACGAGATATTCCACAGAAGTGTCTCTGCAAGCATGAGGAAAATCACCCGCCTCAGTACCAGGCGGTATTTGGACAAAGATCTGGAAGGCGAGGGTGTGGAGAGGAGGATCCAGCAGGACCACAGCAGGCTCTCCAAGGCACACCAGAAGGAGTCGAGGCAGTCTCAGAGGAACGCCGCCAACGCTCGGGAGAGGGCGAGGATGAGAGTGCTGAGCAAAGCTTTCTCCAGACTGAAAACGAGCCTGCCCTGGGTTCCCGCAGACACCAAATTGTCAAAACTGGACACGCTGCGTCTCGCGTCCAGCTACATCTGTCATCTCAGACAGATCCTGCAGGAGGACCGGCTGGAGGACAGCTTTGCACATCCAGTCAGTCTGGTACGAAACGTCTCCAACGGCCGTGCTTGGTAAAAAAAGATACTTTAATGGGAAATAAAGCTCCATTTATTAAATAAGCATGACCACATCTGTCTCATGTTGAGCCTTAAAAGTTTTCTTGATAATTTTTTGAGACTAATTAGTATCTAATTTCTTCTGTTATTGTTCTGTGTGAATTTTTCCAGACGTGGCCCTTCATGTCGACAGGAAGATCAGAGGAGGACATCTCATCCGCTGTAAGACTTTGTGGCGCTACAGCGTAGTCCGTCTCTTCTCACCTCAAAAAGCATCTCCAGAACTGACTCTGAGATTTGCTTTCATGTCCACCTGTCTGCATATTATGGTTTTGTAGTTAAACAACTCTATGAACTGTAATGTTTTACTGTGTACATGTGTTTAGGCCTGCTTCGTTTATTAGCCTTTAGGTGTTTTTGAATTGTTTTTGAATTTGATTTATTTTTTTGTGATGATATTGATCGCTGATTGCTGAATCAGAGTATCATTAAATAGCATGGGTTTGATTCAACATCAGTAAACAAACAGGTTTAGGGTAAATACACAAAGCTTATGTAGTGCTATTCAAATCTTATTGACATCTTATAACATTTTAGCAATAACTTATGGTACACAATTTGTCCTATTTTCACAAATACATTAAAATCCAAGCCTATTTTGTTACTGTGGATTTACATTGGTGTAATAATAAATAGAGAGAAAAAAAAGCACTGTTGGATTTTATTATTTCTTTATTTGCTTCATAAGAGACAGATTTTGTGTTTTAAGTGCTAAGGCATTTTTATTTCAGTTGTTAATTATCAGCCGATTGTGCAAATTGTTAAACCTCTCAGCCTCCACTAACATAGTGCAACACAGCAGCCGGTTCTGAAAGTGTTTGGTTTGAATCATTTCCTTTATTATGACGTGTTTCTGCTTCACATCATAAGTCACTGAAAATCCCTTCTGAGAATTGCATTTCAAAAAGTGCAATTTTTTTAAATTGCATTTCCCGAGAAATTCACGTATCCCCGAGACGATGATACGTGAAAGGTAAAACTTGCTACATTTACCTCGTTGTGTGCGCGAGGTGAAGGAGCGTAAGGCGCGCTGAAGTATAAGCGAAAACATCATCGCCGCCCCCTCCAGACGGGGTTTTGACGCCCCCTCTGGTGCAGCACCCCTATGCGTTGCATGCGCTGCATACCCACTTTTTGCGCCACTGTGTCTTTACATAAAGAGTTGTATTTATAGTCACCTGCAGTATTTCCAGTCACCCCAGTTTAACTTTCTCAAATGCAAGGGAAGTGTAACCTTCTTTCAGCCAGCTCGTCTGCAGTGCAAAGCAACATTTAAGGACGGCTCAGCTCAGCGCTCCACTGCCCAATGCTTCAAACAGCTGAGAGAAAACTCTTTCTCACCTGATTGGTGACTGTGTTCATAGATGTCCACTGTGGGACTTTGTGCTGGTGCTCTGAAGGACTGACGATTTGTCCATCAGAGTTTACAGCCATCGCCTGTAAACTGCGTGGTTACAAACTGATGGATTGGTATCATACACTGATCTCCTGCTGCTATTCTTTTGGTCCTGTATCCTAAACTTTTCATTGTTTTGTTTTTCTGTCTGTTTTAGCCTTTTTAGAGCTGAAAAGATGTCTGCACCTGTCCCAAGGCAATTCCTTAAAGACTTAGAAACAATTCTGATCCCCAGGCTCAGCAACGACTTTGTTGGGATTGTTTTTGGAAAAAGGTTCATCTGTGTGTAGAAATACTTTCAGCTGTTTTTACTAACCTGTTTTCTTTGGCATATTTGTGTACTTCTTTTTTTTTTTTTTTGCAGATGTAGTTCATTCATGAAAATTATAAACATTTTAAAAAATCTGTTGAAGACTATGAATGAATCTTTAATTCATAGACTTCAGCGGTAAATGACAATAAACACAGAAGAAGCCTACGATAAAATGAGAAGGACAAATGTGTCTGCCACTTCTGATGTTCTTAATATTCCGTGATACGTCATATCAGGTGCAAACATTCTTTTATATGTCACGTAACTTCTAGAAAATGTGTGACTGCTCATTAAATATCAGGAAATGCATCTTTAGCCATCTTGAGGAGCACATGCGGTGTTTTCTCTCTTGTTTGTTTTCAAAATCTGTCTGAACCTCACATCTGCCGTCAGGGGTCTTGAGAACTTGGGACCATGTCTGTAAGATTGTAGACTTTCAAAATTCAGTCAAAACAAAGTTAAAGGATAAAAACATCCTGTAGGTTTGAGTTGGAAATTCAGGAAGAAGAGTGAAGGTCAGCGGCAGAGCATCGTGTTCAGTCAGCCAAACGTGCAATTCCCAAATGTGCAAGCTTGCACTCAACAGCCTCCACTCTTAGTAGACAGAATGGATAATAGTGATCTCTTGATGCTGCAGCTCTTTCATGCGGTTAAACCCCACAACGATGGGAGCACAGATGGATCGAGATCTTTTCTGAGGCGGTCTACTGGGACGCCCGGACAAAAAACTGTTTAAACACAGAAAGAAACGGGGAGAAGAGAGGATGAGTTTTCATCAGGTTAGTGCAGAGCTGCAGCTGTTGCCATCTTGGTGAGTTTCCCAGATCCTTAAACCGTTCTCCTGGGACACACCGGTCACTGCTGGGCCCAAGCAGCTAATGAGCTGCCTTCTCACACTCGGCCGTCCTCTGTTCTTGGACCGTTCCCTGCAGTTGGAGCCCGAAAAAGTAAAAGTGACTTCTAAATGCCTGATGTGCAACTTGACTGCACTGAAAATGAGCTCCCATTAATCAAAACTGGCAAGATGTCAACAGAACTCGGAGTCTAGCAGAGTTAGCATTTCTGCCACATGATCTACATTTTCAGAGGATAATTTTTTTTTTACTAATGATTTTCTAAAAATACATTTTCATGACAAGGAGGATGCATGGTGAAAGACACTAAAACAAAGCTGCGTTCTACATTATATTGAAAGGCGCATTGAGGTTCATGTCTTTGACGCTACAAGGCTGCCACCTAGTGGTGACAAACAATGTCAAAATACATAAGGTTATTTAGAAACCTTTTAGAAGACGTATATGTAATTTACAAACATTAATTCTTCCTCGTGTTGTTTTTGGATTTATGCAACACTGATGGCCTCTTGCACCCAACAATTATTCCTCCACACACTTTTTAGACCAGAAAAAACAAATATTTACATTTATGCAGGTAAATCAGATTGCTCAAAATGCACAAAGAAACAGGAGCAAAAGACAGAAAACAAACTTATAAACTTATATATATCTGTCAAACTATCATGACTATCGTGAATCCTCTGATGGTAAAGGCTTTCTGTCTTTGAACTTGAAGGATTCAACAAACTTGAAGACACAGACAGTTTTCAAACAGAAATTAAGGTCTCTAATAATTCTTGCTACAGTCTAATAACCACAAGATGACATCAGCTAGAAAAGTCCTTAAAGAATAAAAATGCCTCCTTGAAAATGTCCAGTTTGTTCATCTGGACTTTGCAAGAGAACAGCAAACGTCTAACACTGAAAGGTGGGAGAAGCTTTAATTGTGAAGCCACAGTGGCTATAAATTCACGAGGATGGATTCACATCAAGCACGCCATCTCTTTCAAAATGTCACTGACAAAGTTTGGTCCACTCACAAGAGAGAGTTTCGTTTTGAAAGCATTTTGTCTTATTTTGGGGTCATGGCTGGAGTTTGGTTATAAACGTCTTCTCGACTTATGCACAGCCTGTTTCGAATCCAAAATGCCCTCTGAGTTCGTAACCGTCTAAATTTTTTGGTTTCACACAACCTGATTGTGATACAACACAGTGAAATGTTGATACTTGTGATTTTATGCCAATCTTTCCATTTTATTACGGGAGGATAATCAGAAAAATGGGAAGCAGTGTGACGATTACGAAACGTGTGGGAGCAAGAGTATTCCACTGAAAAAAGTGCAGATTGTGTTCGATGAAGCCGAGTTCTTCTGTTGTGTTTCAGTATTGATGAAGATTAATAACCCAAAGCAAGAAAGGCTGCAATGCATTTTTTTTTTTTTTGCCAAAGTGTCAATTTTGATCCCTAACATTTGTGCAAGACACATCAACAATTAATCAAAAATGTTCCAACATTAAAACACATAGTTGCAGTAACATAAACCGCTGAGAACACAAAGGAACAAAATCAGGAGAGCAATGATGAGCAACAACCAGCGGGAGGACAAAATAGCAACAAGGAAGAAAAGCATCAACAAAACAGGACAATTTGTCTAAACTAGGAGGCATTTGTACTAGAGGAGCTTATTACATGATGGGGGCAAAGTGATTGATGAGTAACAGCCAAGATGGAGGAGCAGGCTCGAGGCAACTGAGGACAACTAATGAAAGTGAACGACTAAATACAGAGGCAGCTACAGAATACAGCAAGAAGACACAGGGGACACTCAGAAACTACAACCAACACAAGACTGACTCAAAATATAAACACTAGGATTCAACAATAATTGATAGAAAAGCAACAACAACCCCACTCTTTTCTACTCCCCCCATTCCAAAAGGCAGATTTAACAGTTAATAAAATTGTTTAATTAATTTTCTTTCTTCTCAGGTTTAGGTTTATTTTACTGCAGTGTCATTCAGATAGTTGAACACCGAAGCTGCCATATTTATTGGAACCCCTGGTTTAAATGTGTGTTATATTGGTTCTAGGGGAAACATTTCAGTACAGAATAATCACAGACAGCTACACGTTTTAAATGGTGTCTACTTTGAGGAGAAATGGAGAAACACAAATTATCTCCTAATTTAGTTGGATTATATTTATCAGTATTTAAGAAAAACACCTTTAGACAAATGTTTCACAGCGACGGTTCATGCAGTATTTTTACCAGAGTACTGAGTTATTGTTCAGAGAGCTATAATTTTCTTGTCCAGCAGAGGTCAGTATTTATTCACGTTTGTCAACATGATAGCGGCGTGCTATTTGCTGGGAATTAGGACGCATCATACGAAGTTACGCTTTCCACAAAATTTTCAGAGCCAATCCAAAACGTTTATGTGTTTTTTTTAACAACAAAGTAATTCCGAGCAAATGCATTTCTAAGTCTTTGTTTTTGAAAGATTTGGCACAGCCTCGCTGTTTTTATACATCAGAAACATTTCTCATTTGAAAGATAATTTCCATGAACAGGAAGGTACTTTGTGTCCAATGTCAACACGAGAAGTTCAGCAAGGCTCCCTTTGTAGCTACACCCCAAAAAAACACCGAGTTTGCTCCATGAAACTTGCAGAAATCCACCCCAAGTGCTCTGACTTGTCCTAGACCGCTTTGTTACTTCGTATCAACTCTAACTTGAACAGGATTATTAAAATTTTATACATTTCAGTCATATTTATTTGATGGACACGTTGCTTTTTTTTTTTTGGAATATGCATTACTTTTTCAGATAGTAACATTTTGACCTCTAATCTCTCATCTCACAAAACTTATATTAAAAATGTTTTTTTTTCCATGCAACCTTTCTTAAGATTTATTTGTAAAGTTTGCAATCACTAATGTCCTATGAAATCAGGACCCAGAGCAACAAAGACAGTTGGAAGCGAACCTGAGACAAAAAAAAAACAACAAAAAAAACCTTTTGTAATAATTTTGGAACATATGCATAGACCTAAGAGTGACATATTTGTAATCACTGGGCGTTTGCCAACGCAACACAAGATTTTAACGTTTACATTTGTTCGGTCAGATATTGTCCACTGTGTCTGCAGATTGACAAAAATATAAACAACGCTTCAAGATAATTCATCTCTATGGAATAAGTGGAACAGTTGCTATGAGACGTTGGTTGTAATGCTTTTAAATTATTATTGTATATCTTGTGTTTTCTTTTTAGCTGAAGACAAAATGATCTCTGACGTTTTCTTTCCAAGATTTTCTTTGCTGAAGTGTAAACACAATAAACTGTTGGGAATTAAACTGAAAATCCGAAACAAACACACTGTGCACAATATCTGTGTAAAAAAGGGGAAGGTATTGTGGACCAAGTGATCTGTTGCTCATGGAGAAGACACTCTCCTCTACTCCACAGATGATTTGGTTGCAGCGAGTGACTGGCGGCCTTGCTCTCAGGGGAGGACTGGCGCTCTTTGTGTCGTGATGAGCTGAGTTCTATGAAAAGAAGGCATTAAAAAAAAAAGAGACCAGGGAAAAGACTGGAAGGGAGATGTGAAAAGATGGAGGGATAAAAAAGGTAGGAAAGCTCGACAAAACAGCGTCCGCATCAGCCTTGCGGGCATTCCTCCGTCTTGTCTACCATTGTCTGAGTGTAACTTGGCGGGAGGACAGAGAACAGAATATCAGTCCTGATCTGCTTGGGTGGAGTCTTGATTCCTGCTTCGCTGCCAATAAGAGCCAAGAGGAAATAGATATTTGTGTTTGCTCTCAGGGTGTCATCCAGACAGCCCGGGCCTTGTTTACAAGAACTGGGCGGTGGCTGCAGCTCATTATCGCCTCCTAACCTTTCTGTGTCTCTAACGATGAAATTTACACCACACGGTTGCTTCTCCCGACTTGTTTTGGATGCTCACTTACTTTCACTTGAGAGGGATTGATCGGAACTGTACATTGCAGGCGGTTCAGATCTAACTTGCAGAAAGTAATCTTACTTGCTTGGCTGCTTCGTTGAGTAGAAATCCGGATCATTAGCAAGCAAAGACTGACTTGGGCTTTTATCATCATAAACCGAGTTCAAACTCAACAATATCATATTATTTTATGCAAAAACAATTTCATGAGCCTTTAAGTTGTTGTCTTGTTTGTATTGGGTGGTAAGCCGCACAAAAGCTGATCATTATTAGCAGGGGAAATGGAGGTCAGAAGTGGTGCATCTCAAATGGTTGTCCCAGTTGAAACGCATAACAAGAACGATATTTGTAAAGTATTTCTGATCATAATAATTGTATTAACTTAAAATTTTATTTTAAAGTAAAATTTTTCTATACTATCCAGAACCACTGAGCTCCAAAATACTTTCATTTTTTGCCACATTTCATAATTTACACGATCCGCATTGCTTTTTTTTTTAAGATATAAACTTTATGAAAGTAATTTTTGGTAGGTCAGTAATCCTGGAACAATTAAAACACACTGGAGAGGGAAAGTTACATCAGATCAGCGAAAATGCTCCCACTCCCCAGTAATTTGCTTCACCCAGGAAGTGCATTGCTGGCACATCATCTCCTGCCACCATTTGCCATCTAAATAGTCTTTGGCTTTATTGTAAATAGCCATCAAATCCAAACAAGACGAACATTGTAAAGATTCACAAATCAGCGTCCACGTGATCGTAAAAGTCAACTTTGTCCTTGGCTCCTCTTGGGAACAGCCACTAGCTTTAACCTCTAGCCTTCATGAACAAGTACTTATATTACAGTGGATTAATATGAAATGAAGATGCCAGGAGAGGCATGTGTGTCAAGTGAGATGCTCCTTGTAACATTAAGAAGAAAAAAACACACTAAAAAGATCCTGAACTATCCTTTTACGGTGTTATCTATGCATACATTTGTTATAAAAAAGACAAAAATAAAAAAGAGAGAAAATGTTTGTAGCTTGAATAGGAATGGATTTGATCGAGGCTGATGTGTAATCCTAATGAGGGATTACAGGAGAATCTGTTTTGAGACAAGGATTTTTTTTAACAAAACCCTCTTAACCCGTCTGAATAGTTTCACACAGATGGACTTGGTCCCGTCCCCGGCGCCTTCCCCCTCCGGTGCCGTATTCTCCCCAAGTTCATCTTCTGACATTACAAAGACGACCACATCTTGACAATGGAGATTATATATTTTCCTCCACAATGGCTCCCAGTATCCGCTCAAGGCGAAGCTCAGAAAAGCAGCGCGGGTTTTCCCATCCCCGTCAGACGGCAGCCCAGCCCAATGGAGAAATGAGTCCCCTGGTTGCTCTAAGGCCCGACCTGTCAGCAGTCCAGAGGGATTAGCCATTCATAGCCAACGTATTGTTCTCTGGACCACAATGGGTTACGTGGGGCCCAATCCTTTGTCATCAAGTCTGTTGTGAACTTTTGCTGGGGCAACAACAGTGTAACACACCTGCAAAGTACGGATTAGACCTTTTTTTTCCATATTCTCCTACCTGTTCTCTCGTGTCGTCTTCTTTTACTACCACTGGGGAAGTTCCCTGTGGTGATGATGTCCACATTAAAAAGGAAACTTGGTGTAAATGAACGACTGTTTGCTCAAATGGTTCCTATTTGTTGTCACATTATTTGTTTTTATTTTTCATCCACGTACCTCACTGAATCTTTGGCTTTTATTGAAACCATGTACGTGTTTTGAACGTTTGCACGAGTCCAAATTAATGTCAGGAAGGATATCTTTTCACGTCATCTGTCTTATTTTGACATCCCCGGGTCACCTTTAACCTCCAAGAGAAAATATTCAGTCAAGGCTCTTCGGCTGCCACGACGAAGCAACTAAATCCCAAATCCAACCTTTTTCTCTAAGAGGCCTGAACTTTCCGTGACCACAACCCGAAATCAAAGGGATTTCACGCTTATCACGCAGAACGTGACGTCTTAAACGAAAAGTTTTAGAGGAAGGAAAAATATAATTTATTGAGATCCCTGCTTGTTTATTGTGACTGAAGACACCTTTGTTTGCACAGGTGCAAAACAGAAAAAAAAGCCTTTTTCCATTAGTTTGGTAATGTAGAGTACAATTTTTCCATAATTTGTTTCTGATCACATACATTTACACATTTTTTATGTAAATATTAGGAGTGTGTCAATTGGGGTTTTTGTAGAAAGAGTGAACCTGCTTTTTGAATAATTTAGTTTTCTTGATTTTTCCAAAAAAATAAAAAAATAAAAATCACATTTGAGATAGAAAGGCAGAAGCGGTCCAAAAATACCTCTTAAACAATTTGAGTATCAAAATACCCTGACTCGCAGTCATTTACATAAAATTTCTAATTATTAGTCAGAGGTTTTCAGTCAGGCGTGATATTTCAGGATTAGTTTTATGACGCATCCACAGTCAGCTCGGCGGAGAGGGGATTACCATTACAGCTCACGATGGTCTCTTTGGGCGAACCTTCGGGTCACTATCATACATAACACACGTCTGACAGCAACACTTGGCCAGTTAACACTGTGTGATGGATTACCTGTGCGTGTAAGCCTGGGAGAGTGTCTGTGCAGACTTGCATGCGTCTGTGTGTGTGTATGTGTGTGTGTTCATGAGATAAACGTGTCTCAAAGCAAATGTGGGAGTGCACGTATGTGTGCCACCACCACCACTACCACCACCCCACCCCAGAGAGAGCCTCCATGGCTGGACGGTGTATCAGATGGCACGTTAATTACTCAGCCTTCAAAAGGGGGCTGTCCTGTGGCAGGAGTGAGTGGAGGACTGATGGCTGTGTGGTGGTCGGAGAGGTTGCCCGTGGGGAAAAGACAGGGAGATGAAGGGCACATGTGGACGTCTAGATGCTTGACATAAAGCCACGGAGTGCGCAGGTGTACAGCCTGGCTACCTGACTGAAAATGAAAACGAGCAGACGGATGTAAGCTCTAGTTTAATTTTATGTAGAAAGTTTTGTCTCTTCTGATTGACAGTGTAATTTATATAAATGTAAGTCCAAGAAAAGCATGTCTTAAATAAGCTTAAGAAGTCAATAAAAGTTTTGTTACACTGATCTTTTCTGTACTGATAACAAAATAGTTTGCATGCATTCATATCTTCACTGCTATGTTTTTATGTGGAAGTCATGAGTTGAACGGCAAAAGACAACTACATGAATGAAATTCACCCCCAAATTTTTGAAATTATGGTTTTTACTAAACAAAATTAGTGATTTTTTTTTCTTCAAGGCATTTTCATCAAATTGACTGATTTCTGAAATCAGTTTCTACTCTGGTTTATATTGACTCCAACACTCAGATACAATAAGAAATATTTGCTATTTGACATAAACTTAAAATACATGTTATTCATTCAATGGAAATACAAAGTGCAATCATGTATAGTTCATAACGAGCGTAGTTGCATTCAAAATGTCTCAATCCAGAGTCCTACCAAAACATACAATTAAGTAATTAAGTCCAATATTGTCCATACTTAGGGCAGATTTAGGTTTTGAAGTATATTTTTCATTTCAACAGCATACTTCTTCTGACTTAATGTAACATTAACATATTGGACTAGTCCAGCAAGGGTCTAAACTAGTCTGAGAAAGATTTGATTATTTCTAATTCTAACAGAAATCTTTTTAAACTAATTTTTGATGAGGTTATGAATAACTGCTTTTATCTATTTTGCCTTAAACAGTGTGAATTAAAACAGATGTATTCAGTGCTCATAATTCAAGAGATTCCTATCAGACAACAAACTTATTGGTTAAAATATTTTTAAAAAATTCTGAGCATAACAAAATATGCTCAACAACAATTTGCTGGATCGGAAATTTGACTTTACATTTGCTCCAGGGGTAAACCAGCTAAACCACAACACAAACTTAAAATTTTGCTTCTACTAAGAAGCTGTCTCAACCACAAGGGATATTACTGTTCTAAACATTTGTTCAGTTTTATTTATAATATACGGTAACATAAAGCAAATTGTTTATTATCCTCATCATAATCTGCTGAATAACACACACAAAGAATAAGAGCACAGATAACAATTACCAGAACCAAGATTTTAGTTAAAATGTATTTAATATGTTTATGTAACATCTGTTACATAAGCTTTGCAAACTAACATGTCTGATTATAAAGAAACAGTTATTTTAATGGCTAATATATAATAATCTACAAAAAATGTTTTTAGGAATCTTTGTTCAAATTCAAGTAATCAATAGCAGTGAACCCCCTTTTAATAATTTTACAATCATGGTTCTTCTGTTTTTGTGCATAGATCAGGACAGCAATCATTTTGTACATTTGTTAGAGGTTTTCTGAAATACTCCATAACCGTGAACACTTAAATATTTTGTTAAACATTTATGCAAAAGTTTTTTTTGTTTTTTTTAAATGAGTTAAAAAAAACCAGGTTACAAAGATCTTTGCTTTTTGGTTCTCACATTGGAGTCAAAACGATTGAAACATAAAAAAAACATGACATCAAACTGAGAATTTCTACAGTTTTGAATGTGTTCAAATGGGATTTTGTATCTTTTTTTTCCCCCCAAGCTTTGGAGAGCAGTGAAGATGGACAATGGCCTTTGACCTCACCTGAATCCAACCATCCCCTCTGGCTTTCAGCCTGCCAACCCATCACACACATACACAAAGCGTCGAGTTCCCAAAGGCCTCTCAGACCCCCTTCTTCTGTGTGTCAGATCAAAGCTCACTGGGGGTTGAGAGGGACCTGACCCGTGGGAGAGGTGGAGGATCCTGCTGTTTGGCTAGTCGGCGGTGTGGAAAGAGACAAACAGGCAGCTTCAAGGACAGCCAAAGAGCCCCGTCACCCCACCCACCCGGGATCCCAAAACCCACAGAGGGTACTCAAGGCCACGCATGGCAGAGAAGTCTTTTTGTCCTGCCGAGGTGTGTAGACACAAACGCGTATGCAAGATACGCAGTGTGTGTTATACTGTTTGTCTGCTCTGCTTGAGAAGAAAGGCATTCTCTGTCTCCCTCCATCACTACATCACAGATGCTTTAACACACCCGGGGTCCTGCCCTTCACGTCACCTTGATTGACACAGTGACATTTTTCTTCATATTACTCCTACTTCCTACCCCACTCATTATTTTGTGCTCACAGAAATTGCCATCCAGTTGCTTTGACATCCTGATGTAGAGGAACGTTGAAGTACGTATTTTGGTCATGTTGAGGTTATGTTATTAAAATCATTTGGTTGACCAAAAATATTCATATCCTTTGGATTGCGACATGTCACAACCAAGCACTTAACTTGGATATTATGGGACAGACCAAGAAGACATCTACGTAAACTGACTGGGGCATGGTAACTCCTCCATATCAGGAGGGAAAAATCTTCTTGCCTTCATGTAAGAAGAAAGTAAGCCATACCAAGTCCCATCCCCAGTTTCAAACATGTGGAGGAAGGTGCTCTGGTAATATAAGATCAAAACTACATGCAAGATGATAGCTGTTCCAGAAAAGGAATGTGGCACATCACCCAGAATATGATGTCCTATCAGGACGCAGAGACATTCATCAGAGTTGAAGGAAAAATAGATAAAGCTAAGAATAGGGCACTCCTAGATGAACATTTGCAAACCTTTCAGAAGGATAATGACCCAAAACACATAGCCAGAGCTACGACAGTATAGTTTAGATTAAAGCGTGGTCCTGTGTTAGAATGCTCCCCATTTAAGTCTGACTGAAATTTGAACATTTTCAAGAAAAGGGGGTGTGAACAATTTTCCATCTCAGGAAGTGGGAATCTAGTGAAGACCTACCTCACAACAACGAGGCAGTTCTAGAAAGTTCTCATTCTGGGAGTCTAGATCTTGTTTGTGTTTGTCAGTAACATAAAATGACACATTGTGGAAATAACTGAAGGCGCATGAATACTATTTCGAGGTGCTTTATGAGAAACCTGATTTTATCCCTGCAGGTACAGCATGTGTATATTTTTGACCTCATTATGCATCTTTTCTTAAGCAGGCAGCTCCATTCGCTGGTGGAGTTGATTGAACTGTATGATAATGAAGACAGGCCTCAAATTCATGTGGGTGTGTAATTACTCTAATCATCTAATAATTACGTTGTATTCATAAGGACCGGATGCTTAATGATCCATTTACTCACTTTATCTGCACTTGATTAGATCTAATCACACTTCAGCAACGCAGGGTTGTTTTTATAACAATTACTTCACCCGCTAAATCTTCTTGCGCTGAAATATAAAGACTCCGTAGGCTTGTTTGCCTCCATATTACGAAAGGAGAAAACTAAATAATATCTAAAGTCAACAATCACGGGCTTGAATTTCACAGTCTCTCTTAGCCAAGGATCATAAATTATAGATTTCCACCATGAAATTTCCTTTGAAATCCCAGAGACACCTGATGCTTGTTTGAGCTACTTCATGCGTCGCGCACCGTCCTCCTCCGCGTTTTTATTAAGCCCCCTGCAACACCAGACCCCACGCTCCCCTCTCCCCTCTGTGCGCCTCTGGTGTCCAACAAAAAAGACCCGTTCGTGGACTTTCTATTACATCTCAGGGCCCTCCTTGTTGGTTTACAAGGTGACAAAGCTCGCCGCGGTGTCTCTGTGCAGCTGGCATCACCAGTAAACGAGGGGCTCCCATGTGGACTATCTGCATGGTGCTCATGTTATCTCCAGCGAGGGCATTTAAAGCTCTATGTCTTTTCCACATGTCCCAGACTAGTTTAATTACCCCGGCTTTGTCTCAGCTGGAACCGTTGAACGCCCACCCGCTCGTCTGACTGTGTGGGAACCGGGACGGAGGAGGACAGGGTCTAGGAAAGCTGCTTAATGCTAATTTGCTGGAATTAGTGTATGTCATATGTGAATATTGGGAGAGTTACAAGATCAAAAGCAATAAAACGCCCTGCTTTCATGCTATAAATATTTAAAGACGATCTATAATGTGTGTGACATTTCCCTTACACTTGAGCCAATTTTAAACGACACGCAAGGTCATGCCATTATTGTTTCTTTAAGTTATATTTAATCATAACATGTAGATACAGTCTCAAGTTTTGAAAGAGTTTTGAATGAATGATCGGTGAGGTTCTTATTTTCTAAACTGAAAAACATTTCAGCCCTGGCAGGGGGATTTCATCACACTCTGGCGTCCAGCAAACTAAGAAAGAATCTTTTAACAGTAAAATAAAAAAATAAAAATAAAATAAATCAACATTCAAAATAACTGAGCAACGTGGTTATGTGATGTGGAAATGATAATATTTGTCAGTGAAAGTTGAGTTGGTTTCACAGTCTGCACTTTTGTTGCGACACCGAGATACAGAACAGTGAAAAAGTATTTGACGCCTGATTTCAGCGATAACACGTTTACATGAGTGCTTCAGTAAATACAAAGCCACTGGTCAAAAAATTATTTTATTTGTCAAAAGGAAAAATCTGTGCACCAAGCCTGTGCGGAAATAGATACCCCCATTGTTAAGTCATTAATTAACCACATTTGTTGGGGTGTCGTTCCCCGAGCTACACCTGGGTCACGTAATGCCAGACTTATAGAATCAAAAAAACTGTTAAAAAAAAACTTGTCCGACAATATGAAGTAGACTAAAGGGTCTCAAATGGCAACACAGCATGCCTTGGTTGAAAGAAATTCAAGAACAGATGAGAAACAAGGTCATTGACACGTTTCGGTCTGGAAAGGGTGTCAAGCCACTTTTAAGGGTTTGAGATTCCAGCGAAGGCATTATCCAAAAATTAAGAAAACATGGGAACATGGTGAACCAAGAGTGCACTGATGACTTGTCGAGGAGGTCTCAGGATCTAAGAACAACATGGAGTGAACTTCAGGCCTCATGTGCCTCAGTCAAGTTTCAGTGGGAGAGTTCAAGATCAAAATCACTACTTGCAGGAGCATTGAGGCTAGTTTATCATTTACCTCAGTGGTCCCCAAACTACGGCATGCGGGCCGGATCCGGCCAGCCGCCACATTTGGTCCGGCCCCCTGAACAATACCAGAGAGCATTCAGATTTTTTTTCATATATTGTATTTTCTGGTTTATATGTGGATTTTTCTTCAACCACCAGGGGGCTCTTTAGCAGGAAGTGTGTCCTGTAAACTGTGGGTGTTTTGTTTTACATGGCGCATTGCTGCCATCTGTTGGACTTTTATGTTATTTAATCAGTACGGTTTTTTGCTAGCGGTAGAGCAGATGAACACACGTGTTTGTTATGAACGCCGCATTCCAGGTTTCCCTCAATTAAATATATACTAGTCAGTCCCAGTGACCATTTCACTAACGGTTTTTGCCCATGTGCTTTTTGGGTAAAAATCAATCAAGAAACGCTGGAAAAGGCATTGTTCATCACCAAACTGCTCTTGGACGATTGGGAGAAGTTGCTCTCGGAGGACATTCTGGTACCATTCTTTATTCATGGCTGTGTTTTTAGGCAAGACTGTGAGAGAGCCGACTCCCTTGGCTGAGAAGCAACCCCACACATGAATGGTTTCAGGATGCTTTACAGTTGGCATGAGACAAGACTGGTGGTAGCGCTCACCTCGTCTTCTCTGAACAAGCTGTTTTCCAGATGTCCCAAACAATCGGAAAGGGGATTCATCAGAGAAAATGACTTTACCCCAGGCCTCAGCAGTCCACTCCCTGTACCTTTTGCAGAATATCAGTCTGTCCTGATGTTTTTCCTGGAGAGAAGTGGCTTCTTTGCTGTTCTCCTTGAGACCAGGCCTTGTTCCAAGAGTCTCCACCTCACAGTGTGTGCAGATGCACTCACACCTGCCTGCTGCCATTCCTGAGCAAGTTCTGCGCTGCTGGTAGCCCGATCCCGCAGCTGAAACACTTTTAAGAGACGGTCCTGGCACTTGCTGGTCTTTCTTGGGCGCCCTGGAGCCTTTTTGGCAACAATGGATCCTCTCTCCTTGAAGTTCTTGATGATGCGATAGATTGTTGACTGAGGTGCAATCTTTCTAGCTGCGATACTCTTCCCTGTTAGGCCGTTTTTGTGCAGTGCAATGATGACTGCACACGTTTCTTTAAAGATAACCATGGTTCACAGAAGAGAAACAATGATGCTAAGCACCAGCCTCTTTTTAAAGTGTCCAGTGGTGTCATTCTTACTTAATCATGACAGATTGATCTCCAGCCCTGTCCTCATCAACCCACACCTGTGTTAATGGAGCAATCACTGAAACGATGTTAGCTGGTCCTTTTAAGGCAGGGCTGCAATGAAGTTGAAATGTGTTTTGCGGGATAAAGTTAATTTTCTAGGCAAATATTGACTTTGCAATTAATTGCTGTTAAACTGATCACTCTTTATAACATTCTGGAGTATATGCAAATTGCCATTATAAAAACCGAAGCAGTAGACTTTGTAAATATTAACATTTGAATCATTCTCAAAACTTTTGGCCATGACTGTACACACGCTGTTCAATATGCTGATGGTGGAGAAACAACTTACAGTTACAGGAAAACTGTCTATGTGCCATCAATGGTAGCCACGCTAACTAGCCTGAGCATTCATGGCAGGATCAGCTGTGGTGAACCAGCTGTAGTGTAGCAGAGAGAAACGGGGGAGGGTGTGAGCAGTGCCACACATGCATGATTGACAGTGCTAAGACCCTCCTCCAGGCTCTGATTGGTTGTTTCTGACCAAGCTGTGCATTTCTGCAGATGACTGCAGGACCATAAGGGTAAGGCAGAGGAGGTCCATTTTTCACAAATGATCTGTCTTACCTTGCCACGACATAGTGACAATTTCAACAAATTTATATTAAAAAAAAACACTTTTTATATAAAAGTTACATACTGCAGCTCTAATCTGTTAAGGACTGCTGGAGGACATGGTGCCAATCTTTGGTTGTCAATAAGCAACACTCAGTGCAAACTATGAACAGGTCAGTAGTGCATTGCTGAGACACGTCACCATGGACACAAAGACTTACACTTAGATTTTTCAGTAGACCTACTATAAAATATTTTGGGCTGTACATGAGAAAAGAGATCAAGCAAAGACCAGCTGAGATTCAAACCCAGGGACCTTCCATAAAATAAAAAACGATTGCTGAGTTGAAAATACTCTGCTCTATCTCTGTGCTCATTTAACATCACGCTTGTGAGTTTGTCATTGGCAAAGTCAAAATTACTACAAAAATCCTACTTTGTACCACTTTTTCAAAACACATAATCTAAATTCAGTATAAAGTTGAAATTATAAATGAAAAAGGTTGTAATTGAATGAATAAAATGGGATTTACCCTAGCAAGAATTACTCACTCTTGTGTCTGTGAAATTTTCTCTGGCCTTGAGCCATGTAAAAAAAAAAAAAAAAAACAAAAGAGAGCCACTGATAGGATCAGCTGACCTTTTCACTCCTGTCTTTCCTCACCCCAGCCACCCCCATCCCCACACTTCCTCCATTTCCTCCTGGCACCATCGGCACAGGGTGGCACCCAAGAGCTGCCTGGGCCGGTGCACAGAGGGGGTTAGGGTTACAGCGACCAGAGGCAGCGGCTCACATGTTTTAACAATTTCCTCCGTCCTCTGTGAAATTATGCAAATATTTTAGTCCAGTTTCCTTGAGTCTGGAACGCCAATTAGGAGTGTCTGTTTGGTTTTCAGGACAGCTGCTGCAGAGACTTGGAGACAGGCAGGTCTTGCCTGGTGCTGGAGGTGAAGGGCTCCCACCAAGCAGGCCTGGACACAGATGTACGACACGCAGATACAGAGGCTGCGCACAAGGAGGCTCTGCTCGTTTTGTAGGGGGAGGTTAAAATGAGCCAAGCACTGGGATTAAGAGGTTAAAAATAAGTCTGTGAGGTGGAACAGAGATGCTGGCAGGGAGGAATATCGAAAAAGCAGATTGGTGACAAAATGAAAGTAGGAAAAGGAATATAGGAGTTTGAAAAGGAACAACTGGAAGAATTTGGCACAGAAAAAGAGGAATAAATGCAACTCCGTGCAAAAGCAATCATGTCTCTTGAACTTTAAGTTAGAAAATCAAACCACTATGAACAGGAGTACATACCACGCTCGTGATGTCCAAGGATGCATAGCTTTTTCTTTTTTTTCCATAAATATAATGAAGTGTGTTGTGTATTTAGCCACTCTGAGTCAAACATGATGTGGGGTTGTTTTTCTTTAGCAGGAATGAGGAGGCTTGTTAGAGTTTGGTTTACAGAAAGAAAACTTGTTATAGGCTGTGGAAGACGTGAGACTTACTCTCCAGCAGTTGATCAACTCTAAATATACAGAAAGATATAAATACAATAATTTACATCCATGCGTTGGACTAGTTCAGCGTCCACACCTGAATGCAAACAGGAATCTGTTGGAAGGCTTGGAAATGAATGCTTGTAAACACTTTCTATCTAACTAAACTCAGCTTGAGCTATTTTGCAAACAAGAATGTGCAAAAACCACAGTTGTTAGATTTACAAAGCTAATAGAGACAACCCCTGAAAGATTTGCAGCTTTAACTGCAGCAAATGGCAGTTGACCACTGGCCTCCTATTCTTCCTCTACTGTACAATTATGCAGTACTTGGTGGTGGCCTACCACATAAAATTCATATAAAATACAACAAAAACTTTTAGAAGCTTAAACTTGACAAAATGTGGAAACATCAATTCAGGCTCGTCAGTCTACACTGGTAATTTTGCAGCTGTTTTTGCAACAATCAAGCACCAACAAAATCAAATGTGAGACTTATGGAGTTTATGACGTCCAGATTCCTAACATCTCTTGACGTGTCAGGTTGGAGTCTCAGAGTCCTGACTGTGCTGAAGAATGTGATCCAAGGGATTGCACTGTCTCTGTAAAAAAAAGTACAGAGCACATGAAGGGGTGAATGGATGAGGTCACGGCACTAAAGCATGGCCCTCAGTTCAAAGGTGTGGAGGAACGCGAGTTCTGAGTAGAGATTCATCTTTGTTAGGAGAAAACCTTTTGAAAGCAAGGCATGTAATCGCACTATTGGGCGTGACAGGCCATACCATTATTAAATGGTATTACTGAGGGAAATAGGAGAAAGGGGTCAAATTTGATGATGTGAACCTGCACCGATGCTGGTGATAGACACGAGGCTTGTTTTGATGAACTTATCCATCATTATAAATAATAGCCTGCAGGCAGGTGTCACTTTGAGAAACGATCCTAAAGTGTTCATTGAAAATTGTTAAAGTAGATCTGAAAAGACTCGAACTTTCTCCAACTAATTCTCAGATTTTGAGGATTCAGGCCATTTGGGCTGATTATAACCACTCAAAGCACAGAATATGAATCAGATGGACAGATATGATTTGTCCTTGACCAAGGAAGACGGCAGGATTTGTTGTCTGTGACTGTTTTTGCATGAATACCTTCGTAGGGTGTCCTGTCTTCTCTGCCCAGGCATATGACCAAAAATGACATTATTTAATTCTCCATTTTTTTTAAAGAACTCTTTCTATTTTTTCACAAATACACAATTCACAAATCCACACTGCGTCTGAACCAGTGTGGCATATTTAAGTTAATTTTGACCTATTGACCGCGTGCATTGCGCTTCTAAGACTTCTGTCAGTTTAAGGTTCTGCTGAATCGCACTATTGGACGTGACAGACTACGCCATTATTGAGCGGTATTATGGAGGGAAATGGGAGAAATGGGTCAGATTTGATGATGTGAACCTGCACCGATCTTTGTATGTCTTTTATGCCAAAATACATAAAAAGATATTGTTTTCAGTGGTTTTCACAATAAAAGTTTTTGTAACTCTTAAACTGTGCTATAAAAACTTTCTTTTCAGTGTTTCAAGTTTGGTCAGTTTTGGCATTTTAGATTTTGAACTATGTGATAGAAAACTTAAGTGCAGAGTCTTAGACATGATCGTTTGAAGAGCTCTCTATTTTAGCACTGATTCAGAATCTTGAATCAGACGTTTCCTTCAGCATCATTAACGGGCTGTCATATACAACCATATACTCTCACAATACTTCACTATAATACAGGAGTGTGGGAACACAATACTAAAATCTCAAAGTCGATATCGATACTAAGAAAAGATCTCAAAATCCGACACCATTTTCTGTCCCATAAAACACTTGAGCTCAAACATAGTGATATTACTTTTCCGTACTCTGATTTATATGGTAATGTAATCAGTATAGCCCTTGTTACATTGGTCCAAAAAGAGATGGAAAGTCATGGCAACACAAAAATAATCACTATTTTATTGTATTGTGATTCAATTTTAGCCTTGTTTACTTTGACTATAGTAATTCTCAAGCGAAATGAGACATAAACCTGAACCGACGTAAGCGCATAAAGAAATATCCAGCTCTCCTTACGTGAGTTATTAATTGTTAAGAAGTCTGTTTTGACTTTGTTGTTTTCAGATACACTCGATGCTGGGCTGTAGTTGCCACTAAATACATCTTGTGTACTTTAGCACAGTGTACTTTTCCATGACATTCTAGTTGTTATTGTAACATACTCGTAATGCATGTTTTTGTTGCTATGTTTTTTTTTTGGTTTTTTTTCTATTTTCTTTATTATTCTTTCTCTTTAAGCCTGTTCCCCACATTTCTCACTTTCTTTTTCCCCATTTTCTTTTCCATCTCGGTGTCCATTACACTTGAAATGAACCCAAAGCAATGCAATAATAATGTTTTATATATTTCATGTATGTCAAGTGGCGCATAGTGATAACCATAAAGCTCCACTCATGAAAATAAATCTACTGGGCTTCACAATGTCACTCACTGAGTAAATGATCATATTTTAAAAGACATAATCTAAATTAAGTGGAGATCAATATAAATACATAACAAAATATGAACATAGGTTTTTAGTATAGAAATTGGTGAAATTAGATATAATTGGGCACAATAACAACCACTAGATGATGGCAAAGTGCTGCCAAACAATCCTTGGTATGTACAGAATACGGATCACTTTGGGTGCGTCTTAGTTTGAAACAAAATTCACAATAATGCTGTACAAAAAGTTACAGAATTCACCAATACAAAAAAAAAAAAAAAATGTTCTGTCATATCTTGCTGTTATTACAACATGGCTGATACAGCATGCTGGCTAATACGTTCTTGACCCTCCAGAACGTGTTTAACTCAATCAATCTGAAAATCTGCCAATTCCTTTACCTTGATCCCTATGTTGTTCCTTTAAACACACATTTAAAGTTTTGTGATTAAATGTATTTTATCATATAAAAAAAAATACTGTTAATTTGACAAACGCAGGAAAACAAAAGCTTCTTTATTCAGTTCGGCAAGAGTGAAGAAGTCAGAGTTCAGACGTGATTGCCACCTCACAAAAAAAAAAAAGTCAAGATAAAACTCAGATGCTCAAGTAATTCAAAATTAATAAGCCTTAAATTGAACTTGCAAGGTGTCCTAAGAGTTGCTTGTCAAAACAACCTACTGTGTACATTCAGATTCCACAAATCACCAGAGATGGCATGATGTTTTGTTTTACAAGAATAAGGCATATTTCTTCATCTCCAGGGAGTCTCGAGTGTCAAAGCAAGGAAGCGAATGTATCCGATAGAAAAAATCTGTTGGAACTTGTTGCAATATAGCCTACTATAAACATATTAAGGTCATTACTGATTCAGTTATAGATTTTTTTTTTTTTTTACAAAGAAACTGATAATCTGGAGTATATTATAGACCTAGCTGACACATTTTATTTTAACTCAGCTTTTTAAAAACCAAAAGAAGAATTGCCTTTGAATTAAAAAATAAAAAGGGCTCTTTCATTCAGAGCAGACAGTTAAACTATTTCTAACCCATTACAATGTGACATTTATGTAAATTTTTCATGATGGAGACACATGTTCAGCAAATAAACAAAAAATACTGATCACTGGCTGGAGGTCAGAGTGTAGGCATTTCTTTATTTACCACTATGCCACTGGAAGTGCTCAACGTCCTAGGAAAAAAAAAAAAAAAAAGGAAAAGAAAAAAAAAACTCCTTTTCCTCTCCGTTCCATATTCAGAGTTTTATTTACTCCTCATCCGGAGGGGAGAGTGTTGATAAATGACGGCACTGCGCCCTGGGACTCTCCTGTTTAAGGAGCGGCGGGGCGATTTATGGACGAGCTCTCACAGGCCTCACTGTGATTAATCGACGCCGTCCTTCGCGGACACAGGCGGGGTTGGGGAGGGGGGGCGGCCAACCCTCCACTGTTTGGATAGGCAGATAACATCAAAGGGGCCTGCTGCTTGTGTTAAGAAAATACTGCATTCTGGGTCAGCGCAAATGAATCCAGGAGGAGCCTGAAACTGTTTTTAATGGCATTCCCATCGATATATTATCACTGGGCTGAATTGGGAGTCCAGAGGTCGTCAAATGACGTTTTACAAACGGTACTGTTGCCTCAGCCACTTTCTTTAGGCCATGACTGACTTTGATCAGTTGGATGTTTATATGAGACCTCGTCTGTGTATGGGGAATGCACGCGTTTGCGGGATGAAAAATTAATAGATGTTGCAACATAAAAAAAAGAACTTTGAACGGGAGGTTCTGTTGAAAGTGAGAAGCAGTTGGGGCATCGAGTGCTACATCCTGTTACATCGTGCGGTGTAACAGTGAAGCGGGCGCTCCATGTACGAATGCTATGACGTTGGAACATTTGCCGCATGTCTTTCAACCTTCTCTCTCTGCCCGTTTCTGCTTTGGTGGCTATCAACAAAGGCCACTCATGCCAAAGAAATCTCCAAAAGATAAAGTTAGAAGCATGTAGAGGCTCCTTATAGTCTACAGTTTTCCTGGTGTTTTGATTAAGATAAAAAAAAAATTTAAAAAAACATAGCAAATTTTCAAAAGTATCCTAAATAATTAGTTTTTCTTACCTAAGCTGTACTTTTGAATCCTGTAGTTCCTACTCTGGTTGAAACTTTGTTTTCTTTCAATCTGCCAAAGTCCACAAACGTTCCTCTAATGAGCTGTCCAAGGTGTTAGCCTGTGAGATATTTACCTGGCCTTCTGCTCTCCTTCTCACCTGCACCATTGATCATTGGTCACGTTGAAGAGCTGGGTGCTCCAGGGCTCACACCGCTGTTCTTTTGATCTCTCTTCACAATGACCTGCTCATCATCAGACCTTGAGTCCTTCCTTCTCTTCTTTGGACAAAGAATTAAACAGATTTCTTCTGTTTACTGCATTCGTCCACATGCAGATTTAAAGCACCTTGCAAAAACATTCTTAGCCGTTTTGCCTCTTTATATTGTCTCACATTACAACCACAATCCACAGTGAACTTTATCAGGATATTACATATGTGTTAGACAGTTTGATTATCCAGTAAGCGATAATTGTCAAATAGATATGTGGCATTCTTCTGTTTTCACCCCCCTGAGTCAATACTTGCTCCAAATTTAGGTCTGGGCTTTGATTAGACCAATTTAAAATGTGAAAATTTATCTTCACAAATTTCTAAACTTTATTTATTATAATCCCCATTAGTTTCTATCAAAGTGTCCAATTGATAAAACACAAAAGTATTCATATAGCACAAGACTATTTTGACAATAAAATGTAATATCCACAACATCCCAGTGTGTAGTAGTCCAGTGAAATTGATCTGCTGACCCATGTAAGGTGAATAATACAGACAAAATAATTTTTTTGCAATATAGGCCAAACAATTCAGTTTCATTCTCTGCTGTTGTTCTCAAAACACTGGGTGTTTTTATTTTTAAATAAATGCTTTGAAAATGATTAACCAAAAAGGGAAATTCTTGTTGTCAGAGTAAAGAGGTATTGAATACAAATGCACACCACTTTATTAAAATAAATCCTTTCTGTTCCCTTTTAAACCATGCATTATTTTGTGCTGATTAAAAAATAAACCAAATCCAGTGTGTTCAGAAATGTGATTTTAAAAAAATGTGAAAAATTCTAAATGTAGATAAGTGGGCTATAAATACTTTTTCCAGGCAATGTAGCATTTCCTAGTTAATCAAGTGAAAATTTAGCCTAAGAGATAGACAGATTGATTTAATTAACCTCAATGCAGTGTGTACATTAATTTGGTGTTTTCTGCAAAGGTATGCAAGAAAGTAAAGCAATCCTGGACAAATTCCCTTTTTTCCTTATCTCATTTACACATCAAATAGTCCGTCTCCTTTCCCATTGTGAGAACACCCTTCTCCCTAAAGTCAACTGGGAATCATTGGGCAAATTTCCGCTCTCTATTTTCTACTCCCAACTGCTTCCCGGAGATCCTAAAAGGATGTCAATTTAACTGAATTCAGACTGAGCTGAATGGAGCACTGTTACCTGTCCGCTGGGGTAGAACCTCTGTGGTGGCTGCCCTTTCCCATGCTTCCACCACAAGACCTCGACCACTGCCAGACAGAGGGGACACCTGTTCCCTCAGAAACGTTGGCCAGCATCTGAAATCTTAGTGTAGCCCCCCGACTATTGAAAGTGGGCAGTGCGATAAGGCCGCCTCGCCGTGATGGGGTGGAGGAAATCTGAGGAGAGAGCAGGAAAGGGGATGCCTGCAGCCAGATGAATCTGGTGCAATTTGCCAAAACACTGTGCCTCCCTATGCAAGTCCACTACCCACACTTGCAATAGAATCACCATTGTGTGCAATGAGTATCCACTTATCTATTCTTTATCGTAATGCAGAGATTTAATAGCCTGCCTGTGCTGCTGTAAAGGACAAAGTTTAGTTCAAATGGAAAGAGGTGAAGTTCCTGTAGCTCCCGAGTCAGAATCGGGTAAGTTTGTAGAAAAGAAAAGAAAACTTTAGCCTCCTTGTAATGTTCCTTGCTCTCTAAATCAGAAATTATTTTATGTTCTTTGAACTATTTGGGTGTTTTTGGCTCCTCTCTGCTTGCACTCAACTCCTCCCGAAACAAAGGAGTGCAGATTGTTTCAGACCCTACAGTGCCACTGCCTACAGATGAAACACTGACTATAAACACTTTTCCAAGCATATGGATAAATCAGTAAAAGAGTGAGATCTTTCAAGGTTTTGCTTATGCTAACATCACAAAGTTTTTTTTTCTGGTCCTGGAGGAAAACTGGTACATGGTGACATGTAAGGTATAGCAAGGTGCGGCAAGAGTTTGTTCAAGAGCTTCCAGCAGTAGGACCTTTACACCAGTTTCACGTGACACAAAATGGCTGATTTTGTGTCACATTTGAACATAAAATCGTAATAAAATAAGTAGAAAGTTTGCAGTTGTAACCCGGCACAATGTTGAAACTTGCGAGTGTGTGAACGCAAGTTGCATGTTGTCCATTCTGAGAATAAAGTTTAAGGTCACAGTCTTACTTGACAAACTACACTATATTTTTCAACTCTCATCAAACTTGCTGAGGCAGTGGAGGCAAGGATGAGCAGAGGACATTCCATTAAGCTATCCTCACCTCTCCCACTCACCTGAGCAAGCTTGAGACGCTTTCTATCCAAGACATCCTTACTGCCGGACGAGCAGAAGAGTGATTTACAGGCCATTGTTTCAAGAGACAAATGCAACGTGACATGCTGAGAATCTTCAATTCTGGGGAGGACGAATGAGGGAGAATGAAGTCCTCACACACACAGAGAGAGACTGTGAGACGTGAGAAGAGACAGCAGCGGTGAATTCGGCAGAGGCCATTAGCCTCTACCCCTCTTGCAGGAAAGCCCAAGCAATGATGGTTGCTCTCCTGGAGAAATAGATGGAGTGGAGCACAGGAGGGGGCTCTAATAGGATAACTCCCCCATTAACCCTGGGGAAAAGCCTTTCAGAGATGCTATCTCAGTGAGCACACGTCTCCCCGATGCTCGCCCGTGTCGCCATGCAAAACAAAAAGGGGCAGCACCTGTCTGAGGTCTAATCAGAGCAACATATTGCCTAAGTCAAATTTAATGAGGATAGAGTAAAATTAGCTCTGCTTTTAAACTTTGTTATTATAAACAAAGAGCCAAAGCTGCAGAGGTATTAATTGGCTGCAGGCGTGCGCTTCATTTCTGGGCTGACGTCACTCTAATATTCGCGATATGTTTACAGTTCAAACATCTGCCTGGAGTGGCTGAGCACTTATGGAATTTCGCTCCTAACAGGCAAAACGTGCACTTGTTTTCTTAAAGTAAACACCATCTCCATGGCGAGCGTGTTGTGTGGAAAAGGTAACTGACAGTGCCACCGCGTGCCCCCAAGTCGAATCATGACGCAATCGGCCTCTAATTTGGTGTGTTTACTCTCCGTTCGCTCCTCTTGTGAGAAAGAGGCAAATCTGATTGCGCAGAGTGGAGGAGAAAATGAGGGACAGACTGAAACTGTTCAATCCAATTTGCTGAACTGGTGCGGTACCTAAAACACAGGCTTTCGTAAGCAAAATAACACGATAATGGCTACATGTCTTTAAAGACCTTGCAAATCCAGACAGGTTGCTTTGCCTCTTCAGCAGCGTACCTGCTTTCATTGGATAATTCCAGCACTTAATGCATGAAGAATGAGAGCGTCCCGACGCTGAGTGGATAACCATATGCTGTCACAGTAGAACAGACGCGCCTCATATTGAGAGCTCTGTTGACCTGGGAATTGTGTGGGAGGTGCAGAGCAGGGGCGGAGAGGGGGCACAGGGGACTTGTGAGAGTTTTGCGAGGTACAAATCAAGGATTTAACTACTCCGGCAACCCTGTGCAGCTCACAAGGTGCAGGCCAGCGTTGGGTTGGTGCTTTCTGGTCGGTGGCTCACAAAATACTGACGTTCACAGAGCTTTCGGAAAAGTATTCACATCCCTTGACGTTTTTCATGTTGTTTGGTTGCAAACACAAATTTCAATGTAGATTTTGCTGACATTTTAAAAGTGCATCATTACAAAATGGAAGGACTTCACTTTTTTTTGACAAAAATAAGTCTTACCTATGTCTATTTCTAAAATAAGTGAGGTTATATAGATTGAATGGAAACTATCAGTTTTAAGGACTTCCAACTGATTCTTAGTTGAATTTACAGTAACTCTAAACTTAAATTTGATAATTCCAACACATGAATCTGTTTCTATCTAAAAACAACTCTATAGTATGTTTAGAGCTTTTCTCCTGCTGGAAGGTGAACCTCCATCAGTCAATTCTACAGTTTCCTAAACCAAGTTTTATTGTTGGATTACCATGGATTTAGCAGCGTCAATCTCCTCATCAACTCTGGCCAGCTTTCCAGTCTCTTTTGAGAAAAAGCAACCTTAAAGGCATGATCCCTTCACACACGGTATTGACGGTCAAAATATGAAATTTTGGTCTTATGTGACATTTTTCACAGCTTGAAAGCACTTGGCAAGTAGCTGGCCAGTCAACAAATTACACTACCTGAGCTGTGGAATTTCAAAAGTCCTCTTGATTACTTCTTTCATTCATGCTCTTCTTGTCTGGCCTGTGAGTTTAGGTATGCAGCTGAGATATACTCGTTCCATTATTTTGATTGTGAATTGAACACTGCTCTGTGATTCGTTTATATCTTGGAATATAAGTTTACAACCTTACCCTGCTTTAAATGTTACAACTTGTTTTGTTCCTTGGTCGTGAAAAAGTTATTTGTCTACTAATATTCCCTAGCAAACCTCGAAGGCCTTCACAGAACAGCTGTGTTTATATTGAAATCATACTGCACACAGATGGACTCTCTTTACAAAGTCGATGACTTCTCAAAGCAATTTATCTCTCTTAAATGCATTTGGGGCTATCAGAGTAAAGAGGTTTGAATACAAAAACAATCCATTTTTCAGATTTTTACTTGCAAAACCAACCACTCAGCAACTTACATCCACATCACAACATCACAAATACATTGTTTTGATGTATCAAAGAAAATCCCAAGAAAATCCACTGAGGTTTTTTTGTTGTAATGAGACAAAATATAGATCAGTTCAATGGGGTCTGAATATTTTTTACTGTATAGTACGCAAAAAAAGTCAGAGAAAGCATGTGAGCAGGGAAGATCTAAGAAAAACTGAAACGTAAAAAGAGATTTTGCAGCTCTGTTATGGTTCTTTATTGGGCCACACATGAAATCAAAGGCAGATGTCCGCTCTCCGCTTGAGCAAACCACATCAGCTGTCGCTCCCCTTGTTTGCTCCAGTCTCCCCAATTATTTCTCTCAAGGAGGACGAACCAAAAACCAACTATCAGTAAACACACAGGCTCCGCTCAGATTCCATGAATGTCAAGCTGCACAGACAAGAAGTCAGCCAGCCTCTGTTTTCATGATGGGGAAACCCCAAGCTGGTTCTGACATAGAGCTATCACGCTAGTTTGGGGGAAGTGTTATTATGGTTAAACATGCCAGAAGCTCTGCCTCATCACGAAACAAACCCACCCGTTTGTCAAACAACTGGTGGATCCTCTGAGAGGCACATCGCTTGCACTGTTATGAGTCTTCCTTATGGCCAGATGCTGCCATAGTGGATGTATCCTAGCAATAACTTACTTCTTTGGTATACAGAAAGGGGAAGAAGTGAGGCACTCACTTAGAAAGACTAACAAAAGAAATAGTTTAGATCAAATGCAATTCTGCAAAACCTGTCTTAATACTTTGTGTTTATGCCATTGTATTTAGCCAGTGATCTTTTAAAATGGTGCCCAATCAGTTTTATTTTCCAATGTCGGAGACAACTTCTGCACTGATTACAATGAGTTGTGGGTATTTCCTGCCTCTAAGCCTCGCATATGGATCGAGTAAGGCAGTGGCTAAGGGGACTACCGTTTCTCTCCACAACATCCCTCTTTCTTTTTTGTGCTCTTTTTTTTCTTGCAGGAAAGGAAAACACTATTGTAATTTCTGGCTGTGCTGTCAAAATACTAAGCTGGGCTCTGGCTCAACATCTGCACACATGTAGCCAGGAAAATCTCAAGAGGGAAGCGTGGCTGAATGCTGTTTAATCCCAGGCATGATCGCCATTTCAGCCACACCTATTGCTGACCTGCAACTCTGAGGCAAGTTTTTATTTGACATTATTCCTCACTTAGAGATACAGTACCCTGCAAAATTTTCTTACTCCTTTAGTTCTTTTTTTTTTTTTGCATTTTGTCATGTTGTAACTACAAACCTTTGCATAATCTATTGGGACTTTATACGATTATGACTATATATGATGTAATTATTTTTAAAATGTAAAGATCTGAAAGGTGTAGCATGCATTTGTGTTCAGCTCACTTTTACTATGAAACCCCTAAAGAAAATACAGTACAAATAACTGCTTTAAAGAGTCACCAAATTTGGAAACAGTTCGCCTGTGTGAGAGAGATTTAATCTCAGTATAATGCCGTTCTGTTCAGGTTTCTTAGAGAACACTAGTGAACAAACAGCAACACATTTCTCGTGTAGATAAAAAAAAATAATCCGGAGAACACCATGAGGAAAACAAGATGATTGACAAGCTGATTGCAAGACAACAGGTTGATAGGCAGGTACAAAAGGATCCATTGAGTAATGAAAGAAAGAAACTAGCTTATAACTATCCGGGACGACCAGTGAGATGTCATAGGGTTGGTAGGAGGTGCTCTCAGATGTTAGGACATTTATAAGAAAGGCAAGTAGGTTACTTGGTGTGTCATCTGGAAAGAGTAAAGCAAGTAAGGAGACTTGGTGATGGCATAATGAAGTCTAAGAAAAACTCCAAGACGAATGAGGAGAGTAGAAAACAGTACGTGTAGAGGTGAGTGTATAGTAAAGGTTGCTGACCTGTATGCTATGCTAGGTTGGAGAGGGAACAGGGAGAGAATTATTTGTGTAGCTTGGCAAGGTAGAGGGATAGAGGTGGAAAAGATCTGCAACAGGTTAGGTTGATTAAGGATAGGGATTGAAATGTACTGCCAGTGCCAAGTGTGAGATGGAAAGATGGAAAGAATACTTTGAAGCGCTGATGAATGAGAATGACAATAGAGAACATAGAGTAGAAGAAGCTGGCTATTGTGGATCATGAAGTAACTAAAATTAGTAAGGATAATGAGAGGAACGCTTTGAAGGAATGAAAAAAAGAAAGGCAGTCGGTCCTTATGACGTACCAATGGAAGTATGAACGTTTCTAAGAGAGGTGGCAGTAGAGTTTTTGACAAGGTTGTTCAATAAGATCTTGAAGAGTGTCTGAGGAATGGAGGAAAAATGTTCCGTTAGCAATTTTAAGAACAGAGACAATAAATTATATCTGCAGTTGTGGCAAAAGGTAGTTCTAAAAAGTATCGAGAGGCTGAAAACAAAATGCACACTGCGATATTCAGACTGTTTTTCTTATGGCGAAACGACAAATGCCTCAAAAACACAAGGAGATACACTTGTTTTTAAGGAAAACATCTTACTAGGATCAGTTCAAAAAAGCTAACGTAGATCTCAAAAAAATCTGTGCGTATAAAATTAAGACTAAAATCCTCATGAAACATAACCTTACGGAGAAAAGGCCACGTTAGCGACAAGATGCACATAAATGCTTTTAAAGGGGTAACCAGGATGTCAGGTGTAATGTTTGATATGTTTAACATTTTCTTCAGTTGGAAAATAATTCCTCAAAATCTACAAGTGATTGTATTAAAGCCACACATATGTAAGACAAACCTTCCCGATAATGATGTTGGTTTAAGGGAAAGGAGTGAGATTTCAGAAGTTGGTTGCAGATGGCACATCAGCGGAATCACATTAAGTCCAAGAAGAGCCAGTAAGGTAACCCCTGCATAGTATTTCTTATGACTTTTTTAACCTTAAAACAAATTATTTCATCCATTTCCACTGGAAGGTGAAGAGACATTGGTAAAATGATCATTTTAAAAATGGTAACATATCTTTTTGGAGTACGGAAAACGGGTCTATGATATGGCATCCTCCACATTTATTGGTAAATATCTGTGAAAAGTCTTAAACTAAGTTATTTTTTGAACCAATAGCAGTAGCAGTAGCACATTTTCGCACACAATTGTTTAACAGGGGTTTCTTAACAACAGGCCATGAACATTTTTGTTTTTTCCAGTCTTGTTTGAATTTTTTATTTTTTTTTTGTGACTATAAATCTGGTCACATTTAGGTAAGTTTCTATTTTATTGAAGTCACTTCCCCTACATGTTCTGACATAGTAAAATGGCCTGTCTATTTGGTCTAGAGGACTCCAAAGCATTTTACACTGCATTCAGTCATTCACACATTCACTGACAAGCTGATGGTGGTGAACTACATGCCAAAATGACAGAGGGCATTATTGGGCCCTCTGACCACCACCACCAGGGAAACCAGGTGAAGTGTCTTGACCAAGGGTACAACTTCCAAAAAGTATCAAGACAGATGGACATGGGCTTCAAACTTACAACCCACTGGTTTGAGGACAAACTCTCACATCCTGAGCCACCGTCACCACCCATATTGAGCAATATGTTCTCTTTTCTTTCTTTAAGAGTGGTTATTAGAAATAGACTGATACGTTTACAATTCGGCTTCTCGGTGAAGTAGAATAGGAAATATACAATGGTAATCTTGTGGAATAAAGAAAAGCCTGTAATGACCTAAACAATTCTAACACTGGTTTAAATCCTGACCATTACCATGACATCCACAAAGTACCATAATATATCCACAATCCTTTAAGAGAGCTATTATGCTATAATAAATATAATTATGTTCAAATATTGCAAGTATTGCCTTTAAACCAGCCAACAAAAATGGTAAGATTTGAATGCTAAAAGGTTTGGATTATTGAGAGAAGATATAAAAACAATGACAATCATCAAGGGTTAAATGAGGCTACAGAAGAAAATAAAGAAATATGAAAAGAATGCAAAGTCAAATACCCTCATTTTATATTATCTTTCTGTTTTTGAAGACTGGGTAGAAATGGGTATCTGTGTCACATCAAAAAACACCCCTGGGATATTTCAGATTATTATTATTATTATTATTATTATTATTATTATTATTATTATTATTATTATTATTATTATTATTATTATTATTATTATTATTATTATGGATTAGTTTCTTTTTTTAAGTTCCTCATCAGCTTTAGAAAGTAAAGTATGCATCACAGCTGAATTTATAAGAATTGTTAGAGGTGCCACTAATTGTGAACCAATAGATTTTCTTGAATACAATATTTGCTTAACTTATTACAATGACTAAGAAAATGTATCCAAATTAAAAGTTGAAATTTCCTTCCTTAAATTTAATCCAGTAAAAATATAAATTGGTGCATAGGCTTTGCCTTGGGGTGCTAATTAACATGGAGAGCATTGTAAGGGCAGTGCCAGCTCTGGGAAGGTTAAAGCCTAAACAGTAATAGTAATTAAAAAATGAATGTATGCTATTTCTTATCATTTCATTTTGAAAAAATAAATCCACTAAAAACAGAACCAATCCATTTAGGGGAACTTCTCCTGGCTGTAGATTTTGGGATTTGATACCCATGCTTCAATGTTTACATTAAACATATTTTGTAGAGTTAACTGCTCATTATTTCAAGCTCCACTTGCAAACGGCGACCATAATTTTTCCTAACCATAACCGCTGATAGTGGACACACTGAAGTGCATTTTTCTACATACCTACAGCCGTATTTTATTTGGCAACCGGACAGGCCTTCACCTCAAGGCCATATCACAAACCAGAGCAATGAATCAAAGTAATTTGGTTGTTACTTATACTTTTATATTCAGGGTTCTGGCAAGTCAAGCACATACATGCCGATTAATGGCAGTCACTTATTATTGTTGGAAAAGTGGGCCAAGGCTTATTGAAAACCTTTATTTGTCATTAAAAAATTTCAACCAAAATGATTCTCTAAATTACTGATTAGAGCCAGCTTGGAAACAAAAATCTTCCAAAAAACATTCTGGAGACCCTTATTACAACAGCCATATCGATAAATTATCAGATTCCTGTTTAAAAAAAAAAAAAATCATGCATCAAAGTTGTGACAATGCGTGAATCCCTCTGTGATGTATGCAAAGTGCACAAAATGTTCCACAGTCCATATCACGTTTTAAAAGTGATTTGCTTGTCTTTGCTCTTTTCATCTCTCTCTCTCTCTCTCTTGCTTGCTCTTCTGTCCTGTGGCAAACAAAAGAGATAGTGTGACAACTCCTAAATTACTGGAGCAGGGAATATGATTGATTGACTTGTTGTTGGCCTGCCGAACCTCTGGAATGCACCGTGTGTGAACTGTGCGTCAAACAAACACGCTGGTAGATTGCTCCTCGAGTTACCTGCCTGGCAGCACGCTAGCTGTTATAAATCTTAACATATATGGAAAAAAGGCACAAATGAATCTTTTTAAGTCTAGACTATCCAGTCCATTGTAAAAGTATTCACATTCATGTTTTTCTGTTACAACTATGAATGTATCTTTTTGGGATTTTATGTGAATGTGTCTACCCTCTTTTTCCGATACTCCTACATTAAATTCAGTGCCACCAATGGCCTTTAGAAGTCACCAAATGAGTCAACACTGCAGATTACATCACATGTAATTTAATCGGAGTAAAAGTACAGCTGTTCTCTGAAGGCCTCGGAGGTTTCAACAAACATAATCATGTATGTGACAGAACATGCTGGGTAGGTCCGGGATGAAGAAGAGTAAGGTTGTGTTCTGTCGTAAGGCAATATCCTCGTCATCTTAAGGTAGAACAAGTACGGCAAAACTACAAACCTGTCAAGCCATGCCTGTCCACCTCAACTGACGGGTTAGGTAAAAAAAAAAAAGCATAAAGAAGAGTAACAGCCTTGAGCCCCTGGGTAAGTCTGGAGAAACTGCAGGGATCCACTTTTCAGGTTAGATTGTATAATTATTATACAATCCACCAGTCTGGCATTTTGTAGGAGGAAAAAGTCAACGGTTAATGACGGCCATGAAGTTTTAAGGTTTGCCACAAGCTATGTTGGAGAATCAGCAAATGTGTAGAAGAAGGTATGCTTGTCAGATGAAACTCAAAATTTAACATACCCCAACCCCGAGTGGCAGAAAACTAAGACAGATCATTCAAAAACGCAGCGCAATCCTGAAAGAAAACCTGGTACAGGAAGCAAACTAGAGATTATGTTGGAGGTTCATCTTCCACCATGACTGTCTCCTTCAGGACTAAAGCCACACTTTTCAAATATTTAACAGTAAAAAAGGTTTTTGTAATTCATGCATTCATGTTCTTTTTATTTTACAGTATGTACTGCTTTGTGTTGGTCTGTCACAAAAAAAATAAATAAATGAATACAGTGAATTTTGAAGATCACACATGAAAAAAAAAATCACGTTTCATACATTTGCAAAAAGTTGTGTGCATGTGCTTTTCTGTAGGTGTGGACTGTATCATGTTATTTGGAATCGGTTGGAATCGGATAGGATCGGAAAATGAAAAAAATCTGCCCTCAAATTGTAATTCTGTGTAAAATAAAATAAAGCACATTGCCTGATTGGCTATGGTAATTCTTCATTTAGCCACAATAACCTAAAGCTCAGGCTATTCAAATCTAGTGAAATCACCCAAAACAGATGTGGCTGAAGTGAGGTTTCAGACTGATGTATGGAAAATAAAAAATAAAAAACTCTCACAAACGAAAAAAATGTGTAGAAGGATATCCCCATGAAAACAAAGCATTGGTGCATTGTTATATTTTACTGTGTTCCATAAATCAGACATTATGGAGGTGCTGAGAATAAAAACCAGCTGACACTTTTAGCGTGACAGTTCCGCCATTCCCGCATGTAAATGGCGGCGAGAGCTTTCTGACGCTTAGGCAGAGATCTCCTCCGTTTAAGCACACATCCTGGAGGCTTTGTCCCGTGGCGGTGACCCGATCCAGGAGGAGGAAGCAACCAATCTGAAGGATATTAGATCAGCTCTGGGGGGAGAAATTAATAAAATTCTCTCAGGTCTGCCTCACCTACCGTACTGAACCGTGAGATTCAGATGCTTGCACTTTATACGCTTTCATTAGAGCGACTCCATTAAACTCCCCCCCCCTCACCAGGTTCAAATGATCTATGGACATCATGATACGCTTGTGCAAGGTGTTGTGTTCCTCACAGCTGATATCCAGACAAGGGTGGTCTGTGCAACCGGATCCTTTGACATAACGGAGAACATGAAAACATGAAACATAGTTATTGATCACAGAGTCCAGACTAATCAAATAGCACCCTGGTTTGTTTGAAGTTAAAAACGGTTACAGTGGGTGTTTACCGTTGCACTTCAGGACCCTTCAGCCGCACCCCCTCTCAAACATACACACAGAAAAGTGTTATTTGTGTTGTTAAATTTACATTAAGTCCATTTTAATTGCATCAAGCCCACTAAACACATCTTACAATAATGGGCCTGACAGAGAAAATTGCAATCATCTGTGAAGAGCCTGTGGCAGTATAATGGACAAACCTGATTAATTTAATCTCGTTGCACTCCATAATGGCTGCACTTTATCATTTCAACAGATGGAGCACCAAGAAATTAAAAAATGCTCTCAAGGATATGTGGCACCGTCCATCCACTTGAATTCTCCTTTTTTTTTTTTTCGAAGGTGTATAGGCTGAGCTGAAATAAAGGCTTGGACTGGAACCTTCGGTTGAGTGCATCTTCAAAGCCAAATGAGATTAAGGTGATTGTCAATTGATGCAACAAATCATCACAATTGCCTTGTGATGTATTGCTGGAGGCTGTTAGAGCCTGTCCATCCAATCATCCTGTCTGATTAGTTAATAAATGGAGATGATTCAAGCGAGTATGAATGACGGATCAACCACAAAAGGACCATCTTTCACGCAGTACTTTCTCGAAATTGGAAGAGAATAGAACATACTTTTACTGTAATTGCATTCATAGATCTATTTGCATAAAAATGAAAGTTTCAGGAGATAACACACTAATCTTTAAGAGCATGTATAGCTATGCAAACCTGATTTGAATGGACAGTCCATCCCAAAGAACATAGTGCCTTACAGAAAGCATTCTTCCAGGATTTCCCTCTATATCTTTGACTCTGACCAGCTCCCCTTTCCCTACTGAAGAAAATAATCTGAACAATATTTTATTGCCAACATCATGTGCTACCACAGGAATTGTGTATTCAGGGTACTTTACATTAAAAGTTACATTTCTTCCAAAAAAGAATTTGGCACATAAGAGAAAAACGTTTTAAAACTTGGTAGGTTTGCAGATATGGAACACTTTCCATTTTCAAATGATAGATTGAACCTTGCTTCAAGAGGTGGCCGGACCTGTCTGGTATGTTAATAGGTCGGCATGATTTGGTCGCTAAATCATTTGGTTGAAACCTCTGAGGCCTTCACAGAATGACTAATATCCAGTTATACTCAAATGGATTATATTAAGAAAATGTCATTTCTGAAAGCAACTGGGTTTGTTATAATGAGTTTTCTTTTTGGGTTTGGAAAGAATAGATTACATGTGCTGATGTTCAGATTTTAATCATGAAAGAAATGGCAATCATAATTTTCCTTTCACTTCAAATTGAGGCCCTTAGTTTATGGTGGTCTATGACACTAAGCACAAGAAGCTAACCTGACAAAATGAAAAGAAAAAAGCTCAAGGGGTGTTGCAAGAAATGGTAAATACTAAAACAGTTTTTAAATATTGTACATTTTTGCATTTAACTTTAAATACGATGTTATTTTTACAAGTGATTGCAACTTTTTCAACTTTCACTTCTGACACCATAATTTCACACACTGAATAATAAACTAAAACTATGTCTTTACACTGAAATTGACTACTTTTTATAACACAGTGCTTTGGCAAAATATGTTTTCCTATTTTAAATCACAATGACTTGAAAACTAAAAAAAGATTAACTTCCTCTAGAAAATAACTAGTTTATGACTTGTTTTTTCATGATGCCACAAGGTTGGTCCTGCTTTTTACATTATGAATTATGACAAAAAGATCAAATCATAAGCTTTAGTTATCTAGAAATTTATGCATAATAAATCCCATTCAAATTTGACATTAAAAATATAGTTAAATTTGATGTTTGTATTTGGTTTTACTTTACTTTGGTCATTTCACTTTCTCTGAGAATAACTTTATTGATATGCATGTGGGCCTATAGGTGGCGTTCTAAATCAAATCCAGATGAAAAATTATTACTTACAATGATAACTCAGTAGCATTGTGCCTTCCTTGTAACTATTGGTTCGATAATGCGACACTATTAAAATCTGTCAGTGTATTGTCTTATACTCACAGCAAAGTTGTAAAAAAAGGAAAAGAAATACGCTGTGTAGGAAAGCACATATGCAAGAATAAAAGTCCGTTTCTTCAAATAATTATTCCGCTTACATATGATACATAGAGCGCGCGCGCGCACCTCGCACGCGGATATCTTTCCAATTCACAGTAACCTTCCTCCGACTCGGCTGCCAGAAGAACTTCGCTGCAAGCAATGATACGTTTTTTAAGGGTCACTTCCACTAGAGTTTTATACGCACATAGAGTACTTCCAGCCAGCAGCAGGGAGGAGGAAAAGGAGGCGGCTGTGACATTCTTGTTCATAGACAGGGAGACTTGTTGCATGCGGTGACAGGCAGCGGCTATTTTTGTGAAAAGGTAGGGGCATTTGAAAGCACTTTTTCGTTCCTTTTTTTTTTTTTGTCTGTTATTTTCGGAGACATCTCTCCGCTTTAGCCATTGTGATTCTGGCAATTTGTCAAATTTGTGACGTTGATTGACAGCGTATTATTGAGACGTTTTTTAAATGGGCGGAGACAGAGCTGGTGGAGCTGGTGGACAGCTACGACAGTGAGTTTAAAGTCACGGAATGATTTGTGACGAGCAAAAATAAAAGCAAATTAAACGGAAGCAGCTTTATTTAAGGCTCATCTGCTGTTATTATGGGCTGTATAATAAAGGCCAAGATATTATTTAATAGGTGATACTGGAGGGCCTTACACAAAGTGGTAGTGGGTATGAGTATAAAAACAAAATGTCAATTTACAAAGACCAGTTTTCATACTCCGTTAATTGCTGTTAATATGAATGCAACCCTTATCCCTTTAGAGGGGTTCTTGCACATTCTGCATTCTGCATTCTGCAATTTTTAGGGAGGAATCTTCAGTTTTATTTTAATGTTATGCATTGCTTATTTATTTATATGTAAACTTAAAACACTGCAAAAATTATTCAGTCTGTTTTCTGAAAAATGTGGTCAGAAACTCAGAGGTACACTTATCAACTTTTGCTCAACAATTGCTCTCGTCTTAACTGGAGCAAAATAAACACTGGAGTTTTGTACATGCCTTTGCCGTTCACAACGCGTTTGGTGTCCATATTTTTGTATTTCTACTACCACCCTCTAGCTGCTGGGTGGTGAGGGGGCAGGAGGATGTAAATGCATCACCAGTTTTCAGCACAGGTGCTTTTGCAGTCAAACCAAAATGACTGTGAGCAGGGTCCAGTTACCAATTACACTGCACTTTTTGGACCATTTATTAAAATATGAAAGGAGGCTTTAGTGAAGCGATTTATCACCTCCTTAATAGGTGCTAGCAGTGTCTAACAGGGGATTTGATTGAAAAAGAATGGATAATACATTTTATTCTGACTTTCTTTGTATTCTCAACTGTAAATTGTTTTTGAGGGGAGGCAGTGAAGGCAAGTGAGAAAAATGGCTGTTGCAGATCTATCTTCATTTGCTGATAGAAACAAATGATTTTCCCTGTTTTAAATAGAGATTGCATTAACAATATTAGTGCTGCTGTTGGTTGTCATGGAAACCACGTGCTACTCTTGTGAATCTAAGCCAATAATAGCACCTGTGCTTTTCTGATGAACTATATCGCACATATGATACGAGTTCATTGTTAGAAGGAAGTTAAAAATAAAACCATTATTAGGATATTGTAAAGAAATAATTCTACTTACTTTTTGTCAAACCAGACAAATTGGCAGAGTAAAAGTTTAATATTGTGCTACAGCTATGTCTCTGAAAGGAAGCAAATAAATAGACTGAATAGTGAGGATGTGCCACCATGGAAAGTTTATGCAAAACTTAATCAGTTCTCTAAGCTTTTACTGTGGATTCAACATCCCAACAAAATCCTACCCGCAAAAATAACATGGCGGATATTTAATTTATCTTTTCATTTTCCTTCATTGGCTTTTCTGGAGCCTTCTGAAGTGTATCTTTAGGAACTGCTGAAAGGTTACAATTCTGTTGAAATATCCTTAACCATATGTCACAAATTGTCACAATTCTAATAAAAATTGAGATTTGATTAGAATTTTGTTTGCAAAACAAACCCCTAAAATAATCGATGTGCTCTATGTACTTACATTCACCTTCTTGTAGCAATACTGAATGTTATGGAACCATAGCAAATATCAAGGGAACATTGTTGAACTTACCTATGCATTATGCTATGGCTGTTCACTCACTTTAAATAACATGTTTTCACTCTATGAAATGAGGAGCAGTTAGTACAAGTTTCATAAGAGACATTTGTCAAAATTTCATTCGCCTTAAGTTAACAACAGTTGTAGGTTTTGCTCTCATCCATTCTGCCCAAGACGGCAGTCATTTTTCAGTTTGATTATTTCCTTTTTTTTCTCTGCCTGCACACCACATTTGACAGTGATGGATAGCAGGTTAAAAATGGACATTTTCTTCTCACGTGCTGTATGTTGGATTGACTCAAGCGTGCATGGTATTCTTCCCTTGGACCAAAGGTCCTTGGAAAGATTCTGTTCCTCTCTGCTTTTCCCATTCCATTATGATACACTTTGTCTTCATTTTACCCCGGCTTGGACTCATTTTCATGATGTATAGCTGAAGCACATCATGAAGACAGAAGTGTAGGTTATGTCAAAGATATGCCATCATGATTACAGTCCTTGCAGAGGCAGGCCCTCTCTGCTTGTTCTGCAGCACTGAACACACACAACTCACTGGATCCTCTGTTTAAAGCCAGTGTTTTCGCCCCTGTTTCACTTTTTTTCTTTGTCCTGCCAGGCAACATTGTCAAATATCATTTGTCCTTTGGTATCTAAAAGTGAGTTCATCAAGCTGTCAAATTTGTACACCTGATTAAAATGTTATGATGAGGTTTGCTGCTGAAGGTTGGCTTTCCTCTCAGTGGAGGCCATGCGAGAAGGTCTTCATGGTTATACAAACTGTGTGGTGTAGCAATCACAACCTAAAAAAGTGGACCAGAATACACTAATGATGTTTTCTTTGTCTGTGTTATTCAGTCTCTGCTTTTTCAAATGCAGGCCAGCAACCACTGTCAGATGTAAGTAGTCATAAGGTTATTTCAGGCAACATTTAATCTAGCCTACAAGCAATTTTTTTCTTAGTTGCAGCAATTTATTTCTTGTTTTAATTTGAGTGATATGTTCTTACTATTATTTTGTGTCTTAATTATTGAAGAAAAAAAATAAGTTGCACAAGCAAAAATCCATGAACATTTTTTTTTGCAAATTTTAAGGTTGTGCAGTCACTTTAACTGGCCTAAAGGTTAGGACTACTGACCAGAATCGACCATGGACAACAGCATAATGAATAAAATCTCCTTTACAGTCATCAGTTGCTTAATTTTGCAATGTTTGTTTTAATCTCAAAACCAAGCACTTTCAAAGTACATACATAACATTATCAACAGATAATATGTTTCTACTCTGAAAATGGTGGGAGTGTTTATGCACCAAATGATTCAAAAGAGAGCTTTCAGATTTGTAGTTATTGGATTTTCTGATTAAGAATCAGTCTATCCATGTCACAACGGGCCTACCAATTGCCTATTTTTTATATCTTTTCTGTAAAGAACCAACTGAACCAGGTTATCGCATTATTAACACAAAAATCTTTAATTGATTTGTAACATAATCTGATTGCTTCTAATTGTAATAGGTATTATACTGCTGGTGTTAAATTATAGCTTTATCAGAACAATTATGATAATGTAGGAGAAAGCTTTCGAAGATGTTAATGAATTGTTTTTTTTCCATTTTGGTACACATATATGTGTGTGCATATGTATATTTATGTGTACATATATATTTGCTACATATAAGAGAACACACATGATTGTTGACAGTCTCTTTAAAATGAGACATAGGTGTTTAATCTTTATTACTTGGGCCAAGAAATTCTAAACAAACCTCCAAATTCTGTGTAATACTTTCCTTCTTATACTTGTGCTCTTCATAAAGTAACACTGGTAGTCGAACAGCCAGATCTTAGCTGGTTAATTAGGGTTGGCTTCGTTAGCTGGAGTACGAGTACATACCTGCTGTTTCTCAAGACACAATGTGTGCACTCCCTGTCTGGAGGGACAATGTTCTGTCATTTTGGCTAGTCACACACAACCCAATGTTAGTAACTTTCTGTGTGAAGAGCACCAGGGTAGAGTGTGCAAGAACTTTTTTTTTTTTTTTTACAAGTATATGCTATAGAGAGAGGATACTTTTTTTTTCTAAATATTGCATACACTTTCAAAAATGCCTACAATTATCACTTGTTAGGAGTAACTTTACAGTCAGTTGTATATTAGAAATTAACTTACTCTAAAGTGAATTTCAGATGCCTATAGAGATAGACATTTGCATGGTCCAATGACTGTTGCTTGGACTGTGATCATCTGTTTTGTGGGAATGTGGTCACAATCCCACATTGTGATTGACATATTTATTAATACTTGCGGTCAAAATATGCTATAGCTTTTTATTTTAATACCATGATCTCACATCCTTTGAATGCTGCATTTTATGGAAATATTTATTGACATTGTGGAATATATAGTTTTAGCTTCAGAGCGTTATGCGTCAAAAGTGTACAACTCGAGAAGGAAACTCAGTAATCAAAAGATTGCAGCACAGAGCTAAGTCAGTTGTAAAAGCAGCGAAACTGCTTCGACTTATGTCTCAACAGAACGATTTTCATTCACACATGCACTATATTCCCTACTGTACACTACATGTGCTTCACGTTTGCTTTAAGACTTAACTTCAGAGGCGAGTTCTCCAGTCTATTCTCCTTACTTTTGAAGTTACATGCTCCTCCAATTACTGGGGGGCCATGCAGTCTCCCCCCATGGTGTCCTTGGACAGCTCTTTGAGTGCCTGAAAATGTTGCGGACCATTAATTCTGGATTGTCTTCATCTGTTTGCATAATTTTCCCTCCATAACCATTTTCCTTTCCCTATTTTCACAGTCTCTTTTCTCAGATTCATATTTTTTTTCTCCTTCACAAATGTTTGTCGTCAAGATAGTTCAGTTTTATAACAGTTTTTTTAATACCACTGACAGTTGTTAAACTTTTACATCAGGCTCTTTTATGGTACACAGGCGGTAAGCTGTGTACTGTACACAGCCTGTGTGTTTTATGGCCGCTCTGCTGATGGTGCCTATTGAAACTCTTCACCTGCCAACAGCTTGGTTTGCAGATGTATTGCATGATATTTTTATATGATAATATTAAAATTTTCCAGAACTAGGTGCAATCATAAACAAAGTAGGGGAGCGGTTAAACAAAAATCAGGTTGGTCTAAAGAAGAAGTCTATGTTTTCTTTAACCTGATATATTTTCTAGTTTTTTCTCCAGTTAGACTAATTTGCTGTCAGGCAGGAGGTTGTTTTTGCAACTCAGGCAGACTCCAGAAATTAATTTATCCAAATAACCAAGTCCTCCTGGGCCATGGAGGTTGGGACACTGAAATGGCCCTGGTAGGCTAAAGCCGTCTTTTGAAGTCTGGAATGTTTTGGCTGACTTAGAGCAGGCGACTGGAGTGGAGGGGGGATCGTTTTCACTGACCCATGGGATTTTTAACCATTTTCATATACTGAGAACAAAACAAAGTGAGGAAAAATGCCTGAGCTGATTTGCATTGACTTTCCTATCAAAAACAGAGAGGAACAATTTAAGTGAGGCTGATTTAAAGGAGTAGTTGACTTTTTTTTTTTTTTTTTTTCAAAAATTTGTTCAGTAGAGGATGGATATGTTCCATAGGAGTTTAATAATTTTGATCATCTTAAAAACACATGAAGGGAAAATAAATGTTTATTTTGTGGTAGACCTTCTCTGGCTTATTTTTAGGGGTGTACCAAACAGTCATTCAAAAATCAGACTTAGCCAATGTTCATGCAACTGACATGTTACGCGCAAAAAAATATGTTTTTCCCATTAATTAATTGCATTAAAACTCCCTCCATTATCAGACTACAAAAGCATGGGCCAAAAGCTTTTATGTACTTTAATGTATATTAGCAAAAGTCAATTGGAAGAAGCAAACTCATGCTTTTATGCATAAATGTGGACAATTCCTTATTCTTAGCCTCATCGTCTTTTTCATTTGCATCTGATTCATTCATTTCATTTGCAATATATATATATATATATATATATATATATATATATATATATATTGCGGACATTGTCCCAATATATATGTAAGTCTTCTTATACGATTGAATGCTCTGTTGAATAAAACACCTGCAGTAGTCACCCTAGCAGATATAGGTCAGACTTTAATTGCAACAAGAAGATGATATGCTTTTAATAAACAGGCCCGAGGAAAGCAAAGTGCAGGAAACTAGGCGATCTTTGAGTAACGGGCCACTTGAGTTTCCAGCGTAATAAATAATTCACAAGTCCTGCGTGATGAGCTGCTGAGGACAGAAATCCCTAATGACAGCTTTTTATAACCTATGACTCAGCGGCCCATTATGCTTCTGACATCCCTACACCGACCACATCCCCTCTGCATGCTCGGGGTTTACTCTGTTCTCAGCCTGTACACTGCTGCATTTTATTGCTTTAGATTTATTTTATTTCAATTTATAAAATTATTTTTTTTAAATCATTGACTGAACATTTTTGATGCTGAAAATCTGAACTCATTCACTTTAATCCTTTGTAAGTTTTTTTTTTTTTTTGTAATTGAAAATGTGTTTTCTCAAACATGTTAAATTAAAACCAGTACATAGCTTTTTTGTGTAATTTTATGCATTTTCAACTTATAAATTGTGCTTTTACTCTCTGACATTCTTGCCAAAGAGATCAAATAAATAAATTATAAAATTACTTTTGCACAGGGATTCTAAAAAAATGAGAATTGTAAAAAAAATGAGAAGTGAGATTCCTAAACATTTGTTCATCCCCCCCATTTTTCCAATTTTTTAAGTTTTTAATTTTCTTTCTTTTCTTTCTCTATGTGTGTATGCATATTAGTCACACCTATCTGAGTCTGAGTATCAGTGGAGAATCAGTGGTGGAGAGTGTTATTTTAAAATAATTTCACCTTAATTGGCTGTTTCACTTTTACACAATCATTTTATGTTGCTGGAAATATGTAACATAACAAAGCAAATAAAGGCTGGTATTTAAAATAATTTAAAACTTGCATTTTTTTTCCACTTTAGGTGCATGCAAGGAGATCTGAGCTCATTTCAGTCCCTGTTGCTACTGGCACGTATGTGTGAGGTACGAAACACATTTTCACCATTCTGCCTTAGGGCTGTGACTTAAAGTGTTACAGTGTTTGATTGGCATAATGGCCCCTTACCCCCCTAGGTAGGGTCATTCTGAGCAACATCTGGATCTATTGTGCTTTTTTGTATGTGCTCGTACTAAGGAGGCAAGGGCTCATATGGTTTTGGTTGATAACATTATTGCTATCATTTCTAACCCCTCAGATGTCACTGAGAATAGGTGGTTAATTTCGCATGCCGGAAAAGGTCTCCAATACCAAAGAACACTTACTCTTGTCCTCAAAGTTAAGTTTGAGAAATAAATCTGGTGCATTGATGAAGTACCTGACAATAGAGTTAGCACACCACTAGTAGTTTATAGTAACACAGCGGACACGGGCAATTAGGCCCACCGAGTAATTTACAGTACTGCTCGCAGGTGGTGACCTGGAAAGAGCCAGGGACCACCTTAGCAACAAACTAGATCATTTAGCCAGGTAGAGTAGCAACTCTGTAGGACGTCCAAATGAAACAGAGCAATCAGACATTGTAAAAAGCCTGACACATTTCAAACAGATTGTTATTTTTCTGCGAAACCCTGTGCAAAAAAAAAAGAAAACATGATTTTTTTGGGGGTCTGTAATTTTAAGGAGAGTGAATGATCACCTTTATGTGTTGTTGATCTTTTTACGTCAGTGCACAGCCCGCTTGTTGGAGCTACCTATTAATTATGAAATACTGTAGGTCTTGCCCATTTCATTTTACTGCGTCTTCCTGCTGAACTTGGTGTGAAAGGCTGCTGTTCTGAAATGGGTATATAAAAAGTAAGAACAGAGAAGGTTCCCTGTGCAGCAGCAGCTTTCTTCTGCATTATGTCACCAGTGTCAAAAAGGCACACTGAAAAAACACATCATTTCACACATCCTAGAAACTATAATACATGATGAAAATTGGCTAATTTGTTTGCACTGTTGCTAGTTTGTTGCTAACTAGTTATACAGCTTGAACTTCTGTGAAATGTGTCTCATGACAAACATGAAACTCAACAAAACTTATTGGGGTTTTGGAGTAACACAAGCTGAAAAACATCACCCTTTTCTGTATGCCTGTTTCTGTCTTGCTCAATAATTTGTAAGATCTCCCAGTAGTTTAAAATAGGAAGAAAAGCAATACCACTCTTTACTTGGTTTATCAGCCTTTAACATAGATCAGCGGATAAAATGCCATCTTTATTAGTTGATTTCTTATCACACAAACAGAGGACCAAAAGACACTGCATTTTTTAAATTATTAAATGCCCCTTACGTCTTTGTTTCGTGATTCTTAAAAGAGAAAAATCAAAACTAGTGCGACCCGGAGATCACCCTAAGATTGAGTCAGAGTTTAATAAACAGATAGTCATTGCTTTAAGAATATTTTAGTTCCATCAACGGCAGGGCCACAGGATTTTGGAGAACAGTCCACCTATTTTCATTCAGAGTCCCTACAAATAGGCATGCCAGCTAATTGGCAAAAAACCTCCACGATATGAGCGGAACCACAGCACTAACAGCTGTGTGTGGTCCACAAGTGCTGGCACAGCTATTTTCAAGCCTCAGTCCAAGAGAAATACAAAGTATGTTTACTCTACACCTGTACTGTAACTTTCCCTTGCGGACAGACGTAAACCGCAACATGTTCAGCTTTCTCTCATGTTAGTGTTGTTAAGGTCAATTGAAAGTTGTTTTCAAAGATCCGTATTTTAAATGTGCTTCACTTATGGGTAACATCAGCTACAAATGTAGGAAACATCCAAAGAAGGAACTATTAACCTCCGTCAGTGGCATGGGACAATGTCCGCTTAACATTTTTGCTGCTGATACTCAATCTTACAGTAGCTTTTAGGTGACGTGAACGTGAATCAGCCTCATTTATTTGCTTGGCAATCTGAGGCAGATTGAGTGACAGCCACAGAACATCACATCACTTATGTAAAGCTTCCCTCAGCCACCACGAAATTAGAGTGCCTGTTGCTACACACTGCTGCCTCCTTCTTCTGCACGAATGAAACGGCAGCCTCCCTGGTTCAGAAGTTCACATTTTGGATGCCTGCCGGAACTCCTTGCAGCCGGTGACGTTTGTCCACTGGGCAGGTGGTCAGAATGGCGTAAAATCTGGCCTGCTTTTACGGTCCTAAAATGTTGGGCCACTTAAAAAAATAAAATAAAATACTGTGAGTTTATGTTACCAAATTAAAAACTGAGAAAGGGACACTTTTTCCCACCTGCTGCAAGTGTATTAATATTTCTCCCCAAAACAAATAAATCACATACATGTGCACACATCTTTGACATGTCTCAAGGCTTGGCGGAGGAAGCTATTTATTCTCGGGCACAGTTAACTACTGGCACATATGCTTTAGAGTGGAATGCCATTCAGAATGCAGAAAATATATTTAGTTCTCGCCAACAGACAGCAAAAGGCACCAGTGGGTCTAGCCCCCGTGTGAGAACAGCTATTTCTGTCACAGTATAGACTTTCAATTACTGTAATCTGGTGCTTCACTCCTTCAAGAAAACCACTATTTAGATACATCAGATATGACATGTACAGTACAAGCCATAAAGACGGATAAATTAGCTGAGAAATTTCAAAAGTGTCATTTTGGGGTATAAAATCTACAGATACTGATCAGTATAATTTCCCCCTTGCCTTATTATCCGTCTTGTTCCCTTGGGCAATAGCTTAGATATTAGCAATACTTTGCTTTGGAGGAAAATGAGGATATAGGATACCTCCTAGTATTTGGTTTGACAGATGTAAGCTTTGCTTTTCAGTTTGTGTAAGCCCATTAATACATAGGTGCTTATGGATGGTGGAAATACCCCACAGCTGCAGTCTGCTTCTTGCCCCAAGAGTGACCCCCAGAAAACACTCAAGCTTCACAGCCGTGCAGCCCCTCTGCCACTTCCAGTCCTGCAAACATGTGTCCGACAAACTCGAGATAAGTAGAGCTTTAGAACATCTCTACTAACCAGAATGTGGTCAGTAGATTGTTTTCAAACAGCTTTGCTATCCTCACTTATATACGACTTCATCACAGTTTTCCTAAATGAGAACTTTAAGAGCAACAAAAATGAAGAATTTGCAAAATTCAGTCACTTTGTTTCCAGTCTATCTGATATTTAATTAACACAAGCATGCGGTTCAGACATACAGGCAGACTGTTTAGCGAAACTCAAAAAAGACAGCACCTGGGTAACGCGCACTTTTCCTTTATAAAATAAGATTATGAAGGTAAATGAAAACAATGATAAACTGTTTAATATGAGCATGAGCCCAGAACTACAATAAATGGAAAGCACTTTATAGGATTAGATTAAATAACTAGCTATTTTACACACTTTCCCCCTTTTTTCAATTTTAGGGTTAGAGTAGGATAAGACCCATTAAGACTCTTACACCCCACATAATTAATTCTTGCTGAGTTGTCATATCTATATTGCCCTTGGCCTATACACTGATTGTGAGTTGTTGTAAATGATCATTTTACTTGGTAAGTTGCATATTTTCTGAAATGGCACATAGCTAGTTATATAACCAGTTTAAATATTCTTTAGTTTATAAAATGTTTTTTCAAACTATGCCAGTGACAAAATAATAATAATAATAATAATAATAATAATATTGTTGTATCACAAACACAAGTATGACATATTTACAATCACAAATTATATTTCACTGTTGCTGTACTATGTAAATTATTACATTTATATTAATAGTGTTACCAATCCTTCTTATTTTGATTGTGAGAAGCAAAAATATAGAACAGACAACTGCTAGATCGATCACACTTTGCATTTCTGCTCTTTAAAAGAGTAGCACCTGGAGTAAAACAAGCATTAACTGGGCTATCTGCTAAAGTAGAGATTAGCTGCGTAATTGACTTGCTATTGAAAGCTTTCCAACTGTAGTTTAAAAACATTATTACCTTTAGAGTGATGGATCGTTCTCCTTAGCTCTTCATGCCATGACTGTGTTTTTCACAACCACGACTTTTTCTTCAAAGCTACATTTTTTAAACAAATGGAAAATTTTTGATGACTTCTTTCATCCACCTTGCTAGATTTCTGCAGTAACAAGTGAGAGAGGGACAGTCATGCTTTAACTGCATATACGACAGTAGAAAACTCCTGTCACTTGCACACTTCATCTGGCATTTCATTAGAATGACTTTAACCATCAGAATTCAGATATTCAATGTATGAAAGTTTGCCCCTTTGACAGCCAAGCATCATAAAAACATTATGAGTTTAAAAATTCAATTCTGCTGAATGAGTTGGACTCAAACATTTTGCCTCAACTTGAGAAAAAGCCTCAACATTATAAACAATCCTTACCAGGATGTGACTGGTGAAATCGGAAATGTGTCCCATAAGCAACATGTAAAAACTTTTTTTTTTTTATCTATAGAAAACAGTTATTAAGAATAAGTTGAAATATTATTTATTTGAGTCTGAAGGTGAAAAAACTCAACCAAAGCTTAAAAGCAGTGCAATCTTACCTTACTGGTTCCAAAGTCTTTATAGAAGAATCTTATGTTTGCTCTGAAGTCATGATGAAGATTTTTTTTTTCTGTTTTCCTGCTTTACATTGACAGAATGTGTAAAATATTCAATATGGATGTTATTTTGTCCTTGGCAAGTAAAACACTTGGATATAATACCCATTCAACCAATTTTAAAATGAATCCAGACATTGTAGTTGAAATACATGTACTTAAAATGTGCATGCACTTGAAATGCAATCAAGTGCATTTTTAAGGGCAAATATGCAAGCAGGCCTTATAATTTATTATGATTGATATTATCCTGTAAAACTATAATCTATCATAGTTTTAAGGCGACTTTTAGCATTCACGGCAGCTTTTGATGCAGTGTTAGTGCATCTTGTTAAAAGCTTAATATAATAACTGTATATAATGCTCTAAGTGGCTATCATAATGTATCAGCCTTTCAGTCATTTAATTAAAGTATTAAATAACTTTCAATGTGATACTATATTGCTTTCTATGCATGAATGAAGTGATTTACAGAAGATATTGTATCTAAGCGAGCGTGCTGTTTGTGGATTTTAAATTAAATACAAAAATGAATAACAGAAATGCAATTTTACATAAATTATTTGTTTCTTATAGAAGCTATTTATGCTTTCAGCCTTGGAGCAAAATTGGTCCCGCTTGACGAAGATAATATGAAATTAATTTGTAAGTCATGCCTATGGTTTGCTGCTATGAGTGAACAATACCTACCTTCACTTAGTGCTCAAACTTTTTAAATGTCCTGGAGGAGTTCTGGTTTGAGTCCCAAACCTACTGAGATTTCCTAATGAAGGCTTTACCTTCCAGGCAAGCATATTTCTCCAAATGACAGTAATTTACATATGATGTATTTAGAGAAGAAGAGGGCAGGCTAATTCTATTTGGAGATTTTCCTTTGTTTTAGGAGTCATTAGCAGCTAGCTGAAATCTAATTTTTACAATTTCATCAGGCCATCTTGGAAAGCCTCTGTGAGCTCATCAGAGAGGAGCATTTATTGCTAAGTGTTCTCTATTGCATTAGCACACAATAAAGCGGCCAGGGACTGCTACAGACGTTTATGTGGAATCCAGTTAACACTCTGCCAATTCGTTTTTTATTGGGACACAATCAATTTTTATTCATTTTAAAGCCAGAATGCTTTCTTTCATTGTGTGCCTACTCCAGCTTATTATGTCTTAAACTAATTACCCAGTTGTTTTCACAAAATGCAGATGTTTATGTTAAAGATTTCCTCTCTGAAATGCAGACCTGATGTGCATATACATACACTTTCCACTGTGATTTAAGCTAAAATAATTGTATTCATCATTTAATTTGTGCAAGTCTAGCAAACAGAGGGAGGTCTAAGTAACAAACTGATTTTGAAAATGGTAAGAAAAGCTTTGGGCCTAATGTGTATTTTGCTTTCTTTTTGCTGTAACAATGTGAGTGTTTCATTACTGGGATGTAACAAAACTTTTCATGTTTTAGAAGTGCATTTCACACAGCAGAAACAAAATTATTTTGAATTCTGGAAAAACAAGTTTGATCTGTTTCTTACCCTTTAACTATTAAGACAATTCACTACATAATTTGACATTTATAGCTGAAGCCACTATATTTTAAACAGCTTAGAACAGCTTTTATTCTTACATATGCAGTAAGATTATTTCATACTTTTTCATGTACATTAAATTATGTAAAATGCCTTTTACATGGATGTAGCGGTGAAAAAACTTATTATAGTATGCTCTGATAAGATACTATAAGCGTCTGAAAGGTGTGAATTTAACAGTGTGCTACTGCCTACGGACAGAATAAGTAATTTTTTGCTGTGAAAATAGACATATTCTTGTTCTTTTTACATACTTAGTCATTACCTGACCATCTTGGGCTGAAAGTTCTCCGCAGATATTGAGAGCAGAGCTGAGAGAATCCTCATTGGTATATAGACAAAAGCTCTGCATGGCATAGCAAGAGATTCAGTAATGGTATCATCCGGTCTTATGCACATTTCAGAACCGAACTGCATTTGTGCGCTATTCATGATCCATCTGAGTTGCAGCACTTACACCACATAGTTTTCAAGCTGATTGCATCAAATCATTGACTTGCAATAATTCCTCATCTTTCTGAAAGCATGTAATAAAAGGACTCATTCCTACACATGCTGGATGTACTCTGAGCTCCTTTAATAGCATGTTTGATTGTACATATGTCAGATTTTAAGAGCCAGTATTTTTATTATCAGCTGATCTTTTAAAGCAGGTACTACACAGATTTGTAGTTGAACATTCAAGTATTGTTATTGTGTACTCATTATTTGCTAAGCTGCTTTTGTAGACAGCCAAGACACCTCAGCATGTGTAGAGTAAAAGTGGCTAAAGTCCTCTTAGTGTGAGTTATATGAGTGCCTCTTTACTGCAATGTAATAATTAGAGTGCTTAAGTGCTCCTTGAGAAAAGACAAACCTAGATACTCTCTTCCTCTTCAGCCCCTCCTCTCCTTCACTAAGAAGGTCTTTAATGGCTCCCATTTGACTCAGATATCATTTATTGTTTGGTATCAGGTGTACACCTTGTACCATTCACCATTCATGCTGAAGCATTCTGGACGTTAACTACAATATGGGCAAAAGACTTAAAGGTTTACTCCTTACTCTTTATTTTGTGACATCTTGTTGCATTGACATTTATTAATACTAATCCTTGTATTGTGCTTATTACCACAAAAAAAAAAAAATCAAGAAAAAATTTTTTTTCTAAAAATAATGCAAAACTGTATGTGCTCATTGTTCAAAATGTTGTATCTGTGTGTAAAGATATTCTTGCTGTTTCTGTTGAGGGATTTATCTTGCAGTGGTCCCCAGAAGACTTCAACAGGCTAAAAAGATGACAGGTTATCATTGATCTGCCCATACTCACTGAAATCCATTAAAAAATGTATGGGCTGTTGTGCATTAACAGTGCACTCTACTGTTTTCGATCCATTAGAGGAGCAGGGCATGGGGCCCCTAGTGGCCTATAGGCCCCACAGAGGTCCTTGAGCTTTCATTTAATTAAATTACCTTATAATGAAAACAGCCATAATGAGATTAATTTTAATTATTCATCAGTGGCCGATTTGAGGGAGAGACAACATTAATAATGCATTAAAGGGCTAAACATTTTTCAATTCAGTGCCTTTTCCTTTTGTTAAAGGTGTAATTTATTAAGTGCTGTGCAGCTGCTAAATGTGTCGGTGGTGAAGACGTCCAGATGCAAAAGGTGGTTAGACAAGCTGTTGAACTGCTTCGTAATTATTTAAATGTCTTTTGTGGTAATAAATATGGACCCAATTATACAGATATCCACATAGCTGTAAAAAAAATCAGCATAGATTTTTCTTTTAATCACATTTATTTTGAGTTGCTTAAAGCTAACTGGATTTTCAGTCAGTACCTGAAGCAGAAAAGTAATCACAACTTGTTTTCTTTCTTTGCTGATTTTTGCATATTTCCATCAGATTAGTAGGTTGATTCCCCAAGTGTGATCACATTAAGCCATTTTGGTGTCTGGCCAACAGCATTGGGGAAGATTGTTACACTGTGTAAAACAAAAATTAGCTGGCTTGATAATATGCTTTTTTTGCTTTTACTGGGCAGCCAGAATTGCACATTTGAGATCTGTAAGATGACACTGTGAAATTTATGATTTAGGTAGCACATTTTACATTGAAAAGTGTCATGAACAGATAAGAGCTTAGAGGAAACAAAACAGCAGAAGTGACTTAATCTAGGAGACAAGGATGTCATTGGGGTGGAGAGCTGGGTGCATTTATCAGGCCTTCATCAATACCTATTTAATAATTCAGGCACAGTCTGGGGCTTCTATAGGGCAGGGTTTCAGCCAGCTTGTAATTTTGTAAATTGCTTAGTCATCATGCTGTGAACGGACCAGGGCCCTCTCCCTGAAGTTTAATCCAGATGTGCTTGTAATGTTGTCAGATATACAGAGAGGAAAAAGCTGAAAGGTAAAAGAGTCCCTAATAGAAAGAATACTGCATAGAAACATGGAATGAGCAATCTATTGTAAGCAACATACATGGGTTTTTATACATAAATTATACTTTACCAAGAGTAGTCTCTGTTTATCAGGAAAGTTTCGATTCTGGGAGCAAAATAAATTAACAAATTCATAATGTTCAATCGTTTATTTTAGTTGTGCTATTAGGGAGTATTTGGCTACAAACTGAATTACAGGAGACTTAGGTTTCATGCATATTAAATAAAAAAGTACACTGTATGCACAGAAATAGAATTTTAAATAATTTTATTTTTCTAATTTTCCTTTTTACATTGCCATGTGCATTTATGTATTATTGCATGACCTAATCTACAGTATACCTATTTGTAAACCTTTGAAATCAATCAAATAATCAATCAAATATAAAAAAAACACGTCTTTTTCAAGTAACATAGCATAATATACAAAACGGAATAGAATAGAAATTAAAATGAAATAGAAATAGAAATAAAACAATTCAAATTGCCTATGAATTATTATATTTTCAAACACAACATGGATGTCATTTTTAGGAAACTGGATTTTCATATGGATTTAAGTCGCTGACAGATTTCAGGAAAAGAAACAAACAGAACTGTCAGGCTCTTTGTCCTTTCTTTCATTCTTTCAATTGTGAGCAGTTTAAGGTGCCAGAGATGTATACCTAGTAAATTAACAAACTTCTCAATTATCCCTTGCCAATCCTTTGACAGCTCTCATTGAGAGAGAAATGTCTTCTAAATAGCCTGACTAGTTTTACCTGTTCCACCTACAAAATGCTCTATTCTTCCACCTAGTTTCTGTGGCAATGGAAGGATTTTGTTTTGTTTTTGTTTTTGGCTATAAAAATTTTGTTCTCCGGTAAGTAATATGAACTAATGCTGCTGTTTGTTTCGATACAAGGCTGCTGAGCTACTTTTGGACCTGTCTAGCTGGTAGACATAAGCTCAGAAAGCTTTGCTAAGTCACATATTAAAAGAAGACAATGTTTCTCCTGTTGTGGTTGAGCCAACTAGATGTTTTTAGAACTAAAACACCTGCTGCTTCGGTCATAAAGTAACCAAATCAAAAGGATAAAAACTTCACAGTCCATTACAAAATTTCCAATTTTGTGCTTTATGCTTCTCATTGTAGAAATGGATCCCTGTAACAAATGCAATGTTTATTTTGGAGTAATGGGGGATTCCCAGCATAAGCAGACTTGTTGTGGCTGAATTTTTGATTTTAACAAAGTCCTGTTGAATCGGGGATATATCAGCAGAGTTCACTAAAACATATAATTTATCTTCCAACAATGTAGTTTTAAAAGGAGAATTTATCTGTTTTCATCACATCACAAAATATGTATTCACTGTCTGACGAGATTTACAGTTCAGATTTTAAGAAAAAAAATATTCCTAGAGGCAAAGGAGTTGAAGTTTAACTCCAATTCCAAAATATCTTATAGAAGATATTTTGTATTTTCTTTGTATTTTTCTTTTACTTTTGAGACAGCACATAAAGTAAATATCAGTCCTTCTAATGTTGACTTGTACCAATGAACAGAGCTACATGATTGTAGGAAACATTTTTAATTGTACTGCTTTATTAAATATGTAAAACTTATCAAGAACTAGCTGAAAATTAGTGCCATTACAGGATTAAAATTGTAATATATTTTATCAAAATTCCTTATTCTCCTTTTACACCAGACAAAGACTCACACCATGACATAAATCAGCCAGAGCAGGGATGATCTCTACAAGGCCAGGGATTGTTCTTCTGGAGTGTTTCTTCAATTAGTCTTCAGTTAATACATTGAAGACTTTTATTAAATTGGAAACTCTTCAATTTAATAATCTCTATATAGGATCTTAACTAGAATGAAATATGGAAGATTTACCATGATAGAGCAAACATTTATTCATGTATTACATTTTTAAGTGCATTCAATATGTGCTTATTTCTACAACTTTTTTTATTTTAAAAAATGTGTTTGATGTATCCAACAGTGCTGCGATTTGGCCGAGGAACCCAAGTATTATCAAACTGAGAAAACAAACAAGTCAGACAAAATTTACTCCCGGATGTTCAGTCTTTCTTGAAAGTGTGCAAAATAATTCTGCTCCTGGAGTTTCTTACTAGTTCATAATTGCTTGTTTTGACAATTCAGTTCTAAACATTCTTATACAATATCCAATCATGGATTTCTCGTCACAGCAAACTCATTCCTAGGATTTGTTATGATTCTTAAAATTCATTGCAGGAAAACATTCAAGTTAAATAACCTAGTTGTAAAAGTACTCAGGTCATATGCCAGGGTGGAAAAGTGCCATTTTTTTGAGCTGACATAGGTTTTATTCAATATCTCTCTTGAATTTAATTCGTAATTGTCCTTTAGAAAAGGTCTTAAAAGTAATCATTTACAAAGATTACCCTAATCAATTGCTTACATTTGCATTCACCATATCCTGGGTACTCTGTATGGACGAGTGTTACAGCAGCAGTGGTAGCTTACCAGTGACATGTAGCCTGAACACATCTGTGAGGATTAGTCATCAGAGAAGTTGAAGGACAAGTGGCAGCACTGGCCTCTAGCCAAGGCAACAATCTAATCACACCCACACCGGATTGGCAGCTTTCCATGTAATTTAACAAGTCTATATTGAACTCTATTGTGCAGCTCATATATAGGCACTGCTGTAGCTGCAATCAAAAGGATCTCACCAAATGACTAGAAAATATTACATTTTCAATAGTACATTTTGATGATCAGGCCCCTTTAGCTCAGTGGCTTGTAAGTGCTAGGCTCCTAACTGTGAAGAAGCATCTCTCTGCATGTGATGAAGTAAGTGTTCATTTAACATATATTCTGTATCAGAAGTTGTGTTATACTGAACTGGTTAAGTAGCACGCGCAGTACAGTGCTGTACGCCATTGTTTTTTACACCTGTGGACTATTTCACACCTCCATAGGGAGTGTCCCACTAGAAGTCATCCCTCCCCCCCCAAAAAAAAAAAACACTTGCATTCTCTACTGCTTCTGAAAATCCTCACTATATATCAGCTTGTACTAAGCAGTTTAATCCAAATACTAACAAGAAAAACAATTTTTGTAACTCTCAATTATCCCCTGTGGGGTGTTGAGGGGTGCTGGTGCCTACCTTCAGAGGTGAATGGGCGAGAGGCAGGGTACATCCTGGCAGGGCAACACAGAGAAGACAGCACAAACAACTATGCATACACACACACACACACACACACCTAAAGAGAGTTTAGAGAGAACAATCAATCTGACAGTCATATTTTTGGACTGTGGGAGGAAACCAGAACACTCAGAGAGAACACACGCATGCGCAGCGACAACATGGAAACTCCATGCAGAAAGACCTCGGTCCAGGTTTCGAATTCTGAACCTTCTTACAAGGCAACAGTGGTACCAACTGCATCACTGTGCATGTGCAAGAACAAAGACTAAGTGTTTTGTGGAGAGTTCATCGCAAATTCCATTTCCTCCAAGGGGAAGTCACCTTTTAGCAGGGCAACTGCTGCTGCAAACACCTCAAGAGGAAACAAATATTGCATATCATTAAGTTTTATTGGCGCACCTCACAATGATGTGTTTGTAAAAAAAATGTGCTGCATCAGGAAGTCTGTGCTCTCCGTGCAAAGGCAATGTTAGTTATTATTCCAATTTTAGGAACATGTAGTTTATTTTTGCTTTTGGTTCTGCTCAGCTTTACCTTGAATGAGACAGTCTTGGTTAATTTTTCATATTAAAATTAACTTTGACAGCACTTCCTGTGAACTTGATGGTGGTAGCACAAAGTTAGTAAAACGGTGAACGAAAAGCTGTCTTCTTTCTTAATTATGACTATAGTGATAAGTAATAATTATAAATGGAAGCCACCAGGGCTTAGCATGTGGATTGGGCCTCCATTTAAATACTCCTTTATTATATTTCAGAGGCAGAAAATGGAAAAAAGTACAAAATATAAATAAATCACAAATGTTCTCTCTGTTGGCAAAGAAATAGTCCTCTAAACCAGATTTCACATTTCCATATATCCATGATAACATCCGTTACCATGGCATCTGGAAACCTGCCAATCTATTTTTTTTGCTTTAGACAGAAAATACATTGTATTTCTACTAAAAAGATGACATCAGCAGATGTCTACTGACAGGACACAAAAAGTAAGACCGATAGTAAAAAGAAAACCTAATAAACTTCATCAATTTGTGGGAATCTGGCTGTTGACTCCTAACTCAAGATATCTTTCCAAACATAAACAGTGTTATTTCCTTATCCCTTAACTTTGGGTTGTTACTTCCCTTAAATCCAAGACTTAGATTGTTAAATAATCCTGCATTTTAAAGAAAAATTTGGTTTTTAGTCGTTAAGTTCATGCTTTTCTACCATGACAATCTCTTAAAATTAAGAGATCACAGTATCCTCTTTTGTGTCATGAATAAGTTGCTGCACATTTATTTGGCATATGAATTAACACTACACTGTGAGGACAATTATTAGCGAAGTGAGCATTTTGATTACAAGATCATTTTTAGGCATATTTTCTAAGTCTATACTGGACAAACTTGAATGCTTAATGGATTTAAGCAGTGCGGGTGATGCGTATCTCTGTGTGACATGATCTAAAAGATACCCTAGATCAAGATGTGATTGATGTGATTATTTAGCATCTCCTTTTACTTATTGACTGACTCTTAAAAACTCAGTAATTACAAAAAGTCTCTCAGAAGGAAGCAGCACTCTTGAACTCACTAAGATGCTGGGGTGTGATCAAACGATTTGCTTCAAATAGTCAAAAGGGCCAAAAGAAATGTGTCTGCAAGAAGTCTACATCTTTCAAAAAGTTATTTTTCATGCCAGGACAAAACTTCCTCACATGCATCCAACTATTCCTCTTAATGGTTAGCCGGTAATGATGGTAAAAATGAGAAGTTATGACATGGTCCCCTTTCCTCACCTGACCTGAACCCAAATGAGAACTTTTGGGCAGTTCTTCCACAAAAGATTAAAAGTGAAGAAAAACAGTTCACCTCTCCGAACAGTGTCTGGGATTGCTGCTGTGTAAAAGGTTGATACTCAGTAGATCAAGAAACTGTCAGACGTCATGAGTAGAAGATTTATCACTGTTGTTGAAAAAGAGTGGTATTTACTTCAGAAATGTCTATTGGAAAGTTTTGACTTATTTATAATTCTCACTTGAACAGATAAAAATCAAAACCAAAACGTGAAAGGGGAAAATATGTGTTTTTCATTTAGTTGAGTAATAAGTCTGCACAGTAATTGTGCACACATGGATATTCTCCCAAGAAATCCCAAACTCCATTTTTACTTTCTAGCATTCTGGATTTATTAGTATTTAGGATTAACAGAGAACACTCTAGTTGGTGATTAATAAAAAAAATAATCCTCAAAAATAAGACTTGCCTAATAATTGTGCACACAGTGTGCTCTCTCCAAATGTTCCTCCTGTGTATTTATCCTCGATAATTAAATGCACCTGCCTTTGTTTTAGTTCTCCATGTCTGAGCAATGTGAATATGGATGCTGCAACTTCCCTTCTTTTATCCACATGTGGTGTTAACTTAAAGTAACTTTTTCAATTGTAAAAACTCATGTAGTTGAGTAGAAACTAATCACAAATGCTCAGAGTTGAATGGCATGACTAATGGTGTCCTCTGAATTGTGCTACATTACTACAGCACAATTATGCCCTCTTGAGTAAAATATGGGATTGATTATGTGTAGAAAAGTGATATTTTTATTAATCTTTGCTCACTCCAAGAGACTAAACTGCCTTGGTGCATCAGGGAAGCAGTTCTAGTGAGAACAGGGGTATAAGACTACAGTCTACAAAATTTTGCCTGACTTTCTCACCAAATATATTTTGTACTCTGCAGCTTCTGGCGTTTGAGTTTTGCATCCCAAATGTACTTTTTTTTCCTTCCTTCTTTTATGCTTTTTTATAAATACTTATGAGCTGGAATCCTATGTTCGAAATGAAAAAGTCACAAAAATGTTGTAAACTTTATCATATGCAAATTATAAAGCCCCTCCAGCTTTATCCATGACTGGAAAGTTCCTGTAGTTCTAATGTTAACTTTTGTGCACACTTTAAAATGGTGATGCTCAGTATGTTTGCTGCTAGAAATAGATTACTCATGACCAAATAATCCATGCATAACTTTTTGCACTGCACATACACAAAGTAATGTCTATAGCTAAGCTCAGCTGTTAAGTCTGGAGTACTTCTTAGAGCTGGTGTCCAGTGGGAGTTCCTATTCATCAAGCTGTGCTCACTTCCACTTGCTTCTTGTGGACAAATGTGGATGTAGGTTAAATATAAATGATCCTAAAGTTGTGTTGTGTCTGTTATAGTCCTTTGAGTTAGATGGCTGTATAGTAATGTTCCTGGCTTAGATATAGTGAAAGCACATCTATATTGTCAGTAAGACGAACCCCAGCTTGCACAGCACTAAGTCTTTTGTAACTGGGTTTAGTCATTGAGGAGAATGGCGCAGGCCCAGTCTAAGTGTCTTTCATCTGGCCAATTCAAACAGACGTTTGACCCCAGACATTTGCCTAATGTGTTTTTGTTATGTGGACTCCTGGCTTCACAAATGTCACAGTGGCTGGACTAGTGGGGGTTTGGATAAGTGAGTCAGAGAGGGGAGACACGGAGTGAGCCTGAGGGAGGGGGATTGCAAGGCCACAGTTATGTGTATAACCTCTGCATTTTGCACTCTAACCTACTGGGAGTTGGTGGTGTGCTGAACATAAGTTCTACTGATGACTGTGGTCTAGGTCCCACTGCAAGCCGTCTGATCAGCAGCCTGGCTCCCTTTGCTCCACTGACCTGGGCAGCTGTGGAGGAGATGGGGAGTGCCACATTACGGGGCGCCTGGATTGCCCCAGTAAGAAGCCAATCTCAGACAGTTGGGGTGACCCTGACAAATGCTGCCGTTAGGGGTGATGTTGAAAATTTATTACCAAACATATTGGTATTTTAGGGTGCAGCTGATTTTGATTTAGTAGTGTTACAGCTGAGGTTCTGTCTTCAAATCAGAATGTCAGATTATCACCACAGTACTCACTTACTGCCACTTTGGATAATACTTTTAAAACATCTAGCACTGTTTGATCAGGTTGTAAGCAAAGATTACTTGCTTCTTGCATGTATACTCAAATTATAACTCTAGTGAAGCTTTGCAAAACATGCTGTTTTTATTATTATTTTTAAGTTTAAGTTGTTAAAAATATTTTTAATTTTCGATCTCTTTCTCTGTTTTGAAATAAATTGAAAAGACCATCCACAGTATTTTTTTCTATTTTCTATTTACCTTGAATTTTTGCTGTTTTTACAAAGATTCAACTTAGAATAATTTTAAGATCTTACATCTCCTTGTAATTTAATAATCATTTTTGTCTTCTTTGTTCAGCTGAGCACTGATCAGGCCCCCATCTTTGAATTGTTGATTTATTCACCTCTAAAATTGATATTTTTTTTAAAGCTGTGTTGTTTAAATATAATTTCATGCCAAAACTATGACGTATTTTTCTATTCATTTTATTATAAAATCATAAAAAAATAATACTAAGTCATACTTTTAAAAAGATGCCAGTGGTTACACAATTTAATTATCTCATATGTGTGATTAACGACTTTCATTTGGATATGTGTTCGCTGTGTAATGCCTTCAGCAGTACTCAGAAAGGTCTCTTTCTGAGTAATAGGTCTCCAAAGTGTGCTTGTTTTGCTCTTTTAGGGCCACTGGAGAGCAATAAAGTTTTGTCTGAGGATTTTTGAGGTCCTCTCAGACTTTCCCCAGGTGTGCTTCGCTGGCCGTAAAGTGTACTCAGATGGCATAGACAAATGTATCCATAGAGATTTTTAACTACAGATTGGTTTGTATGCACCGTAACAACTGCAGAATATAGTAATTCCTTTTGATAATTACACGAGCAAAAGTTTAAACCGAAACAATTTTAACATGGTAGAAGAAAAAAAATATTTCACCTGATTCAGAAAAAATATTGTGCTTGTTTTGTTTGGACCTGTAATAACTACACAGAAAGGCCACTCTGTTATTTTTAGCTTTTGACGTTCCAAGAGGTTAACCATTTTCTTTGTTCCTGGCTGTCTGTGGAAGAAAACTCCCATGTATTTCCATGTTGAGGTATGCTGTGTTTACTTTCATCTCTGCTCCTCAGAGAAAGCAGGCCAACCTGATGTTTGTTTATGAAACGTTCAGAACTTTCATTCACCACTTGAAAGCACTCTACTTGCTACTAATTTACCTAAAGGGACTTCAAAATTATCTGTCTGCACTGTCAAAATCCTTTTTGTGGTCAGAGTCTGTCATCCTGAAAGACTTCCTTTGGAGTTTAATGAGAGCTTCCTAGATGAGTGAATTTTTCGCTGTATATACTGTGCTGAAAGGCATTTTCATATATCACAGTAACTTGGTTTTGATCCTCAAAGTAGTTCTGGTTTTAGTTTATTTACTTTGCTTTATTTTATTTGTCACATGAGCTTAGGCATGAGATCCTGATGATATGAAAACAGAGTAAAAATATCACGGTTTCGTGGTATCACAGTATATACACCAAAGTTTTTGCAGCTTGCTCTGCTAATTATAGTTATCCCTCCAACTGATCATGTCAATGAGAAAATCTGCTACTTTACATAAATGATGCTCATTGCTTTATAACTGTAGTTTCACATTACCTTGATAAGGTTGAAAGATGACACCCAATTAGTTTCCACACCATAACTGTGCTTCCTAGCGGCTGGATTTTTTTATTTTGTCAGCAAGACAAAGGTGTAGTACACTTCTTTCAGCCAACTGACCAGCAATAATCAGTAACATTTGGAGGAAGGCCAGTGCTGTATTCTCCCTATAGTGGGAGAAATCTGTGCTCACTAAAAGTACACTGAATCGTAAAAAGTGCATGATGAAAAAACTGTAACTTTTAAAAACGTTGCTATACCTTGATATTGGGAAGTCTAAACATGCCTTTATGTTTTAACCAAGATTTTAAATAACAGAGCAGAGATTTGTTAGATGGCAGCAGGAAGAGAGGAAAGCTTTATTTCAAAATTTATTTGAACGGGTATGGCTTTTCACTTAACCGCTATTGTTTTGGTTCTGTAAGGTACTGGATGTTCCAGTACATCACAGTAACAGTGTTCTTCAACAAATTGACATCATGCAAACTTTGTCCCACATGACTCAGAGGCAATATTTAAGCTTTTTAAAAGAGGCATATATAATTAAGCTTTTTTTTTTCTTTGTATTTCATTTTAAATCAACAGTTGAACACTTCAGTTGCTAATGACTGTAAAAATATATAAAACTGTTATTTTATTCAAAGTTATCCCAAGTTCAGATTTCCCTTCTTGGGCTGTAGGTTTAAAATGTGTAATGCTCTGCTGAGACGTATGTCAAAGAAGGAACCTGATCCTCCCAATGTGTGATGCTGAATAAACATTGTAGTAGCTCTACCCAAACAATGTTGCAGCACATGCATGTGAAAATATTGCAACTGTGTCGCCAGAGTGTGAGCGTTTTGTTTCATCTGAACCATTTGATCCCTTGTCACAGTGTTCCTACCTCCTTCAGACTGTTTATATATTCTAAGTCAAGATAAGTAAACTCACTTTATCAGATTGTTAAAAAAAAAAGAAAAAGAAAAAGTCACTTAAAAAGTAGTAAGAGTCTATTTAAATTTGCATTAGCCCTTATCTTAAAAACAGAATCTGGAAATTGGAGTTAGGTCTATTTTCATGTGTGTGAGTAGCTGAGGGGATAACCTATTGGCAGCGGAGGACAGTTCAGATCTCTCCTCACTCTAAATTGCAGACAGGCATCCTTGCAACCCCACATGAAGACCATTGAGTCCCATCAAGATAATCCTTAATAAAGAACGGCTTCACATTTAATCTTAGCTTGCTTCTCAAATTTCTTACTTGATATAGTTTTTGGCAAGTGCCGTTTTAGCGCTTATGTCAACTGGACCGTATCTGTGCATCTTCTGTTAAGCCTCCATTTGGCAGACACTAGGGAATTTAGGTTTTATTGTTGCACAAATTATAATTTTATTGTTTCTGCATAACACATCTCAGTTTTAAATCTGTCTGCTTTTTTTTAACATGTGCAAATGTTTAATTCTAGTAAGTCAACGCAATCGCAATTTAAAATTTAAAGCTTAATTTGCCCTTCTAGTGAGATTGTTTGGGTTTGACAGCCTTTAATTTATTTCTTCTTCAGTCAAACCGTTGCGATGATTGGACCTCTTATTCAAAACATGCCGCAGAGCACTGCATTCAGGAGGAAAATCTAAGTTTATTTAAGGCATAAACAATGCTGCATGATTATACCATGGAATTTGAAAATAACTCACTTGCAAAATTTCGTCTCCATCTAATTTTATACAGCTGCTTATTGACACAGAGAGAGAGAGCCAATGCCTGAATGCAGCTACATAACTGGAATGTGTGCCTAGCTGCTATTGAAATAGTTACCTGAGAGTCCCCCAGCATCTTTTATTAGTCAATTGAGTTATCAGCAACCTGCTCTATATGCAATATATTTCATGCTCTGATGCTATCATGTGATCGTATAGCTTTACCTTTGGGCATTTGGGTTGGAAAATGAACCAGAGTGTTCTTTTTCAGACAATGTCCACACTGTCACTGCTGTGTGGTTCAGTCAGGAAAGATGATTGATCTATTTTGTTCATTTCTTTATTGATTTCAGTTATGCTCATGTTGGCACAGTTTTGTTTGGCTGGATAAGTTACAGCGGAGCTACTCAAACAAGAACTGACTAATTTATGACTTTAATAATCATTAGAAATCACATTTAAAAGGTTGTCTTTCATTAACGCATTTTTAAATTCCTCAAGATGAGGTGACTAGGGGGTTCTCACAGTATGATAATCTGTTTATTTTTATTTATTTATCTTATTTAAAAGAGATAAAAGTAGTGAATAATTCTTTACATTATATATGTCATGTATAGTGTTTTCTGGTCATAGCTAATTTACAACTAGTGTTCCTTGCCAGCTTAATGAATTAAGGCATATATAATCAGCTGGAGTTGCAATGAAAGGCTAAAAAGATTTGCACAGCCTAAAGTAAAGGTAATGATCACATGCAATAATTAAATGGTTATGCCACAGTTTTACATCACATCTACACAAACTTAGGGAAAAAATTGCATTATAATCAAATATTTTTTAAGTTAAACACAGGGTCAAATACTCATCCTACCCTTAAAGTAACATGATAGGTATTTTGTTATGTGTAAAACATGTTTATGTTTGTTTTAATTTGGCACTTGAACTTAAGCATTAAGTTAACCAGCGTCTGCAGAATAAACAAATGCAAAATTTAGTACAATTCTTAAAGTAAATTGACTCATTGTATACAATATTCTCTTTATCTTTATTTTCTTTGTAGAGTGACTCTATTGTATAGCACTCTGATATTATAAATACTCATCTTGCCAATTTGAAGTTGACCGACAGGCTGCTCATGGATGAGTTTTAAAAAGACATTCCTTTGCACAAAATGAAATATCAAAAAAGGAATTTCACTGCATTGTATTATAAATATGATCAAAACAGAGTGAATGGGATCAAACGTGAATCTGCCTATGTGAAAGTTTTGATTAGATGATATTTTTCTGTATACACCTTGGATCTGTAGGATCATGTAAAGTGCCACAAGATGATATTTGTTATAAATTAATGCTATATAGCTGAATAGATTTGAATTAATAATGCTGATGGCTGGTTCTCCTTTGGTCTCCATGCCATGGAAGCTGAAAATAATTCCAAACAACCAAATTTGTCTTTCCTGTATGCCTTCTTTCAACCAGCTGACAAGTAGAACACAGCAACATGTTTGGGAGGGGCAGTTTTGAGTCACTGTATGCTCCACACAACTCGGGGGCGGGGGGGGGAGAACTCTGCTCGTTCATATTAAAGTTGTAGGACAGGTAGGTTGGAAAATGTCACCGGTTTTGAAACGTAATTGTTTTTCAATGTTTTTAAAGCATTGATGTACCTCTGTGATGGCATTTGAACCACGTCGAACTGCAGCTGCTAAAACAGGAGAGTTAATATAAACTTGTTGTTGTTGGTTTGTGTAAGTGTATTTACTCCACCTCTCTCCTTAAGCAACATAGTGTAGTTTTTTTCAGCAAGCTAACAGGCAGTGCACAGCAACAGCTGGAGAGGAGTAGCACTGTTTCTCCCAGTTTCAAGCATGCCTAGAAAAATTAGATCACTCCAGAGCTTTGTCATTAAAAGGACTTCAATCTGTATGAATAGTGTAATGAAAATTCTAATGGTTTTAAAGCTAAACCTGTTTAAAACCCTCGACATTAATATTAGACATATCCCTATAGTGATACTTATATAGCTATTTTTTATACCAGATTAATTAGGTATAGCAGAGTTCAGACAGAAATACAACAGGAGGGACAGGAGGGAACATTTATTTAAATGTTTATTTAAAATAATAATTCATTTAACCACTAGGGTTTTGCATGTTCATAGGAACTTTCAATATCTCTTTAAATGCACTTTAAAAGTAACCATAGGGACAGAATGACAGAAGATTTCAGCAGTTTTCTAAACAGTAACTTTTGAAATATTTCCATACCTTGATACCGGGAACCAGCCCATCTCTGTTACTTATTATAAAGAACTGACGAGGAGGTAACAGAGTTTTAAAAGAAGTCCAGACTGAAACACAGCAGTACTATTCTTCCAGCCGTGGGTGTTTTTTCTCTCTCACCACCTCCTTACCATACTAAATGTATGATTTCCTCTTTCCTCGTAATCATTTGTCAGTATTACATTTGGTTTTTCATCTGCAGGTTCTTTTTAAGGCATGGAAATTAAACAAATTTTTAATGGTTCACTGGTATTTTGACCAGTTTACACACAAATGATATCCTTAGAAATAATGTCATGACATTTTGCAGCTAAATCTGTTCAGGCCTCATCACCAGCTTGAATAAATCACCAGTTTCAGCTCATCGGTAGCAGTGCGGCCCTGCGATGCAGCTTTGCTCAGTTGAAATAATAACCTGGAGCAGACAGAAGGCAATCATTACCTTGCACATAGACGCTGTGCGTATGTGTTGACGGAGGACTTCCACTAGAGTGCTGCGGAGACGGGCAGAGGCGAGACTCTCGGCCGTTGTTAAACCTCTGGCTCCCCATCACCTATAAGCTAATGACCTAGCCCTCTGTTTGCTCTCTGAAGTCCTTCTGTGTCAGAAAGAAATCCATCTTTGACCCTGAGCTCGCAAGAGAAAGCAAAAACCAAAAAAAAAAAAAAAAGATGTGGTTTGCGGTGGGGAGAAAAAATGAGCATACCAAAAACAAGAGAGAAAGAGGAGGGGGGTGAGAAGAAAAGTTTGAGCCCTCAGGCTGTGTGAGCAGAGCCTGCTGTTAAGCATTGTCTTAGTCTGCACTGATACAATCTGGAGAGGACTCTTTTTCTTAAAGCTGGGAGTGAATGACATATGGAGGAGCTTGTGTGCGGCACAACTCCCCTGTGCCTCCTCCAGCCCCAAAGTCTTCCTGTGAGAGCGCCAAGCAACTTTTCAGCTTTTTCAAACAGCAGCAGCAGCCTCTCTCTCCCTCTAACTCATTCACCGCTTTCCTCCCTCCCTCCCTCCCTGCCTCTGCGTTGCCCTCACACTCCCTCTCTCTCCTTTTTCCCCCCTCTTCCTCAGACACTCACCAGTCACTGCCTGAAGCAGTAATCGGACAACTCTCGTTCTCAATAAGACAGTCTCCTGAGATACCGACCCGGGCTCAATGGGTTCCAACACCTAAAATGAGAAGGAAAAAACGTAGTCCTGTAGTTTACATTTACTGCGCTACAGATTCTACCAACACTCTGAGAGCTGTTTAAGACAGCGTGTTGTCCTCTCTGCTGGACTGCCCGACCCTTTTTCCAGAAGATTTCTTTTTTAAAGGGGAAGATAAAAAGAGGGGATAAACGCACAGGGATTCAACTGTAATAGCAGTGAGTATAACTTTAATTTCTTTCTCATGTTTGACGTAACTAACTGTCTTGTCTTAACTTGTCTTGGCTTTTGGTGTGACTGACTCCGCAATTAGTTATTTTATCACAGAAATTACTATTACAGTACGTAATTCCCAAGTGCTGCAAATTTCCAGAAATCTGGTATTATTTGTTCTCTTAATTTTTGGCCAAATATTGTGATATTATCAACATTTAAAGAAACTCTGCAAGATCGCAATTATTAAAAAACAAAATCCAAAACTTAAGAGATTTTTGGCCATTTATAAAATTAATTAATTATAAGTAAATAAAATAAAGGCCTTCTTGAACATTTACAAAAATACAACAGTTACTAAAACTTAAAATGTAAGAGAAAATTACATGCAATATTTAATTTAAAAAGGAATCTGGTAACACCATATAAAAATATTGTTACTTAGGTATTAATTTTCACCTGCATGTTAAATATTTATTAAATACTGTACGTCACTTTTTCAGGTAATTTTACATGTGACACAAAAGGTTTAGAATGCACAAATTAATACATAAATAATAAAAAAAAAACATATTTAGATGTCTTCTAAAATCTATAACCTGTATTGTTCGTCAATAAAATTAGAAATTAAAATTGCTTAAGTGACATCAAATTTAATATCCTTGTGTAAATATTTGCCAATTTAGTTTTCCTGTCCTTTTCTTAGGTGCAGTTCAGCTTTTTTTTATTCGAGAAAGAAGGCGTATTTTATACTGCAGTAGTTAATTTTCTCCAAGCAGACTCAAGAAAACGAACACAGTCAAAGCAGCTGACACCCAATGCCATCTGCTGAGGCCAGGAATGCCGCGGGGAGACCCGAGAGCCCTCGAACGTCTCACCAGGACGACAGGCCTCGACTCCCGGCTGAGCGGCGTCTCCGCTCGCCATCATTTCATGTGCAGGGAAGATGATGGTGATTCATCCGGCTGTAATCACCAGCCTCGCTAATTGAAGGATGTTCGGATTTAATGTTCTTGCCTTTGAGCCCTTGCTTACCTTGAAAGTAGAAAAAAATAAAGTACAAAATTATAGTTCGGAGTGTAAGTATGTGTGATAGGAACATATCTTTTAGAGGTTGGCCTTTATTCCTGTTGACTTTGTTCGGCATCTAATTCTTTCTCTTTCTTGTGTGTTAATGAAAGAGAGGAAATGAGCGTTAGTGAGGCAGCCTGCCTGTCCTCTGTGCCATGAAGACAAGCGTGACAGCGTGTGTGACTGCCTGCTGCTGCTATTCACACACAAACAATAACCGTATTTACTCAATTAACAGATAATGAGCAGGCTGATTTAAAGGCTGTTTACACTGCCTATTTGCTTTACACTGACAGAGATTAGGGTCTCCCTGGCTTTAGCGCTCCACGCATGTCTGGCTGCAATGTGCGCCGGTGACGGTGGCATTGTTTGCCTAGGGACTGATGTCTTTCGTATTGGATGCGTCTAGTCGGCCGGGTCTTTGGCCTGCAGATTGAAAACGGTGAAAGACACAGAGCACTAATTGATCCATCTTCATTCAGAAAGTAGAGAGGAAAAATGGGGAGTTGAAAACAGGGCACAAGAGAAGGAAGAAGGTAATAGGGACCCTCCATTAAGTAGCCTGTAGTAGATGATTAGTGGGCTGGGGGTGTTTACTAAATACCGTGGGATGTTGTTTTCTTAACACGCCACTGTTTGGATGTGAAATATGTGGTTGAAAGAGCAGGAAATGAGCTTTTAGATGACTGCCTTACAGATCTCTAATCACTAAAATCTTTCCTGTATTTACTTCTAAATATCTTGATGTGAGGATCATTGTGAATTCTCCTATTGTCCAGGCACTACATATTGTATTATTTTAAACACAAACTGTTTGTGCTAGGTATTTTATCCTAATATTTCCTTCAAAATAATAATTAAAAAAAGAAAAACATATTTTATGACTGAAAGGATTAAAAGTACAAGTCAAAAGCGCCACACATACAAAATCATTAACATTTGTCGCTTGACCTGCTTTCTGCTCTGGCTTGTAAAAAATATCTCCTGGCCCCTCAGTGGCCACAGTGGTTGGCAGGTTGTGATAAAATGTCCACCTTAAATCTTATTTGATAGCCTCTCAAAGGCAGAACCACCTTCTGGAAATAATTTGGAGGGTTGAAAACGGTGGTATTAACAGATTTAACGTGGCTGCGGAAGACCTGCTGAGGCACAATAGCAGATTAAATCCAAATTACAGCGACAAATTGCGCATCAGCACGCATCTGCTGACAACTCTGTTTTTATCCACAGACAAGAAAATAAAGTCACACTGTTGAATAAAATTTTTAAATAAAATTTAAACAAGTAAACTTTTTTTGGTGGATATATATGTAATGGCCAATTTTCAAATCAACACACTGTAAATTCAGAAATATAACTTTTTAAAATATTAAATACAAATCCAAATATTTTAATATTGAGTTTCTGGCACCTAGTATTTTTACGCAAAAACAATCACAAGTGAATCACAGCTTTTTTGTAAACTGTACCCTAACATCTGTGTCCAATTGTTGTCTACATCTACATTCTTTTGCGAGTAGATTTATTTTTCCTGGGCTACCATGTGGATTCAGCTGACCAGTTTAAGTGGGGATTAGATGTTTTAAACTCAGATTTTGATTTAAAAAATTGTTCTGAAAATGTTATAACAAACCACACTTCAAATATACACTATAAAATATCTAATAGTATGTATATTGCATTTTAGGTGTATTCTCTTTTTATTTATGTAAAAAAAAAAAGAATTTGTTTAGTCCCCAGATTTCGCATCCAAAACAACACCATCAATGTGAATGAGAAGGGCTTCGCATGCATCGTGACACAGGTCACACAGATCAGACGCCGTGCATGTTGTGATGATCTATGTTAAAAGCTTGGCTCGGGCTATATTTACCTTTGGCAATGCAGGTCTTGAAATAAGTAAAGCGAAACTAAAAGGCTAGCAAACCACCGTGAATGAAGCTTGTTGTGGCACTTCGTCTTCTTAATGACACTTCTACTGCTTCATCTAGCTGCTCTTTGTTCTTGCTGAGGCTTCAAAGACTTGGCAGTTCAGGTTGAAGCACGATGAACATCAAAGATGCTGAATGTGGCCGTTTTTCTTTACACGATAAATATTTTCTGGTTAAGAAAAAAGGTTTCCTTTTTTTTTAATGTATGCTTTCGTTCCTCTCCCCTTCGTTTTTACTTTCCTCATCTTTTCACCTGCTGGAGGTGGTGGAGACACCAGCAAGTCAATGGCTTTATTGGGCTGCACCATTCACCACTTAGAATACCACATTAGTCCACCACAGGAGCCCCCTCCCAACCTTGTGATCGCTCTTAACGTGCTGTGGCAGAATGTGTTTCTCTTTCTTCTTTATAGTTTTTAGCTCTGTGGATTTTACTTTGTGATTTATTTTTTTCTTAAATATTGTTTTATTTTTATGCCCCTCAACAGAGATTGGTGTTGAATGAAAATACCCACTTTTTGGTGTTTTTTTGCATTTTTAAACGTGAGAATGGAATATAATGGTTATGTTCTGTTGCGAGTTATGGGAGAGGAGGCAAATTGTAAAGATAGAACGATATTCATGAAGGCTTTGCTATGGTGTGAAGAGCAAAGCCTGTTTAAAAAAAAAAAAAACTTAAGACCATCGAGCTCAGGTTACCTTGGCTCATGTAAACAGTGGGCCATTAAAAAAAAAATCCTGCTCCAATTTGGGGGAAAAAAAAGAACATTATATCTCTCTTTTTTTATTTTCCTGAACAGATGAATACCTTTGACCTTTTTCTGGACCATCTATTCCCACGGAGGGTCAGATTAAAGTCTAATATAGAGCCATAACCATGCAAGTATATGGCCCCGCTTGATGTTTGCAGAGAGGCAGGCCCAAGCAGGAGTGGACAGCAAAATGTAACTGTCAGCTAAAGGAGAGTAATAGAGGCATTCGCAGCGTCATAGGAAACATATGTGGCTCCATATGCTCTCCATGTTCTTGTTTCCAGTCTGCTTCATTGTCTGAGATGCACCACTGATCTGGGGGCCTCTAAAGTGCCTTGCATTGGTGTGTGTGTGCGTGTGTGTGTGTGTGTGTGTGTGTGTGCATTTACACCACTCTGATCTGGGGCCCCTGAGTGCCCTGCGCAAGATATATGCAAGCAAACAGGCATGAGTTATGTGCCTTTGTTTGCAAAAGGGAAGCCATCGACACAAATAGTTGGGGTTAGCGTAATTGTGGATATCAAGGCAGTAGATTATCGCTTTTTAATAATTTAGGTCAAAATACCACACTTTTTGGAAAGTTCCACACAAATTTAATACAAAATGTAATAAATTATATAGTTTAATGCATTTACTTCTGCCGTCCACATAGCATAATAATAATTATTACACTAATAATTTTAACTACATTTTTATCTGTAAATTTTTTTCATATTTCCAACAGGCATTGGTTGGTTACTGGTATCAAGACAGAGCATTGCTTTAAAATGGTTCTAGTTTCAAAAATATCTTACCTTAAAAATTATATTGTTTCTAATGAAATGCACTTTCCCTTGTAAAGAAAAAAGACAAACTCTCTTTTTGGAATTATTTTTGGTTGCAAAAAACACACAAACCAAATGAGCACCACCTGTTGCTCTTACTAAGAAACTTAAATTTATAGCCACAGTTGGTAAACTACGAATCAGAAGAGCTCAACTTTTGTTCTATCATAATTAAACTGATGAATATTATGAAAACATCACTATTCTTGTTGTAGTCTATTTATTACAATAATTTATGGCAGTGGAAATATTTTTTCTTCCTTTACGTTTTAAATAAAAACAATGGGATCATGCTGTACTGTTTTTTTATGTATATTTTTTTGTAACTTTTAAGCTGCAGTGATTTTACACTATTATCACACTCCTCAAACCTTTCCTGTTAGCATTAGACTGTAGTAGCTCTCTTTCAGTCAGCTGACTGGAAGTGTGTAGCAACAGTTGGGTGAGGGGCAGCGATGCGTTGCTCTTTGCCCGTCACTCCAACAAAGAGTGACGGCTTTTAAACCACAGGAACATTATGACAGAAAATCTTAGCAGTCTTAAGCTTTTTAAAATGTTGGTATGCCTTGATAGTGGGAGTGTGCATGCTCATTCTGTGTGTTGTTTTGTAGGATTCAGAGCTAGGCTGTTTCATAGTTTATGCCTGTGTAATAGCCACAGGCTGGGGCAGGCCTGTAGGAAGGGGCCCCGTTGGTCATTAGGACTTGTCATTATGCCTGGAGGAGGAGTGCTGATAAATTCAGATAGTGTCAATTGCAGATGAAAGATCTGCTGAAGATGCTAGGGGTGTCACGGTCGACTTGCCTCTGCTCAACAAGTCCCATCTTCTTTCAGTCAGCAGGAAAGTAGAAAGACTCTCCCACACTCCGCTTCCCCTCAGCCCCTTGTACCCCCAACCCCTCACCCTGCTGCCTACCTTCGCTTCTTTAGCCCCACTACACAGTTCCCCCCCACCCACCCTTCCTGCTTACCTTGGCTAAGCTGCTTTGCATGTTGATTGGGGGAGGGCTAATCCAGTTTGCAGCTGTCGTAGACCAATGATGAATCACCTTTCCGTCATTTGGCCATGCTCCCCTTACTCAGGGAGGAGGGAGGACCTGGAGGAGGAAACAACAGTGGAGTAGTGCTGCGGCTCAGAGACAGACAATGTGAGCCTCTGTTCCCTCGCCAGCCCTCTCTTCCCATTTTGCTCCAGAATAACAATAATGTTTTTTCTGATAAGCCTTTTTGTGTCATGGATGGCTCCGGACTGTGGCATCAAGCTGCAGTAACAAGGACTGACATTGTTTCCTGCCTGGGGCAGGTGGAGGCAGACTAAAGAAAAGGGAGTGTGGTTTGTGAGGACTCAGAGCTGTCTAGGTCCAGGTAAGAGCAAAGTTGTGTCCGTTCCAGTAGCGCCAAAGAAATGTAGCTCTTTGTGTGGCATCAGGGAATGCTTCAAAAATGGGCATTTCTCTGCTAAATTTGTTTCCTAACTCCAGTAGACTTTTAAGCTTGCAGTATATGACTGTGAATGTTGGCCCACATAGGAGATACAGACTTTGCAGGAAAAGTTTTTTCAAGGAAAAGATTTAGTGTCCCTTTATTTTCGTCAGGCTTGTAGGTTGTGATAATTTTAACATGAGCAAACTAATATACCCTAAGAGAAAAACATATTTGTGTGCCCATAAGTAATTTGTTTTTTCTTGTTGCTTTTCTGTTTTGTTTGTTTCTTTCATTATTTCATGTTTTTACACAGCTTTTTTGAGTTCACTCTGGTAAAATGTTCAAAACAATGAAGCAGAAAATTATTTAAACCCGTGGCAGATTTTCTTTTCTTATGATAGAAAATGAGACAGCCATCTCAAAAAATAATTAAAGAAGTACACATTTTTATAAACAACTTTTATGAGTTGGAGATAAATGATTAGTTATATCGTAATCAAGAAGTTTTGGAAAAATCTGTAGTGGCACTACAGCAATCAAACCGTTCTTATAATTGTTGAACAGCAGGATGTATGTTTCCACTGGTGTTGTGATCATTTCTTTGTGAGGATGAGCTCCTTGCCATGACCTTAATGTGTAGCTCCGTTCATGGATTTTTGATAAGACTATTTTTGGTCAGAATAAACATGTGGCAACCATGTAACTATTATTTTTTATAAAATATAACGTGTGTGTGTGTGTATGTTTATATATACACTCCACACACACACACCCATTTCTGCCTAAAATTTTGCTTAGAAAGTTTAAATAAAATATACATCTTCAAAAATTGATTGTGTGTGCGTGTGCGTGCGTGTGTGTGTGTGTGTGTGTGTGTGTGTGTGCGTGTGTGTGTGCGTGTGTGTGTGTGTGTGTGTGTGTGTGCGCGTGCGTGTGTGTGTGTTGGTGGATGTACATACATATATGTACATATGTGTGCGTGTATACGTGTGTGTGTGTGTGTGCGCGTGCATGTGTGTGTCAAAATGTAGTGTTAATAGTTATAGTTTCATCTAGTTAATATCAGGTTTTTGCCCCCGGTATTATTGTAACAAGGCCTTTATAGAACCTTATTTGTTTATCAGCAGCAAACATACAGAAACTTTGAAAATTAATTGAAGCAAAACAATAAATAAATCCAAAACCGTTGCGATAAGAACAGTAGTTTTATTTTCTTGTCTTTTTTTTTTTCTAATCTCTTGTGCCTCCTATCTACACTGTTGTCTGTGGACGATCAAATTCTCTGAGTGCACAGATGAGAAGATAGAATAATGTTTTCTGTGGCGTGGTCTTTTGTATAAACACAGAAACAATTAAGGAGCTTGCCAGAGCAAACACACGCCTCATGAACTTCTCATCCGCCCATCACTGAGGTATTGGCTCTTACAATCAGGCAGAATGCTGTGCTCCTAACACATTAAGCATTGCCTCAAACCAGCAAAACATCTGTTTGCACTCATCATCACCCCCAAAGCGATATACACTTAAGATCATTTTAGTCGCATGAAACAGATTAATTAGACAGTAAACATTTCGTAAAACAACTTGTAAAATGATGACGAAACCACTGCAAACACACACACAGTTACACATATATTTTTTCATATTTAAAGCTGTCCGTAGTTTACACTAACTTTGTGCTTTAAAAAAATGTACGGCCCTCATATTCAGCATTGCACGTCAGAGTCTTGTGTTTTTGCTGAAACTACAATGATTTGTGTAATTTGATTTGCTGTGTGTGTGCGTGATTGTGTGTGTGTGTCCTTTCAGGTCTATGGAAATGCAGGATCTAGCCAGTCCTCACAGCCGAGTAAGTGGAAGCAGCGAATCTCCTAATGGTCCCAGCCTCGACAACTCACATATCAGCAACAATTCCATGACACCCAATGGCACTGAAGGTGCGTTTGCTGTGTTTTAATCTGAAATTTTAGAATGTTACTATAGAAATTAGCTATTTAAATGTAGAGATATGCGTACTAGAATGGAAGCAGCAAAATCTTTTTGAGACCAGGAAGTGTTCATGTAGCTTAAACTTGATTGTTACTGTGAAGCTTTTAATTCTATTTCCTGCTGGTACATCTGTATGTTGCACAGTAGTTGTTCTCAGTGACTATTAGCTGTTTATTCAAGCATCCATGTAATTATTCAAAGCCCGCAGCATGGAAATGATTGCGTTTTGAATGTGGTCTCCTCTGTACATACTTATTTGCTCAGGTGATTCGCCTGTGCTTTAAATCTGAGCCTTTGTTTAGTGAAGCAGTCACAACCCAACAAATTATTAAAATGATCCCTTGTCGTGTAATCTCCATGTTTTATATTAGCCCGGGGCTCAGAGTTTGTTTCTCGCCTTGCAGACTGTCATGTGTCCCTTTTGCCATTCTGTCTTTCCCATAGGAGATAACATCACAATGCTTACCACTGCAGACTGGTTGTTAGGTTCTAACTTACAGTCTACAGCAGGTTTGTCTACTTTTAGTGACACGATGAAAGGACAATACTTGGTGTTTTTCCCAAACTCAAATAGAAGTACTCGTTTTATCCCCAATTATCCCTCTTGGTAAAGTAATTTGTGCTCATCAAAATCTCCCTCAAATGCAAAGTTCATTAGTTGCCAAAAGTACAAAACTGCCTCAACTATTGTGCCTTTCATTAAGAAACTCTTTGGATTTTCTGGTATTTTGTTTCAAGCATGGTTTGACACCAACTGGCCTTGAGTTCATTGTTACAAAGTGGTCAGATTGTGAACTTCTTGTTGGGATCCTCCATGTTGCCTCTTGAACACAGTGGTTATTGTTTGCTATGTGACCCCCAGTGTGTGCTAGTTCATGCATGCACTATGTGACCATATTTTTTACCGTTGTGTTGTTCAAAGGTGTTACCCCTCATCAACATGTGTGCAAGCACTGCAGAAACATGTATAACATGACAGCAAATGGCTTCTTCAACCATGAGGGATTCTACTAAGCATGACTCCTTTGCCCACATTGTCAATTTGCTGTGCCACAAAAAAAAGGGGGGGAAAAAAATCCCTTAGCCCGCCTGAAGTGAAATGGATTGATTTCAAAGATTCCTGAGCTGTCAGAGAGCTGTGAAATTGTCTTTGCAAATCTATTGCTGGGCTATATAATGGAGTCAAGGTCAAACCGTGTTAGCTACACTCTTAAAACGATTTTATATACTATATATTTTCTGGACGCTTCAATTGAAGTTGCATGTCTTATGCTCATTCTTTTTCTCTGTTGCTTTCAAATGCATCTCTTAGTCAAATATGACAGGTCGACTGTGCTCTTTCAGAACTGCAAAAATACAGTTTTATAGTTATTTCAAAACTTAGTATAAATAACTTGCTCTGATCGATCAGCCAGAGATCGGAATCAGCTCATTTGTACTTGATTTGCTTAAACACTAAAAAAATGAGAATTATACCTTCCATATTTACTAAAAAACAACTTTAAGTACATCAGCCAACGTTACAACCTTTTTTAGTTTGATAAAAAACTAAAAAACAAAAAAGAAACTAAAGAAATAGGCTTGGCTACTTAATGCAAATACTCTTGTAATTTCCTAATTTGCTGTTATACTCTAAACTACCACCTTATTTTTTTATTTGTTACATGTTACCCTCCTCACAAATAAATAATACTCTGAAGAGATTAAAAATCAGAATCGGTGGATGAGACAAAAGAAACATAAGTGGTATTAGTCAGGAGAAGCCTTATCTGTGTGTCTCTAATTATACATATGAGAAATGATGACAAAGTAATATTAAAGGAATTTAAATTTGGCAATCTTGAAATTCAGAAGCAAACTGTTGCTCTTTTTGTCCCTCTCAGATCTTTTCAGTTTGTTTTGTTTTTTTTTTTTAAGTTTTTTTTTAGCACTGAAGATAATGTCCATTTTTCATCCTAACTTGATTTGGTGACAATGTGACTCTTTATTTACAGTTAAAACAGAGCCAATGAGCAGCAGCGAAATCGCCTCTTCAGTCACAGACTCCGCTTTAGACAGCTTCTCAGGATCAGGTGAGGGGAAAACATTGTCTCATGTGAACGTTTTTGAGTATGTGTGAACTAACGCACACAAACACACGCAAACTGATGATGTGATGAGCCCAGAGATGGGCAGCTGATAAGTCAGGCCTTAGTACGTATCCCAGCAGTCAGTCTAATCTAATGTGTGTGCTTGTATTCCTGTGTGTTTAGGCACAAAATACATTTTCCTGACTTTGTCAGCAAATTTATATGCTGCGCTTGCTTACATGTGTGGGTGTAGTTGTTCACTCTGTTGGTTCCCATGTCAGTGAGGGCTGAATTATGACCTGCTGAGCCCAAAGTCTGTCTGTCCAGTGGAGTGACACGGCGTCCCAGTGGCCCTCACTCTCCATGGGCTGTTACCCTATCGGCCCGTCAGAGCCAGTGTTTTCACACCTTCCTTTCAGTAAAGAAACATCATACAGACACACACACACACACAAACACATTGCTACCTAAGGCCGAAGCCGTCTTTCTTCCACGCTCTGTGGTATCACTTTGCCGCAGAATGAGGCATTTTGTGTTAAAATTCATTAATAGAAGTGTGTGGTATTAACTTACTGCAAATTTTTCCTGTATTTTCTCAACCATTTAACTAAGTACTTGATACTTAACGCTAGAACAGCATAAATCACTGCATGACTTTTGTCTCTGACAATATTAATGAAATTTAGTAATCTTATACCCCGTATCCTCCGTGGGGAAACCCAAAGCTCTGTTCAGAGGAGAAAGTGTTGTCCAGTGGCAGGTGCTGCCGATGTGGGAAAAGTGTTCAGTATTAATAACGTGTGAGGGGTTATGGCATACAGTTTCATACAGTAAGCACTCCCCCGCAGAAAAATCCCTCATTTTACATGTCATGACCAATTAGTTAGATATTTCTAAACTTTGCCACCAGGTCACTGCACCGACAAAAACTGCAGCATCCTGGAATCTTTATGACGTTTTAGAAATCAAAGATATTCTAATTTATCACTCTTTTTATGTATGTAATCATGCAGGTTTTTTATTCATACTTAGACTGAATTGGTTTTGTTTATTAATATTATAATTATCTGTAAGTTAGTAGCTGATATTTTGTGAGCTGAAATTCTTGTAATTTTAACAAGTTATAATTTATTTATTTATTTTATTTTATTTTTTTAGTTTTTTCTTATTTGTCCACAACAAACATAGTGTTTTGGCAAAATCATTCAATTAGTATTTAGAGAGCAACAGAAATCTTTATATATATTTTTTTTTAACAGTGTAAAACTTTTAGAAGCAATGTAATAGTTAAAAAGCAAATTTGTGTTAATAATTTCACATGAAAAACATGCATCTTTTTTAACATATGGATAAAACGGCAGTGAAAAAAGAGCAGTGTGGAACTAGGTGGATGTAAAATTGTGTCAGGGTTGTCATTTCCATTTTTACTGAAAGCTTATAAATAGAGATGCACTGATATTTTTTTTATGTGAAAGATTTGCTCATCAGCCGATTCCAATTTCTCTTCAAGAGTTTTAAGAAGATGAGGAACAACACACACAAAAAAATTCTTTCTAGCCTTTGTGTCATGGGTAATCATGAATTATTTTAATTAAGAGCAGAGGCAAAGTCAATTATTTAAAAATACCTCAACATGCTAAATTAGAAATTAGTACCTTTACTGTGGCTAGCAATGCTAAATCCAGTCTCCGTGTGAATTACTCAGAGAATGTAGACCCTTAGCTCAACTCAAGGATTTCCAAAAGACTTCCAACATTTCCAAATTCAGCGTGTTCCAATACAGACAACTTAAAAGTTTAAAATAATACAACTGAGTTACATTGCTGTACTTTGTTTAACCATTATGTTTTTCACTGCAAGTCTTGTTCTCTCACACTATCAAAACCTTAAAGCAGGTGTGTCTTTATGAGTCATTAGTAATGATGTTTCCTTTTACATCGCTCTGCTTCTTTTTAAACCCCGAGTTGTCAGCGTGTGGAGTGATGCTTTGAAATATTGCGTGCATTGATTGGCACAAGATTTTTTTATTTATTTTTTTTCATTTTCCAACCAGTTGTTTAACGGTTGGAAAATGAAGCTAAAAATTGGTCAATCCTGGCCAGCATCCAATTTCTTTGTGCATCTTTAATTGTAAGTGTTTTAAATTGCGGGCTGAGATGTAGACAGTTGTGTGGGTGTCATTGTGATTGAAGTGCCCCAGAAATAAACACAGTTCTTACTTACCTAATTATTTGACTCCATTATTGCTCCCCTGTTTTTAACATTGAATAAGTTTACAACAATAAACAGAGGAGAGCGTTGTTATTGCTCTTTTCTTGAAGTCCAGCAGTTCTTTTTGGCAGAAGATAATATTTACCTTATTTCTTAATGTTTAAATATGCGCTTGCCTCTTTTCTTTTTTAACTCTCCTCAGCTATTGGAACCAGTGGCTTCAGCCCAAGACAAACTCACCAGTTCTCTCCGCAGATTTACCCGTCCAAGTAAGGTTTCTTTTATTTTTCCTTTAAAAAAAATAATAAGCAGCATCCAGCTTCGTTTGGATCTTTAATCAGATCCTTCTGTTAGATTGAGGCTTTCTGACTGGCTTTGATTGCCTAAACGTCTTCAGTTTGCACCTTCTGAAATCTGTTGTAATTGTTATCCTGTAAAAATTTCCTATTCCCATTTATTGTTGTTTCTCTGTATATGAGCTTTGGTATGCCATCAGTCTTACGTGTTGACTAACTGTTTAGTTAAAGGACAACAAGTACAAGACGTTGTCTGTTAGTAAAGTTGGAGCTATAACGCTAGGGATCTTCCTGTCATCTTTTTCCACTTCCATGTTTTGTTTCTGCCATTTAATAGCAGGACATACCCACATATTCTGCCTACTCCTTCGTCTCAAAACATGGCTGCGTATGGGCAGACGCAGTACACCACAGGAATGCAGCAGGCCGCAGCATATGCTAGCTACCCTCAGCCAGGCCAGCCCTATGGCATCCCTGCTTATGGTGAGATTTACACACATTAGGGGAAAGGAGGGAGACGGAGTAATTAGCATTTTGATGTATTTAAGCTCTTTACTAGATCACTTTTTAATGTATGTATATTGTGTACCTTTTATAGATGTTTCCAGTTGTATGATTTTTAATGCTGTGTGGATGTGAATTAATGTGTGAGCAACAGAAAATCTTAATTTCCCTATGGGATTAGGGAAACTTCTGCTACGTAGCATCAAACAATGTACTCTTTAAATAAGATATTGTAATTTTTTTTTCTTTGCTGAAGGTCAGGAATAACACCTGGCTCCTAACGAACTCATGTTCCCACAATTTCTCCAGCAGAGCAAGAGCAGCAGAGATGCTGAGTTGTTGTTTAGTGCCTGTATATTCGCAGTCAGTGCAAGATTTGCTTGTGAAGCTGTTCAGATAGATCAGAAAGATTAGTGATATAAATCTGAAAACAGAAACCGGTTTCCTCTGGCAATGTAAGAGAAAGCAAAGAATAAATGTCTTTATTTGTCTAAAGTCTTTGGAGCGTTTTGACCCCAGAAAATTCTGCAATATGTGGAGGAATTTACACTGTTTATTTGAGCGGAGCCCTGCAACCTACTGTTGCACAGAAACAACACTCTGTCTCATTCAGCCAAGCCAGTGGTCAGTGCAAGTCACAAACACATGCCACATGTTTTATTACTTGTGCATTATTTCACTTATGACCTAAATGATAATAATATATTTTATTACTAAATAAAACAAGAATAGTCTAAACATGTCTTTGTTTTTACAGCCAAGTAGCTCCTTATGTGTGCGAGATAGTATTTCTAAACAGCGGCGCATAGTGAAAATCAGTTATCAGCTAATCTCTGTTCAGCCATTGTGATTAGTGTGTTATGCTAACAGACAGAGTCAGAGTCCCTTTGCTCTGTCCAATGTAATTTAAACCTGTGTTGACTGTTGTCTGTGCATCAAACCGATCTGGTGTCACTAACTGATTTAGGTCCATTGTGGGCAGGCATAAAGACCGAGGGGGGTCTGAGCCAGTCCCAGTCCCCGGGACAGACGGGCTTCCTGAGCTACGGCTCTGGCTTCACCACACCACAGACGGGACAGGCCCCTTACAGTTACCAGATGCAGGGTGAGGACATCTTTTGTCACTTCTGCTTATATCTAGCTATGTGTCTTCAGAGGAGAAAGCTTTGTTGTCAGGAGGTTAAAATAAGCATGTATAAAATGGTTAACATGATGACATCTGTGCAAAAACAGTTTTCTCCAAAAATCGGAAGACATGGTGGCTTTAATTTCTTGTTGAATTTGTTTTTTTCTCTAATTGGTCTATCTCTTTGGGCATCTGTAGTTTTTCAGTCCCTTGTATAAATATTCATCCCCCCGGTTGGCCAACTAAATTAGGTTTTCTGTATTGTTTTGAAAAGGATAAAAGAAACAGACCTCTGTTTCTGATTTCGTGGCGCACACAGCCAGACTGAGTCAAGACATAGGCCTTGTCCTCACCCGGGACGATGGTTGCATCCCAGGAGTGCGGTGTGCAGCCGCAAAGACTGCCTCCCTATTCTCTCCTCTTAAAAAAATCAACACAGATGAAAAAATGTCAGGCACTTAGGAGACATCAGCCATAGTGCTCTTCATCCTTTGTTTTCTCTCTCCCTGTGATCATATTTGTATTTGTTTAAGCGCTGGGACCAAGGAGATTTATAGCCTTGAAACCAATAACGATGAGTTGTGGCACTCTGACCACCCCCTTCTCTTTCCTCTTGCTGTCCAGTCATGCATTCTGTTTAAGTGTTGATCAGTTCTTATAGGGACAGTTCAAGACTTATGAAGCAGGATTCTGTTAAAAGGGTCGAAAAGAGTCTCTATTGAAGTTTCCACTTCATTTCAATAAAGTTTGTCCTGAAGGCTGAGAACTGAACTTCTACCATCTCAGAACAACAGCATAGCAATATATGAAAGTAATTTTGTTCCACTTGCACTGGATGGCATCCAGTTAGAAATTGACAATAGGAGATTTGAAATCTAAATGTAAACAACTACATAGTGATATAATCTTAATCTTTATTCTTTTGTTTGTTTGAAGGCACCTTTTGTCGTTTCTCTGTTTGGGTAAATGTCAGCTTATGCTAAAAAGAGGGACTGACAAAAGTTTTGAGTTTTTAACAATCCATGTGTTTCTTCTGTAATTTTCATTTTTTAATTGTCACACTTTTTTGTGCAACTGCATAGACCATTTACCATTTCACTTTCCATCTGTTTTCCAAATGACAAAAACCAAGCAAAAAGCAGATATAATATTTGCTGAATGTAACAATTTTATACAGACTCTGCTTATCCTGAACTTCAGGTAAACCGTCTCACTTTCACTGTGCAGGCACAGTTAGCGAGCAGCTAGCTCCATGTTTATTTTCTCTCCTGTGATATCTCTAAGTGTCACATTTGAAATATCTCTACATGTTGCTGAAAAGCCTCCAGAGCATTTCACAATACGTAACACCAGCTCAGCAGCAGCTGTCTTAGGGAAAAACCTTGTTTCCACACCTCTTAAGCAAACACAGTTGGCCACTGTAAGAGTTTTGCAGTGTGCATCCAAGTAGCTAAAATTGGACTCAAGAGTGAGAACAAATACAGGGAAATACAAAAGTTGCCATATTGTTCTTGGCGGTTTGACTTAAAATGACTGAAGTATGTGCTCATTCATCTTCTAAGTACTGTGCTTCTCCTGTTTTTGTTTCCCTCACTCTCTCCAGCTATCTCTTACTGTTGCATGTTCTGTTAGTTTTAAGTGCACCAGTAATTGACAGGCATGTTAGATGACAGATTGGCCACTCTTCTGGCCCTTGGTTCTCTAACTGTGGCTCTGGCCTACTGCCACACCATCATCATTACTCTTTGTGGCCTATTGATCTGCCTGGGCGATGCGCCTCAGGCTTGGGTGTCCCAAACCAAAGACTTTTTCCACATCTGATACTCCCTTTTCTATCAATGTCCCTGGAACCAGCCAGCTGTCAACACACAACATGATCAAATTAATGTTTCTAGCTCTTGCTAGAAGTTTATGCAATTCCAAAACCAACATTATATAAGGGGCAAAGTCACTTTTGGAATCCTTTTTTTTTTCATATTGGGAATTTAAATGTCAATAAAAGGTTATAACCTAAGATTAGTTTAAAACAGCTACAGAAAGTGAGACCATGCAGATGCTAATTAGGAGAATAATTGGATCCCAGCATTCTTTCCCAAAGTCTGAGCAAACTGAAGAAGCTGAAGCCTCAGTTACCTTTTCTAAAAGTAAAACCCCCATCTGGTCCTGATAGTCTATTCCCAAGTGGAGCATACAAACTTCTGCTACAAATATTGTGCACTGATGATAGACATAGCCTGTGGCAAAGGGACTGATCAAGCAAAGCAAATGGACTTCCAATTGTGGAGCCAGAAGGCAAGAGGGAAGGAGGATAGGAGGGAGGGATGGTGTCTGGTCTTGAGTGAGTGAACTAACTACAGCAGGACAGGGGGAGGGAGAGAAAACATGCCCCCCGGGAAACCGCAGCAGTCCCGCTTCCCTCCCTCTTTCTCCCCTTCCATAACCAGCACCACCCCTCCCAACAGCATGGGTTCATTCTCACTGGGTAGCAGGGGTCCCCGAAGCTTTTATGTGGCTCCTTAGTCTCCCTAGAGCAACCCTCAAACACTCCCAGTGAGAGTTTTTATGACTGTTTGAACTGTGTATTAGGCTAATTTGTTGTCCTTCACAGCATCACTCCTCCTTTTCTCGCTCTTATTGTTCTAGTGCACTTTCACTTGATTTTGAACTTTCAGCACCGATCAAAAATCTGTTCCTAATCCCCAGTTCATCTTGAACCAATTAAACAAACAACACGGAGAGTGAAGCGTTTTGATAAAATTGCTGATAGAGACCAAACTCTTAACGGAGTTATCTCATGCTTGGACTCTAGCTGCTACTCACAAGGCCAAACACTACTGTGTCTTCGCTTTATGTTGCTATACAAAACATTCAAGCGCTTGCCACACTGCCCCTTCTATCCAGGTCAAAAAAAAAAAAAAAATCCAAAAGCGTTCCCAAATCATTTCCCTCTTTCTGAAAGCTGCTTCACATTTGTCACGGTGTGGGAGGGCCCTTCTGATGGGGTCAATGACCAGAGGATGAAAGGAGCTCCCTCTGTTTGTCTCTGACAACAAAGGTGTAATTACGGCCTCATTTAGAAACAGTAAATTTATCTCCTGAATGGTTTTCACTGTAACTGTGGGATACCTTTTCTGCTGCGATGAAACGGGAGGATGGTCTTTATAAAGTGCCTATTTTTGTCCCACGTGGCTAAATGTCTATGTGTCTTTATGTGACTTTATATGTCTTTATTTCTGTGCACAAGAATTAGAAGGAAAACCCGAGCTCTGTGTGTCAGGTGTAGCTTCAGAACTTATTTGACTAAGTTGCACCAGTTAGTTTCTTGGCCAATTTCTGACCTCATGTTTTTTGGGGGTTTTTTTCCCCCTTATAAGAAGTTCTCTTTAACAACTACAGTGTTAGATACAAAAATAGTATTCAAACTACTGGTTTCTATCTTTCCCGCCATGAGTGGTTATTATTTTATATTACAAGAAAATATAATGTCACACTGTGTGAGAGAGGTTAATGACTTTTATTTGAAACCAAAGACAAAATCGCTACAAAGTTGATGTTTGAAATATTTCGCTAAAGTTTACAAAGGAGATATTTTGTCCCAAAGGCCCGACATAGCTACTCTCTGTTTACCCCATAGCTCTGTATAATTAAGCCATTAGATTTTATCAACCCTTTCGAATGACTTAATTACCCAGGAGGACCACCCCTCGAGCAAGTGAAAAGAAAAGCCTACATATTCATTAGGACCAGATTTCAGTAGCAAACCCACTCAACCCCACTCACTTCAAGCTCAGGCCTTGCTTGTTTTGTCCCCTTCTTCTTCATGCACACTCCCAGCATTTTCACCCTGTTTTCTTTCCACCCCACGCTACCCTTCAGTAGTCCGCACACAACAGGCTCCTCTGTTCCTCGCATTGTGCGGGCTTCGTAGCTGGTTCTGCACCCCCACCAACCACCCCGTCATTCATCAGAACTGATCCAATCACTGATAAGAAAGGAAGAGGAGAAAGATAAGACCACTGTTAGATGCACTCCCAGAGGATTCCTTCTGTTCAAGTTTTCGAATAAATGTTTTTTTAAAAAGGGGAAAAAATAGCATATTTTAACAATATGTCATTTTATATGTACAATTGCATTCCTTTCCATTCACATTGAGATTGCATATGTACCTGATTTTTTTTTCTTGTCCCTGAAGGTGGTTCTTTCACAACAACATCAGGGCTGTACGCAGGAAACAACTCTTTGACAAACTCGACAGGCTTTAACAGCACACAACAGGTATGTGTACACATCTTTTTTTTTCTTTTTTTTATCTTTCTGTGTATCTGATCTGGTCTGAAAATAAAGCTGAGGTTTGTGTTTAAAACTTCCAAACCTTGAAATCTTCTTGAAACAAGCAAACGCAGTGTGTTACAGTTCAGCCATGACTCAGTCATCATAAATCACTCAGAATGACAAAAGGATTATCTATTGTACCTCTTGAACATATGTATTATGCCACAGTGAAAAGAGAGAAAAAAACAAGACATATCGTTGACCAGATGTAGGGGCGAACAGACATGTGTTTGCATTTATTTTTTGGAATCTCCTCTGTAAAGTAGCAACACTGGTGCAGGGCATATCTCAGATTACGTTGCCAAACCACCCACTTATTTTTTTCTTCTACTCTGCTACATTTTCTCTCTTTTTCTCCACCTTTTTGATTAAAAATCTTTACAAATACCCTGATTCTGAGATCCAAATTCATCAGTTTCTCATTGTTTTGCTCAGATTGGGTCTAATATTTGAAGAATCAGCTTACATCAAAACAAAGTCCTCCCAGCACAAAATAGCTAAAGAAGAGCAGCTTTGCTGTATTCTGTTTAGCCTCTTGTTTTCTGTTTAAGACTTTCTCTCTTGCAGCCTAAAATTACGAAAGACTGTTTCCCTGGACTCAAATCTATTTTACAAAATACTTAGAATGCCAAGAAAGAAGAGCCTGAACTTTCATCTCACATTCACTTTTGTCCAAATCCAGATTTAAACTTTCTCATTCCTCTATTGTCTTGCTCCACAGGACTACCCCGGATATCCAGGCTTTGGCCAGGGCCAGTATACTCAGTATTACAACAGTTCCCCGTATACCTCGCCCTACATGACAAGTAATAACACCAGCCCCAGCACGCCTTCCACCACCACCACATACACTCTCCAGGAGCCTCCCGCTGGTATCACCAGTCAAGCCCTCACAGACAACCCTGCAGGTAAGAATCATTCCCGATTCAGGCTGAACGGTGCCAAGAATAGGATTGAAATAGCGGTACTAAACGTTACATTTTAGGAAATAGAGAAGGCATTTTTGTGGCATAAAAAAGGGAAAGCAAAGAATCTAAACTGAAATCAGATGTGGAATTCATTGTAATTTCATGTGACATTAATGCATGACCTGGCAATTAAGATTGCATCTGTGCCAGTCACTCCAGATTTTTTGACTGCACTTGAAATTGTCAGCAAACAACACAGACGACAGCCAGCTTTAACTTAACATCGTTTCACGCACTCATCCAATTAAGATAAAAGAAGCCCCTTCAATGTCTTTTTGTTCTGCACTCCGTTACCTCTTGTTTATTTAATCAGACCAGTGCACAATAGCTTTTCTGTTCCGTAACCGAATTATCATATGTTATCTGCTTTTTCTAAATCAGTTCTTTCTGAAAAATGTCTCACGCAGGATGCAGTCTGTCCTGCATAAAGACAAATGGTCAATCAGACATCTTTTCTAAGAGCGAATACCAGCTGATCTTTGATGTGCTCCCTTTTATAATCTCCTTCCTCGGCCTTTCCTTCCTTTCAGCAGAGTACAGCACCATCCACAGTCCATCAACCCCCATTAAAGATTCAGATTCGGATCGATTGCGCCGGGCCTCGGATGGAAAGTCACGTGGCCGTGGAAGAAGGAACAACAACCCATCACCACCGCCCGACTCTGACCTTGAGGTAGGATGAGCCCGCTACCTTGGCGACAGACGGCCTCGCCCTGTCTGAAGTGCATAGACGTTAATCCACTTACTTTATGGCTGCCACTTAAACTCTTGATGGGCATTAAATCTTAACGCTGTGTTCCTTAACTACCAATAAATTATTAAAAGCATTGCGGAATATATGACTCAACGCATATCATATATAAAGTTCATGTGTATAACTTGTAAATAAACAATAAGGCTTTGTAATTCGATAAGTCATCACTCAGTGAAGAGAATATATGTTGTAGTCTCTGAGCTGCTTACTACCTGATGGGAACCATATGTCAAAATAAACTCAGAATTATCTCATTAATACCTTATTAATTTGAATAAGGATAATAGCTGCTATTATAGCGCTGACATCATGGCGTGTTAACATATCTAGTTAATTAGTTTGTCAGTATTGATTAAGCTAATGTAAAGGGTAACAGGGTGGAATGTGTGTAGCGGGGTGATGAGAGAAGTGTTGCGGTGACCAGTCCAAGCAAATGGATCCCGGTCCCTGTGGCACGCAAATACACGCTCCTGGCCTATTGACCAGCAGGATCACCTTGCAACCCTACAGAGTGCACCATTGATTTTGTTTCTTTTCTCTCTATTTTTTTTTTCTTTGTGTCTTTCTCCCAACCCCACACCCCGCTTCATGATGCCATCTCTCCAGCGAGTTTTCATCTGGGACCTGGATGAAACAATCATAGTTTTCCATTCCTTGCTCACGGGGTCTTATGCCAACAGATATGGACGGGTGAGTGACATCAAGTCTGTGGTGGCGGCAGCAGTGCACTTTATCAGCAAAAAAAGTTTAAATATTGAAAGGAGAGAACGAGATCCAGCAAGTGGTAATGACCATTGAGCAGCGGGTAGAGTTCACTTTTGGTAGTAGTAAGACGACAGAGTGGAACTGAATGTACAGATAATTGTTTCTTTTTTTAATACGTCCAACGAGGCCTGGCAAGTATTTGACTGCTCTTTGCAGCTGTTGGAGCTATGCATGGCTGGTCAGGGCTTGGTTGTAGGAGCTCGTAACAGTTGCACTCTGACTGTCTCTTGACACATCTCGAGTGTTTCTTTCTTCTTCAGAAATGCCACATTGTTAGTTTAATTAAGTGCTGCTCAATCCGTTCCTTTCAGGCAAGGATCTCCCTGGAGACCGTACCAGGCTGAGTCCAACAAACGGCTTTCATTCAAATTTAAATGGAGAGATTATCTTAAACGTGGCTTATTTCAACATTCAGGATGATAAATCCTAACAAATCTATTATTAGAAATGTATTAATTAATATTGTGTTGTTTGAGCTCCAAATTTTATAATTCAGATGCAGATTTTTATTTATTTTTTTGTCAATTCTATTTCCTCTTTAGGAATTATAACATAAAAAGATATTAGATCAGCATTCAAATATTTTGGGGGCCATTCTCTTGTGAGCAGAGTTATTTTGATTAAGAGCAAATCTGACTAACAAACATGAAGTATATAAGACATCTGACAATATCAAACAGAATTTTAAACAAGGGCAAAACACTTACAATTTTGACTTTTTAAACTCTCTAGCATATTTATTTGCAATTAGCATGGTTAGCAGTTATGACGCGGGAGCAAAGAAGACCTGAGTGTTGGAAGGGAGGGTTTTTTATTCAGATTAGAAAGACTTATGAATAGGTCTTCTTTTTATTGAGTGGAAAAATATGTTTGACATAAATTATTTTAGGACCCTTTCCTACCTAAATCTGGACTTAGGCCAAAGAAAAGTAATTTTCAGTTATTGACTGCTCATCAGCTTTCTGGATTTTGAATTAATTCAAGTTAACTCACTAGGTTTATGCAAAATCTGCATACAAGTTTTGTTCTCTTTTATTCTGACAGCCTAAATGAACCACAGACATTGCCTTGACGTATCCTAGAAAATACATTCAGTGTTTCCAATGACTTCATTTTATACTCCTCACTACATCTGAAAATTTGCCAACACTGACTTTTCTTGACAGTATGTTCACCAATTTGGGGGGGAATGAAGCAGAATTTTGATTTTCCAAATGCCCAGTGACCAGTCAGGCTGATCAGGATAAAATTTATCATATTTTGGTCAGGAACTGATTTTATTTTGGTGCCTCTCTATTTATTGTTGAAGAAGAAGGTCATTTTCTTACCCAGGTCAATGTGTATTCTCATAAGATAAAGAATTTGCTTTTCCAGGCTTTGCTATTTGTTGTTTCATTTAAATTGCTCCTCTAAATTTAAACTTTCAAAACAAACTATTTGGGAAATAAGGCAGAATTATATTCTCATGGTTTTGTTAAGGTCACAGGTTATCTCTCTGCTTTTTCCTTGTACATGTAGAACACTAATAGAGATATTGCTTATGGTAAAGTCATCAATACATCCAAATTTGATGTGTTTTAGCCTGTGTGCACCATCTCAAATTGTCACCTGTTTTGGCTATGAGTTTGACTGGTTTTGAAGTCAAGATGTGAAATATTACTACTCAAGTGTCAGAAAGCTTAGTGTCTGCAGCCAGTGCTCTATGCCTTTGTTCTGGTATTGAGGGGGTGTTTGATGGGGGCAGTGTTTTGTTTCTGGGGTGAAGGAGGACTGCCCCACGACCCTCCACTGTTTATTTACTTTATTCTCAGGCCTGCATGCTGGGTAAAGGGAGACCTAAAGCTCAGGAGCTTTGGCTCCATGATGAGGGGCGCTCACACCAAACACACACACACACACGCAAACACACGAACAGACACGCAAAGACCCATAGGGTTCTCCAATGGGCTCCTCTGAAACAGGAAACACTCCTAACTCCATAAGGGCCCATTCCATCAGAGCTCATATGGGATGTGACAACCACTAAAGCCCCTCTCTCACTCCCTGTTTTCCCTTTTGTTCCCTCTTTTTCTCCTTCAAACACAGTTTAGTCACTTTTTCGCTTTTTTCATCAGGGTTCAACTGGTTTTATGAATGTAAAACAAAGACAAAATGATTATGACATCTTATATTGGCAGTTATTGCAACCAAGAATACTAAAAGCACATTTTCTGTTTGCCTTCCTTTGACTGAACGCTAAGACCTCCAAAAGTCTGTTGACATTATCAATCCTAATTTCTAAGCAAAGTAGATATTAGCTGTCCTGTAGGTTACTAGAAGCCGCTAAATAAAATAATCAGCTATTTCCACAATTAACCATTAGCACATAATTGTAATGGATGTTTTAGGATACTCAAATCAAATCATGGAAAGCAAACGTGAGAAAAAAAAGACTAAATGTATTTAGACCTTCATATTAGATGTCCTTTTATGTCACAGTTAAAAACCTTCTTCGTCTGAGCTAGGAAAAGTAGAAAGGGCCAAACGATTCACTCCGGTTGAGTTACTTTAGATTTTAATTTTGTGTTTTTATTTAGGCTTTTAGCTCTTATTTTCAGCTAAGCCTTGTTTGATTTTAACTCTCATGATCAGGAACCGAGACAATTCACAGTAAACATGAACATCCTTATCTTTTTTTTTTCTCTATGCAATCTATATAAAATAAACTGACCAAACAGGGCCAATAGAAAAAAGTATCAAAGGCAACCTTGATTTATTTGTAGCCTAGACTTGGGGAGGTGAACATCTCATTTCTGATACCAGCTGGGATGTACAGCTTCACAAGGACTGGGCTGCCTGTGAGCTCTTTAGGATGTAGTGGGACCCACTGCAGCCCCCACTGCCCATTAATAACAGTAGTGTATCTGACGCACCAGGGTGACATCAGATGCACTTTAAAATATATTATTTTATTATTTTATACTATGAAACAAGACACACTAGACGTCCAGAAATCTGATCTGCTTTTGCGCACTTTAGCACAACACATCTGACGTGTTTTAGATGTGCCAATTGATGTTTCTAAATTAATGAGGCAAGGCGTGGTGCGTGTTCTACTAAAAATTACACATGCTTTCATGTGTGAGTCTCAAAAAGTCCCTAATAACACCAGCAAAAGTGGTTAGATTTAGTGCCAGTTGCTTTTTTTAAGAGTTATTGGAAAGATCTGAGTCCTTGTCCCCAATCGACCTAGATGGAAACGTGGTTCTTGTTCTTTGAAGCTCGAATAAGCTATCTTGTAGAAATAGCTTTTAAAGTCACTGAAAATAGCTAGCTTTGAATTTACTCAGTAGAAGACTACTGTTGGTGGAGTAGTCTAGTAACATTTACTACAATGGTTATTTTTACAGATTTTTAACATACAACCAACCTACAAACTAACAAGAAGTGGGTCAGATTTTAGTCAACCGATGATTTCTTGGTGCATCTCTACTCCCAACCACCACTTTGCTTCATCAACCTGCCTTTTCCCTCTTTGTCCTCCTCCGTATCCGTCAGTCAGATTTATTTGACTGACTGATATCTTAGGGGTGTAACACACAAAAAAAGTTACAAAGCAGTTTTTTTTTCTCTTTGCTGCTCTGCACTTACTATAAATGGATGAGTATCTGAGCAAGTCGACATGCACACTTTCTCTTACTCACTGTGACCTCGTAGCCACTCTCTAACTCTTCCCCTCCCTCCCACATGCACACATAAACAGACTGCTCTTTTTATCAGCCCTTTAATTGGCATCAAGACACTCACCCCCATAAAGCTGATGGCTGAGGCCAGCTGTGCTGCTATTGGGCAGGCTAGAGCTCAGGCTCAAAGTGGGTAAGAGTGGATGTGTGTGGGTGGGGGTGGTGTTATTGCTAAGGGGTTTGGAGGGAGTGGGGGTGGATGTTGGCACCCCCCTGGAGGCAGTGACATCTCAGGACAGGTGGTCCTGCAGCAGTGACAGCAGCAGCACTTTGGCCTTCTGGCCTGCTTGTATGCTTAACTCCCTCACTGACTGATTGTTTAGATTTAATTGGAAAGGATTCACTTGCGCCAGAGAGGATCGCCTTTTCCCACCGATCCCGTTCGTAACGCTAAATCTCCCAGCAGCGGCAGACGTTGGGAAGAGGGAGGTAGCTTGTTGATGTAAGGAGGGGGGTAATTGTTTTTGATGAATTCCTACTGAAAGATTGATTCAAACTGGGAGGCTGAGAGGAAGGAGAAAGCCCGGAGAAGTGGAGGATTGAGCTCTACTTGTGTGGTTTGCACTCTGTCATTTTAGTGAAAACATAAGGATTGTGGGGTGTGACAGCTAATCAGCGGAGAGCTCAGGTGTGTCTTTTGGTGGTTTAACTCGGTAATCCCTGCTTCTGGTCCTGCCTGGCCCGACTTAAAGGCAGATCTCATCCAGCTGCCTGGGAAGACAGCTATTGTCTTCCTTCATCCTTTACTTACTAAAGACAATTTGCTGATTACAGCGTTAAGACAAAAACATGGTTTGAATAAGAAGCACATCTTTGAAGTCATTCTTTTTTTCCCATGTCAATCTCTAAAAATAAATGATCTTTTTAAAAATAAAGATGCTCACGTTGTCGCAGTTTCAATAACTATTTAGGTAAACCTTTAAAAGGTCTTACCTCACAGGTGGTGGGATCATTTTGCCGTTACAGCAATAAACAGATTACTGACATGTCATAACTTAATGAATTAAAATGAAAATTCTTGAAGTTTGTATTTTGTGTTCAGCTTATTTTCTCTGCCGTACTTGGAACCTCCAATCTGTGAAATGTTTAAGCAAACAGAGTTATATCACCTACACATATAGTCAAATGATGCATTAGCACAAATATGCGGAGAACAAGGCTGTTTACGATTTTGGGCTGTGACCTCGGCTCTTCTAAATCAACCACCCTTCCTGAAAAGACACATGCTTTTATGGCCTTCATTCAAGTCTGTGGCATTTCTGATGACTATTCTGGTCCTTTTGAGAGGGCCATAAAAAAAGAGGCTGAAACTTTCAAGTCTTCTTTTATGGGAGAAGCCTGCCGTGGAATTTAAAGGGATTGTGTGTTAATTGAGTGACTCAGAGTGAAAATCGTAACTTACTGCGTTTACCAGATCTGCCTAATGTGCTTTTTTGAACAAAGCAACAGAACACACTTCAAGCCTAATAATTCTTTGTTTGATTTAGATATTTTTGTGTGTTTAAGGACCCTCCAACATCTGTATCATTAGGACTAAGGATGGAAGAAATGATCTTCAACTTGGCAGACACACACTTATTCTTTAACGACTTAGAGGTGAGTTTCTTTGGTTCTATTTTACTCTCCTGTTGTTTGATTATGTACAAATCTCTTCCATTTACATTGAGTTGATTTTACTGGTTGTAAGAGGCATAAACATATCTGAATGGAAGCTAAATAAGTCCAATTGTAGTAATGCAGGCAACAACTGCAGTATTTCATAGAGCTTTTCTCTCAGTTATCCCCCGTTGCAGTGAAGTATAACCTCAGTCCCTAAGGGATACCATGAATTTCACATGTGCTGTCAGTCTTCTGGGTCTCCAGCCCTGCCCCCACCTCCAGCCCGTTCCCACTCTAATGGCCGAAAGTGCAATTTGTCAGGCTCTAGTGTTTCTGTTGCTCTCCTGTCTGCCGGTGTGTCACGCTGTGTGCTTGGTGTCACTGGCCTCCTACTCCAAAAACTCCACCATCACGGCACACAATTCCCTACCATCATCCCTCTCAGGAGTCTTTGCCTCACTGATTCATGTTGTGTAAGATCTTCCCCTGGGGGAAAATCAATACATGAGTCATGATAGGAAGGTATCTTGAACTTTTTCACTTTCCAAACTTCTAGGTATTTCAATTGAAATTAATGTGGTAGACCAAAACAAAGTAGTGTGCAATTGTGTTGGGAGAAATGGATTCATGGTTTTCAAATCTTTTAATAAGCATCATGAAGACCAAAGAACACAGCAGAAAGGTCAGGGACAGTTGTGGAAAAGTGTAAAGCTGACTTAGGTTATGAAACAATATCCTAATCTTTAAAAATACAAAACCGCAAACCTCCCAAGATGTGACTTTCCACGTAAACTGACGATCTGGGCAAGGAGAGCAATCTGAAGAAGGTAACTCTGCAAGAGCTGCAGAAATTCAAAGCTCAGATGTGACAATATGTGTACAGGATAACTGTTAGTGATGCAATATTCAAATCAGGCATTAATAAAGTGTCAAGAGTATCAAGAAGAGAGCCTGTGTTGAGAAGAAGTTATTGAAGAAGAACATTTTATGGTTTCCCACAAACCATATAGGGGAAAATATGAAACAGCAAGAAGGTGCTTTGGTCAGAAAAGAATACTATTAAACAGTTTGGACTACATGCAAAATGCTGTGTGGTAGTCTGCTAACACAGCACAACTCCTTAAACACATTATGGTATCAGTATCTTCCTGTGGTGATGTTTATTTTCAGTAGGGACAGTGAAGCTAGTCAGAGTTGATAGGAAGAGAGATACACTGCAAGAGTATAAGAGTAGTAGAGTGCAGTTGCACTGACTATAAGCTAAGCATACTTATACGATTTTTATTAGTTAAAACTTTTGAAAACTAAGGGTGCACCTGTTGATTATGATTTTGGTTGATACTGATTTTTTTGTCTGAAATGCTGTTCAATATAGCAAGAAAGTTTTTGAGTTGGTAACAGTGGAGAGACTATTGTTTACTGCAAATAGGGAGTCATAACCCGGTGGGTGGGTCTGTCAGTCAAACCGCTCTCACCGCAGAGCAAAGGAGGACAGTAGTTGATTTTTAGATATTTGTCGAGGTAGATGAGATCGTTGGATAAGAATTGATTTACTTGTAAGTATCGACCCATCACCGATCTCCCAAAAGTAAGAAAATTAGGGCATATTTATCGACTGGTCGGTTTATCAGTGCACCTCTTTTGAAAACCATGTATTGAGTCCTATTCCCTCACAATGAATTGTAATTTTATGTTTGTTTGTCACATAACATCCCAGAAAAATACAATGAAGTGTGTAGTTTTAAGTTGATGAAATGTAAAAAGTAAAAAAAAAATTGCACTGAGTTCTTTTGCAAGGCTCTGTAATTTCTGTGTTGGATATCTGAAATTTATTTAATAGAAATGTGCACGGTATGTTGCATTTGTTGAAATGTGGATACACATGTTATCTGAACATTGTCCCTGCACCTGTCCGTTATCATTTTGCATACATAATTTAGCAGTAATTGATTCTACTTTTGTTGCTTTAGAATTGTCTTAATTTTATCTTCTTCCGTCTTATCACATTGACTCCCCTCTTTTCCTGATTGTCCTGCTTACTTCTCACATCACAAAAGAGTAAATGTTTTCCTTGATAATGAAGTGCGAAGAGATCTGTAGCCAGTTTGCCAAGTCTCATACCACCGTGTTCGGCTTTGCTACTCGAAGCTTGTCCTGCAATAATAAAAAGAAAACTCCTCAAACAGAGAGTCAAGAGACGGGAAAATATGTGCAAACTCCTTTAGACGGACAAGTGACTGAGATTCCAAATGCAGTCATTGTGATCAAAGTTAATTGGCTCCAATTGGCGGGTTAAATATTTCCTTATGCTGTGGCTGTGTAGAATCCATCTAGCTGCACTTTATTTAATAGATGTGCCCCAATCATTTGAAAAAAAAAAAAGGCAGTTTGTGACAACTCTTAAATGTGGTTTTGCTCAACATCTGTCCCGTGTTTTGATTTCTTTTCATGTGCTCATAGATGAATTGGCAGCTCAGACTACTTAAAAATTATTTGAAAATCCCGCATGTGTATTTCTTCTGCTCTTTCTCAGGAACAAAACTGTTAGATTTTGTTTTGACACTTTAAAGATTCAGCGTTTTTTCCACTTTAAACTGTGATGACTGAAAACGCTGTGGTCAGTTCAAGGAACGCGTTCCAGGATGACCAAACTCTACAGACGCTGCACTGATTGTCATTAATAATCATGCCAGAGACGGGGTGACATTCTCTCAAAGGCATATTCATCCTCTCTCCTAAACTGAGCCCAGTCTATCTGAGTGTTAATTACCAGTTCTCAGCAATGCCTTACCAGTTGTGTTTCCTCTTTCCTGATTTACAGTCCACCATCTCAAACAGAACTAAATAGAGTGGCACTATAAATACCGCAGCCAGCAGCAGTTATGTATTTAAGCATGTGCAGAAATGCATTTGGTCCATCTAATTTAGTCTAAGCCATAAAGGGAGACCCCAGAGGCTGTGCAGGGACACAGGTGCAGAGTTAGTGGCCAAATAGTGTTTGAATGGTGCTTCCAAGTTTTAACACTGCCAGCCTTTGCACAAAGACATCAGATAAGGTTCTTAAATTTTGCACACAGTTTGAATTTTGCAATATTTTTTAAAGATAAATTATAGCTTTAAATTTTTCTGGAGCCTTTTTTTTTTTTTTTTACCGTTACCTTAAAGCATAAAAACGTCCCCGGTCTGCTGAGACCACAAAGGCACAATATTAGCTAATGTTCTACGTGTGTTCAAGTGTGGATGTGTGTGAGTGGAGGCCAGCCCGTGTTGATAGAGCTGGTGAGTGATGATTCGGGGGAAAGTCATAAAAAGAAAGAGGGCATGCCGAAGGGGTCAACAGGGATCAGTTTCACCTTTATGTCTCTCTTTCTCTCTCCCTCTATTTTCTTCAGACTTTTTCTGGATCGGCACACTTTTTTTAGGTTGCTTTTTTTTTTTAAGGTGAGTCTTAGAAATACCACAGCTTCACCAAAAGACTCCTAATAAAGACTCCTAAAAATTCTGCACATTCCCCTGCAGATCTCTTATTGATTGTCTGACACAAACCGTTTACCGCTCAGCCCTTTAAAGGACGGGTGTAGTATTATATGATCAGCATAATTGTTTTGGGGGGCCTTTTTACCATCAGAAATGCTCTCAGTGAAGCCATGAGAAAAGTAATTGAAGGCAGTATGATCCTCACTGATGTGATTCCCTCTGTATTATTTTTACAACATCAAGGTTTGCATCATAGATGAGCAAAGCAAATTGCTTTGAAAAATGATCTATCAAATTTTTTTTTTACAAAATCATAATAATGCTAAATTAATATGAATTATGTAATTACAGTGTCTTATAAAATTATTTGTTCTACTTTATCTTTTTTTTATTCTGTCATGTTACAACCACATATTTTATCATGTTATGCGACAGAACAACAGATCGTACCATATAACTTTGGAGTGGAGGGAAAATTATACTTGGTTTTAAATTTTTTCATTTGTTTTTATGTAAACCTTAAAAGCGTGACGTTAATATGAATTCAATCCCATTTACTCTAATACCACTAAATAAAATATAGTCACCCTCAGAAATCACCTGAATAGAAAATAGAGACTACCTGCATATAGTTTAATTCCACTATAAATACATTTTCTGGAGGCCTGAGACACAAAAAAGGAAAGCTTCATGAAGACCAAGCCCAAAGATTTCAGAAATGGCTTTAAATAATTACCAAAGGTCTGGGATTCACTGACAGCTACAGTAATGTGAACAAATTGGGACGAAAGCAGCATTAATACTTTTGCACAAAGCTGTAATTGCCTCTATGTACATGTAACTGATTTATTTGAGGGGATTCTTAAGAGGATTTATTGTCCACATTGTGAAATCTATTAAAATCACCTAAACTGGAAAATCTGTGACACGTTGGAGTTAACTGATGGTCTGAAGTGATGTTTATAATGAAGCCCACTGAGGTTGAGTTTGCTGGGAAGACTGACAGCTCTGCCATTGCTCAGGTCATTGGAGGGTGGAGGGTTTACTATAGGTGTGTTGCTGCAGCCAGCACTCCAGTGCTGAACAGTATGTGGGAACCGGGGGCCTCGTTCTGGCTTACCGAGCCCCCTGTGATCCCCTCTCAGTGGGGTACGAGGGCTGCCGAGAAAACAACCCTCCCTGTCTGGAAAAAAAAGGGCATGGGGGCAAAACACTCAGAGAGAGAGGGAGAGGGTAAGAGGTCTTTAAAGGTGGGAACATTTTAAATAGAATGTTCTATGTGCAACACTTGCAGCACATGCCCTGAAAACATGTGGTGCTGCAAAGTCACACATGCAGACATGTACTTACTTTACACACGCTAGTGAACCCACCCACACAAACGCACACATATCTGTGTAGCAGTCCTGTAACACTGTATGCTGACTCCCATTTATAGCTCCCAGTCCGCATTTGCAGGGCTGAAACCTCCTCTGTCACTCTCACCCAGAGGCTGACTGTTAATGAGGGATGCAGTGAAATGCACGGTTACCTTTGCCTCGTGGCTGAAATGGTCCTCCTGAGCCTCTTAGGTTGGAGCCGTTCTGTTAGTTTAACATCCCACTGCCAAGAGTCAGATCCTGTGCTTGCCATGCCATAAGAGTGGTAGCTTTAATTATGTTCTCCCATATGGTTTATTTTTCTGTGATTTTCTTTCCTCCTAAGGTGGAACCTGATGCTTTTCTTTGAATTTGGATAATAAGTTGCTCTACTGATTAGCTACCAATAAGCTCTTAAAACGGCACAGCCTTATTTATTTTTATTTTAAAATGAAGACCAATACCTTTTTTAAATCATTAAGATTTTCACCAGATAGGAGTCTGGAACATAGTATGGACATTTGTCTTCCAGCGTTGCTCTGAATCCAAAAACAGTACATAAGCTTTTCCAATGTTTTTTACTAGCAAGAAAAAAAAACATTAAAATAACAGTGTCTCCTATTTTGTTCACTTTACAATCAAGCAGTTCTTTGTGTTGGTTGGTCTCCGAATATTGGTTGTGATTTGACGAGATGTGAAGAGGCTGAAGGGTTACAAACATCTTTGCAAGGAGCTATGTTCTTTCAGATATACTCCAAACACTCATTTGAGTATTTGCCTGGCCACTGATGCAGGAATTCTGTCATACTCCTCCGTCAAGTCTCAAGGTTGCACCCCTGATGTGTTCTGGAAAGACTACAGACAGAAGGTGGAGGTTTTAAAGCCACCCTGTCACTCATCACACTGCGGCGCTCCACTTCACATCCACTCTGTAGCACCGATTCGCAGCCACACGCCAATCAGTGCTGAGGGTGTGTAGAAAATATTGCATTACTGTCTGATGACAAATTATATTAAAATATTCTCAAAAAACGGGAGACAGAACACCTGTTCAACATGGGTTTGATGGGAAAAATGAGCATTAACTTTCACAGATTTGCTCTACTTGGCAGGAAAAAAAAACTGTTTCACTGTTGTGAGGAGAAAATGCTGATGTGACTGAGATTTGATATAGCACTTAGTGTTGCTTGCCTTGAGGTGTGGTTTGGATGTAAAATGCCAAAATTTGGAAATAATGAGCAGCAGCTCATCTATCAGATGTAACTAATTTACTGCCTACCTATGAAGCGTGGGGTGCTGTTCTTTTCCCAACTTCTCAGAAACAAGGCATCAAAGACCCACTTTGTTAAAATACAGTTTTCCTCCCCGTATCCCCATGCCCAGCTGTGGGATTTCTCTTCCCCCTCCTGTAAAACCAGCATAGACGTCTCTGTACCTGTGCTTTGTTTGGCACTGCTGTTTGAATTCCATGACTGTTCAAGCAAAGATTGTGGATTGGAATGAAGAGGGTTTGAAGAACTCTCCCTTTGTTACCCACATCCTGTGTTTGACCCCCAGATAATCACAACCCTCCTCCACCCACCTCTGGACAGGGGTCCCTGTGGTGGGAACGGACAAGGAAGTTGCTGGGGGTCATAGACAAGGGGCAGGAGAGGCGGGAGGGGGGCTGGATGACAGCCTCTTGCCAGTAGAGTGACGGTATTGAGAACCTGCGAACAATTGATGAGCCATGTTCACATGGCATTAGCCTGTAGGGTCACAATACCTTTTGCCATGACGGCTGCTGCTCCCCACCCCAACCCTGACAAAGCTGCAGCTCACCTGATAGAGAAAACAGAGGAAGAGAGGGCGCTATTTCTAAAGAGCTGACGCCGTTGTATGTCAGTGAGTGAACTACGCCTTCAAGAAGTTAAAACAACTCTCAAAGAAAATGAACATGGCCTTCCTTGTATGTATTTTGGCGAAGTTGCCCTGTCTTTCTTCTCCGTGCCTATGACTGTTCCAGTCACCACTCTGAGCTCTTCCGAGAGCTACAGGAAGACTCTGGCCGTCATTGCTGATTGCTTAATGACAGATGCTGAGAGAACAAAGAGGGCTCTGATAGCCTCCTCCTCAGTGAAAGGCTTTCAGCACTCCAGTGGAAAGACAGAGATAGAAAAAGGAAGACAGTGAACATCCTGAGTTCTTGTGGGATTTTTTTTTTTTTGTTGGCTTTTTCTTTTTTTTTTTCTTGAGCTGCTTGAAAGTCAAATGAACATAGATAAAAGAAAATAATGTTGCTTATGTAATGAATAAAGCTGCTCAGTGTTTGGATAGACCAGAAGCAATGGCTTCTGTTAGAGGGTCTTCACTCTTTGGTACAGTAAGAACATCTGGCGTTAGTTAGTGATAATTGTAGAGCTTGGTGAGGAGCATAAAAGGGAATTCAAAACGTTCTAAGAAATTGAAAAAGATTGCCCTCTAATGTGCCACTATTATATAAAAATATATTTTGATCGCACATAATGTACATAAGCATAAGTACTGTCAACATTTTTTGGTGTGGATGCTGTTACTGATAGAAGAACATTCTCTGCTATCTATTTATATATATATACATATATCTCAGTATCATTGAGAGAATACTGAAGTCAGAGGACACACACTTGGTTTATTCAGGCAACCAGAGCGAGATTTAAAATAAAAAATAAATAAATAAAAAAAGCTGCTCTATTTTGAAATGTTTGTAAGCCTTTTTGAAATCTAATTGTTAAGAAAAGTTATTTTATTCCAGGGAATATATATTGTTACTGCTACAAAATCAGTGCAATAGTGAAATCTTAAAGGGCTGCCTGGGTACAGCACTGGTAAGATGTTTGTAGTGTAAATTAAGCTCTTTTTTTTTTTTTTTTTTTCACGGTCAGACATATTACATAATGTGACCACAATCAGCCTTCTCTGTGAACCGTTTACGACTCCAAAGTGTCTCGCATCCGCAAAAGAACATAGACGTCACAAAGCAGCCCACTGTTTACGGAAGAAATAATGGATCCTATTGTCAGTGAATTGATTTTGAAGAGTTGACAGTATTGTCAGAAGATCTTGATGAAGGAAGCTGATAAAAAGAAATGACAGTGATGGGCTTTTTGTGGAGCATGCACTGCAATTTCTGTAGAGATTTGGATGAGTAGTCATAACCAGGAATGGTGCACCATGGGATGTGATGTGCGTCTCTGACACAGACTTTTCATAATTTCTTAATGTTCATCATTTAAATTTTCAGTCATTGTTTAAATACGGATTTAACATGCAGAATTATGAATTATGATGCATGTCTCACGTCAGTGACTTAAAATCTGAGACGCCTTGAAAACTACCAGCTATGTCTCCTGTTTAGTACCACCATATGAAAGTGGCACAAATCCTATGTTCTTTTTGGGTGAAAAGATCGGAATTGAGTCTACAGTGAGAAAGTCAGATATGGATCCCTACCCCTGAAGAAATGGATTTGGGTTGCATTTTCCTGCTGTGTGAACATACTGCTAGTTGGCCTTAATTTGATAATTTAAATACTGGAGTTCATGGAAGCTTTGGGGACATTGTATGATGGTAATAAAAACAAGAGTCAGAAGAATGGTGGTTTTCCCTATGGTTCGTAAGTCCTCTTATGTTGCTGATGAGAAATAAGAAAAGGTTAAAAATCATTGTGTTGAACAACGCTTTCCAAAACCTGAATGGAAATTGACCACAAAATTCTCACCTGTGCATTTCTTCCAATAACTTTATCTGCATCGGACACCTTGCTACAAAAGGAACTCTGACTTTGTTCTCTCTACAATTTACAACATTAATTATACCTGCAGGTTCTCTACCAGGTGCTAATTTGTCAAATTCCAAATGATAGTCTGAACAGTAAAATTCACCACCCAGCAGTATTTCTTTCAATTGCATCCGCTTCTTACAGCACCATTCATGGCTCTGTGGTGTTTACGAGGGCGTCAGAAGTGGCTCCTAATGAGTACGTGTAAGGGTTACTGTACAACATTCCCCGCAGCCACCTCCTCTATTAGCTTTTCCAGTCCGCACAGGGAGCCGGTGCAGAGGTTTATACCAGCACCAGCTGGGAATAGTAATTCCTGGAGTCTTGCTCACTCTTCCAGCAAGTTTCCCCCCCATTTTTTTTTCCATGTGCACACAAACAGACAAAATTCTTTGTTGGAGGTCCCAAAACCCTGTCCATCATTTAATCGGGCATTGTTTCATAGTTAAGATGCTATAAACATACAAAAACAATGTAGTAGGGGAAAGGAGACATTCAAGTTGTAGGTTCAAGCTATTATATTTTTCTTGGCCTTTTTGAGTCTTAAATGCTTTACATTTGTTGAGGTTTGCTGTGTTTATTAGCTTTGAGTCCATAAAAAGTCATTCATAATCGGGCTGCAGTTATGGCGGCTGTGTTTGGCCTAATTACTGAGCCATATGTATGTGTTTGGGATTCTTTTGGCTGTAGGAACTTAAATGGGTCTATAATTAACACACAGAAAAACATTGTTCTCAAATATCTGTTTTGATCCATGCTGGCTGTCACACTCTGAAAGAAACAAATTACATGGGGAGAACAAACATGGGCAGCTATTGTCAACAGGGCACAAGGAGACAGCGTGTAATTTTGGATCCAGTGCCAAATGAGTGGAAATGAATGGCTCTGTACCAACGCAGTGAAAGACGTGGTGGAAGCTGATTGTTGGAAGATTGTGTCTGATTCATCAGCAGGTAATTACTTGATAATAGAAGCATTCCAGTCGCTTGCACCACAATGGGGGGTGGGGGGGGGGTGGGGGGTGTATTTCGAGGCATTCTCTACTGGGGGCTTAACTCAACGAGTTGTTTTTCTTTTTCTAAACAAACTGGTTTGCCTTCACAATCGAGGAATTGCGCACAACATCAAGGTTAGCTTTTGCTCAAGATGCTCGAGATGGGACCGACCACAGCTTTCTTCAACTATTAACAATCTGCAAGCGAGTGGAAACATGTTAGAACAACAGAGCAATGAGCCCCCGCCAGTGTTAGTTGGCAGTCCATCTTCTGGAACGCGGTGCTGTGTGCTGGCTCCATGTGAGGTCACCACGGACTCCTAGCATTTTACCCGTTGCGCTCCTCCGTTTCCTCCTCTCTACCCTTGCTCCCCCCTCCCTTATCGGGGTGCCAGAACCCCCGAGAGGAGGGGCTAGGGGTCACAGGGTCAAAGTCTTTTCCTCTTTGGATCTTAGGGCTTGCTGGGAGAGACTTGGCGAGAGAATGGCTGCATTAGAGCCGGGGTTGGGGGTCAAGATTTTAATTCTGTTAAAGAACAGCTGGTTTGAGTTTCTCCTCACGTCGCTATTCCCTCCCTCTCTCCACAAATCCAGGGAGATGAAAAATTTGTTCAGAGGGGAACCAGTAAAATAAAAAAGGTTTACGGTCCAAAGCCCTTACCCTTACCCTGCTCGAGCATTAGAGAGGAATGCAATAACGTCAGCATTTGGCCTCGCTTAGACTGACCTAAAACAAGGAAGTCCTTTTTGTGTTTGGGTGTCTTAACAACCGGATGAAACTTAATTAAAAAACTCAAAAAATTTAAATGGATTTTTCATACTTTAAACCAGGGACATTCTTTTGCTCAAGTATCAACTTCCATGAGAAATTACTATTTCTCACATAATGTTAAACAGGTGAAACTGAGATGTTTGGCAGTTACTTTACCTTTAAAAAGGCTGTAGATTTTTAGATAAATTGGAAAATAAACTGCATCGTTGTAACATCTAGTACTCTTTCTGTCAATACAGCATTTGCCAGCTGCCAGAAACAAATTTAAAACATAATATTTCACAAATTCCCATCCTTCACAATTAACAAACACATTGCTCAACCTCCTGTTCTATTAACATGAGGATTTTTTTTTAAATTAACATTTAGTAAAAATAAATAGTTCAGCTATCTTGCATTACTTCTGCAACACATGCAATGTGTTGAACTGAATTTCAAGGCAGGATAACTTCGCATTTCAAACATGATGATGGTATTGAGAGAGTGAAAGTAGGGGATAGGCACTAAAGCACTCCTATAAATGGAAAACTAATAGGTTTTTTCTTCTGCCTGCTGCATCCTGTGCTGCTCTGCTGGCCGGCCGGCTGGCTGGCTCACTAGCCCCAGGGCAGTGTTGGTGTGTGGCGCAGCAGCAATCAGAGGTCATAATTTCATTGGCGGTTAGCATCAGGTTCAATTTTTCTAGTAGGTTACATTTACCAGAAAGTCTGGATTGTGTTACTGTGTAACGGTGGAATCAGCGCAGAGCTCTAGGATCTCTCTACCTTTCCAAGACGAGCCAGGCAACCGCAAAGGAGAACTCCAGCGTGCAAGTCTTTAGAAAATCCAGACAGGGACACATTGAGGTAGTCTATTAGTGTTAAGTTTTATACCCCAAAAACCCCTAAACCAGATTAACTATGAATCTTCTTTTAAAACGTTTTGTATATACATCTGTGTGTTTGTCTGCGGTTTATAACAGATGTTCATATGAAAGTTCTTTGTTTTTAAACCTCTCTCGAAGAATTACTCCTTTCAGAATGACACTGATCTAATTTTGAAAGAAATTAAAAATGCATACCATAGATTTTATCAACAAAATTTACATATTGTTCTTTGCATATTGTTACAGGTTATTTGTATATGCACCAGCATTGACATACTGAAGGCAGAACAACTTTTCTGAAGTCTCTTTTATTGTTTTTTTATTTGAAGTTTAAGGAATGAAATCAGTGTCTGTATCCATTAACAAACCATTTCATCCTCCTGTACTTAACATTGCAGTTAAGTTCAATTTATTTCTCTTATTAAACGATAGAGGTCAGTAATCATTAAAAGTTTTAAATCCTTAATTTTATATATTTGAATTATGTTACTTTATAATATTTAATACCTTGAGTTCAAAATTTTAGAAAGTTACCTTAAGTCTCTGCTTGTCTGTATAAGTACAAAGCAGCCCATGAGGACAAATTGGCAAATGACTGAACAATACCCTCTGTGGAAAATGACTCATTTTTGTACGTAAAAATGTCGGACAGGAAACTGCACATGCAGAAATTGGAGTGTGATATGAGGCATTTAAAAAAATGCTAGAAATGCCTGTCTTGGTTTCTAACAGCTGTTACTTAACTACCATCGCTAGCATCTTTCTCGCTCTACTTTAACAAATTGCGAGTACTCTGAAGCTACTTTCTGCTCAGGTATGTTTCACAAGTTCTTAACATTACCAGAAAACTTTTCCTGTTTTTCACATATTTCTACTGAGCAGACATAAAAATAAATAAATAAAAAAACCTCCTGCCACAACTCTTTGGGGAAGCCGTATTAAAGTGTGGCTTATGTAAACCGCTGGCGATCAAGAGTTAAGGTGCACCCAGTGACCTCAATACCAGCCAATCAGTTAAAAAAGGAAGAGTTTGACACTTGAGATTTGATTGGGGCTACTTTGAGGATTCAGCAAAGAAATGCAAAGAGTGGTTTGAAAAAGTATAAAGCTTTTTTTTAGCTTAATGAAAGACTTATAAAGCCAAAGCACACTTTCCAGATTAAACAAAAGAAAATCTCTATCAAGTATTTTCACAAGAAAACAAAACTGTTTCCGATTAAAAAAAAAAGTAAAATCAAAAATGTCTTGATAGTCTCATAATCTAAGATGAATGCTTTGTGTGTTTCAGGAATGTGACCAGGTACATATTGATGATGTGTCGTCGGATGATAACGGCCAGGATCTAAGGTTCATAATGTCTGATGATTTGTCAAAAACAGTGGCGTAGCTAGAGCTAACGCGTCTCATCTTGGTTTTTATTTTAGTACGTATAACTTCAGCGCTGATGGTTTCCACGCAGCAGCTACGAGTGCCAACCTGTGTCTGGCCACAGGCGTTCGCGGAGGCGTGGACTGGATGAGAAAACTGGCCTTCCGCTACAGACGAGTAAAAGAAATCTACACCACCTACAAAAATAACGTCGGAGGTAATCCCCAACAAGCAGTGCTGCATGCACAGTTCTGCTAGGCAAAAATGAGTCTGCGCATATGCGTGTGGGTGCTTGTGTTCCCTCTTTGTGTGGCCGTTTATGCGAGTGCCTACGTGTGTTTGGGGGGGGTCAAATTTTGAAAATTTCAGTGGTATTCGGATGGCTGGTCCAACCCAAACATTGTTACCCTGCGTTTCAGGTCTGCTGGGCCCTGCCAAAAGGGAAGCCTGGTTGCAATTGCGAGCAGAAATTGAAGCCTTGACGGACTCCTGGTTAACACTGGCACTAAAAGCACTAACATTAATCCACTCAAGGTAGGACTCCAGAGAGCAAAATAGTACCCAGATCCACACCGCACATCTATAAGCCTGTATGTGGTGTAAATAAGCCAAGTGTGTCCGAGGCGATTTAAAAAAAAAAAAAAAGAAAGAAAAAGAAGAAACACTGCTGTGGATCTTTTTTTTTTTTTTTTTTTTTTGGACAGCCTGCCTATTCTAATTTTGACAAATAAGTGTGCTAAAAGATCTGAGCTGAAATACGAGCCAATCCTTCAATGTAAGACATGTTTTGGGGACTTGATACATTGCTTTGTCTTTTATGCAGCACACTGTGTTTTCTTTTCTCCTCTCTCAAAGTGATTTGAAATGATGTCACCACTTCACTCTCCTCCTCAGGTCAAACTGTGTGAATATTCTTGTGACCACCACGCAGCTCATCCCAGCCCTGGCGAAGGTCCTGCTCTACGGCCTGGGAGTCGTCTTCCCCATAGAGAATATTTATAGCGCAACAAAAATAGGTAAACTATGCTTTCCTATATCCGCTTCATTATTTTTGAGCCTTTTGCTGTGGGACGTGCTTATTGTTTTAGCATTGTGAGTGTAAGCAGCCAAGAGACGCTCGGTGACAGGACTCCGGCTGGGGGGGTGGATGGGGTGGAAGGCGTGGATTTTTGTCACTGGAGAGGGTTGATGTTCTTCAGTGAGGGAATAGTCCTAATCAACCTGGGATTATTTTCTTGGAGCAGGACCTATGCTGGGCCTCTGCTCCTCGCCTCTGCATATGAAACCACTTCTGCGCGTTTATGTCATTCTAGAGAAACAGAAGCCCCTCTCCTGCTCCTCCTCCTCTTATTCCTCCAATTTTCCTTCCACTTTCGCCCCTTTTCACTGTTTCGAATACAAAAATAAACATCGAACTCCCCTCTTGGGAGGTTTTCCAATGTCTATGGATCAATACACGCATTTGCAAATTCAAATCCTGATTTTAGGCGTACAGTTTAAATTTGTCCTTTCCATTTTGAACACACCAACAAACTACTGTACGCTCATGTACTTATGTACTCATGTAAATGTTTTTTCTTGTAGGTAATATTTTTATAAACTGTAGAGCTAAATGGTCATCAAGACGCTGACACCTTACATATAATTAGAATGAAATTATAATTTAAAAACCTTATGGTTTTAATCACCATTTGGTTCAGCATTTGACCCCAGATTAAACCAAATATAAATGAACTTTTAAGTCATATAAACTCAAAAGTTTATATGACTTTCTTACAGTAGAAAATATGCAGAATCTAGCAAATTACTTTACACCATCGGTTGGCAAGCCAGCTATGACACCCCTAGTGGGAATTAATTGACTCATGGTTGGAACATTGTGTACCAACCACGCAAAGGAGGTAAAATAGCCTTTTTATGGAATATTGGAGCAGATTTGCAGGGTGTTACACATTTTGCTCACAAGAAGGAAAAACTAAGCAGTTTTTTTTTTTTTCTGCGGGAGGCTGTCATAGGTTGAGCGCCACCCATCACATTTAAGTTAAGACTATTTTCATACTGAAGTTGAAAAGGAATGAATAGCATCAATTTATCAATCAATCAAATTTTATTCATGTTTCAGATGTAACAAAAAGTGTTTTACTAAGATTCAAAAAAGGAAAAAAAAAAATCTAGCAAATATCAAGCAACCAGAAAACAAAATTCAAACATATTTAATAAAATAATTATTACTAACTAGAATGTAGTGCTCTGAAAAGGGTAACTGGGGAATTAACAATAAGGAGAAAAACAACATAAAACACTTAAAGTCTCTAACATAGAAAATCTTTATTAACCCACGTCTAGCTGTGCTCACCTCTTTCCGGACCAAACTCAAGAGGGGTTTAATCATTTGTCCCAAATTCTAGTAGCAATGAGGAAACCTTAATGCTTTTAAGGCTATTTTAGGGCTGATCTTATCACATCTATTTCCTGAGCTCAATGTTTACACTCTTCCTTGTTTTTTGAGTGTGTGGCGTTTTTAAAGGGGCTCTTGTCACACCGTGCCTTTGAATCAACCTGGGACTCGGTGGCCGTTGCGGGAGTGCGTTTCTGCTTGCATCCATGCAACGCTCCACTAACATCCTGACTTTCTTCGCAGGGAAGGAAAGCTGCTTTGAGAGAGTAATTCAAAGATTCGGGAGGAAAGTTGTTTACATTGTTATCGGAGACGGGGTGGAAGAAGAGCAAGGCTCAAAAAAGGTGAGAGGCACAAAACGGCTTATTCCTTCAACTTTCCATTCCATAGTGCCAGAAGCTTGTTATAGGCACTCAGAGAACACACAAAACATACCTGCCATGCCACTCCAAAGAAAGTAATTAACACTCCAGTTCTCCCTCACAATCTCATCCGTTTATCCTCTTATTAGGCGTCCAAGAACAAGAAGGAAAGTTGGTAGGCTGTAATCAGCGCTCTTCCTCCTCCATCTCAGGTTTACAGAGCCGGGGAGGAGGGAGATGGCATAATTATATATTCCTGCTCGCTGCTCGGAGCAGTGTGAAAGCTGCATGTGTAACGCTAGACAAGCCCTTTCAGGCATGTTGAAGGCGCATCGTAAATAGAGCGCACATAAAGAAGACTTAAATCATTGTTGATGAAATTAGAATATTTACTGCAATGACAGGCCTGTTAGCACGAGATGGATTGGGCTCAAAGCCGTTCGGGGAAACGACTTTTTTTTTTTTTTTTCTTCTTCTTCTTCCTTCTCCAGACGAGTCCGACTTGCCGTTTTTAAATGTTGCCAGCTGGCTTCTGCTCCTTCTGTTGTATATTCAGCATTTCTCTCAAGTTTTAGATGCAAATCAAAAGGCCGTTTGCTGCAAACATATTCATTATGAAATTTATTAGTGGCTTTGAAGCGTGTCTTCCTGGCAGTTAACATGGAGCTCTTTGTCAGGCTGAAGACTCACATTTTCTTTGAAACGTCTCCAGCTCCTTGTCCCTTCACCTGTTTGTCAGGAAACCCTAAGCAGAATCACGGGGGCAGATGGACAGTGATTAGAGGAGAGCAAACAACTTTTTTACTGCAAGTTAAAGTATAAAGCAATAGCTCTATATTATGAAACGCGAACACACTCTGGGAATCCAATCTTGAGAGACGATTGTTGAAATAGATGCAAATATTTTTGCTCAGTCTTGAGTTGTTGGAGTGTGACATTGATGGAAGGATAAGGTGTTATTTTTCCCATATGAGTGGTGCGAGTCCCGTGAGACGGCGCAGAGTAAAAGGTTTCTGTGTCAACATCAGAGAGGACATGGAATAACACGACAATTTCACCCGTCAGGAGCCGCATATCAGACGTGACACCGCGTGGAACTACAAAAGCAAAAGTCTCAAAGTCCTCATTCCTTCACCTTTTAAACAACAAAAAAAAAATCCCCGAAACAATTCTGTCTTCGGTTATTACCATCGCCTGGGAGAAAAAGCTGAGATAACATCTCCAGCTTTTAAACTTAAAAGCAAAGACAATTTACAAAACAAAAAGCAAAGAGCTTTTTAAGGGTCAGTGCAGGCTCTCCTAAGCGGAACATACGCCTGGGAGAGGCCATACCTTTGATAAGGGGAGGGTAATGGGCTCCACACACTGAAGAGCTGAGGACTCTACCTGACAAGCTCCTTTCATTCTCTGCGACTCGGGTTTCTCCTCCGTCCTTTGCTCGGGAACAACAGCTCATTTGCACTGTCCTAAAAACACACCGGCAAGCAGGAAGCTCGGTGAAAAGACACCATGGGGAGTTCACTTCTGTTATGTCTGAAAAAAAGCTGATGGCTTAGATCGGGGCTATTGAACAATTCACTGATGCTGCAGAGAAAAGTAATTTTGAGGTGTGATGTGTGTTTAGAGTTACAACTGTTTTTCTGGGAAGTTGACAATATGCTCCTCGTTTATTTAATGACAGCCTTAAATAAAAATAAAAAAAATGAAATCTACAATAAATATTTTCATGGTTTATAATTATACATCAGTGGTGCTCATTGTTTGCAAAAGTATTCACACCCCTGCAAGTCTTTTTATGTTTTGTCATGTTACAGCTTCGCCTTTTAATGTGCTTAATTTGGGATTTTATGGGATACAACAACAAGGAAAGGACATTTTCAAAACTTTTTACAAATAAAAAAATCTCGAGTGTAATATCTCATAAGGCACTGTTCAGTCGGCCGTCTTAAAGTGGAAGGAGCGTGACAATACTGCGTAACCAGGAACACAGAGGGAGGTGCGAAGATTCACATTTCTGGAGTCGGATTCTGTTGATACAACAATCATTACTCACATACTCCCCTTACCTGGTTTTGACGAAAGAGTGGCAAGAGGAAGTCCCGTTGAAGCTGGCTACCATCCATCCATGTTAGGAAACTAACACTGCATATCACACCAAAAACACCATGCACGGTGGTGGCAGCATCATGCCATGCAAAAAAAAAAAATGCAGATCAATCCTCGAAGTGCAACGTGTGAGATACTATGTTCACCGTCCCCCTCTATCCAATCTGAATCTTTGTGAAGATAAAGCAAAAATGTCTGTCTATAGATGTGTTCCTTCACAACTATGCACTACTTTGTCAGTCAACCACACACAATCTCAATAAATTACATCCAAATGTTGTTCTTGTAATGTGACAAAATGCAAAAGAAAAAAAAAAACTCAAAGGCTATACTGTGTGTCTCAATCCCAGCTTTTGAAAGCGTTGTTTTCTGGACATTTATGTCCAATATTAAACATTTCCCATAGCTATTCAATGCTAATAGCTGATGATTTTCTCTTCAATAGTGAGACGTGCATCATGACAGAATGTTTCGATGAAGTCCTAACACGATGCTTCCATTTGTCTCACAGCACAACATGCCCTTCTGGAGGATCTCCAGTCATTCGGACCTCATGGCCCTCCACCACGCTCTCGACCTGGAGTACTTGTAGCACTACACCAACACCACAGTAAACCCCTCTCTGCACATCAGGACATCGAGCGACCTTTCACCTTTGCCCTCTAGCCCCTATCCTTTGCTTTGCCGTGGCTTCCAGAGCTCAGAAAATAGGAAAAGCGCCCCCACCAATACTCTCTCACACACAAACCCCAGCTCTTCCTCGTGTGCTGCCCGGCTGCCCGTCTGCCTGTCTGCCTTTCGCTACAATGAATGAAAAAGAAAAGAAGAGGAGAGGAGGAGAGCGGGGGGGAAAAAAAAGAAGCACGCGGTTAATGTGCTGACATAAAGTCACACATTGTCTTAACCCTGAAACTTTTCATTTCTCTTCTCTGCGACACAAAGAACGGGAGCGAGAGGTGAATTTATGGCGCAGCAGCTGCTCGCCCTGGTTACTGTGAATCGGCTGCTCTCTGAAGCTGCCAAAGTGTTTTACGGCCCCTACACACCTTCCCGTTTGTGCCGGGGCTCCGTCAGGTTTCACACCTTAGAGGAGAGCAGAGCTACTGATGGCCTCGCCTTCTGCGCCGCAGAACTCAGCTTCAGCTGCCGGCCAAGCTTTCCGCCGTTTTCACCACGTACTTTGCTCTTTACCGGTTTTCCTTTCGAATCGCCACCTTTCACGTCTCCTCTCTCTGTAAAGCGGACAGACAGACTCGAGGCGATTTCTGTCCAGCCTCAGCGTGGGAGTCCTGTGCTTCTTATTTATGAACAGACTTTGGAAGTGGCCCCCCGCGCCACTGAGAAGGTACCTCGATAAGACTTGTGCCTTTTACAAAGAAACGGTGAGAGGAAGACACTTATGGAAGAATCAAAAAAAAAAAAGAAAATGAAAGGGGGTTTTCTAATAATTTAAGAAAATTAACAAAAAACTTATTTACAACGCTAAGACAATCGTGTACAGAGGAAATCCTTTTTTTTTTTTTTCCTGTGTGTAAGTTTGTAATCACTGGACTATTCCTTCCTATAATCATTTAGGTACATGCTCTTGAAAGGTGGCTTTGCTTTTTAATTGAAGTAAAACTATAAAGGAATTAAACTGCCCACAAAGCTTGTGGAGGACACCTGAAAGTGTTGGACGTGTTCAAGTTGAATTTTTGTTAAAACGGTGTAGATATTGGGATCGTGTGATCAACTGTTCGTCAAGACCAAAATCGTTGACATCAAAGTGTCAAGGAGCTTTCTTTTGATTCTGAGTTGTGTCTCACCCTTGTCTCCTCTACTATATGTTCCATATTTGAAGGGGAAAAGGGTTTATTTTAGTCACTCAGAGAGGTAGCTCTCCACTTGTGTCCTTATGGCATTTCACCAGCTTGCAACCCTGATCTCAACATATTAAAAAAAAAAAAAAAAAGACAAAATTAACTCTGGTGAAGGTTTAAAGAATTGCAGCAAAAGGCAGTTTCCTGCCTCCTGTGGGGCATTTTAACCGCATTTCGGATAAATCTGATATTTAAAGAAGCAAGCTTGAATAGGTTTTATTATCTTTTATACAAGCACTATAAGAACTCTTGTACAGTGAGCGTAATTTTGTATGATGTAGTGTTTTTATTTCAACGTTGACTTCGACGGGGTAATCATAATTAACCGTGAAAGAAAAGCCACTAACTTTAAGGGATTGGGGAACTTACAGGACATGTGCTATCAACTGTGAATTTCTTAAATAGAAACCGACTTGTTGCGTTTCTAATTTTTCCCTCCTTTGCACATGTTCACTCTTGGCCTTCGCATTTAACTTCGGATCCCTCTCTGCTCGAACAGAGCCCCCCTTTGTGTCGAAACAACCTCCACACACACACGCATACACACGCACACACTCACATACTGCTGCTAGATCAAGGTAAAGGTAGGTAAATAGAGAAAATGTTTTATAGATTCATACAGCACGCTTTTTTTTTATTATGTTGCAATCATAAATGCAAACTGGAAATAATTTACACTTCACGGGCCTCATTGTGAAAACGCAAAAGATTGTTGTGTCTGCAAAAATATGTGTACAGATGTTTTTGACATTATTATTTGATTGTGTTTAAATTAATAAAACTGATTTGTGAGCTGTTGCATGTCGTCTGATTTCTTTGGTATGCAAAAGCGTATTTTTAGCATGTGCTAAAATAGAGGGGGGGGTGTTTTTTCTCCCATTTTTCAAATGTGAATTAATGTGGTTACAAGATTAAAAAGGTTCACTGATATCTTTCTGGACTTCAGACTAAATCTGAGGGCCCAGAACTTAATCCAGGAATACTTAGCAGCAAGAAATCATCCCATACACCATCGATTTATAAAGTCTGCACTCAAACCTGGATGTGGACCAAATAGCAAGTCAATCTAGACTCCCCTTATTTTTAGGACATGTTCAGCTGAGTCTTCACTGGCTGCTTCGTGTGACAAACCTGAGCGCAATGGATCATGCTACTGTAACAAATAAGGCCAATAATATTGGCTTTTAATAGTGCTTAATTTATAAATAATGCAAGCAACAAAGTGTCGTCCACACAACTAATTGGAACCACCGTTAAACGTTTTATGATCCAGATTATCAACAGGTCAAATAGAAATAGAACAAGCTAATGTTTACGTATCACCTCAGCAAACCTTCACCACCTTCTAAAATGATTATTACTCTTGATGCGTATTCAACACCTGTCCTGTTTTTACTGTAAAATAAAAATGCTTATAGGTTCTGACAGATTTTTAACAGTTTTAGAAAAAAAAGAATTCACAATAAATGTTTCTTTTCCTTTTTTCTGTTCTTTTTTTTTGTTGTTATTGGGCCGTTCAAATTTACACTCGAATATATGATCAAACATTTTTAGGACAAACATTTGCTAACTTTGTGAAACATCATAAATTAAACACCAAAATAAGAAAAATAAATAATGAAGTTATCCAGGTAATTGGACACAAAAGACAAAAAAAAGCTGCTCTAGAAAATGTTTAGAGCAATAAGAGCAGCTTACTCTCATGAACAAACAATTGCACCAGGAATAAGGTGCCTTTTTTTGTCTTTGTCTCTTTTTCATTTTAATGAAAAGGGTTTTCCCCTCACTTGTTCTGCACCTTTGAACGCTTCAAGAAATCTGAATTAGAACGTCTGTTGTTTGAGCGCACTTACCCTATGCTCAAATATGCACCGACTATTCAAAATACATCTTTGATCCGCTGGATAAGCAATTTTATTAAAGTCCCACATCTGCTATCTATATTTTTCATAATGCCTATAAGAAGCTAGGAAATACTCTGCCTAATATCCCTAATATATTAAAACCCAGGCAAGAAAATCACTGTTTATGTCTGGAGTCTTCTGTGCAAAATGGCCAAACCACTCAAATCCAAAGAGAGCTGAGTTGGTTTAAGTACTGTTTGAACAATATGTATATTTAAAAAAATGCATGCGAGGTAGGTTTTAATGAGGTGGTCATTGCTTTAAGGGTTCAGTATGTAACACAAGTCTTGATATTTAAGACTTGTGCTTCGTACCTCCGGCCTCCTGAACCACTACGAATAATTAAGAATGCATGGAATTTTATTACAGCCGCACAAACTGTTTTAATATCCAGAGCAGTTATGTCAACATATGAACGACATCTTGCAAGACTGAGCCGAGCAAACTCTGGATCGTCTCATCGGAAGTCGGCATCACGACGACTGTTAAACGTGCTTTCCCAAATTCTGAACAGGTGAAAGTGTCTGAGATCCTGGCTCGCTTTCCTTCTTGGAGGGAAGCACTGCTCTGTCGCAGACTAAATGTCTTCTCCCTCTGATAAGTTTTCCTGATGCTTGGAGATCTGGAAGAAATAGCCAGACAGGACCAGACCAGACATTTCTTTGAAAAGAGTGGGTGTCGATGCACGCCAGCCAGCCAGCCAGCCGCTCTGGCTGTTTTAGCAGAACAGAGGGGAGCCAGATTATTTCTGCTCAACTCATCTTTTACCTTTCTCTCAATTTCTCTGTCGTAGCTTTGATTTTTGCTGAGATTTATCGTCGTCGATTTAATATTTGCAGCCGCCGGACGGTTGGCTTTTATGCTCGTTATTGGTGGTTTCTCCTGTGCATCTACATTTACAGGATAAAAAAAATAAAATACAGCACCTCTTCCCTCTTAAGTCTTGATTTGGTCATTCCTCTCCGTGACGTCCCACCAAAGTGCCCACCCTCCATAAAACTGTGCTGCAATAACAAACATTGCCATCGGTGATTTACGACCTTGCCCAGACAGTGATTTCATGCAGATTTCCATAGAAGGGGCCCTCTGACGATGCATCGCAATTGAACTGGTATCGCGTTACACACGTATCAAAGTCGCCCCAAAAAACCTGATCCACATGCACATGAGCCACATCTCTTTTACGAGCGGGAAGCCTATTAATAGGGTTGTGTTCTTTTGGTGGCTAATGTGTCTCAAGTTAGGGGAATTTGCATCTGCAGAGCGCAGCTGTCCACAGATTCAGACAATAGGCAAAAAGCGGGAATCGGAAAGGAAGAATTAGACAAAAAAAGACCATCCTCAGAAGTTTCTGCTCAAGCTGCAAAACTCAAGCTGCGGGGCTTCACAATCCCTTTCTTTATTCTTGTTTTTGACTCATCTTGCTTGCCTTGTAGCCCTGTGAGAAAAAAAAAAGCCAATGTGACTGACTGACTGCAGTAACAAAAGAAAGGCCTCTTGCTCCAGTTGAGCAGATCCCAGCCCGCGGCTCGCTCAGTCAGCCGTGGCAGGCGGTGACGGTAGCAAACCTGTTGTCATGCTGTCGCAGTCGGTGGTGCTAAACTAGACCCTTTGTTTACCGTCTGTTTATTTCTCAGTTCCTGGGATTTGAACGACGGAGCTGGGCAGGGACAGCTGGTCATCAGGAAGCCGTGGATGCCAGGGATCTCAGCCAGGAGTGCCAGCTCCAAAGTGGGCCTGTGTCCACAGCTATGCCTGTCCATTGCAGACTGGGCATTCCCAAATGAGTTAGGATTGTCAAATGCTATTAATGTATTTTGGCAGAGGGTTTGATGGGGTCAACATGGTTGTGGTCTTTGGGGTTAATAGAGCCGGAGAGCCGGGTTGAGCCACGTATGGGTCTTTAAGGTTTGGCTACCCTACACATGCCGGGATCAACAAGTTGAGAACTGTTATTGTACATTTTTTTACCACTAAAATTCTATAACACGACATTAGTGACATCACACAATGCAAAAAAAAAACCCCAAAAAACATCACATTTGCCAGAAAGACGGAGAAAAAAAACTAACCACTTACTCTCTTTCGACCAATTTATAGCGCTGGTCTTGTTTCTTGTGCGTTCCTTGGTTTTAATGACACTGCTGGTTCACTAAACCAGCTCTCTAAAAAATTAAAAAATTAAAACATAATGGCGCCTTCACAGAACAGCTGTATTTTATTCAGAGAATAAATTTCTCATTTATACAGAAATGCTTATTCAATTGATAACACCATTTTATTTACAGGTGACAAACTCAAGTGGGTTAAAACCATATCACACTCTTAAAAGAGTAAGGAAAAGATTTAATTGTGATTAATCGATCGCAAATTCTGCGGTTAACTAGATTAACTCTTTTTAAGAATTGTAATTAAGTCCCACTACTCCCAAAACTGTGCGCTATACTTTCGCTGGTCTAATTACATAAACTTAAAACTATTTGCATTAAAGTGTGTGGCCACAGAGCGTCAACACTTGAATTGTAAGAAGGGAAGAAACATTGTCTAACAAAGACTTTGTAATTTTATGATCTGGATCTGTAAAATCAGTTTTGTGATTCAAATAAAAGGATAGATCTCACAATATGAGCAACATGGACGAATAAAGTCCCTTTGTCCAGCTTGTGCTCATTTATGAAAAAACTGGAGATGTTGGACTTTATGTCGATGCCTAGTAAGTTGTTCCCCCCCTTCGTGTATTTTTTGGAAATTAAAAGTCCCCCTCCAACTGCTCCTACAAAGTATTCCTTATACAGAAGAAGGTACATCTCTGTCTGGACTCAAAAACTAATTGGCTGAACAAACTCAGCAACACTTTTATGTAACCTCTCCCCACAGTGCACAACCGCTGTGAGGCTGCAGTGTTTGGGTTGTTACGAGATTGAGTGGCAACGCTCAGCCCAGAGTTGAACTGGCGCTTGCCGTCTACTCAACCGCACCGCGGCTCCACCTGCATCTGCGGTCAAGCACACACACACACGCACACGCACACACGCACACACCCTGCTATTTACAGGGCCCACCGCACCGGTCCGTCTAAAGGTGAGTGGCAAAGATTTATAAGGAGAGCCGAGGCCACCCCACTACAGTGAGAATGTGTGTGTGTGTGTGTGTGTGTGTGTGTGTGTGTGTGTGTGCGTCTGTGTGTCGGTGTCCTCGCTCATGACTTCTCCCGCTAACTCATGAGCTGTGAGCTACGAGGTCCCTGAGGTTTTATAATTGCAGTCTCCTCGGACCTCCCTGCGTTGAGTGTGTGAGCATGTGTGAGTGTCTTTGTAACATTGTCCCCTCTCTGCTGTTAATTGGAACACCGCCCCTTAGGCAGCCCCTCTCCCCTCCCTCGCCTTCAAACCGGCATTTAAAGGAGCCGTTTTAACGAACTGTCACTAATGCACACGTGTTCCAGCTCAATTTGTTTTCGCTTAATATAGATAAGCAGGAATATTGTCCATATTTTGGTTTAAATAGAAAAGAAACACCAGCTCTAGTCCCAAGGTGAACTTGCTGTGTTTGAGTTACGAGTATTTCCTTGAAAGGCTTGCAACGGCTGCTGCTGTTTATTATCATGGAAAGGAAATTGAATTAGTTCCCTCTGAATATGTCCAAGTGCAGGTCCAAAGAGACATATCTTTTCCCCGACCTACGTAAATACCATTAACTTCAGCTAACACATTGTGTTGTTGCGTACTCCAGAATATTTTCATCTAGCTGCACAATGCTATGAAATTTTTTCATCTTTTCTTTTCACACACTTCAATGTTTTTAGATCATCAAAATTCACCATCAAAAGTTCTCCTCTCTTCAAATGGCCAAAATACATTTGTTTCCACAGTGCATCTCCTTATTTTAGATGTGATGATCTGAAACAGTGTTCTCTAACTCTGACACACTCTTGGCTTAATCAAGAGGCCTCTGCAACCATTGACGACATGCTGAGGAGGTATTTCAATCATTTGAATCAGGTGTACTGGAGCAGAGACGCATCTAAAATTTGAAGGACTGTGGGCTCAGGGGACCACCGGTCTGAGCGGCCATTAAAATCCCAAAACATTTTCTATATAAATCCTTTCAATGAATCATTAGTCCTTTAGATGGTGTGACCACTCCAACTTTAGTCAACTATCCAACAACAGGACTCCTCCTCTAAACATCCAATATCTCAGTACCTATTTTTTATTTTTTATTTTTTTTACAAAGAACAGCAGAGTTTTTGTCTCATGGTTCAACCAGTTGACGAGCATTTTGCATATCTCCACTAGTTGGAGGGCCTCCTTGCCATCACCCTAATCGTTAGCCTTCTCCACAGACTTAAGCTGAGACTCTGGTAGAACCGCTTCAAAATGTAAATATTCATTTCACAAGAAATGTGTTGACTTGTTTATAAACTTAGATCAATATCTTGAATGGAACAGTAAAAGGTATTTATCTTTTTGTCTCGGCTTTGAAAAGCACAAAAAAATGAGGAAGCACACTTTTTCCTACCGAGACAAACCATCACTGTATTACACCATATTTTTCTCCTGTACAGCCCTCTCCTGTCTGACTTAGGTTGTCTTGACTGGTTTAGTAGGAATGTTAATGTTCTGTTCCAATTGGCTGAAAAAGGTTTGCTCTGCCTCTAGCTGGGCCGGGGACACAGAAGGGGGTCACTGGGGACAGGATAAAATATTCTATATCCTGGGTGACTCTGCTGTTCTTGGGGATTACAAAGGGTTTTACTGGCGGATGAAGGAGAGGAAAGTGGTAAGTGACATTTCTGGTCTGGGAATATAGCAATCAGCAGCATGGAGCCGCGCCAAGACCAACGGACCTGGCCAGAAAATGCTAAAAAGGTTCGGAGGAGAGTAAACAAACTGGTAGTGCTGGTTTGCGGAGTGGGAGGGTGTAAGGAAGGGAGAGGGAGTCCAGGGGGACAGATCTGTTAACCATCAGTGGCTGCGTTTCATCCCGCCGCCCGTCTCCAAAAACTTTCAAGGGAGGCTTTGTGTACCTGCTCCGCAGACAGGAGCTGGGAATTTGGGGAACAGGAAACCAAGGCTGCTTCCCCCCCCCTCCCCTTTCCCCTGTTCCCCACACTCCCCCCCAGTCCCATTCCCCATGCCCCCAACTGCCCTGCAACACACACCCCACTTTCACCAAATGTGGTGCCCTCTTTCTGTCATCACCCTATGCTAAACCCTTTCACCGATCATTTGTAGTTCTGCGAAAGAACACACAGTGGAATGTGTCATACAGAACACACATCCAGGTAGAGATGATAAGAGGATGGGCGGCTCGTTCCTCTACTTTTAACTGTGAAGGATACATGTGTTGCATCATGACCTCACTTAAATAAACTGAGGATTGTTATACAGCAGCTACGTGACCATATGCTCAGTGTAATCGTCTCTGAACCACCAACACCGTGTTGTTGGACCGTGTTGTCCATGAGCTGCTCGAGACTGTAGAGTCACACAAACTGCACCAGTTCACCTCAACTTACTCCTTAGTGGATGATTAATAATGGCAAAATGCTTTTAGGCCAACTACAAATACAGTGTAATGTTAAGAAACTGTGGGAGAAGAACAGGGCAACTAAAAGTACCACGAAAGTCATTAAGTAGTAGAAATGTAAGACCAGCAGAAATCTCTCTTTGATTACGTTTCCTGTTCTTATTATAAATGTTTTTGAGCTTGAGGTGATTCCATATTAATGTTTTTGTCTATCTCCTCCCTTGACTTACTGTACCTCTGGTCTCCTTGGTGATGCGTCATGTTTTTAAGAAGCATCAGCTCATGGAGCAACAGGACCAGTGGGACTCTCCAACTCTACCAGACTGTAACCTCTTGATGTCAGTAGTCCAGTGTCAAAGTTGTTGTTTTTTTCCTTGTTTCCTTCTTAGAAGTTACTTCTAGTATCTTTCATAATTTCTGTTTTTTTCTCCTGGTGTGCAATAAACCAAAAAAATAAAAAAATCTACCTATTCTCACTCACCTGAATGTTTACCCTTCCCTAGTGATAATCTAATAATAAAAATATCATGGAACAAATACCATTACTTTGTTCCGTCGTTTTCCCCAGATCAGTGACTTACCTTCTAACAAATAGACCCCGCCTGCGGACCACAGTCAAGAATTTTTGAGTGGCGTATTTTATTTCTAATACAAAATCATTGTAAGAGACAGAGTGTGAATCAAGGTCATTTTTCATAAAGGTGACAGTGCCTCAAGGGGTAGTGGTTTGTCGATTTGAGCTGTCCACCTCAGTCTCTGCTTCCTTTGGACCGGACACTTCCTCCGCCCTGCTTACTGGAGGTAGTCAGATGGCCCAGTGGCAACGCAAATGTAGGTCACTTACAAGAAAGTTTTTATTTATTTATTTATTCATTCATTTTAAATAATTAATAACATAAACTTATTCGTCTACTTATGTTCAACTCATCACTGACGCGTACATAAAAGTAGACGTCTACAGTGGATGGCATGAGAGTTTGAGTCTTACCTCACAAAACTGAGCGTTGGCCAAGCAACATCTTCAAAACTTTATTTGGATTTGAGACCAATCTTAGAGGATTATATCTTTGAAATGTAAATGGATTAACTGTCAATCAATTCATGTATAGTAATTCAATAGTTACGTGATGAAACTTCTACCTAAACGTTGGTACTAAAGGCGCAAAAAAAAAAAAAACACTTTAAGAAGATTTAACGCCACTTTCACTTATCAATTCCAAGGACAAAAATTGGTTCAGATTTTCAACAATCATTTAGAATTTCACTTTTAAATGGACAGCTGGCAAATCAGCATGTTATCACCACCTATCAGACTAAAAGCTCTGGAAAACATATCCAGAAGTTTTGCGCATAAAGTTAGAAATTACAACGAAGAAAAGAGGAAACAGCCAACAGGATGGAAGTTGTCTTCTACAATCAAGGGTATTTCTAAGAATTGATAGGATTTGTGTTAACAATTGATAGCATTAAAAACTCTTTTGAAATTCTAAAATAAACATAATTGCGAATAAACATTTATTTTTGAGGAGATGAGAAAAAGTTACATCATCAAAAGGTGACTCTTTTCTTGAATATCCTTCAATCCAATTAATCAGTAAATAGTGTCTAGAAAGTAAGTGAAATAGTTAACTGTTTAAAAAGACAAAAATTTGTATATATAGATTTTTTTTTTTTTTTATTTCCAAGATTGAGAGCTAAATAATTTGAGTAACAGGTTGCGAGGAGAGCTACTCACAGCTAGTACCGAGGTGACACGGATCATAAAGGCTTCATTGTTAATGCTGACTTGTCTCCCAGTATGCTAAATTAAAAAATGGATGTAACCCAACACGGGATGGTAGCAGCGATAAGATCTTGAGTCTGCCCGTGTCCCTGCAGGCCCTACTCCACCTCTGTACAACAGCAGGGAAGGCACCACATTACTGACAAGAGGCGTTCAGAGGAAAGCTGATTCTGGAACATCCCCAGAATCAGCAGATATGTTTTTTTTTTTTTGGTGCATAAAATCATTCCTGATGCTTATATTACAGTCACCTTTCAAAGCCTCACAAAGCCACAGGCAATGTCTGTCTGGTGCAGTAGGAAGAGGAAATGCAAGACATGGTGTGAGCTGACAGTAGTTGCAAACAGTAAAAACGCATGTTTACATATTAGCTCATGTGGTCATGTATGACCCTGTTTCGTGTGTAACCATAGAGTGCTGAAGTCACTGTAAATAGCTGTCAGCTTGTGTGCTGCTTATGCATTATGGTCACGCTTGCTGGTTCACATGAGTATGTTGCAGCAGAGTCACAACGCAGCACCATGACAACGTTGGAGCTGTCTGATCCTTTCTGTCTAATTGTCTGTGACCTCGTAACTGGAGACGCACTCCGAAGGCAGGAGGAGGGCCTTTCACACGGCAATCACTACTGCATTTGTCCTCCACGCAACTCCTCAATGCCACTGCCAGACAAAAAGGTGTCTTTTTGTGTGCCTAAGAGTGCACACATATGCAGGTGGGGGTACCTTTTTTAATTTACAACTTGTGTAGGAGAATGCATTGTTTTGATTAGTAGGAGCATATTAGCCAAGTGACAGCACAACAAAGTCACACATTTTCAATGCAAAAAATTGTAAATTGTTCATAAAAATAAGCAGAAGCTACAGCCTATTTTAAAAGAATAAGGAAATAATTCTTAATAAGTCAAAAACAAAAATGGACAAACTCAAACAGAAGGAATAAACCTTTCTGTTATCTAAGATGGGTGGTTAGGTATGTAGGTACCTACTCCATACCAGTAGGTGGCGATAATGCTACTTCACGTTTTTTGCCAACCGCCAATAAAAATAAAGAAGAAGAACCTATGCGGAAGTAGAGCAAGCTGCTAACAAGTAGCAGAGGTAATGAAACTCCATTAGTTACTCAAGACATTTTTTGAGTCACTTTTGCGTTATTAGCCAACACTGAGGCAAAGACGACAGGCAAGAAAATTTTCCAACGAGTCCTACGTCAGGTCTGTAAGGTCATTTGATAAAACGGACATATCAACTCTAAAATGCTTCACGTTTCTTGCCAACCTACATTAAAAATCAAAAAGAAGAAGAAATCAACATTAAAACCCAGGTCTATCGCAGCCAGAGGAGGAATGATTGGCACAGCCTCATTGGACGTGAGTGTGAACGCTGTGTTGGCCTCGATCCATTTCTTGCATTATTCCTGACTATATTTAGGTTTTGGAAATGTAATAAATTATATACCGCCCTCTACACGCTCTGATTAACGGCTGGCAACGTTTGATCATGACTTACCATGGTCATTTCCCTCAAAATCTTTATGACTACAGCGCCTGCGATGAGAACCAACAGGTTGACGGATGGTCAGTTCCAGATAAGGGTTGTGTACTTCGGGACAAATAGCGACCACTGATTTGTCAGTTGCTGACAAACCCATTAGAATGATTGACAGGTGGCGTCATGTCAATACTTTACAAAACACACCTTTCCCTGCTGTGATTGGTCCTCTCATCCATGCTGTGCTCGATTTAGGTTAGGCATGTCTATTGTTCAGTCATTTGCACCAGTTATAGCCAAATGTGTTAATGTTATTGCTACATTGAAGGTGCAATTTCAATTAGATCTGAGGAATTAGATTTGGTTATTTAGGTTCTGAAGAATAGTGGCAAAAAAGTGAAAAAAAGAAACTGCTTTGCAGACTGCACACATCAACAACAAAAAAAAAAGAAAGTCATTTTCTCCGATCATAAGGTAGTCTACTGGATACCTGTAACATCACGTCCCGTTCTGTCTCTTAAAGCTGTTTTTTTTTTAAGCATGCAGGGACTTTTTCCATTCCAATCACACATGATGTTCTTGCTCTGCAACTCTTTCTAGATGCGTCCTTGCCAATGTATAACCTGTTTTTCTTCACGTTTTACGTAGACACCAGTCAGCCACTCTGAGTGCTTCATTTTAAGTACCAAGTGATGGTGAAAGTAGTTTCCTGCTGGAGGCTATTTGCAGTCTTTTCTTGCCGGGGAATGCATTCTCTTCCATCTCTGTCTTGCCTGTCTTACCTTCCATCTGTCTGCTAAGATCTGCCTGTCCTGACGTCTCTGTTGTGTTCCTCCATATAGGGGTCTTAGTAATGGCCCCTGTCACACACAAAGGTATTAAGACCTAAAGCCTCTTTCTCTTTCTCTCCCGCTGCCGCTGGCAGCTGGAACAGGGGAATAATTTGATTTGGTATTTTATGCTGGAAAAGAGCCTTTCTTCCCAAGCCACATTTGTGCTTGGCTTCTCCTCAGCTCCACAGCCCCCTGAAAGACTTTACATGACATTAACACATTTCAGAGAGCATTATGGCTTGAAAAGAGATTTGTCTAGACAAAGACAGGGTTTATTTGTAGTTAGAGCTTCATTTCCTGTCTGTTCCTTCTGCTGCACTCTTTCCCTTGCACCTTTTTGCCCCCCTCTTTCCTCCGTGACTCCTGCCGGGTGCACAATGCTTGGCATCCTGACAGGTAAGAGGATTTCTATTAGTTTACCTCAGAATGGGCCCAGTAGAAACGTGATTAATGAAAGCAATTAGTCTTTGTCATGTCTTCAGCGCACTCCCGCTAAATCACCGGATTGCTCCTCCACTGACGCTAAGAGCAAATTACATCACCCGGATCCTCCACTCGCTGTCTCTTTATGAGCTCCCCACATCTCAATGAAGAGACTGACTGAAAGGGGAAGAAGGGAGCCTGGCTGATACCCATGACTCAGTTTTTACCCCGTTAGGGGTTTATCCTGACAACATTTATTGTTTCCAAGGATTTAATAACAAATATTTAAGCTTAAGGACTCCAACTGAGATTTTGTTTCTTCTGGGAGACATTAGGAATCCTGATAAATGTTCTACGAATGTGTGTCACGAACTGACAGATAATGTTCAGGAGAAAGGATGTAAGTGTTTCCTAATGAACAGTAAACTGATCAGGGGCCTGTGTCTAGCTCCCTTGGTTCTAGCAATTGTCTACAAGTGATAGAAAGTTTAAGAAAGCACCAAAAGTCTTGTTTTGAACTTATAGACTTCTAAGTTTAGCATCATGGTTGTCTGCCTTGCCTTGGAGCTAAATCATCTCTTAGCCTCAAGACAAAGAAAATAAATAAATCAGACTGAATAAAACAGAATTCACCAAGCCATAGATAATGTTTTGCTAGCTGCAGGCATGGTGGACCTCAGCCAACAGTAATCACTGCACACTAAGAGAGAAACAGCCCCCCCCCTCCCAGCCCTCTGCTCCTTCTCCGCTCCATGCAGCTTCCTCCTCTCATAGATCTTCAGAGTGATATATTTACATCTTCATCTCCTGTGCCCCCCCCACACCCTTCTCCTTACCACTCCTTCCACTGACTTCGTCTTTTGTCCTGAAACCTGTCAAATTCTTGCTGATGATTTAAATCTGACAAAAAAATGTCAATAACAAAGATTTTAGTTTGAAAATAGATAAATGTTTTATTGGGACCAAATTTTAACATCAGACAAAAATATTTTGGTTACATATAAAATACCTTGTTCTGACAATAATTTCATTCAGTGCAAAAAAATTTAACTGACCTGGTCCGATGTAAAAAGAAGGGAAGGTATTTAGTTGTGTTGCTGTTGACAACAACTGGCTTCCAGTGTTTGCGAGATTTGGTGATGAGTTTTATTTGTTGCTGGAATCTAGACACTTTATGAAATTGTTTTATAAAGCGCATGTTTAATTGTGATGCTGTGGTTTGACCTTACATTTAAAGCCATACTTTGAGTAGCCATTTATGACATCTTTGTTTTGTTTTGTTTGTTTATTTATTTATTTATTTTTTGCCATTCAGAGGTGGTCTGTAGGTGAATTCATGGACCATGAACAACAAGTCGTCCACTGAAGCAGCTCCAGAACATCACACCTTTGCCACACTGTTAGCATGATATTCTTTTCCAGAAATGCCTTTTCAATTTCACATCCTACTGAAAAAGAAGTAGTGTCAACATGCTGTTCACTCTACATGCTGGTGATTGCCCTAATGCTAACATTAGTTTTGTACCTAAAATAAGCTTTTTAGCTAATTTATTAGCTATGTTTATCATTCTGAATGCTAAGGTTAGCTTAAATGTTGCTATTAACAACGGTCAAGCTAACCTTTTCATTTGGGCTAATTTTTGTACACTAATGTTGGCATACGGAGCAAGTCCATGTTAGTGAACACTATGATGATATGTAGTCACATGGTATTGACTACATTTTAGTTCACCTTAGCATCGTTGCTAATTTCCAGCATCAGAACGCTGGGTTCCAACCGGCCCCTTTTACATTTTTTTCAGAAATGTTCCAGGTTACTTTTATAACTGTTATATTTAGTAATATTTTTTAAAGTAAACATTTTTATTGCTCAGACTAATGTACATTTTGGTCTTTCTGCTATAATACTGTTGAATAGTCTTGATTCAATAGAAGTAAAACTTTGTGCTCGTAGCAACAACATTAAACAATTATCCATTGCTCTTTTACAAAGTCACTGGTTTGACTTGGCGTTGAATTCAGATCAGCTATAGTCAGATTTCAGTGACTAAAGTTTTTGAAAATGTCTTAGTCATAATGTTCAGTCTGAGGTTCTTTGTTTACCATTCATAATACCTTTTATTTAAAAATATTCATGGACATTTCTGACAAGCTGACTGAAAAAATTAGTTTATAATACCATCATGACAGTGATTTTTGCTCATTTGTACAACACATTTCTCAATAAGTGGTATAAAACTGTTTCATCTGGACAAACACTAAAAGTGCCTGGCTTGTGTGTGGCCTTTGGAAACGTGTACTGAGGATGATAGCACTTGCATATTTTGGTGTGATCCTATTTCTTCATTTCCTGCACTGGCTGGGAACCAGGTTGCAGCACAGGCTTCAGCTAGACCAGTCCTTCCTCAGCTGCTGGGCTTCCTCTTCTTCTCTTGCTCTGTCATGAGATGGATACCTAGTTGGCAGACATGTTTCTTCTGGAAACAAGATGAACCAAGGTACTTGGCATCCATCCTGTCCTGTCTGCTCTTAACACATTAAAGAAAAGTCAATCTTGTAGCGGTATACTGTTATACGAAGACAAATTCCTGAACATACCTATGTGTGTGTTGGTGTGCGACAGTATTGAATGTTTGCATCTGTGGCGGTCCACTCATGTGCCAGGGCTTGTGAACATCATGCTCCTTCTTGTGAAGCTTAAACTGAAGACTGCCTTGTCAAGCTGTCACGCATTAGGACGCTAATATCTCAGTTCACACACCCAGGCCTCGTCTCATCAGTCAGAAATGGGAAAAGAAAATTGCCGCAGATACACAAGTTTTTCTCTCCTCAGCTGCCAGTTTCACTCTTTTTCACTGTCGTTGTCTAACATTTTGCTGACATCCAGCCAGAAACTAATTGTTTACAGCTCTTTCGGCTTCCAACACTTTGATATTTTCCCCAGGCTTCAAAAGAGCGTGACAACAATAGGCTTGTGATTGCTGGGAATGCTTAGGGTAGCCAAGACTATATTACTTATCACATCTTTCTGTCAGTGGAATGGCTTGGAAACTTTTACTGGGTAAGAGACGGTGTTCAGAAAGGAAGCAGACTTGTTTGTGGTTTTGCAGGCAGCTTGTTCTAAGCCTAAGGCTACATCTTGGGCTATGAATGACTTTCCAATAGTAGTTCAGGTGAATACCTGCTTGTGTGTGTTGTCTAAGATGGAAAATGGTGCTGTCTCTGCTCTATTTTAAAAGCAATTTTGTGGTATTTATAATTGAAGTTGCCGTATTGCATCAGATGCTCACACATTTTTACTTGGCTAACCACAAGCCTAAATTTTTAGTTTAGGGTCTGAAGTGAAAGGGGAAAAAATGGACAAGATTACACAAGATGTAGGGATTGAGATCTAAGATTCATGAAATAATAATTTATTTTTTATTGAAGAAAGCTGAAAGCCAGATATATATGGATTTTCTTTCTGTTTAGAAAAAATGTGTACATATGCATATACCTTTTTCTCGTTGAATTAATCTTTCATACCCATAAAAAATTTAGATGCCAGTTCAACATTGTTTTTTTCTCCAGAGTTAATCAGCACAGGCTTGATGAAGTAGTACTTTATAATGGCCATATATTTGCTGCGTTGTATAGCAAATGTCACATTTTTGTGTTTAAATACGTTTTTTTTCTGGCAGTGCCAGTAGGATGAGGCAAGGCATCAATCTGTTGTCCCACTGACGTTGACATCAAAGACCACAGCTGAAAACCAGACAGCCCAGTACTTATGTGACTTTTTCAGTTTCCGCTCATAGTTTTACTTTATCTTCAATCACATACGTCCCACGGTGCAACCCCAAAACATCCGTGTTGTTTCTTCTGCTTGTAACATAATTCCGTCAAGGGAGCTAGCACTTGACAACAATAAGCATTAGATTGCGTTACACTTTCTTGTGTTTTACTCCACATAACATTAGTTCACTTTTCACACAACAGTGATCCAATTTCTGTGTTTCTCTGTAACAAGTATTGTTTAGCGTGGAGGTTGCCAGCAGCAGGTTAGCACCTACTCAGCCCCTGCTAACATGATATGCATTCACCTCCATTGGGGATATGCTGTGCATGTTCTATTTCTGGATGTAGAGTAAAATGACACTTCACCGTCAAAATGTGCTGTTGAACCAGGGGGGGGGGGAAATGCAGACCAGTTTCACATGTTACATGTGGGACATATTGGGACGAGCCTTGCAGAAGTAGAAATCAGACTCAAGCTGTTCTTGCGTACGTAGCAGTGCTAAGCTCATCAAAAAATATTCAGCCAGAGTAGATAAAAGAGGAATATTTAGAAAATATATTAAATCTTCTGTTCTCTTTTTTTTAATATATATATGAAAAGATAAACTGGTTGAGTATAAATTCCAGTGGATGGATTTGTACGTTTCTTTATTCTGACTGGCATTTTGGGGAAACATGCAAACATGGGTCAAGTCATAAATTCAGGAAGCTATTTTTGAAAGGACAACCCTGGACATTACAGTGTTGTAAATAAGTATTCATCCTTGTACAGATGTATTTTGTTTTCTACTTTTTTCTAGCCAATAAATGTTGTCGGTTATTGGTAACGTTCAACATCCAGCCCAAAAATTCCAATAGCAGCTTTTTCAATTTCTTATGATTCAATCATAAGAAATAAACTGGGCAAAAGCAGCAACTATGGTGTGTGTTATTGGCAAAAGTTGCTGCTAACTAAAGATAATATGAAGATTTCCTATTTTCTTAAACAATCACTAACACTTTTTGGAAACATTTTCTGTGGACTTGCGAAACAAAAGTATATAAAATATATAACCAGTCTACAGGCTAGTGCCTTTTGAAACATCCCTTCATTACCCTGTCTATAAATTCTTGGTATAAATGAAATAACTGCAGACACTGGGAAAATAGTTGCGGCATATTTTGGTTGAGACCATTAATTTTTTTTTTCAACTCTGCAGAATGTCATCAAATATTCCAAGAGTCTTGTAAATCAACCTGAGCAAAAAAAAAAAAAACGTCACCTCCTTAACAAGCTGGCTTCTCTTTTGAAACCATATGTAAACCCAGTTCTACAGAAAAAGCCTTTTTTCCCTGAGACGAGCCAATTTTGGCCAATACTTCAGATGCTGACCGCTGAGAGTTTTCTGGCAGCAGCAGCCTATCAGACTGGAATCATTATTCTCTTTTTCTTCCTGCTGCTGAAACCAGTGGGAGTTACAGTCTGAGATTACCGGCGGGGATCGGGCTGATGTGAGTTCAGACTAGTTGCTTTTCGCTCACCAGGAGCTCTGTTTTTACAACATGTCAACTATGACACTCAAACAGTTTTGCAAATGAACTGCGATGCTGTTCAGACCAAATATATATCTTTTTTGAAGGCCAAAATATTTCATTTGTATACTTCCAATCCAAGCTATCAGCCAAGAATTGTCTATATAAATGCTTTATGTCATAAGGAAGCTCTAACTAGAAGCAGAATGAATCTGCATCTTAAGCTGGTTCCTCCATTTGAGGGGAATACCATAAGAACAAGTATCTGTTACTTCCTATATATTTGTACTAATATTTTGCAATCTAATAAGCAGTGCTAGTGCATATCTCTCTCATATTACAGTATTTATATTTTTGGGGGTATTTTGTCATTCTATGGCTACCAGTACCATTTTAACATGAAGCATCTTTCCTTGTGATTATTTCAAAGTCCTGACTGAAATCTGGTAAGCTATTTTAATAAACATTAATTATTAGCTATTTGTAATTTGCTACATTTTGGTTATTTACTTTACTGATGCTTCAAAGTACAAAGTGAGGAAAGCAAATCCCTGAGTCATTTCTAATCAGAAACAAATTTATTAGCTAATTTTAAACACCGGCAGCAGTATGAATAGTTTTAAACTTCACAGGTTAAAGCTTTTCTGTAGATGGCTACTAACTCAGTGAATCCATCACATGATTAGGTGGATGGGTCACTCTGTTCTTTGTTCTTCCTGGATTTATACCTGATAATAAAGTTTCTTGCCTGTAAGTTTAGTATCTTTATTAAATATTCAAGTGTACGTCTGGCTCCAGCTCTCCCTGTGTCCAACTGCCTCACTCAGTATGACAGTTTTGGATTCTGACGTAACTCTTAACGACCACATAGAGTATGTTACCAAAATGACTTACTATCAACTTAAAATGAAAACATTGAATATATTAATAGAGGGTTTCTTGTCCAAACAAGTCACAGAAAAACAGTTGGACAGTTTTATTTTCAGTAGGTCAGTGGAGCATAAAAACTAAATGATGTTGCTCCATGTTTTGTTCTTTTTCTGGATATAGACTTGAACCAGAAGACCTAGGCGGTTTGTTGTATCAACTTCTGGGAAGTTGATACAACAAAAGATCCTTAATCTATTCTGCTGCTAAGCCAGAATAGATTTATAAACTATCAAAAGTTTTTTAGGGTGTTTTCTCACCTGAAAGTCCAGAAAACTCAATTGGTGCAGTTCACTTTCACACTGCAGTGTGTCAAATTAGGTGATGTGCTCTATTTTACTAGATTTAGCGGGAACACAATCAACAACATTCCGTCCTGGAAATGTTCTTTAGGTGATGAAAGACTCACTTTGTAATTGCCTTTATGTGTCTGTTGGGGTTCAGGTTTGAAACTGTCACTATTCCAAGATTTCAGTCCCGATCAGCAAGTTTTAGTTGTTACAGCTGAAGATGTGTGTGCTGACTCTTGACTGTTGTCCAAAAATAATAACTTCAGTTTTGTTCCTGTTCAGTTGAAGGCTTATCCAAGCATTGATTTGTTCTATGCATCCGCTCAGTGCTTCAATAGGTTCATAGTCAACTGATGACATTTTATTATAAAGAAGTTTGTCATCTGCAAAGTTATGGTGATTGATCCTATTAACTGTAATAAGAGAAACAGGGATAAATAGTCTGGATAAACCACAGTTATCATCATACAAAAAAAAAAAAGATTTATCAATCTGGTAATCAAGTCAATGGGTGTCAATGTGCTTTTAAATGATTCTTCCAAGGAAATGTGAAACTTGCCACTGTAATGTGATAGAGTGGTAGGAGATTGCGGTGGTTATTCTTAGAATAGATAAGGATTCAGTCTGACATACACCATTCCCCACCATGTGGGCTACTTAGAAAAAAAAAATGAGCATGGGTAATGATGTACCACGAGATTAGGCATAGCTGACAGACGTATTGCATTTTAGCCAAAGAAAATAAAATGTCATCATTAATCCTTCCAACTGAATTTCCTCTTCCCAGCGGGGTGGAGCCTGTCTCTCATTACACACAAATAATGTTAACCAAACTAAAATAACACAGAACACATGCATAATTTTCCGGCTCTCGCGCATTCCTGCGATAAGCAGTATTTTTGATGTAAGTGGTATAGAGTCAGAATTGGCGCAGGAGCAGGTTTGATCCCTGACTCTGAGTTTCATTATGTCAGGGAAAACAAACAAAAAGAAGACGGGTGACGAGTGATTCCACTTCCTTTACATGTTTGTGCAATGCTATAGCTGAACCCAGACTTTTAAAATGCAAAAACACAGTGCAAGCTGTTGAAGTTGCATACGGGTAAATGTGTGCAGTGTCAAACGTATTGCTTCCCTTCAATATTTTTTACAATGTAGCCATATTACAAACACAAATTTGATTTTATTTTTATTTTTTATTTATTTATTTGATAGACCAACATGACAGTTAGCGCATAACTGTTACGGAAATAGAAAATTATGCTTTGTTTTCAAAACGTCTTTGAAAATGAAAATTTAAAACGTGTCCCCTTTACTCTGCTATGAATAAATAAGATCCGGTGCAACCAGTTCCTTTTAAATGCCACTAGTGTGTAATTTAATCTTCGTGTAAATCCAGCTGTTCTGTCAAGACACGGACATTGAACAAAACACACAGACTACTCTGCATTGTGTTGTGTTGGTCTGTCACATACACTCCTAATAAAACAGATTAATGTTTGTGGTTGTGACTTAAAATGGGGAAACGTTTACACAGTATTCACACTTTTGCAAGGCAATAGTTTATGATCATGAACAAAAAAGAAAAAAATTAAGAAGTAAAACAATATAACAGACGCCAAGGTCTTGACAACATAAATTACATGCAGTGCATAACGCTGTAAAACAGCTATCTATATAAAGAGATCTTTTGAATGCATGTGATTTAGCCAAGACCACTTTCACTGCACCATTTCCTCCTATCCTCTTCCTCCGGTGACAGCAAATGGATTTATGCGTATGTGGTTGCCCAGAAGAACCCACTACTGTACCCTCCCTGCAGAGCCTGTCACACTTGCTGATGTATGCCCCTCCACCCCGCTCCCTGGCCAAAGCTTTATGATGGAAACTGATACAAACACTGTGATAGGGTTTCGGGATAAATTATTCACGCTTCCAATGCTCTCTGCTGCTGTTTCAGTTCTTAGAGGACGTCCATTTTACAAATGGACCCTTTTTTTAGACCTCCTCCTTTTAATTGATCCGTAGCAAAGACAATACATGTGTGATTGAGGGCAAGGAAATCTGCACAGCAAAAGTTCAGCTCAGTCGGTGACACTGTTGTCAGGCTGGTGCGAGCTGACGGGTTGCCGCCTGCCTGTTCGGCTGGGCGCATAGGTGCCATAAGATTTACTGCCTGGTAAATGAAATGGCTGTCCATTGGCTGCAGGGACTGCACATCAGCAGAGCCCTGGTCTAATGTCTCTACCATCTGGTAGGATAGGCCTTTAATTGAAAAGAATTTCTGGACTGAAAGGGAAGAGCTGGACCAAGTCTTGCAGTCCCCAAGAGAGAGGAGTAATGAAAAGAAAATAACTTCTCTCCTCTTTAGTGCCTATGGAACCCATAAAGAATAACAGGACATGGTGATATAACAGACGCGCTGCAGTAGTGAGTGGGTGAATAACTTTCATATTACACCCTACCATCTGCTAAGACTGTTTTGGAGTGAGGAAGCCAATTGGATTAAACGTTACGGCCACTTTGCTCACCGCGGCTTTTAGGACTACCTTCAGGTGGCAGTCCATAAAGCATTTCTTTGTCAGATTTATTTAGCCATGAAAGATGTGTTTTTACTTTTGTGTCAGACTCCGCGTTCCCATCTTGGAGCGGGATTTTTCTTAAAACAAACACAAGGGAGGGGAGGGGATGGCAGACGTCCTGGAGGCCATAGAGGATAACTGATGAGTCTAGCAGGACCAAAGGCAGAATAACAACACTCACCTTTAATGTGGTTTTCCCCCGATGCAATATTCGCCGCGTCCCAGACACGGGCGGAGTAAGTAAGATTGTGCGTGCTTGTATTTGAATAACACATGGATTTAAATTATGTCTAATAATTTCAGACATTACGCAAATCATTGATTGGATTGTTAGACTTTTGGGCAATTCTTCAAAGACACTGTAAGTGAAGTCAAGCTTAAAAATGCTATAGAAGCAGTTTTGTCCTCTTTGATGAGTTGATTCCCAGTGTACTGTTGATAAGTTACAAGAGTCTCTAATGTAAAAGAAATTACCCATTCTTTAAATAAATCAAAATTCCCTAAAGGAATTGATTATTTTCCAATAAAAAGGATCAAACGTCTAAAAGTTTAGCACTCACTCAAAATTTTAAATAAATTATTTTAGAGCCTAGGATTGTTAGGCCTAAAGGCAATTTTTGTCTTGTTCACTTGAGATCCCAAAATGCAAAAAAAAAATCTGACTCAAACACTACATACTTCACAAAAAAAGTAAATTGCAAAACTCCTAGAAAGCCCATAGAATCCACCCATTTCAGCATTTTTTTTCCGCACTAATCAAAGAGAAACACGCATAGCAACCCAATACTAAGAGTGTGATAAGTTCCGCCTCTGGCTTGACCAGGAGCAGCATTTTGATGAGTCCAGTTCCTCATTCTCTCTGGGAGAGTCAAAGCTCCAGCAGCTCAGCAGGAGCTGGAGCTTCAGAGGAGTTCATCCTGCCCATAAAGTACTGCAAATGTCATTCAGATTTGAGGTTGCCCTTGTGTTAAATAGATTAATAATTATGCCTGGCAGGATGTGCTGGGCTTGGAACCCATTGCTAAATCCTTGCTGTTCTACTTTTTGTCTTGTTTTATACTTTAGACTGTGTTCATAATGTTGACAAACTATCCTTGTAAATAAAATTGTCTTCTCGTTAGAGTAGTTTTTACATTCAAGGTTTTAAATACTTTTCTTTTGAATGGAAAGACTTTCCCGATCCCAGTTTGACCCACAAATTTCCATTTTAAAGTTATCAATTACGCATTAAGTATTATTTTAAAGCTGCCATACTTCTAAATTAGCACAAAAAAAAAAGATCATTTTTAAAATCTAACATAAAAATGATTCAACCCAGCATTAGATTTAATGTAATCCTTTCAATTTATCTACATGCTGCTTCTGATTGGAAGTTAAACTTTCGTTTTGGTGAGGCCTTGCCAGAGTCAAGACTTGAGAACTAAAGATTAGGATGATGGCAAGTCTGCCTTCCAACCTCAAAGACTGGGAGCTTATCACCAAAGATACACTGTCAAAGAGGAAAACCTTCAAAAAGCCGGCCACTAATGATAATATTGGTTTTATTACTACAATCCCAAAAAATATTTTTCTATATTGATTGTTCAGAAGTTGTAAACATTTTTTTGACACACCAGCTTTTACTGAAATAAAAATAAATAACTTTATTATTTTCAGTATTGGTGCTCCTTTATATATATTTTGAGAAACTTCCATTCGAGTTTTAAATGGAAGCAAAATTATTGCTTCAATGAGCATCATTTTCTAAAAATACAAATACAAATAAACAGCCTTTTTCTTTTGTCAACATAGCCCTTGTTAAGTTTCTCACATTTTTTTTTTTTTTTTTTACATCTGCTTTAATGAAGAATGCTCCAGCAAAATGTGCTGCATGGAGTTGTCACACTCTCATTTCAGTTGACAAGTGTCAAAATTGGATGAGGTCATAGGCAAAATTCTTTTAAGCTCCCAAAGGAATCCTCCACACCCAAGCTAAACAGATTTGTATCCTAAAGATTAAAGAAAGTTTTTGTAAGCCAACATAAATGACAGACACTGTATGACATCAGCTGGAGTAAAAACAAGCATCACTAATAGTGGATTTCCATTCTCCTACTTATTTTGTAAATATTGTCAGCGCTGAAATCATGTAGACAGGCTACCTTCGAGCATTCACCCGAAATGGCTCTTGTGTGTTTTTGGCATTTAGCTGCATGCACAGCCCAGGAAAGTATGAAAACACAGAAGAAGCTAGGAGATTTCAATTTTATACCAGTTTTTTTTTTTTTTTTTTTTTCAAATGACACTATGTTCCAAGTGTTCATTATGTTTTATTTCAAACGTCAGACAAGTCAAGGACTGGCTGCGATACGTTACACCTTCCGGCCTTGATTTTGAGTCAACAGAACTAGAGCAACATCCGGGGGGCTTCAAGCAAATACCGCTGACAGAGCTTGAGTGTCTATGAGCTGTGATCGTGTAGTAGTGAAAATAAAGTCAGATGTATTTTCAGTACAGAAAAACAGCATTCAACAAATTGCAAGCAGATAAACAGTTTCATTAAAACAATAACCAGGAATAGGCAGGGTAACTAGTTTTCCCATTCACTTGTGTGTGTGTGTGCGTGTGTGTGTGTGTAAATGTGTGCAGACACAGCTTGTCCACTGACATGGACCCCAATAGATCAGATAACAGCACTTCATAACATTGACACATTCACAGCATGGGGTGCGCTATTCGAGAGTCCGAGGCACTGGTGATATACTGTACCCAACTGACGTGTCAGGGGCTAATTTTGAACCAGTGAACAGCCTCGGTCATGTGACAAAATTAAAGAAAGCTCAGCCTTGAGGAGCTGTAACTCGAAGAAATGACACCTGTGAACCGAGAGAGATTAGATTAATTCTGATTGGTGCAAATTATTTCGTTTCATATTTGATAAATCTTTGTTAATCAGTTATTTTTGATTACAGTGCAAAATGTGTGGATAATTAACAAAAGTCACATTAAGAAAACCATTTAAATATGCACAGATATATTTGCGTACATACCTGGCACAGCACTCATGCGGAAATATAACTGCGTTATGTGACAATTTCACGTCTTATTATGTGAGTGACAAAAATTGAGGTCAAAGTCTAATTTTGGTTGTGGATTTTTTTTTTTATTTTGCTAAGACTATTTTTCAACTCTTGTGTAATCACCCACCTACACTGGTGCAACAAAGTCTTTGACCCTTCCTGATCTTCTTTTTTTTGTTGTTGTTTTGCATGGCTGTCCCACTTAAGTGTTTCAAAACACCAAACCATTTTAAATATTATTTAGAGACGACACAAGTCAACACAAAATACAGTTTTCAAATGAAGATATTTATTGTCAAGGGAGAAAACGATTCCAGCCCACGCGGTCCTGTTAAAACATAATTGTGGTTCATCACACCTGAGTCCACTCTCTCTAGCCACACCCACACGCCTGTTCTCAATCAAGACCTCGGTTAAATATGAGCTGCCTGACTCAAAAGGTAGAAATCATGCCAAGATCCAAAGAAATCCAGGAATAAATGAGAAAGAAAGTAGTTGGGATCCATCAGTCTGTAAAGGGTTACAAAGACATTTCTAAAGGTTTTGGGCATCCTGTGAACCACAGTGAAAGCCATTATCGACAAATGGAGAAAACATGAAATGGTGGTGAGTAGTGGTCCCATGAGCATGGTGATGACTCATCCAGGAGGTCGCAAAAGACCTCGCAAACAGCATCCAAAGAACTGCAGGCCTCACTTGCATCAATTAAGGTCAAGGTTCATGTCTGCACCATAAGAGACTGGGCAAAAACGGCCTGCATGGCACAGTTCCAAGACGAAAACCACTGCTGAGCAAAATGAGTATTAAAGCTCATCTCAATTTTTTTCCCAGAACACATCTTGATGATCCCAAGACTGTTGAGAAAACGTTCTGTGGACAAACTCTTGCATCTGGCATAAACGTAACTGCTTTGTGGACCAACAGCGAGACATGGTGGTGTTAGTGTGATGGTCTGGGGCTGTTTCGCTGCTGTTGGTGACCTCAATCTGAAACCAGATTGGGTTCTGCAGCAGGACAATGAGCCAAAATACACCAGAAATTTCACCTCTGAATAGCTGAAGAAAAGCAAAACGAAGACTTTGAAATGTCCTAGTCAAAGTTCTGACTTGAATCTTATCCTTTCATCCTTGAAAACCCGCCAGGGTAGATTTTTCTATTTTTTTTTTCCCTTAATAATAAATACCTTCATTTAAAATCTGTAACATCCACTCTTGTACTCTGTAACAAACATTAAAAAAAGGTCATCAAGAAGGGGGGGTAACCACCACTTTTGTTTTTAAAATCAGTCTTAGCTGACGTCCATGTAAATTTGTGGCACTAACTCACATACTGCATCTAATTAGTGTGAGTTACTGATATATATTTTTTTAAGTGATAATAAATACATTGTTAGAAAATCAAGCTGGCTCTTAGCAAATCGGATCCTTTCAAAGTAATTTCTCTAAAGATACCCGGGACATATAACTTCATGTTTCTCTGACAATTAAAATCAGTGAATCAACCCTTTTTACATGTTCAGGGAAGGTCAGATTACTTCAGAATAATTTGCTCGTGTTTGGATGGCGAATGAGATAATTATGTTGTTGTGGCTCCAGAGATGATTCAAACCCCAAGCTGAAGCCTCCTCAATTATATGTGTGAGGTAAAGTGGCCTCATTCAAAGCCAATGAGAGCTCTTGTGGCTCTCCTCGCCTCCTTGCTCTTAAACAAACAACCCAGTCAGACACCGATAGGAAGCGCCTCTGTTTGAGCGTGCCTGACCTTTAGCCGCCGTCCCAGTGTGTGTTCGCCGAGACAAGGCCTGCATGTTTGAGAAATAATCCCTAGTACCAACAAGAACAACTTTATAAACCCGCAGGAGAATCTCTTCTGCTGCTGGTCAGCCTGGGTGCATTTCTTCAGAACAGTAATCCAAATCAAAAGATGCTTCCAGAAGAAAGCAAGAGCTTAGCGAGTTTGGTACGGAACATAATTCATCTAATAGCTTTTTTTTTTTTTTCTTTTTTTGTGTGACAAAGAATAATAAAGGCGGGGCATCTCATAGGGAGTCAGTGTTATGCCATACTCCTGGGGCCAGCTGGCAGGACCCAAAGCTGGCATGACAGAATGTGACAGAGGATCCGCAGAGTAGGGACCCGGGGAATCCCGACACAATAATGCGGATGGCAGAAGCCAAAGCCCAGATTTAATCACCGTCATCCCCCACCTGCCAATAGAAAATTACACAATGGATATCAATGGCAGCCTCCCCATAGTGTTGAGCCTCAAGCAGCGTTTCCAGGCTCGCCCCAGCTGTTCGTCGGTACGCTTTAACACGGAAGTGTCGGTGCAGGGAGTGAGTCTCAAGGAGCCACAACAGGAAAATCGAGACTTCTGCAAAAAGATAAAAATAAAACAGTACTGGAAATGATGTGATAGCGTTTTGTCATTCATTGCATTGATAGCCAGTCGTTTCAGTCGGATCACAGGTGACTTGATAAATTTATAAATCTAAAAAATAAATAGAATATGAAATTATTTTACAGGGGGAAAAAAAGATAATTTTTCTTCATTCTCATATGATTTGACTCCTTTTTGCTTTTTAAAAAAAAAAAATATTTATATAAAAATATTTTTAATCTTCTGCTTGTTAAATTTAAGAGGAAAATTCTATTTAAAAATATGTATTTCAAATATAAAAGGAAAACAAACGCATAATTACATTCTTAAACATAAATACTTCTTACAGATTATGCTTCTGTTTATTTCTTTGGAACAAAACTAAAAAAAACTCAAAACGTATGCACACATTACGTTTTAATATTCTATTTTTGATGCCATGCTTTTAAAGAAGTCTTTTTTTTTTTTTCCTGATTTATGGAGACTCGCTGCATTTTCAAATGCACACCTGCGAGAATTTAAATGATATAATGACGTGTCAGTCCAGAGCAGAGTAGAGTCTCTGATTTTAACCAGAGCTTTTTTTTTTTTTTTTAATGTCCCGTGCAGGCCTCAATTTCAATCAAATATAATCACGTACATACACACTAATTCACACACACACACACACGCGCACAGAGTCATCAGGTTAGTACTCGCTTCTGGGACTTGACAGGTAACGGTCTTGTGGTTTGGATACCAATCAGTCTCTCAAAATGTTTACATTTTTCAGCGGTGCTGCGTGTTTTGACTCTCAGGTGCCCCTGTATTGATTGCTGCCCCATAATTAAGATCTGCCAAAATTAGAGCAATTTCACATGCCGAACACCCTCGCTCACGTCGACAGACATATTTCCTTCATGCGACCTTTTGTCTTTAGTTTTCAGATGGGTGAGTTTTGTTAAAAGAAAAAAGCTTTAGTGATCCTACATTCATTTGAAATTGTACTTGTTTGATGTCTCCTCACATTTTTACTTGTACTAAAATAAACAACCGCTAGGAAAAAAAAAGCAAAACAAATGGACTGGTATGATGCTGTCATTCAGGTGTATTTAGCTGGTTTTATGTTTGGGTGAATACATATTTATGCTCCTGATTTTTCGGGGGGGTGGGGTGGGGACATGATAACTAACACAGAACAGCTGCCCTGCGAAGGCTTTTACACCGTTGCATGTTCTGATATCTTCCTCGCGATGAAACGGAGAGGACCTCTGCTCCGTGTTGCTCTCAGCCATGACTCCTCCAATGTTTACATGTTTACGCTCACAGTTTCCATCTGTTGTTTCTGGAACAATCAGCAGCAGGGGCCCAGAGAGAAGCCCGAGAAATGTCTGTAAGCCGCAGTTAGCTAGGGTTTTGTGATTGGGAGGCTGGGCCTGATTATGCTTGACTAGGGTTAGGAGAGAGGAGGGTGTTTTTTTTTTTTTCTTTTCTTTTTTCTTTTCTTCAAGGCCCTCTCAAGGTTTTTGATGGAGGGCCGGGGGGCTCCGGGGACCAGCACAAGCTCGGCCTCAGAGAGAAGCCTCACTAAGGGTGAGATCCGTCATTACAGTTCCTGTAATCCCACTCATGATTCAAGGGCCAAACTCACTAATGGATTTCAGATATACTAAATCGGTCGCAAAGGTTCAGATTTGGTTGAAATGATGCGGTTAATTTAGAGAGAAACCTGTGTATCTTACTGCCGTGAGGTCTCCAAGAGTGGGGATATTTCCGTGATGTCTTTTTCTAAGTTGGAGTTCAAAATAATTTTTTAACTTCCTTGAAAAAAAATCGTATTTTTTTTAATTGGGATTTTTTTCTTTGACAAACCGAAAGTAGTGCTTTTTGAGTGGAAATGTTGCAAGGTTTTTAATTGATTTATTTGTAAAGTTTTGAATGTTGCATTGCATGTGTATACAACCCCCTGAGTTGATAGCTAATTTAAAACTTTCATTAAAATAATGCCTCTGCCTAAATGCCCTGCTAGAAATGAACTACTAACCTCGTCGCAAGACCTTTTGTAAGGTCTAACTGGATTTCTTACACAGTTGCCCCTCGCTTTAGCTCCACCTATCTTCCCTCCAACTCTAACATGCTACACTGCTGAAGAAAAACCTTAGCAACCATCACGCTGTTGTTTATCTTACCATTTATACTTGTGTTTTCAAAATGCCTGACAGTCCTTGGCCTTCAATGAATGTACATTTGGACGGTATTCACAGAACAAGCCAATTTATTCTGTGTAAAAATATACATCGGAGAAAACTTTAGTTATTGTATAGGACTTAATTGATACTAAAGGATTTTTTATATTATTTTTGGTAGCCATGTGTCATTTAGGTTATCAACTAAAATCCTCATTAAATACACCGACGTCACGGTATGTAAAATGTATTGTATGACTATTAAACTTTTACGAAAGGTTTGATATCGACCTTAATGGTCTTGACCTGATGAGCGTCAAATGTTCGGAAAGGCATTACCTTCGAGTATTTATCTTAAATCATGTTTTCTCTACTGTTCAAATCAAAAGTTTGATGAGATTTTATCAAAGTATCAACAAAACTGCCGCATAATGAATACTAAATAATCATTTTAGTAGTCAAAAGACAACTATTACTCCTGAGAAGTAAAGCTAAACCCCTGAGGACAAGTGGGGGCTCTAAAAGAAAGGGTGATACTGATGACTGTGTGGATAGAGGGAGAAAGAAAGCAAAGAAACAGAGGCAGGATGAAAGGGTGTGTTAGTCCCTTGTGATGTGGCCGCAGACGTAGCGGGTCCCAGCGTCAGCCTGGCCCAGCGTCGGGTTTCCCCATGCCGGAAGTGGTGCGTTTCCCCTGGCGACAAGTTCTTCCTGCAAAATAAAGAAATCATTAGAAAGATGACAGCTGGGCCAAGCCAACACAAAACCCAGGGGGTAACTCAGCCTCAGAGAGCTGCCACCCAGCATTAGCTAGCTGCGCTCTGCTTCATCAGCATATCCTTCAGAGGGGAAACAATGCTGCTACCACAGCAGTGTCACAGTTTGTCTCAATCTTAATTTTTCTTCTTCTTTTTTAAATCTCTGATCTGAATCTGCTTATTTTACATTCTTCATCTCTCTTACTCGCATCCTCTTGAGTTCTCCCAGTCTCCCCCAAGAATGGTAAGTATGGGGGGTTTTCAGCCTGCAGGCGGAGAAATATTCTGACATGTTAACCTCAAATCATACGTGATGAGTACAGAGCCGATGGCTCGAGGCTCAGGCAGTGACCCCTGGCAATCATGGCGTGTGGCAGCCACACTGGGGCCTCCGCAGCAGGGCCTTCTGGGAACACACCGCGCCACATTCCTGCCCCGAGTGCTCCCAAAGCATTTCCTCCGCAGACCATCGCTTACCTCTGTCTGCCAGCCAATGGTAGCAAAAGAGCCAAAGGACTTAAACTCGCATTAAGGGAGCTCTCCTAAAAACCATCAGTACTTGACCTCAGACAAAAAGATTACACTGTACGGAACATATTTTAAGCTAATCTCAAAAGATACTGTCATCTTTTGCTTAATGGACTTAAAAAGCGATGGCTTATACATCCCTTGTAGGAAATTATACTGTACTTTAGTTGCTTATTATGGAGGCAGACGACCAAATCCATTCCCCCCCCCCTTATTCACATAGCTGTGGAATATTAAGGAAATTACCTCCTTCTGTTTGTGCATAACTATTGGAATTATTACGCTAGCTTCGTATTAATTTTGGAAGCTAGCAGTTAGCATTGTGAAATCAAAACGTGTCCAGTTTGTATAAGAAAGAGAATTTGTTTTTTTTGGTTGAAAAATAGACTTACTTTCATGTATAAACAATTTGCGAACCCTTATTGGGAACATTTTGAGTTTAATGGAGGCACACCTGTGGATGTGTGCTAGGCAACACTTCAAACGTACTGTTTCCTCGCGTGTATCATGGAAAACTTTTAAAAATTAAACCTAGATGAGAATTCTGGGCCTCCTCAAGTCTTGATCATCTCTAGTACAATTTCCAGATCTCTGAAGATGCTTGATTCATTTGTTCAAACATTTAGTCACTAGCATAGACACCATGCAAATGCCTAGCCGCTGTTCTTGAAGAAGAAGGAACTGAGTCCTGCAAATGTTTTACTGTGAAATGTTTGTTTTAACCCCAGAAAGAGTCAGCACTTATATTCACTAAGTCTTGTACATACATAGACCAAATTTCCACAGGAGAGGAAGTATTTTTCTTTTCCAATGGCAACATTAAAGACCAAATTTGGAAATGCACTCAGGGATGAAGGACTTAATTTTTTTTTTTTGCGTTTTTTTCCTGTGGTATGTAATGGCCTTGACAGAGAAAAAAAGTAACATTTTGGAAAAGCCAGAACCTAATTCTGCAGAAAGGTTCACCTTAAGAAGACTGTGAACAAGAGATGTATTCAAAATCTGGGAGATTTGGAGAACTCTGCAAGGGAGCGGATACAACATGTTTTATAATATTAAAGAAGACTGAAAGCTGTTTGTCAATCAAACCGTATATTAAGAAAGTATTCTTTTAAAGGTGTGTAATTGGGTATTTTAAACTTTTTAATTTGACTAATACTTAATTTGCTGTTCAGTTGAATATTACACCATATGTGTCACATTTAATGTATTTAAATCTTTAAGTTATAAAACCTGAAAATTTAAGAACGACACTAAAACTTTTTTAGCAAATCTGTTTTTGTGCCTTTTCTCACCAAAAATGACCACATTAAGTCAGTCCTCACATTTAAGGTTTTTCTCCAAGTTGCGGAGTTACTCGGTCTTTTACTTTTAATTGCCTGCTCAATGCTAAAAGAGTAACACGCAAGTTATATAAATGCTAGCAGTGCAATAAACATGTCTGTGTCTGATGTGGGTGGAAGCGATGATCAAAACATGACACAACCTCGCAGACACCTCCAGGTGCCACGACTCGGTTGCTATGAGGATTAGGAGTGACATAGGTTAACACCTGCTAGCGCTCACTCATGGAGATTAATGTGGCTGCTAGAGAAAGACACACAAAAGCACACACACCAACACACCCATGCTAGACTGCTGTCCCCTCTAATGGGGACTGATAAAAGACAGGCTCCATCTCTTAGGAACAGGAGTGACTGGGCTGCTGGAGGTCAGCTCCACTGCAACCATTATCCTGCTGCTACATATTTGGCTAGCAGGCTCGGAACTCACAAGCAGGAGGATTTCTCTCGCCAGAGTTGGTTTTCAATGCTCCAATCTCAAAACTGTCTCAGAAAATTGGTGGCTGCATGGTTTTATCTGTGGTAGCTGGTTATGAAAATATTTTTCAGCGAATCACTTTAAGCTGACAGTGAAACAGATGTTGGCTGCGTCTGCTGTGAGCTCAACTCGCTAAAACCGAATCAAAACTCAGACAAATGACATGCTAAAATGGCGGCCATCAAGTCATACTTTGAGTGCTTTGACTAAACAGAAGATACTGCATGACGGACAGATGAGCAGGCTGATAAAAACTGCTCTGTGGCTGTTGACACGCTATAGCTCATTTCCATTGCTGATGTCTGAGCCAAAGGCCTTTGCGGTCACGTCTCAGACTTATTTACACACACAAATGAGGCTGAAGGCAGAGGCAGACGTTGCTCCGATTGGAAGATTGCCAGGATCTACATTCGACAGAAAACCTCCTTGACTGTGTCTTTTCTGGACTTCTGTATTCATTTCATGGAAAAGAAAGAAAGAAGACTTCTTACTTAACGGAATTCTAACCACAAAAAATACATATATATATATATATATATATATATATATATATATATATATATATATATATATATATATATATATATATATATATATATATGCAAGTGTTTTCACTAATAAATAATTAAAATATATATTTACTTAAGTCCATATCAAATTTGCACATTCTTTAAAACTATAAAATGTTTGATGGTTTGATCCAAAGAAGGTGTCGCTGGAGATTGATTGAAATCTTAAAAATACTCAGGAAGTGATTAGATTGATAATCCTTCCATCACTGAGTTTGCTTTAGGCAGACTGTGGCAAAAAAAAAAGGATTTAGCTTCCAACTGTCGAACGTAAAGTGGATGCAAATGTATTCAGTGCTAATGTAAAAATGTTCAAAGTGCTACACCCCTGCTGCTCACTTGACAGAACAAATCTGTGGGAGCAATAGATTACTGTTTTTTGCAACTGAGGTATCTCTCAAAAAACAAACAAAAAAAAACAGCATTTCAAATTGTATGTTTGGAAATTTGTTATGTTTATTCAGATTGATTTAATTAAACAAACTTTAATATCAGACATACTTATATCTCTGAAATGAATACAAAATACACATTTCAAGCTAGGGTTATATTTATCATGCACACACACAAACACGCATCCTGAAACGCTGAGGTAATTTCCTATTTGCACTGGACCAATTGGTGCTAAACCTGTAGAATTGAGAAATCATTTAATAGAACCCAACTGGCAACACAAAACAGGCTAAAATATCTCAAAAAGCAGCACATCGCCTTCTAATCTGAATAAATTTAAGAACAGATTGCAACCAAAGTCATTGCCATTTATCTGGAAAGGACTACGACAGAGCTTTTGAAACTGCAGTGAATTATTATCAACAAATGCAGAACATAGTGGCATTCCTTCTCAGGAGTGGCTAGTCTACCAAAATGACACCAAAGATGCATTGATGAATCATCCAGAAGGTGAATGGCCATATTTTAACGATAAGAAAAGAACTGAGCAAAATCTGTATCTGTAGATGAGTTCCAAATCCAAAACCACAGCAAACCAAAAAGACCCTTCTTTGGTTTCCTACTGAACATTCTGCTGAAAATACTCTGTTGACTGACCAGACAAAAGTATAACTTTTTTGAAAGATTACACTTAACGTCATGCATAAAAAATACGTAGCATTTAAGAAAAACAACAACATCATACTAGCAACAAACTTAGAGAGAAAATCAAAGTGAAGGCATTGGAGTGGCCTAGTCAAATTCCAAAGTCAAGTCTAATTGAGATGCAATAGCATGACTTTACATGGATTAGGCTTGACACAGCATTTCCCTATGCATTCCTCTAGCAGAGTGTGTCCCAGAACTCTGACTATCAAGTAAATTTTGGATTTTAAGCTGAGAAGGGAGTGATAAATTAAGGCAGGCAACCCCGTCTGCTTCCAACTCTTATTGATTCTAGACGGTCAAAACTCCCCTGTTCACACAATTTTTTCTGGGCCAAAGCCACTCACATGGTAGTATTTATGTAGTTTGTTCCAGACTTACTGTAGGGATAAACCAACCTTCGGAATGTTTTCCTCCTTTATATTCTCTTCTCTTTTTTTCAGGTTCTTATGGCGATTTGTTTATGTGCGCTGTTAGCGGGTATTCATTGTTTAGCTTTTGCTCGCATAAAAGCGGCAATCTGTTTACTGGGCTCTAAATGTTTGGGATTTGAAAAACGTTGTCATCGCAGTTAAGCCCAAGAAAAGGATGCAAGGAACTTAATAGCAATGAATAAAGATCCATAGATACGCTTCATGGACATAATGTTGGATGGAATCAAAGCCAGATTTGAATGCTAGAACTAATTTGCGGGTTGGCACGATTTTCTGTGGAACGCATTTACTGCAGAATTTAAGGAAGTGCATTATTTTCTAATGACTTCGAGTAGGTAGCCAAACATAGATCGTCTGCCGGAGGATCTTTGGTCTTCTGCGGTGCTGTGTGTTTATTTTAGAGAGGTGATCTGATTTCAGCTTAATGTAAAAGACTAAACCGCTCATGCTGTAGTTATGAAAATAAGCTTGTTCTGGTCATAATGGACAGTAATGCTTCTTTTTTTTTTTTGGAAAACTTCCATCAGCTAAATCAAGAACTGAGGAGCAACATAATATTAACAAGGGTTTTGTTCTGTTTTTTTTTTTTTTTTCATAGAACAATGACAGAAACTTTCTGATATTGGCAATATTTATCCCTATGATTAAAATGAATGTTATTGTAACTGAAAGGAAGTCTTGCCACAGTGCAGCCGTGCTATGGATGCCCCTCCACAACGGCAAAAGACAATAATGAAGCTTTCTTTTATGGAACAGTCCCATGGGTCTTGTGCACTTATTCCAGAGTTCCTTCTTTGTGCCTTTGAATTTTTCGCATTGCACAAGAAGCATGAGGAGGGAAGACAAGACAAAGATTGGAGGTGCAAAAATACCCTTAAGGCCTTAGGATGCATTGTTTTGTTCTCAATAAAAAAGGGAGGAGTGAGCGGCGCCGAGGCTGGGAATCACCCTTAGGGGTGAGGGTGGAGAGGGTGGAGATGTTAAGGAACAAAGTCCAGGAGACATTCAGGTGTCGGTGTCACCTATTTAGGGGACAGAGCAGCCGGATCAGCAACACAAAATGCTGCGGGCTCTTGGACTCTGGTGGTGTGATCCTTGTAGGGAGGAGCAGAGTCAGAGACTTTAAGAAGACAATGCGCATTGGGTAGATGTCCCTACCTATTGTGAAATGCTGGTGGTTCTTATAGTTGATTAATCTGATGGTGCTCTGGAATAACCCAGTTCTGTGTATGTGGGGGAAAAAATGGCTCTCTATTTCTTTCTTTATTAAGAAATGTTTACACATCAGTGTATAAAAAATATTCCTAGAAAACAAACTGATTTAATAATAAAAAATAAAATAGACACCTAAGGTTAACATTGTTTTACAAATTTTTCTAAATACAGCAGCAATTACTTCAATGAGACACAACAACAAAGCATACATGAGCATTGTCAATCAGGCTCATGTATGCACTGCTCACATCCTCCTTCTTGCTCTCTGCTATGCTACAGCTTCTTCCCGACAGCAGAGCTCGTCATCAATGCTCAGGCTAGTTAGCATGGCCACTGATGATGGCAAATAAATGGTACGTTGTTTCTCTGTCGTTAGCACATTAAGTAGCGCATTCACAAGCATGACTAAGACACTAAGACACTCCTCCTTTCTCTGATTGGTTGTTCAAGATTGGGAACGTTGCATTTCTTCAGAGTGCAGTAGTAGCACTGGGAGGAAACAGAGGAGCTTTATTTTTTCACAGATCACCTGCTCTAATTATACTGTCACAACATTGTGACAGTTTTAATAAACATGTTAAAAACAAATTTTAAAAAGTTACTTATCCCAGCTTTAAGGCTGTCATGTCCACACTTTTGTTGTTTGTCAGTTTTAGTTTTTAGACTCATCTGTCCAAAGACCAGTTTTCCAGAAATCATGGTCTTTTTCTATATTGGCAAAGTTCAGTCTGGCTTTTTTTGTTTTTCTTAAAGAGCAAAGGTTTTCTCCTCAACAAAAGTTAAGTGTGTTTCTGATTAAGCATCTTGGCAATGTTTTGAATGTACTTCACTTGTAGAACATTTTCTGAACACACTGGTTATTTACTTTTCACATGACTTATTAGGAAAACCTTTCTTAAGTCAGAGAAGGATTTTATGTAACACTAGGATGCATTTTTAGTTTTCTTATATACAGTTGTTTTTTCAGCCAACGTACGTAAGAAAACTCATTGCGATACATTGTTTTAATGGTGCTGTTTTTGGATTTTGCCCAGTACAGAAATCAGTACCCTGAAAGTATCTCTCGATTTATTTTTATCATGCACCATTTCACAACCATTGACAGGTTAAACTTGCTCCAAAATGGATGCCAACCTTCTTATTGTAGCAAAACATATCCTGAGATTGAGCAAGCCAAGTTATTTTAGCAGTACCAAATCCTTTCTTCATTCTTGCTTGCACTGAGTGACTTACAGTACATCTGAGTTGATTTCACAGCAGTAATTCTTCTCTTTATCTCAATTTGTTTGGTGTTCTGCAGCGGCACGCCTCATATCGCCATTTCCACATGCCTGTTGTTAGTGTGGATTTCCTTCAGTTCAGTTCATGAGAGCACTGAGATCTTGAAGGTTGCGCCATGTCTACGCTGAGACTGTCTTCCACCTCACACTGCATGTTTCCGCCACCAATAGTTGTTTGATTTTGGCAGGTTTTTCATGGGTGAAACACACATATTCAACTGAGCCAAATCCAGAAATAAACAGCCGTTTTTTTTAATGGTGGATGATTTATTGCCAAAGAGCATTAGATCAAAAATGAAAGACATTAACCAAAAAAAAATAATAATAAAAAAACTGTCCTATGTCTAATCAAGTACTCATTGACTTCAGTTGAAGTCTGTTGCACCCATTAAAAACATATTTTAGGATCGTGTCCAAAAATAATATTGGTGCATCATAAGCATTCTCCACAAAGAAAGAAATTTTCAAGTGAAAATAGATACTGTAGGCTGGAACTGTAGGCTTCACTGTCCACTTTTAAAGTTCGTCTTAAAACCCATTTATTTTACTTGGCTTTTAACTCCTGCGGGATCTAGTTTTAGAGTGTATGTTTTTGTTTTTAAACTGTAAGAGTTTTATTTTTTTTTTTTTTATTATGCTGTGTTTTAATGTACAGCACTTTGTATCAGCTGTGGTTGTTTTAAAGTGCTTTATAAATAAAGTTGGTATGGTATGGTATGGAAAGGACATTTTAACTAAGCACTTTGAATTGCCTTGTTGCTGAAAATGTGCTATGTAAATAAAATTACTTACCTTACCTTAACTTCCCTTACTCGAACTAGATGCTGATGAGGAGCAGATAATTGATTCAGAAATTTGCAACCATGCTTTTGCTTCTGTCTCCCTCAGGTGTGACTCTTCTTTTGTTTTGAGGTCTTGGCCAAGCCTTCTCCCATTTGCTACGGCGGTCGAGCATTTTCCGATGACGAAGTGGGGTCTAGAGTAATGGATCCATTTAGCAGTAATATTTCTTAATGGAAACAGCCTAATTACGACCGCAAATAACCACAAGCTTTCACAAAGGATTAAATGTACAACCGAGGGAAAAAGGCAGGAATACATTTTCCAAACGATGAAAAAAAAACAAAACAAAACATCTGCAGTTGCTAAATTTAAACAAAGAAAAGAAAGTCTGGCCAAAGGTTTGTTGGGAGAGAGAAAAATCCTTTGTCACTTTAAATTTCACAGGACTCGTTTGAGCAACAATGTTGCTGGTTTGGATTTCAAAGCCCTCAGGTTCCACGGAGAAAAACAAAAAACAAATATTTGTTTTGTGGTTTATTGTGTTTTAATATGGCAGCGAGATGAGACGCAAGCTGAAACCTGGAAAAAGTCGAAATGAGCTGCCGAAGTCCACAAAAAAAGTCCACTGTCTTTGACAATTACGAATAAGCCATGACTTAATCGTACTTTAGGAAAGATTTGTGATTTTGATTACTGATCGGGCCTGGTTATTTCACTTTTAATCTTTTGATTGTGTTACTCGGATACAGATTTCAGAGGGAAAATGGGAGTTTCATCTTTTTTTCCCCTCAAAGGATTTACTCCACTTAGCTTGCTCTGTCTTTTCTAATCCTTTCTCTACGGGACAGATGACCTCAGCCACAGAGCACAAACTGCCACTTCCAAACAAATAATTGCATTTATCCTGTTGGTAATTTCACTTGAGGTCTAAATAGAAAACCAAATCCAGGGTGATTATTTCTGGGTATGGCTGCTGGCAGGCCACCGTTAGTGGTAGGTGTAGTGAAATGAGGCCACTGGGGACTCCTCATTGTGAATGAAGGCCTGCAATCATCACTCACCATCAGCCGTTACACGCCTGTCGCTGCTCTTACTTAGCACTACTGACTGCTATCGCTGATTCTTGAGTCGTGGCCTATTTTTGCTCAAGCAACAGGTGACATGTTTGGCACCAACATGTTTTCTCACCCCCAGACCCTTCCCCCTCGGGGCTGTTATGAAGTGCGACAACAGGATAGTTTTCTAAGAAAAGATGGCAAAGTAGGGATGATCCTCTGTTTCTACATCACAAGTTGATACCTTAACAACCTGCTCTGCAGTGGTGTGAAGACTTTTTTTCTTTTTTCTTTTTTACACAGTTTAATTATTCATCTTATCAATTAATTCATTGTAATATTAGGCAAATATAATCTGAGCAAATACAAAGCCACACTTTTCGATGATGTCTTCATTATCTAGTGAAAATCAAAATACCATTCCGTAATGAGAGATATTGTCCACAAATGGAGGAAATATGGAAAAATGTTGAGATTTCCTCGGAGTTTCCGAACAACCAGACTTACTCAAAGAGAGCCTTGCTGGCTCGTCTAGGAGGTCGCAAAAGGATCCAGAACATCCACAGCACTGCAGCCTCTACTTGCCTCAAAGTTAGATCAGTATTCTTAATTAACCCATAAGAAACAGCCTAGGGGGAAAAAAAATAAGACCACTGCTTAACAGAAGGAACTCAAAAGTCCTTCTCACACTCGTAGAAAAGCAGCTTGATTATCCCCAAGACTTTTTGGAAAATATTCTGCATACTGGTGAAACAAAAGTGGAGCTATCTAACATAAAACTTACAAATCTTTTCAGAAACAACCGTCACACCGACAGTCAGACATAGAGTTTGTAGTTTGATCATATGGGGGGGCTTCTTCAGGACTTATCTTAACTAATGGAACCAAAGAGTCCACTCTCTACCAGAACATCTGGAAGTAAAATGCTCAGCTATCGTTTTTGTGACTTTCAGCTCAATTTGCAAACCCTGTAATGTTGCTGAATTAAAACAATTGTGCAAGGAAGATGGGTCCAAAATTCCTAAACACACAATATAAAAGACTCATTAATAGTTTTTGCAAACACAGGTTGGCGGTTGCGGTTCAGTCAAAAATTTGCCAAGGGTAGTCTCAGCCTTGTCCGCTTAATCAGTTAAATCATTATTTTAAACCAGACTTATATTTTTACTCAGACAAATAACAACAGACTTATTTGTCTGATGTTAAAATACATTTCAAGATCTTAAACACTTAAGTGTGACCAAAAATTAACAAAAAAACAACAACAATGTATATGCGGCAGAACTTTGGCGTTAGAAGATTATTTTTTAACTCTGGAAAAAACTTCCACATGATCGTCTCAATAAAAGACATCCGTCTCTGATTTTGTTTGGTAAAATGAATCCATGCTGGACGGCCAGCAATAATCAATCCAGCACTGTTTAATTTGCTGTCAGCTTGCGTAGCACAGAGCTGTCTGTCTCGCTTTGCTGGCTTTTGTTGACAAACGCTCGGCTGACTTAAAAAAAAAAAAAAAAAGATCCATTCAAATTAGGCAAATCCCTGTTTCCTTGGGTCGTCTGATGAAGAGTTGTGCTGCAAAAGTAAAACTCGGCAAAGGAGCATGAATATTTCAGTCAAGTCATTTTCCACCTTAAATTATAAATCACCGGTGTCTATAAACAAAAGGCTAGCAGCATCACAGAGTGAGTTTGGGTCTTTGTCCTTCTCAGCACACCTGGACTTGTTTCTGCTCTGCACCTGCCCGACTGCTTTCACAGCAAACTTCTCCCGACCTGTCATTTACATGTGGGCCACATCCTATTCAAATGCCTCCGTCTGAGCAGAGGAGCGTTTCAAAACAGACACCCTGCTGACCTGGAATTATGCACCGATTTGGATGAGGTCTGAGCAGATGCAAAAATTATAATAATCAAATTAATGCCACTGCAAGTAAACTTTTATTAGCCGCTTTTTCACGATTTGTGTTTTGAGCGTTGCTCCAGCCCAGTGAGGTTAGGTTGTGAAATCAACTTCCAACTCTTGCCAAAGATTCTCGGTTGGATGGACTTTGACTGGGCCATTCTAACACGTGACTACACTTTGCTCTAAATCATTCTGTTACAGATCCTGTTGTACGCTTTACATTGTTGTCCTGCTGGAAAGTGAACATTTGCAGTCCAGTAGAGTTTCCTTGAACATTCAGCTTCTCTGATCATTTAAAGTATCCCCACAGCATGATGCTGCCATGACTATGTTTTGCTTTTGTAATATGTATTTTAAGACTTCTGTCACACACACAGATTTTGCATGTAAGTGAAAAATAAATAAAAAATCACCTTCTTCCACAAGTTGGCAAGTTCAAAGTTTAGGATCCTGTTTTACAAAGTAATCCCACCTCTAAAGTTCTCCCTTGACTGGTTCAATGCATTCCTCAGTTCTGGTGGTTCTGTTTGATCACTGAGCTTCTGTAGCAAACCTGTGAGGTCTTTTACAGAACACCTACATCTATACAGAAATGACATTACACTTGACTAGTTAGGTAACTTCCAAAATCATTCGGAAGCAAGCGTAAGGGGGTTGAATACAAATGCACGCCACACTTTTCAAATTGTCTTTCTATTTTGTACTACTTTTGGTCGATCTCATGATATTGCAATAAAGTACAGTGAAGTTTGTGGTTGTGGTGCGACAAAATGGGGAGGGAAGTTAAATGACTATGAATACTTTTCCAAGGCACTGTGTACACTAATGCGGCAGAACAGGTTTTTGCCTTGGAGTCAAAGTCTTTATTAGAATCTTATTCTTTATTTTCCACCATGTGGGGAGATTACAGTGGAAACAGCACAAATGCACAAACAAATCATACTCCAATCCAGGATGCTTAGACTATAATACCACCATGCTTAGCTACAAGAATAAAAAAAAGGAGCTGTGCATTATCTGGGTTAAACATTTCCAGGTAAGGGCCTTCTACAATGCCGAGAAATCACTTTGAAGCTACAACTTTATTCAAAAAGAAGTGAACTGTTTATATTAAGCACAACTAGTACAGTGGCCACTCTTTCCTGTGAAAGTGATCACATCTTTACGGCTCCCTGTCGCTGCTCTTTACAGATCTGTTTCCCAGAGGTATTTGACGAGGAGAGCCAAAGCAGGAGGAAGTGTGGGTCTACAGCCTGCATGTTAACAATGCCTCCCCTCAGACCCCCCGGCCCAAGCCCAGCCAGTCATGCAACACCATGGAGATGTTATTGACCTCAAGGTTAACTCTCCTCAGGTAAGCCTGGGAGATAATGGACAAAGAGCAGTTCTTTTACAGGTGGAGTGACACGGCATATCCGCGCCGCGTAGCTCCTCTCGCATTGACAGATTTTCTAATTCACTGCAGATTCCCATAAAACTGGGTGGCCAGGGCCTGCCCTGTCCAACAGAAGGCCCATTCATGCTGGGTGGGATAAGGGGCCTGGCCAAATTAACCTGGATTAATTTAACAGAGCAAAAGGTCTTTACATCCGAATAAAATGAAGATCAATAAATTAAATGTCTGGGTCAGAATGTCAAGTTGCAGCGATGATCAGCTTGCAGACGGGGAGTTACGTTCCTTGGCTCATACAGGGCTCCAAAAAAAAAAAAGAAGAAAAAAACACATGAGAGAGCCTTAATTACTTTATTCAGAGGAAGAGAAGTGCTCCCATGCCTCTCTCTTTACATGCTAGAGTTGTGCTTCTGTAAACACACTCATGTCAGTAAAGAATGCTCATTTTTTTCCTCTCATTTGGCCTTAGGATTAGTTTCTGCAAAAGAAAAGTCATCAAAGAAACCACTTGGAGATGTTTGTATTCCACACTAAGAATAATTACTTAAATGTCTGATTTACGTCTGTCAGGATCTTTACACAATTTCCTTCAGTTTTTATTCAAATCGAAGGCACTTAAGACACGATTTCATATTCGCCACCAATATCGTTCTGCGTTTGCGTTCCAGCGGCTCGAACTAAACCTGAACCGCATCATGTCATTCATTACACAATCAATTATCCAGTAAGGTCAGGCTTGTACAGAGGCCATCTCATCACGCAGCCATTAATATCTAAACAGTGTCTGCCTGGAGATGACATGCAGGACAATGGAAAGAGGGCCTCAGAAATGACCAAGTAGTCTTACCCCAAGCTGTTAGCAAATTAAAGAAACTTAAAGACACGGGGGTCCAAAATTTCCATTACGGAATGTCAAGCAGGTGAGACGGAGACTTTCTTTGAGGTTGGTTGCATTTTTAAGTCGATATGCAACACAGGTATTGATTTTGAACTAAACATTTTTGATGTTGGTTTTAGTGAGATGCAACAGGTACAGTGCTTGTTTTGATTTTGGACCTTATTCTTCTCAGTCGCTGATATTTTGTTGGAAGGAAACAGCTTTTGTTGGTTTGTTCAGAAACAAAAAAACATATATATGTTTTTTTTCTTTTACATGGTAACGTCACTATAAACTATACTTTTAAAATTTGCAAAACTTTCCTTTTATACACTGTAGCGTTACTTTGAAATGAAATGGACGTCATTAGAGATGCAATGTTAAACAAAAAATAAGATTATTTTTGTTGTAATTAAACATTTTTATCAATAAAAAAACTAATATGCTGAGAGAAAAATTCAATTAAATAAATTCCATTTGTATGTTGGGTTAGGGTAGTACTTACTTACTTACTTACTTACTTACTTACTTACTTACTTACTTACTTAGCTAACTTGACTCTTCATGAGAATTTCTCCCAAATCTCCAAACTGAAATCTCTCTCAATGCTGTCCTCTGTAAGAAAGTAGTTGTGATTTCAGCACCTATCCCAAAGTCAAAGACATACCCAACTATTTATTCATTTTTTTAATGGAGCTTTTAAAAAGTGTCAGTGTTTTTACACACATTTTTTCATCAACAGTGCATTTTAGCTTGATGAAGACAGTTAAAAAAAAAAGTCTCTGTAGAGTTTTCTCTCATTTTTGTAAATCTATAGATGTATTTTTAATTATTTGTTGTTTTCAAAATTTGAAATAAATAAATAAAATTCTGCAGAGAATTTGCTTTGTGTTGATCTTTCCCCCTCCACTATCAGTCTTGCGATGCCCACGGTGACTTTGTAAATGAAATACCAAAGTAGTTGCTGCCAGCAGGATACTTCCTCAGATTAGCAAGGCTGTTTACACAGTCCCCTGGTAATCTGGGCCACAGGGGACATACCTGTACTGTGTCAGAGGCTGAGCTAGAGTTACACAGTGTAACCAAGCAGCCATAACGGCCAACACCAGAATAAGATCTAGCGGGTCCGGGGGAACTGGCCGGGATCCAGTAGGGTCGGTACTGGGTACAACCAGTCTTCTTCCTCCTCTTGGCAGAAAAAGGGGAGAAGAGGATAAGTGCTGTGTGTTTTTGTTTTCTGAGAAATGTTTTTGCTTGTTAGCTTTGGATCTATGTATAGGAAAAAAAACATATACGCGCACAAAGACAAAACTTTCCATCAGGTTTAAAAACAAATAACCATGATTTATGATCTTGGACAATTACTGCACACAGGTAGGCCAAGCCTCTTTGTGTGGGGAAGGATGTGGATTTAATGGATGTGAAGGGAATAATAATAATAATAATAGGTAGCTGCCATGTTTGAACTGCATGTATTATAACTGGACGCACACAAATACAAACACACCACTATGTGTACATACACTCCCATATGTGTGTGAGCATATATTCCCCAGTCTTTTTTCTTGGTCCCTCCCTCTCTCTCTTTTCCTCTCTCTCTCGCTCTGTCTGTCTTTCTTTCTCTCTTTATCCTTCAGCTGTTTCCCTCTACAAACATAAGTCTGGGAACAATGAAGAGGGATGCTGACCATCTGTTCACCTGCAAACAAACGCACAAGATGCCACTTTTAACTCGGGTGCATTTGGAAAACTAGTGTCCAGGTTAAAACCCAAGTGGTGAACTCTATCAGCAGGTAAATCACTGCTGCTCAGCCTTAACAACACCTATGTAGTCGCAGGTAGAATATGGTAAATTAAAGCAAACATTAAATTCTTAGTTTCTCAGTGTTCATGGATTAGTGCGTCAAGATTCGCAAATAATTTACCGGTAATCTTAAATCAACACAAAGATAATTTATTGCACCAAAATAATCACTCTTCTTCAAAAGTTGAAAACGATCCAATATGTGCATGCAAAAACCTAATTAATTCGTTGAGCAGTTGTTGTTTTTTTGTTGTTTTTAAGATACACGCATCTATCAAAGATGCAAACTTTTCTTCATAACCATATTTGTTAAGTCTGCTCAGTCCATTTAATTTGGATTTTGTAAGACAGATGGACACAAAGTGCATCTGCCTTACAAAATCCTCCTTCACATAAGGAGGAAAAAAGATTGATGTTTTTTTTCATACATTTTCTAGAAATAAAACTGAAGAATGTGAAGTCCCAATTCCTTGTAAAAACCAGCCTTTACTGTAAGTGGAATCACAAATATTTCATGTTATTTCTCTATTGGTTGGCTGTGAACAAAAAGTGTCACACCCATTGTTTTTCAGGCAATGGCTCAACTTCAGATTAGACGGAGCGTGTCTGTGATCAGCAATGTTCAAGTGTGGATTCTCAGTTGGATTGAATTGAATTTTATTATTAGAAATGTATTAACCAAAAGTGGTTGTGTTTAATAATTTACTTTCCCTGTTGTGTATTTTAGTTTTATTTATTTATTTTTTTTGCATTCGTAGCAAGAAATTGTTGTTTTGTTTTTTTTTTAGCAGAATTTAGCAATTATGCCAACAAAACAAAAGCAACGCTTGGAAGCATTTACCACACCGCTGCAGCTGAACAACCGAGAGCAGAGACATAAGCAATGTGTAGTAATAGTGCTAATGACAAAGATAATGATGCCATCGCGTCTCCGCCCGCCCATCCTCTCCATAATGGGAGAGCAGCTAAAGGGCGTGTTCAACAAGCGGGAGAGGCTGGAGGATGATTCTGGAGTAAATCACTTGTGGAAAGGTGAAATGTGGCCAGCACGAGTCGACCTAATCCATGCCAGACATGTGCAGAACACCAGAGGAGCAGGTGCAAACAATTGAAGCAGCTGTCAGTGAGCTGCCGTGATCTCTTTTGATATCTTAATTGTTAGTCAATCCAACAGCAATTTTGGCAGCGTTGCCAGCCCCCAGGACTTGCCCTCGCTCAGCTCCCATCTGTCAGGGGGCTTGCGGAGCTCTGGTTGTTTCGTAACGGAGGGCCCATCTCCTCTGGATGTGTGTGTCCGGGCCGTCGAGCATCTCGGAGGGAAATCGGGCTTGATTGCTGCCATTTCCGCTTGCTTTGGTGGTTTGGGTCGGGGTGCAGGCTTATGCTGATAATTGCCATGTTTCAGGACTACTGGAATTCGTCGAGCCTCCAAGCTGAACCGAGTCCCCCCCTAACCCCTTGTCTGTTCAATACAACCAAAACATTGTGATTAGCATAAGAGCAGAGTGTGTGTCAGTACAGATTTAGGCCTACAACCTGAGACTCTCCAGAAACTTCCCCACTATAGAGTCGTAAGGACAGCGGTGAGTAGCGGCAACGGCGCTCAACCTCCACAACAGTGGGATCGCGCAATCCTGCAGAATACAGCCCCATAAGGAGTATATGGGCTAATAGAGTTCCCAGGCAAAGGTAATGCTCAAGGAAAGGTCAAAAACGTTTTCTCATGATAAAAAGCAAGACTACCATTCACATGTACAAACACACATTCACAGACGTCCAAGAGGCGTCATTATGAAGAGATAACTCACAGTCCAGCGACAGTGTGGGACCTGCCGCTGCTCATTCAAAGCGAGATGAGTCTTTACTCTCTGCCCTGCCTGACCCTCTCGATGATTTATGTGGCCCCGGTAAGCCGCTTCTATTTGAGGGGGCCCTGGGAGGAATGAAAGTGTTAACAGTGGGGTGTTGAGGACGGTTGGGTGCGATAGGGAGAGTTATGAGTTTTCTCAGCTGAGCGTCCAGCTTTAGGTTTCTGACATTGTTTTTGTCTTGGTGAGGGCGGGAAGAGCAGGACTAGTAAAATGTTGTGGGGGGGCAGAGGGGCAGGGTTGGGGGGGTGGACAAGAGGATTGGAGGTGGGGATGGGGGTGTTTCCACAGGGCCTGCAGGCTTGAACTCCACAGCTGAACCACTGACCCTAACCATCCATCAGTGCTGGAGTGAGACAAGGCGGGGGTAGGGGTATGCGACAGGAGGGAGTAGAGTCAAGTCTAGGGCTGGTGACTGGGGCCGAAGGGGCTATAGTGGGTGTTACTGCAATGGAGGGACAAGTCACACCAAAAGAAAAAGTCAGTCTACTGTACAAAGATGGAGACGTTAAAGTCCAAGTTCTTTATTTAGAGTTTAACCATTATGGTTGAGCAAGATTTAAGACTGTATCTAGCTTACATTCTTGATAAATTGTTCTTATTATTTCAGTAACACTTTATGATATATGATATAGGGTTAGCGGCAGTGCTAATGCTGAAGTCCAGCGTGCTCGCAAGCTGAGCTTCAGGACTTTGAGGATGTCATTGACAATGAACGACACAAGTTAGCTACAGTTGTCAAGGAAAGCATTTAGGTTTTCAGAATTTATCTAAAGTTTATTACTATTCCAGTCTTTTTTGTGTTAAATGGTCCAAGAGCAGTGTTAATGCTGAAATCCACCTTGCTAGTAAGCTGAGCTTCTTAACCCCAAAGCAGTATTTGCCAATGCATGAGTCATATACGCTGGGGCTGTCAGGGATAAAGTTTGTATCCCATCGTTTTTAAATTGATTTCAGAAACGTAATCCCATTTCCATGAAATTTTATGCCTTAAAGATGCAGCAGCTAACTTTTAAATATAAAAAAAAATATCTCTTGCATATCTGTTAAAACTGTCACTATATGCCAAGAGTAGAATATAATATAAATAATCTGTGGGAAAAAAAAAATCAAGTCTCTCTGGCTCATCCCAGTTGTCCTACGGCCATTTTCAGAAATGCATTGCTTCGGTCAAAATCAATCAGAGCCAGGAGGGAGGCCTGCCTTAGCAGAGTCAGTCATGCTCATGTATACTGTTCACACTCTTCCTAAATTCAGCTCATATCAAGCTAACGACTGCCAGTGTGCTGCAACAGTGCCAATGGTGGAAAAAACAAGCTAACGTGGCAGGAAAACTGTTGATTTCTCAAGTTCTTGGTAGTTCTTGTGGAGGGAGGGCTGTGGCACAGCAGAGAAAAGAGGAGGGACCTGTAAGGTGTGCTTGTTCAAAATTTCAGTCTAAGTTTATGTTGGTTTTTTTTAAAGCTCCTTGCTGCAGGTTTAGCCACTTTAGTGACGGCACTAACGCCAAAGTCAAAGTTGCTAACAAACAGATCTTCTTAATCCTAAGGGAGTGTTTACTAATGAATAGAACATCTTCCCTCCAAACAGAGGGTTTCCACTGACATCTTTTTTTTGTATCAGGCTTAAATAACAAAGAAAATGTTTTACAATTTTTGACTTTTTCATGTCTTAAGTCCCGCCCAAATGTAGCATTAACAATAACCCTGTAAATTGCCATGTAAATGAGTAACATCCCACCTTTTTAGAAATTATTTTAAAAGTTTGTTAATATTTAGGTATCAGTTGTTAAAAACCTATTCTTATGTTAACATGGTGGGGTTGGATGTTTAAGTGTCCTCTATCTGTTAAACTTTCTTCATTTAATATGCTTCTGCATGTTAATATCTGCCTATTAAAAAAATAAGCAAACTGTTGCGCCCGTTTACAGCATATTCTAGCTGGTTTCTCAGAGTGATGGAAATAAATGAAAACGGTGTTTCTGAGTCAAAATGTATTCACTTGGAAATACATTCAACCACATTTTTATTTAAAATTAAGACAGAACAAGTAGCGGAAATATTACTTGGTTTTCGTGTGCTTCATTTAGCAGATCTAAATTCAAAAACCGCCTGCCTAAGAAAACAAAATATGATTTTATTTTATTTTTTTCCAGTCCACAATTTTGTCTGCGCTCAAAGAGCAACTCCAACCCTCCCCCCCCAGCTGAGCTTTCAGCTGTTGCCCACCACTCACTGTCACTTTGTTCCACACACCCACATACACACGCACACACACACCCCCACACACACACACAATGCAAAGCCAAAGGTAGACTGGACCCTGACATTCATCCCTCAGAGGAGACCTGGCCCAAAGCCAACGAAGCCTGAACTGGGGGGGGCCCCCCGTCGCAATGACAGACTAAAAGGAGCACTAATGGTTAACTATGTGGAAGAGTCCACGGATGACCGTTTTAATATTATCCAGTTTGGAACTCCGTGACACATATTCCAGTTTCACAAGGAGCCAAACACGGAGCCCTGTGTCAGTGGCATTAGCGGTTGCAGCGGTGACTGTGTTTGTCTGCTTCACACTGTGTAAAAGACGGCTCAGAGGATGAAGACGTGCTGCGGGACGAAGTGGCTGGAGGGGGAAGCGAGATGAGAACCAAAAGAGTTTATGGCCCTCCCGGTTAGGATATGGCACTGCAGCACGGACAAATCCATGAGCAAGCGAAACCACTGTTTTAAATAGCAGGTATCTGGTGTCAGCCCTGCCCTGAGAGAGGCCTTCTCTATCAATATGTTCCTTTGCCCTTGTCTGCTCCTGATATCTTTATCTTGTCAGGACCTCTCCTGTTTGTTCCACCTCAATGGCTTCCGTCTGTGCAGATGGAACCCTGCTGGTCGATCCACCATGGTTGCTCGACTGAGGCTGGGCCCGGAGCAGGACAGAGTTCGGGGATGGGGGGGGGGTAAGATGCTGTGGGGGTGAGCTGAAGGCCGTCTCATGTCAACCTGTTGTCTGCAGGGGCCTCATTACACAGACGCCAATGGAGAAGCTTTTAGAGGGTAATTAGACCATTATAGATAGTCAGGGGAATAAATCAGCACTCGCTACATCCTCCGAATAAATGAGATGTTAAGAAGAGCAGCTATTCTGCTCAGTTACTGTGCACAAATGCTTCCTTTTTGTCTTTATCTGGCAAATCCACAATTTTGCTTTGTACGTCTGTAAAAAAAACCAACAACAAAACAACAGATTTTTTATGCACTTTTTTTCCATCTTGCAGATTTCTGTCCCTAGATTTCTAACATGTTGACACTAACTGGTACAAAAGCCTGGTGGCGAGAGGAAGCCTCCGTCACTATTTCCTGCAATTTCGAGCTTACCCCTGAGATGAAAATGGGAGCGGGATTGTGGGAAATGACAGATGCGGCTCGAGAGGGCCATTGAAGAGGTCATGTGTCATCACGGGGTCGCACATGCCCTTTGAGGAGAAGCCGACGGGGAGGGGCCTCGGGGAGGCTTACCTTCCCACACTAACCTGGCGCGGGACAAGGCCTGGGAACGGGGACGAGGCAGGCATCGCCAACAGCATCATCAGAAACCTCTGTCACTTCCCTGACTCTCGGTATAATTTCTGCCTTCAACTGAAGACGTCTCATATGTTACACCAATAAATCATGGCCATCATATGTTGAGCCGGCCAGTTTTTTTTTTTTTTTTGACAGACAGGCGCCTGCTCTGTGTTTCATCCCTTCCTCCCTCTTGCTTTCTCTTGCAGTCTCTTACAATAATTTGATGTGTGTGCGCACGAGTGTGTACGCTTGTGTCAGAGGGAGAAAGAGGGGAACCTATGTGTGATTTTAATAGCCATCAGTTACTTACCTGCTCACACATGATACCCCTGCAGCCTGCTTGGACAGATGGCTATTACTTTCCAGTTGTGAAAATCAAGCCTATATAAACACAGGCAAGACTGAGATGCACTGGACCAAGTGCAAGGTCCCTCTGATAGATAGTATTCGGTAGTGTGTGCGTGCGTGCATGTGTGTGTGTGTGTGTGTGTGATGTGGTGTGAGGATGAGGGTTGATTCTCTGGCGTCTGTCATGCGCGGTCTATCCTGTGGAAATCATTAAGTAGGAGCATTAGGCCGTCACTTCCTGGCAAAGCATGCAAGTGAGATGAGTGGCTTTATCACTTTCCAGGACAGGTGGGAACTTTATTGGAGGCAGGGCAGAATTGGATTCTGATAGAAGGAAAAGTGAAAACAGATATTCAGCCTTGATTGCTCTTGCTTAATTGAAACGCTTTTCTTCTGTGGACTCTTACAAGTTCGAAGTCAGCGTTTATGCTCTTAATTCTGTTAAACCTTAAGAATAACGCATAAGTCCGTTGGTACCCTGGTAAAAAAAAAATAAAATGTGCAAAAAGCCTCGTGGTAAATTTGTCTTGAGAATAATCGCATGTTAACAGTTTTTAAAAGAATAACCCAACCTTTAATTTGAGAAGAAGAACTTTGGAGGTATGATCCCATACGGAACTGGGAGCACAATTGTCTTTACTCCTGCTGGTAATTATTTTTTACCACCTTTTCCCAAGAAAAATGCAGCTTTTTACGTTAAAATGGAGCAGACAGAAGGATATTTGATTGTTCCTCTTTGCCCAACTTCTGATCTTCCACAGTCTGATCCTTTCTTCTTTTCAGCTCATGCCATAGATTTTTTTTTTTTATTAAAGTTTTTATTGTGTCTAGTAGCCTTTATTTGAGAGAGGTCAGATGGGAAAGTGGGCAATGAGAGAGGGGGGGAAGACATGCAGCAAATGTCATCAGGCCAGGACTCGAACCCGTGACGGTCGCATGGAGGACCAAAGCCTTCACACGTGGATTATGCTTTACCCCTGAGACACCACAGCCACAGGTTTTTATCCTATTTATGTCTGGGGACTGAGATGACCATAGTAAAAATGGACTTAATGTCCAAAAAACCATTTCTGTGTTAATTTAGCAATATTTAGCTTATCGTCATTATTCTGACAGATTTTTTTTTAGCTGCAAGTTTATCCTACTTAAATGTATTTTGTATTTAGTACAAGATGCTGTGCAAGAGAAACGAGCCCACATCATCACACATCCATCCTCCAGCACATTCAACAGCAGGCACACGGATATTTTCCACATATTCAGTCTTTGCTTCATGCAACGTGACGCAAACAAAAATCCACATTTAAAATATTCTTAGACTACTGTGCTATTTTTTTTTTCTTTTACATTTATTTCCGATGCCAGATTGAAGAGTTAAAAATAATAATAATAATAATAATAATTTATTGCAACTTTTCCCTCCCAAAATAATAAAATATATATATATATATATATGTAGCTACAAACACTAAAATCCACAGCCTAACAGGGGCAACTCTGGCGTGCAGACATCCTTCTGTAATTTTGGCTTCATTAATTGTGGCCACCTCATGTTGGGCTGAAACACAAGCCTCTCCGCGTCTTGAAACTCTAGATTCCTTTTAGTGTCAAGGTTGGCCCCGCCGTGTTGCCTCTCTCATGGAATCTGCAGTCATGTGACTCGAACTGCAGCGTCCCAAAACTGCCGGGGTTATTGATCACGGGTCGGCTCGCTGCGGGACGTTTACTGTATAGCCCACTTTACCGCACACCAGAGAGCTGTGTGCGGGGATCATATCTTTTGCTGCAGTCGATCAATGATAATCTGGTAAATAATTCACAACGGGATGACCTGAATATTATTATTATTATTATTATTATTATTATTATTATTATTATTATCGCTATTATTGTTATTATTATCAATTAAATATTTATTTTCATATGATACAATATTTTTTCTCTTTCTTTAAAAAATGTCGGGGGTTTCTATTTTTGTGTATTTTATAGCATAGAAATCCTGCAGAATATTAAGGAAATTAAATCATTAAATTATTTTTACTTCTGCCGGAAAAAAAAGTTGAGATTACACAAAACTTGTTCACCACGCACTTATTTCACCGCTAGATTAGTGTTTTTATTACGTAAAGTTGTCTATTTATTTTTACATGATGGCAACTGTGATCAAAGCATGTATTTTAGTTTTATCGTTATTATTTAAATTGTCTTAGTATCAAAAAGTAACAGCGGTATTAATTTGCGGACATTTCTCGTTCAAATATATTTCATTCTTTTCTTTCTTTCTTTTTTTTTTTACTTTTTCCCGTCTTTTATGCTGTGAGCGATGAGTATTCCTGTTCTGTCGATTTTATAAGCTTGCTTTGGTTGAAAAAAACAAAACAAAAAAGACGTTCGTCACGAGCTGAAAGGTTTTCATTAAAAACCTAATTTGGCAAAGGACTGTTTGTTTGAGACCATCTAAAGCTGTCCTCTCGGTTAATTGGTGAGGAGAGCATATGAGGGCAGTGAGGCCGATCAGGTGTCTCTCTGTGGCTGCTGGCCTCCGCTTTGTACCGCGGCTCTCTGGAAGTCCTGGTCCTGGAAGGCGGAGGCCGCGCAAACCTGGAGAAGGCGTGCATGTACACCTATCGCCATCTCGTGGACACGCAGAGAAGCAGACAGCGTGGGGGCCACTGACTTTTCAAATGGCAGATTATTTCACATAATTTATGCAGTTGTGATAAAAAAAAAAATAAAAATATTGGTGAGGCCAAACAACTCATTTCTATTTTTGAGTAATTACATTGATCCCATCAGGTCTGGCGACAGAGACATTTTTGTTGCAAATGTGCTTTTTCATATATATATATACACTGCTCAAAAAAATAAAGGGAACACTTTAACAACACAATATAACTCCAAGTAAATCAAACTTCTGTGAAATTAAACTGTCCACTTAGGAAGCAACACTGATTGACCCGACGAGGGTCCTCATTGTCAATCAGTGTTGCTTCCTAAGTGGACAGTTTAATTTCACAGAAGTTTGATTTACTTGGAGTTATATTGTGTTGTTTAAGTGTTCCCTTTATTTTTTTGAGCAGTGTATATATATTCATATATATATATTATTTTTTTTCTGCAGAAATTTAATTTACAGCCACTGAACAAACTTTATAATAGCTATAATTTGTGAAATAATATTCAGCGAAAATGTTATATCTAAAATATTACTTCTAACCTGAGGTTGGATGATTGGATGAGGTTGAACTAGATGTCCAAATAAGCCTATAAGCCAACACAACACCGGTGATATTTGTTTTAAATTGCCAAAGCGTAATTGTGTTGTGCACCTGACACTCCTCATGATTTGCTATTAGGCCAGAAATTAAATAAACTTAATTACTGAACGTTTTACAGTAGTTTGATCTGAATGTTCATTCTATTTTTTTTATTCTTAGTGCTTTGTTTATTTAGATGTCATTTTATTTCCTTAGTCCATGATTCTTTGCCATTTGTAGTCGGCTTAAGCGTTTACATTCATCCTACTTTTCGTAGATGCTGCATTTTCAGTGAATCATTCTCCTCTTGTTCCCTCGAGTCTTGGCAGTGTAAATTATATCTCTTTCCTGCTGCTGCTGGTTTTATTTGTGCTCAAGTTTTCAGATTCTCTGCTTGGTCCTTTCTTTACAGTTTTGACTTTGCACTCAGATTTTTATTGAACGTCCTCTTTGTCCTGTTTAGTTTGGGTCCAATAAAAAAAAAAAAAAAAATGACTATGGGATTTATTCCATCTTTACATTATAACTTAACATTAATTATTAATTATACAGGATTTTTTTTATAAATTATGGTATCCATGTCTTATTTATCTTCTGACTTGTGTTGTTTCAGTGAAGATGAGGTAGAGCTAGGATGGAGAGGCAAGTCAAGTTAACTAGCATATTTTATTTGATTCACATTAAAAGCCTGTATGAAATATGATTCTAACTTGGAAACAAGTATTTAAAGAATGATGAACTTTGAACATGAAATTATCACTTTCAAAATAATTGTCAAACTATAAACACTATAATCTTAGTTAAAAGGGGGAGAAAAACATATTACCACATTTCCAGAGTATTTTTTATTTGTTGTTCATTTTGAACAACTTTGCTTACATGTAAAATCCAAACCATATCCTTGGAAAAATTCCAGCATAGAAAAATGTATGATGTACAAAATAATGAGAAAGACTTTGAACTTGTCGTCCAGCAGACTATTGTTGACATCCTTCATTTAAATGGTAAACCACAGAGTTCCTGCTGAAGAAACTTGTTTTCCAGAGTTCTGCAAATTATTCCAGAATATTATTAGCATATTATTAGGAAGTTGTCCTTTCAACTGTGGGCAACAGGAATGGAGAGGAGGTGAATGTTGGATTTGCCACAATGTTGCAGTAATTCATGCAGCAGGAACCCCAACCAAGTAATGCATTTTATGCACTGTGTATACACGTGCAGACCACCAGAAGGGGAAAATAAAGCATTTCTTTTGTTTTTGTAAAAATATTCAAACTTTTTAATGAACAAAACCTTGAAATTTAACTGGAAAAATAAGTAAAGGATCTACAATTGTTAAATGAGGAAAATAAAATATTATTTACAGTGGAATTCTAATTGATCAGGATGCACCTTTATGATTGTAGCAAGTACGTTATATTATAAGACATTTTTTTATTCTGAAAAGCTATTAAACTATGTTTTAAAACTGTTTGGATGATACTGTTTTGAAAGGTTGTTTTAATCTTTTAAATGAGCCTCATTGGTACTCATATTCTAATGTATTAGAAATGACTGTGGGCTATGAATCTTTTTAAAATCCAAATACAATTTAGAAATGTAAATGTAAAGAATTTTAAAGGAGCTATTCACAAACCTCTATAAACTGCATAAAAAAATAAAGGTGGAATCAGGTTTGTTTTTTTAAAGCTTTCAACACTTTATTTATTGTAGTGGTCGAGTGCCATTATTGAACCCTCTGCAGCAGAATAGTTTGGTAATAGTTTGGATGTTAGACTCACTAAATGGGGAAAAAATAAGTAAAAATGAATGTAAAGCTGGTTCACATATTTGACAGAATCTGAATGATTCTGCATGTTGTACTCAAGCTGGCCCCTTTGCATCTAGAATATTAATTAGCAGACATATTTCTTGACCCTTTCTTTTTTCTTTTTTTCTCTTTTCGCAAAACATGTAATCCAGCCAAAAAACCTAGGACTTCACAAATATATTCAAACTGTGCCTGCCATGTTTGTAGAAAGGGGGAAATCCCACATGGGCCTGTTGGGACTCGGAGTACTGTTGAGCCTGGCCTGGACAGGACCCAGGGGTTGCATAAACTATGCTTTTGCTTCATAAAGGATCAATAATTAATATGTCAGAGTCAGAGCTCCTATCACAGAAAAAAAGCTTGCTAACGCTGAGGCGGACCGGAGTGTTTGTTTGAGTTCTCCGCTGCCCCGTTTAGAACAAGGCACTTCATTCATTCTTGTGGGCTTGCTCGTTCCTTGAACTTCGCACAAACTCGCTTGAATTTAGTCCAGCTCCAGTAGACATTCTTTGTGTAAAAAAAAAGGCCAACTCAGTTCCATTTCGCTGGTCACTCGGCACCACCTCCGACTATACCTTCTCCTTATCTGAAATGTTCATAAGCTTTCCACAGATTCCTTCAACAGCTTAAACTCCTAAACATCTCTGGCATAAACAACGCTGTTGGCACGGGCAGAAAACCAACGAAACCGCCTTTAAATGTGATGCTTTGACTATCTTTCCCCCTTTGCTGGTATTTAGCTTGGCTGCCGGCTTGGGCATTGTGGTTTCGACCCAAATACTTCAGCCAGAGTGAGGGAGAGACAGCACGTTATTATTCTCTCTGCATGCTACACTGCACATGCTAATAAGGGAAGACCGCTGGGATGTTTTTTTTGTTGGATTTTTTTTTTAAAGGGTGGAGATCATGATGTCATCACGGGGTTTTATCTAAGTTGCGATCTGATGGAGGGATGCAGTTTCTTTTGGCAAAGCTCTGGGGCCCAGAAGTGAAGCTGTGGTTTTGCTATAGAGAGCCTGCTTAAGGAGATTACACAGTCACCACACCTTTGTTGCATTATGGGTCAGACTGAATGGCCTTGAACTGTGGATGTTCCAATAAGATGTCATACTGATTACTTTTGGAGGTCTGAATAAAAAAAAAATATATATATATATAATAATAATCATTCACATTTCTCTCAGCACAGTTATGGCTTTCGTTTTTTCCATAGGTTGGGATCGTGAAAAAAACATGTGTCTGGTATTAGATTTCTCAATCTGTTCATTCCCTGTTACAAAGAAACACAAACCCCTCGTGAGTACCTGAAATCTACAAATGATTTGGATCCGTTCTAAAAATAACTACTTCATGTTTTAACAGTAGATACAAAAAAAAAATACATTATGCAATAACTTACTAATAACATAATTACATAGTTACCAAGTTTTCATGTTCATGAGCTATGCTTCAGTTCATTGACCCCACCTAGACGGCACGGGGAGAAGAACTGGGAGGATGATGAAACTTGATCATTTAATCATAAGATGACCCAAGAAACCGGCATGATGACAACAGTAGGATCTGATGATGTCTGATTTAAAAAGATTAGCATATTGGGAAATTGATTACTGGATGTAACACGGTTGAGAAAATTAGCAAATGAAAAATAAGTATACTGGGGCATGTGTACAGAGACGACGAGGGTAAATTAACACGAGGGATCAGGAATACAGAAATAAATAAAAAACAATATGGAACAAAATAGTCCAAATAATCAAACTAAACCCAAAGTCTAGCATACTCATGATCGTGACACCCTGATGGTTTTGGATTTATTTTTCAGGTCTAGTTTTTGATTCTTCTTGTATATCTTTTTTTCTTGTCATATTTTGAATAGATTTAAAGGAAGAAGGATGATGGACTTTGGATTCTTTTGGATTTACTGTCTGATCTCAGTCCACTTTCTCTCCTCTAACTGCATTTTCCCCTCGATAAACTGATCCCTGAGATATCACCGTTACTGTTTGTGAATGAACAAATATTGTAATAAGTTATTTAAACCATACTTTTTTGCGGTGTCTCAGATCTGGGTCCAGCCACACTGCGGGTAACTTCATTGTAAAGCCCTGACCCAATTTTGCAATTTGTAAAAACCATAGAGTTTTTTGTTGTTATTATTTTTTCACCTAAGATCAAAATTTAAGGGACTCCTTCTTCTATTTTTGTATGGTAGATTTGACAGTACAGTAATTAATTTTCACTTGCGTAAGCCACTTATTAAGTATTTAATTGTGAAATGCTGCTCTTGCTGCTGGTGTCAGTACTATAACATCTGGCAACAAGTAAAACAATTATATATTTAGTTCATGCAAGATTGTAAAATTTGACTCATTTAAATGACTGGGAAAAATTATCGTAAACAAAAACCTTTTTTGTGCAAAACAGCTAGTTTTTTTGGGTGCTTTTTGTCCGTACTATTTCCCCAAATGAAACTAAACGTTATACTGACAGGAGCATTGAGATGGGCAGGCTGAAACTCAGTCTGATCCCGGTTTAGGCGTGGGAGTTTCACCATATATTTAAGGTCCTCAGAACCAAACTTTTTATTGTTCTGTTAAACGTACTGTACTCTTGGGTAATCATGAGAGGCAGTTGCCCTTTTTCATCCACATACTGCAATGCTGTTGGAAAAAAGCCTATATGCCACTTTTCACACCGACCTCTCCAGCTTTCTTCTACCCAAAAGTGTGTGTGTGTGTGTGTGTGTGCGTGTGTGCGTGTGTGTGTGTGTGTGTGTGTGTGTGTGTGTGTGTGTGTGTGTGTGTGTGTGTGTGTGTGTGTGCGTGTGTGTGTGTGTGTGTGTGTGTTATGGTCAGTTCCCTCCATTCGCTGCAGATGGGTTAAATATTACATCAAAGCATCTTTAATGTTTCACCTCTCACGTTTCTTCCCCGTATCGGTTTCAAAAGTGGAGCGGGCAGCATTTTACAGTAGATTTAATGGATCAATGTCCATAATCACATTAGCACCGCCTTTACATATAACAAATTTCACCGTGGCGACATCAAAGACCCTGCCCTGTCACTGTAATCAGGCATAGCATCATTGCATCCAGTCAAGATCAGCAGATATTCTGATGCTTTGTGAAAACGAAGACTGTCAAGGGGGTGATAAGCTTTAGAGCGCGCAGCTCAGAGGGAAGCAGCGCTATTCCACTGCAGCTATGATTCTAAATGAAAACGTTGACTCTAAAACATCAGTAGCAAATTTTTTCATGGATGCCTGAAACCGTGAGGCTTTCTAACTTCTAGTCATAGAATGAACAAAAAAAACAAACATCCCATAATATATGTGTAAAAAAATAAATAAATAAATAACACTACAGTCATCACTCAGCACTGGTTTCAAGACCACCAGGGACTCACTGATAAATGCAGATTAACAAAAGATTCAAACCGCGGAAGAATTAAAATTGATGGCTTCCACTGAGCCACACAGGAAACTGGTGATGACGTAAAATGGAAAACATGCCAGGTTCCCCAGGCCAGGTTAATCAAGACAAGGTTCCCCCTGCAAAACGACCCACACGTGAGTGCGTGTGTGTTTTTATGTGTGTGTGTGTGTGTGTGTGTGTGTGTAGACCTATTGCTCATGCATTATATGCAACCTCATTTTACGGCTGATTGTACCTGCCGTACATAGGCTGCATGCATGAAGTCTTGGACCACGACCCTCCATCCTGTTCATTATAAATAAACAGGAATACCTGATGAACCATCAGACTGTGGGAGTACGCCCAACACAAACACGGCTTCTGTTTTCTGCATGTGTGCATGAAAGGCTGCCTGTGTAAGGGGCTAAGACGGTTAGCAGCAGTATGTTAATGCTCACTGATTGTCTCTGACTGTGATACGAACCCCTCATCAACGCAAACCTTCTCTTTGATCTGCGACGAGATGTTTCTGATATACTGTGACGTCATTCCAACACATGACTAAACAAAGTATTTTGAGTTATTCCTGCTAACTTAGAAAAAAAAAAAGCAAGGTCCTGAATCTGAAACAAATGAATACAAAGACAAGAGTTTTTCCAATGTGACAATTGTTAAAGAAGGAAAAAAAGTCTAATGGGTTAGAATCAAAGACAAACGGTTGCAGCTGATCTTACGTAATGGCCTCAAGTGAGCACTTAATGTGAAAAAACCCACCAGTTGAAGCTGGTCTGCAGAAGAAGGGATGGGCTACAAATCTTACTGATGTTAAAAGTAATACAATGGAAAAATATTTATTATTGCAATTGCTGCACAAGATGATCAAAACCAGACAGGTATGCAATTCACACAGGCCTCTGATTTTTTTCAGTTTCAAAATCTGTCATGATGGGTTATTTTTCATAAAAAAATAAGTCGCTGATAAGACGTCAGATAAAAGATAAGACACTGAGACACTTTTTATATTGTAGGGTTCTCTCTGTTTAAGGAACTTTAAGAAATTAATCACATTTCTTCAAGAATAAAGTTGTGCAGGAGTCAAAAGCAGAGTTAGATTCTGAAACCATTTCCCAAACTTTAAACAATATCTACACATGAAGCAGGATGTATAGATGAAAATTGACAAAGCAGCTCACTCTGAACACCTTATTGAATTGTGAAGTATCTTGGTGGTACCATGACGCTGGTCAAAGTTGCCGGGAAAATGGATGGAACTCAATACAGGACCAACCTGAAAGAAAGCCTGTTCTACCCCCAGTATAGAGCGGATCTACACCGTACACCAAGACTACACTGAACATACAGACAAGACTAAATCAAATCATATTAATGTGTTGGGATGCCCCAATAAGAGGCCAACTCAATTAATGGAAACCACAGCAAGACTTGGAAAATTCTTCACACACTCCCCATTTAATCTGACTGAACGTGAGACATATATTTCAAATATTTCATTCTGTAGATGTTCAAAGCTGGGGATGACACAGCTTTGAAAAGACCTGCATTTATAACTGGAGAAAAAAAAAGTGATTCTACAAAATAATAAATTCAGTTCAGTTGAACTTAGTTTATAGTTCCAACTCAGAAAGCACTGTAGAAACAGTATAACATTTCTATAAGTAAAAATATGGTCTATTCAATCCAATTATAGCTTTTTAACAATGGAGTTAAGTTAAGTTCAGTTTATTATTCAAATTGATAGACGGTTCACTAAAGTTTGCATTGAGTTTCTGACTTTATCAAAATTAATAAGGAGGGCTGAATACGAACACGTCACGTTATGAAATTTTAATTTGTAAAAACTGTCTGAAGTTCCTACAACTTCAGAATTACACACTACCTTATGTTGTTTTAACATATCCATTTGGTTTGAATGTGCCAAATTACAAAAAAGGTCAAGGGGGATGAGCCTTGACCAATCATATCCAAATACTCACCATTGTACCATTGTTTTCAACAAATGTTTTTTTGTTTTTTTATTTTGGCTTTCTATCATCAAGGCCCGTGGCAGTCGCTCAGGAAGTGGACATTCTTGGACTTCACCGTTCCCCACAATTTGTACACATGCAACAAACCCTCTGAGGCAAGCTGGTTTTCATTATGGCTTCAACGTCCGTATAAACCATGATTAATGAAGCCAGGAGATGCTGTATGTCTTTAATTATTATAACTCGACTGCTGTACCAGCCCAGCACCACAGATGCATTGGAAATGTCGGCGATCTGCACCGTCTCCCTGGTGGATTCTGGCAGCTTTGTCTCCTTCAGCATGAAGAAAGGTGGGAGGGAAGTGACACAATCCCCCACTACCCACCCCACTTTTCTTTTTTCTCTCTCTCTTTTCTCACAGTGGCACCGGAATTTTCTTTAATCAATGTACACGCATACTTATGAATGAGTTTAGGCAGTGACAGATTGGAGAGCGGGCTCGGGATAATTACAAGCAGTGGGCTGGTGTGTGATCAGAGCATGGCATTGCATTACCTAGAGGGTTCTGTAAATAAAGCCCTCATGCAATGAATGAGGATATTGTACAGCACATTATGCTGGCTACAATGGCCCTGCCATTGTTACAATTTGGGTTTTGGCTGCAGATAGCTGTTGGTGTTGTGTGACAAGAACTGCAACAGCAAAGTAAATCTAGGCTTATATGATGGATGAGGTCATTCAAAAAGAATTGACACAGGGCTCCAATTTATCCCTGGTAACTGGTTAGATGCTCCAAACAAGCTTTATATTCACTGGGGAGCTCTTTCTTCTTCATTTAGATACATATACTGCTTTTTACCGAGACCACACAAATTGGACAAAGAATTTAAAAAGTATCTGTTACCTCCTTATGAAAGCATTTACAGCCCTTGATCTTTTTTTTTTTTTTTTTTTTTACATTTTTACAACAAACATATCATCTGATAATTTTTTGGGGTGATTGTACGTCATAGACTGACTCAAATCACCATTAGTTTGTAGAGTGTGTGACCAACACCAGTCCTACGGACAGATTAGAGTAGCGTATCTCCAAAACTCCTCCACAGTCTGTTGGTCAGGCAAACGGCTATGTCTTGGTAGATTTACAGTTATTGGAATCATTTTCTGAAGTATATGTTTTTATTTAAACACAAACTGTCTACAATGTCTCTGATGAAGACCATAAAATGAAATGCGTTTGTCTGTTAATAAAATTGTTCCCTCAGCGTTTTGAGTGTTCCTGGAGTCTTCCTCTTACCAGATGTGTCCCTCTCTGCATCCAGCTTGGAAGTAGATGAAGTTGTGCCAGGAACCTTTGGATCTCCGAGGTTTACGGCTTTGTCATTCTCTACATTTTGGGGTGATGACTCTATACTTGACCTGTCTTCATCCTAATATTACTTTTTATGGAATATTAGGATATTTATTTAGGAGTATCTTGGTAAAGACGGCCGGGTACATACGCACACCACGCTGTTTAAAACCAGGCTTTTCCTCCACTTCACATTTATGTACAAATCATGTCGGTCTTTCACATAAATCCCGTTGAGATTTAGGGCTATGAAGTGACAAAATGTGAAACGGTTTAGAGGGTGTGAATACTTTTACAAGTTTTTTTTTTCCTGTCATGTGTGTTTAGCAATACGGCGATATCTGTTTTTAAATTAAAAAAATATGTACAGCAGATTCGTCTTTATCTTTCACAGATCATCATCTGGGATTTACTTCCAGTTCCTGTGATTCTCACAGAGACCTCCAGTATTTTTCAAAAGGTGCTTTTCTCAGTGAGATCGGAGTGAGAGATTGCTGGGCGCAACGCTCTCAGTGCCAGAAGTGAATTACAGCGACGGTCCCAACGCCAGAGTTCTTTCTGCTTGTTTTCTTCCAGAAAGAACGAGGTAATGCTTTACTCAACACATTTCATCCCGATGGCTTGTGACTGCTCCCTGGCAACGCTATCCGTGGTGAGTCACAGCCAAAAGTATGTGCGGTTGGACTAAAGCAAAAGGATGACAGAAAGGAGAAGACTGCTCAGGACCTCAGCTCAGGAACACATTCATCTTCTCCCAGTAAAAGTCCTTTTGGCAGGTTTATACTGCATTAGTCCACTCAAGCCCAGCAAAGAGGGATGCATCCATCATCTTAAATGCAAAGGAGGATGTGATTTTGATTTCTTGTGAATAAAGAACCCTCCCTGTTAGTATAAATAACCCCTTTAATCCAAAAGGTAAGCTGCTATGAATCAACATTTTAACTGCGTTATACATTTGTGAGTACAGTGGTTATAAAAAAATATATATATACATACACACCCGGGTTGAAATGCCAGAATTTTGTTATATGACATTATTTCCTCCTCTAATATGAGCTATTCCCCATGTAGCTCCACTGAAAAATCTTTTGATAGAAATTAAAAACTACAATAACATGGTTGTATAAGTCTGCACATCCTATTATTGGCTATGTCTGTGACAAAACACTGCATTCAAGCTCATCTTGAACAGGATCAGTCACCATTGAAAGAACATCTGAATCTTGTAGGGCTTCTCTTGACATTTTCTTTGTTTCATCCCACAGGAAAAAGCCGTCAGCCTGGAGAAGGGCATCAAAGAGTTTCGACGGCATACACTATACGGGACACACTAACAGTTAACATCAAGTGGAGTGCAAGTACCGAGAACTAGATTTCATTTCACGTCTTATAAAATGACTGAATAAGACCTGGTCAGACGGGAAGAGATACAGCAACATTAAAGCCACTGTGGGAGTGTGGATATCTAGAACATGCAACAACAATATCTTGTACTCGCAATGCTCAGTACAGTGTCAATATGGAGGACCAGCGTTCACTAAATTTTCTAAAACCACATTGAGTGTCCCAAAAACATGTGGGGAATGCCCTGCCACATGAATACCACTACCATTGTGAAGCATGGTGGTGGCAGGGCCATGCTTTAAGCTTGTTTTTCTACAGCTGAAATGTTTTCACGTACCAGTTGACGCTTGAACAAAACCTTCGGAAAGCGGACGAAGAGGAATTTCATCTGTTAGCGAAACAGGGATCCAAAGCATACGTCCAAACCATTAAAAGAATAGCTTCTTGGACAGAATTTTAAGAAAAATAAGTCACGGGGCGGCTTCTGATGAGAACCAAATTAAGAGGTTTTGTTGCAAAGAACAGAGAGCACACTTTTACAACCACAATGTTTAAGTTTTCCATTTTGATTTTTTTTTTTCTTCTAGAACATATTAGTTTATCTTTCCATCGAGTTGTACAGGGTTATAGGTCACTATTGGGTTGGAAAATGTTTTGGAACCATTAGCCTTGCTTTCTGCATGTAATAAACCAAAAGAGCTCAAGCAGGGGTCAGTACATCCACTGTTGCTTCACCATAAAATAAGAGCCTGGCAGAGATTCATTTCCTCTTTAAACAAAACTTCCTCAGTTAAATTTGTTGGAGTTTGAATTTTATGGAGTGTTTCAGACAAAAAGCAACCAACAAAGGAAAGGTTCAAGGGGTCCCTTGGCATAAACAGCTCAGAAAGCTCTGAGCTTGGCTGAATTAAAAGAAGGGAGGATGGCTGTGCTCATTTGAGAGCCCACAACCATCAGCTTTAGAAGACACACCATGTCCCCGCCCCACAACAACCCCCCCAGCATATTATCTGGGATAATTTTTTCTTCATTGTTCATCCGTGACCACACCGTCTCCAGAATCCTCAGAAAGAAGGGAAGAAATTTCTATTCTTTCATTTTGCAAAGATAACCAGTTGCAAAAGATTAGCGGATATTTAAAGATTATCAATGAGATCAGTGTGGTCAAAGTCTAAATATGCCTAACATTTTGTTTCAGAATGAATGAATGACTGTAAATCAACTTTATTCTAATATGTGGTATGAAAACCATAGCACAAAACAGGAAACACCATGAATCAAAAGTTGTGAGAAATGTTGAACTCTAAAAGGTGTAATAGGTACAGCTGGTCACTCAAAGTCAGAAAGAAATTGAAATAACTGGATTCGATGTCGTTTCACATTCGAAAAAAATCCATTGTGATAATGGCGCCATCTTGTGTTGATAATACAGCAGTTCAGAAAAGAACATAAACATCTCCAGGTGGTATGGATCCCTGCGCTTCTGCTATTTGATAGAACAAACCTTTGATAAATAAGGACTCACAATGCAGAACAGAAACAAAACATAAATATTTTAAAATCCCCCCCAAAACATTTGAAAGACATTGTAGCGAGTGCAATGTTTTGCAAATTAATCCAAACTCAAAACTTTTTTTTTTTTACATTTCATAACATTGCAACCACATGCGTCAATTCTTTCTATTGGGATCTTATGAGAAAGGGCAACACAGTAAGAGCACCTAACTCTGATCCTTTTCCAAATATTTTTAGTTAGAAATATTTGGTGTGCATATTTAGCTCAAAGTAGCTAAATTTCTATCAAGTTGGATGTAGAGTATCAGTGAATATTAATTTTGATGTATTGCCATTTTTGTAGGTCTGAAATGTGATGAAGCAGTTTAAGAATGAAAGTTTTTTTTTAATCTAAACTGTTTCAGTGTAGCTCTGGGTGTATGTTTAAGGCTATTTTCCCTGTTGAAGGTGGTATGTCCCCTAGCTGGATTAAGTGGATTTATGGGACTAACATAAATCTACAGAGTGAATGAGGAGACAGGATGACACTTAAGATATTCATTGCCTCCCAAATTTTAGCTCTTTTCTGTGCAGACTTTTATGTTTCACTTCAGGGAGACCTCACGCCAACATAACAAAGACCACAACCCTAAAAGAAATTAAAAGTTTTAATTTACATAATTCTAAGAAAGCAGAATATATAAACCAACAAAATAAAATATCCCAACAAGCACATAAACAAGAGAAAACTGGGATTAAACAAAAACGCATCTCTCCCCTACCGAAACAGTTTGACCATAAGTTAACATTTTTTCAAGAGTACAAAAGCCATTCAAGCCTTCACAACAGGTGAAGGTGTAACACAACTCCCAACTATTTGTGGAAAACCTCCCTATTTGTTGACATTTTCATTGAGCAAATCTAAAATTTTTAAATGAAAATGAGGATTGAAAGCTGAAAGACTTCGGTGCAATGCCAGTTGGCACACTATTGGAGCACCAGTTTATGTTCTTTGGTGCTGATTGGCTGTTTGCCCAGGAGCGAAAACAGGAAAGGCCATAGTAGCTTGCTCCTGCGGTAGTACTGAGACAGTTCCCACTGTTGCATATTGATGCATAGTAAGTCGCATTAAAAAATTCAATTATACGCCTGTTCTGAGAGGGTCTCAAGTATTCATGGATTTTAGTTATTCATGGACTGCTGGTTCCTAAAGCTGGGGCTTACAGTCGAGTTGGCCTGGAGTGCTGTTTTGCGCCTCTGAATTTTTGTTCCTCAGCACCGATTGCGAGCGACACTATTCACTCAAACTGTACAAATTTGGAGGGTGATCTTGCAGAGTAGGTTCATCTGCACTGGCATCTATATAAACCCTCTGTGAGGGATCATTTTCAGAGAGTACACATCAAGCAAAGTACACATCAAGTATGAAAGCCACACTGCTTGCTCAGCTCGCACTCTTAATGTGAACCTCTGAAAGTATCACTGTAACTTTGCAAACACCAGGGTTCTGCTGTGTATCGGTATCTTAACACACCTTCAGTAGCACAAACTTGAAATAACTTTGAAGTTATTTCAAAGTGAAAATTGACAACATTTCTGCAAACTTCTTTCGGTGGAAATCTTGTGTGCTGATGTGTAAACTCCCCAAATCACATCTAAAATCCTCAAACCTCAACAACTTTCAGTTGTACTCTACACCGCCTCGTGCTTGCTTCTTTTTTTTGTTTGTTTCTTTCACGCCTTTTCACATATTTCTTGATTTGAGACATGGAAACTAATCTAACATTTGTGAGCCATAAGTCTGAACACAACAAAAACATGAAATGTAACAATAATACATGGTGGTGGCTGCATTATGATGAGTGCCCTTCTTTATGATATGGTGGGGAAAAACCTCAGTCAAGGTTTTATGAATTCCCTTGTCCTCCTTGTTGAAGGTGTCGTCTCCTTTTCCTGTCCGTCCACGTTTTCCTGTCCGTTCATGTTTTCCTGTCCGTCCACCTGATCAGACAGTTTTTTCGCTTCCTGTTTAGGGTGCAGGAAGCGATAATATAACACCAGCAAAATCAGCCCCAGCAATGAACCGCCATAGATTACACCACTAACCACCAAGAGAAATGTAATTGTCTTCAACTCTGGCTTTAAAAAGAACATCAATAAAGGAGTTGAGAAATTAATAACAGTCCAAAAAAAGTAATAGACGGTCATGTCCCGTTTGGTGCCTTGTCCTTTAACGTTAAAAAAGGTAAAAACCAGAATGGCGCCGATGACGCCACGGTACAGCAGCTCAAGGGCTCCTGAACTGCAGAAGCTGGTTTCAAGACGGTGAGCCCTTATTGTTCCCAGCAGCCAGAGGGAAGTAAAGCCTACTGTGCTGTAGACGCTAAGGATGAGGAGGAGGCTGTAGCTGAGAATGAGACTAGTGATGGTGAAGAGTTTGTAGAGCAGGTAGACCGCTGTGGGGAGGCCTGAGGGCAATTCCCGGCTCTGGGGAAGAGATTTGCGCAAGCAGATCCGATAGTCCACCAAAGACCACGCCAGATTAAAGAAAGAGAAGACCATAGATATAGCTGCAAGAAAAAAGCAACTAAAAGTGATAAATCTGAAAACATCTGAAGTTAAGAAAGAGCTTTGTCGTCTACTCACACTGTAAGACCGACCACTCCTCATGGTTTTGATGTATGTACAGCTGTAAAAGAAGTTGAGGCGCGCTCTCCAGGAAAGTCTCGAAAAGCTTCAACATGCTCAGATCGGCGGTGTCGCTGAACAGTTTGCTGTGGTGCGAGGCGCTGGACCCCTCCTCATCACCATTCTCAGACGTTTGATTGTGTGGCATTTCTTGTCCCCAAATCTCTTTGTATCCTTGTTTAAGCAGTTGGCAAGACCTGGCAACAGTATCAAAATGATTAAAAAAAAATCGTCATCATGTTATAAATTCAGTTTTTTCTGCAGCTGTGATGATGAAAGTAACACAGTTCGAGAGCCCACTTTCTGCAGCACTAACGAAATTCCAGTTTGCAGCCTGCAAATCCTGTATGCACGACATTAAGGCGCGTACGTACCTGAGGAGGATTCCCATCCCAAATATGTGCAGGACTAAATACCGTCGCTTCGGTTTGCTGTCCATGACATTTTTATGCATATCTTCTAAAAACCAGGCGTAGCTGAAGATCTGGTTTACTGTCAGCCCAGTGATTATAAACAGTGCAGTCAGTCCACTCCAAACATAGAGCTTTTCGTGAAAATATCTTAAAACCAGTGCAGTATCTGTGCAAATGTCCCCTAGGTACATGAATAGTCCCACCAGAGCTAAAAGCCACCGCCACTTGGAGAACTGCTTATCTGACTGCTCCATTGTTATCACTTTAAAAAGCTGGCACTCCTGCTCCTGTTTGGTTCCGAGGACGAAGCGGTCTCAGTTTCTGTTCTGGTAAGCTTCGTGGTATGCGAGTGTCATCATCACCGGTGGCTTTAAAATCTCTCTGGAAAAGAAATGCAAGTAAAATTGATTTAAAACACTTGTAATTTACAATGATGCAAAACAATTATTTTCCTTATGTTAGCAAAAAAAACAAAAAACTGCATATGCCTTGCAATCCTGGTCAGTTTATGTTATATGTTTTTCTGCTTATTTTATATCTTCCTGTTCGTTAATCAGTCATAAAAATATTTATCATATCAGACTGAATGGCACTTTGGACGAAAGCACAATCACACATGAGAAACAAATTATAGCACAATGTTCAGGACTCTAAATAGTTCAATCTAAATGTTTTAGATGTTTCCCTGCTTCTGCATGCCTGATTTCAGTAGATAGCTGATTAACAAGCTTTTTCTGAACTACATTCATGCGAATCAATGCGTGTTAAAGTAGTGAAACACAGAGGTGTGACCAAGTCACTGTGATGCAAGTCTCAAGTAAGTCTCAAGTCTCTGTCCTCAAGTCCGAGTCGAGTCTCAAGTAAAGACGGTCAAGTCAAGTCTCAAGTCAGGAACCTTTAATTTCAAGTCATTTTTATTTTTTTATAATTTGCAATTATACATAAAATTCAAATAATAGACCATTTGTTCTTTTTAAAATCTGTATTTATCTCAAATAATAGAACATGTGCAGCTGAACACAAAGTATAAAAAACATTTTTAAATTGAACCTCTTTATTGCGCAGTTCTGTTAAACTTAATATTCAATAAAAAAAAGTTTTCAAAAAATGAAATAAGTATATATGAAGTAAACTCAGGAAGGTCTGGTGCATTTATTTTTCTGCTTTTATTTCTAAGTATGTTAGTTTCAGTCCAGCGTAAATATGGGCCAGATATTCTAAACACAAAATTTATTTGGGACAGTCACTGTATTTGGTCTGTTTTAACAAATAAACCACATAAAAAATCAAAATCATTGCAAATAAAGTGGAGTGGTTTTGAATTTGGATGTGATGGTAAAATAAATATCTGTCAGGAAAAGTGGGTTAAATCTACAGCCAATTTCACATCTCAATATTGATAAAAACATGTGTGAATCAAGCTGGTCAGAACCACTAAACACAAAATAATGAGCTCATTATTTTATGTCCTACTCAGTTAACTATCCCACTTAGTGTTATATTCAGGGTCAGTGAGATCAGGGTCAGTTTATTTTTACAGAAATTTTTGAAAGATGGCCAAAAAAAAACTGTTTTTTTTTTTCCAGCAAAGCTATACTACTTGGAAATGGGTTCTGTGCGACATGTGACAGTCTCGCCGGTCGGTGCATTAAGCTAAAAACAGTTGACTTAATGCACTGACTGCAGTGAACAATATAATTTCCCAACGATGTCTTCAAATACACCAACCATCCTTAGATGATACTAGACCGGCTCATCATCATGATGGGACAGAGAGACTCTGTTCCCTGAGTTCAGGTCCAGAATCTGCTTTCTGTTCCGGAGCCCCGCTCACTATCCACCGGCTTCGTGAGCTAATAACACGGTGCACATTATTTGTGGAGGCATTTGAAGGACCGGATTTATGGTAAATCATCACCAATTTAACCCGGAGTACACATGCTAACACGAAGTTAGCTAATGTAAATTGTCTTACAGCAAAAGAAAAGTGCCACCTACCGATCTTTGTGAAGCTTCAAATGCCGGACAAAGTTGGACAAAGTGGTCGCATCTCCATCCGATATTCTCTTCTTGCAGGTTTTACAAGCTGCAGTTAGTTTTTTTATTCGAAAGTTCATAACCTACTAGCCAAAAGAAATTACTCGCGGAAGCATATTCGAGCGGTTATTTCGTCCTTCGTTCCCTGAGCTCTGCAGCGTCGCCGCGTTTTTTTAAATGTCCAAATCCTGTTAATTTGATTGGTTGAGCTGCAGCTACGCACACATACAGACATGAGGAGAGAGGAAAAACAGAGGGACGGTCTGCGCATATTGATACGGAATGAGTGAAATTAATTAGTGACGCCACTTTATAAATAATGTGTTTTAAATTTTAAGACTTTGAGTAAAAAATATCAAGTCTTTTCAAGTAAACAGCTTCAAGTCGAGTCAAGTACCAAGTCAATGGCATGAAAGTCAAGTCCGAGTCTTTGAGCATTTTTTCAAGTCAAGTCTCAAGTCGTGATTTTAACGACTCGAGTCTGACTCAAAAATTTTTTAAAAATAAAATAAAAAAAGAGTCCAAGTCATGTGACTCGAGTCCCCACCTGTGGTGAAACATCCCTAAAACATGCAGTACAGCTTACCTTGAGGAGCAGGGATAAATAAAATACTGCCTGACCGATTGGTAGCTTTATTGAAAATTGAGGCAAATTCAGAGCTAACTAAGGATACGATAAGAAAATGTTTCCTTCCCTAAAACATACCTTCTATTGACTTCGTATGTTGTACTTTCATTATGTTCCTATTTAGAAACAAACTCATATATCTTAACCTATATCACATACGACACACAAAACTTGTTACTTTCACAATGACTAAGCACATATAAGAAATAAGAAAAGCAGAAGTAAACTTACAGAGACAACGTCTATGGCAAAGAGCTCCACACAATCACAGCTGGAGATTACACTCCCTGCATTTTCTTTTTTCTTTTTCTTTTTCCGTTCCTTGAAACCTGTGCTTAGCCCCACCTCAGCAACCAGTAAACAAATCAACACTCAGAGCAGACATTTGGAATTACATAATACATGTCATTCCTATGAAGGTGCGGTGGTTGTGGGAGTGTGATCTTTACACTTCCCCTTCACATGTCTGTGTCCGTTTAAACGTCACCAACAAGTTATTAAAGGAAGTGAACGTATTTCAGAGCAAGTCTAGTTTCCCGAAGGTGAACTCTTAAAATTAAAATACAATTCTTGAAGAAGAACAGCTGCATACAGACACTTAAAAGCCTCGTGCTGCTATGCAGCTTAGATAAATTGCAGCTTTCTAACTTCCTAAAACACTGTTTTCTTTGTAAGTGCCATGACTCGGGTTGTAGTGCCTTCCAAAATTTGGTGGTGGCATTATGGAACTGTGGGGATGCTTTTCTGTATCAGAGACAGGGAAGCTGCTCTGGGTTGATGGGAAGATGACCAGGGCAATCGTGCAAGGAAACTGTCCGCCACAGAGTTGGATAGATCACCAAACCCAAACATAGAGCCAGAGCTGATTACACAGGATTGGTGTTCTTGTCTTGGAATAGCCTAGACAAAGTCCCAAATAAAACTGGAAATCAAATTGATTCATATTTGTCCTGTGAGGACTGAGCCAGCTGTATGTGTGACATATGTACTTCCACATTTGGGGCGATAGGCAGCTAGTCAGTTCGCTTGTGCTGCTTGGCCCTGGTTTTGCATCGCATTACTTCCTGCATGTCTGCTCTCTGTAAGGGTTTAGAACGCAGCTAATTGTTACAGATTCAACCAGTGGATTCCTATGTTTTATTCCATCAGGATTATGTCAAGATTGTACTACATATTCAAAAATATATCTCCATAACATTGTGATTTAAAAAAAAAAAATCTTTATAATAAATTTCTCCTGAGGCTTATGCTAGTTTCTAAAGTTTTTGTTTGACAATTAGCTTGAAATGTGTGAGATCCTTATCTCACACATTTTTGCTGTCATATCAGCATCTAAACGCCAGAGGCTATGAAGGTTTGTAAACATGACCCTCTGGACTGGATGACTAAATAACTTCCTGGAAAGATGTCCTTGGTGTAGAGAATCTCTGAAGAAGTCTATAAAAACTAAATGTTTTTGTCAGCTTGTGCAACAAAAACTAAAAAGAACAAAAAAAAAAAGAACAAAAAAAATGTGTGCTGGTCCCTCAATTTTGGACATTCGCACTGAATAAATGACGTCGTTTAAATAGGTGTTTATCTATGCTTTGCTTGTTGTAAGTGGTGGGACCAGTTGGACCAGTTTACCGTATGACGGCGCACCAAAATATAGAAACCACTCATCTCTACAGCTCTCCTTCTACTCCAAACCTCTAGGAAGCGGCAGAGAGCCCCAGCTGTTTCCTCTCCTGTGCGTAAAAGAGTCTCTTTGGTCAGGCGCAGCGGCTCCCTCTCTCCGTGGACCCTCCTACCAGCAGAAGAGTGACACGCCATTCAACAGCAGCCTGGCCCTGTGCATGCAGGACGCGGCGAGAGCTCGGATAGATCACACCATCTGGTCGGTTGAGAAAAAGCACAGAAAATCGCGTCTGCGCGAAGGACAAAAGAGAAACTTTTACGAGTCGCGTCGACATGGGGATCCGGAAAAAGACCAACAAGAACCCGCCGGTGCTGAGCCACGAGTTTGTGATCCAGAACCATGCAGATATTGTTTCCTGTGTTGCTATGGTTTTCCTGCTCGGGCTGATGTTTGAGGTGAGTCCACATGTTGAGCGGCGGTTGTTTTTAATTGTAGATTGCGCAGAGTTGGTGGACGAGAAAGCTGATCTCCTCGTCCCATCTGTTCTCGTAGCATCTGACATGGCTGTCTGATCAATTCTTCTCTACTTCCTCCAAAAGACCGAAAGTTTTCAGTGCACTGCGGTCCCGCTTCGCTCTTATTCTCGCATTTAGTGGGCCTGTCCGTTCATCTAAAGGTGTTTGGGGCTTTTCCTGGGAGCAGAGCGCACTTTAAACATTTGGCTGCTTCCCGTCTTGAAATCAGTATTTCAAAAACACTCGTCTTCAGGCCCGCTTTTTAATCGTGTATTTGTCGGACTAAAACCAAAATGTAACATAAATAAACCATATGCGAGCTGCTTGCTTGAAAATAAGACGCCGCACATTTGAAACGCAGTGTCGAGCTCCGCGGTTGGAAGATTTTGCACCAGCCCCGTTTGCTTAGTTTATGCGTAGAAGTGTTACGTGGCATTCGCACAGCGGTCGAGAGGGTTGTCATCCCCCGCTCGTACCAAAACAGAAAGTTGTCCTTTCGAGCAGAAGTGTGCCTTAAAAGAGACGGGGACCAAACCACCGTCCACTATGGCCTGTGTGTTATCTTCAGGTCCACTTTAAACCACGTTTGTTTAAATCTATCGCGGTTTCATCCTCAGAAAGGAGCGATGCCGCTTCTGTACGTGTTTAAAGCAACTTCCGGTGTTTAGTTCTCCAAAATAAAGTTCGTGACCTTCAGCAGCCTTTGAAAGGTGTTTTACTGTCGCTAACCCATTGCGGAAGTTGTTTGAATTGTCATCACCCTTTACTTTTAGTTAACAGTGATGCGAATATTTATCAGTATTAATGGTAAATAATTTTTCGCTTAAGATGCTCTTTTATTTTGAAGAATAATTTTCACTTTCATGCCAGACTCAAAAATGGAGAATAGAATTTAACAATAAAAACTAATTCACGTAACAATACAATTAATAAATAAAGCAGCTATTAGCATGTCTTAGAAAAGTGCATTAATTTTAGTCATTTTAATCAAAAAGTGAAACAAAAAAATATTATGGAAGTTTATCACAAATGGAGCTATATTTTAAATGTTTGTGCTTTGTACATTTCATTATAAAAACCAAAAAAATCAGTTTCTCAGAACGTCTGACTGTCAAATAATACAAACAAAAACTTTTGGTAATGCTTATGGTGGCCTGCACAAACATGGGGAAAACTTGTTAGCTATCCAGCAGACAGATCGTCAACCCTCTACACCAGGAGGATAAGCCACTAAAAGTCACATGATGATGGAAAGTTTAGTGGAATGAAAAGAAGAGTAAAGAGGCACAAAATTCAAGTAGACGTTTCCAGAGCCTTATCATCACTTGGTGTTGGTCCTCTCATTTGCCCAGGACAATGTCAGTACAGCTGTCCACCAGAAAAGTTTAGGGCACAAGTTTCAATTTTGGAAATTACTTTTTTTTAAAAATGAACCTTTCAACAGTGTCATAATTTCCTTCACATACATCTTCACAACTGCATATACTTGAACATATGTATCAAGTTCCTCGGTGAAGCATGAAAAGAAATACCATTACTTGAGTCAAACACTTACCTTGCACTTTCCCCCAGCATGCAAATTCAAAACGCATCCTGGAAATGAACCGCAACTTTTTCAATGTCGGCTTTGCTGCAATTACATGACTGATCATAATAATAAGATCATATATATATATAAACGGCTTTTTAAAAAAAGGGGGCTGCTATAAAATAAAGGTTACTTATATTGGTCTGGATTTACAACAGCGCTGCTTCTGACCATCATCACATGAATCATTATTAATAATATGCCCCAAGTATTTTTACTTTACAGTCACATCTACCACTTTTTTAGGTCTGCTAAATAAAGTTCTTTAGGGTTTGGCAGCTTATTCCGGTGACTGTAATTTACCTATATTCTACAACAGCTTGGCTCCTCTCCACATCAGTCTCTAGACAATACTATTTGCTTTTTTCCCCACGTTTTATATTTTTCTGAAGTGTTTTTTTAACAATAAAAAAAAATTCATTTGCTTCTCCAGCCTTGTGTTGTTAATACATATTATTCATCTCTTTCTAAATCCACAGGTCACCTCCAAGTTTGCAGTATTATTCATTACTGTCCAGTACAACGTGACCATATCAACAAATGGTAAGTGATATGTATACATAAACCGATACCGGTTGATAACGTGTTGCAATTTTTGGTTTAAGTCTATAAAGCAGGATTTTCTTTGTGTTTTCTCGTTGGAAGATTTGGATTCCAGAGCAGTGCCTGCTCCGGTGGCCTTAGACGAACTCATTTTAAAGCTTTCTCTTTTTTTTTGTGGCATTTTTTAATTCTCTCTTCCGTTTAGAGCTAAATTTAGTCTGCCTGATTTATAAGTTCTCCAGTGGCAAGGTTGTGCCGGACGAATTCGGGGCTGAGGAGCAAAATAGGCCTCACACACAATTCAGTCTCCTGATGATTTCAAGGTTAACATTTTCTTTGCCAGCTTTGTAGACTGTTGAGAGAATCCATTTATTTTCAGAAAGGCAAGCGTTTTATCTAGGATCTCTCTGCTGACCCCTCTCTGTTACTTATTTACTACTCATATCTTATTAGATTAATCTTTACTCGGATATCTCAAAAGGCCGTTGTTGTTTTTTTGTTGTTGTTTGTTTTGTCACTTCTACCTTGCAGACATGTTGAGTGGTTTCATGAAGGAGAGCCTCTCTGGCTTTTTTTTTCCCGTCAGCTGAGAGATACTTGGCTTTTCTCTGCATCTGCAGCAGTGGTAGTTAATTTTCTATATGGTGAAATTCTGCGCAGTCAAGACTCTGTAATCTTAATGGCGCCGTTCGGGATTCAGGATAATTAAAATTATGACTCTTCACCCAAGGTGAATTAAGTATGGGGCCAATCCTTTTGACCACATGGCTCAGTACTTAGGATTGGGTCTTAAATGTATGTTGCAAGGAAAAAAAAAAAAGTACAACCTTTGAACGTTTTCGTGTGTGGTCATGTGACAACCACAGACCTCAATGTGCTTTGCTGGAATTTCATGTGATGGTTCAACACAAAGTAGTGCAAAAGGTTAGGAAAGTGGAATGAAAATGTTCCTTAAATTTCAACATTAAAGAAAAAAAAAAAACATCTAGTTTGGCCTGAATTAATGATGAGCCAGTCCAAATCCATACTTACAGCTGCAATCTTTTAGAGTAGATGCCTATTAGATGTAGCTCAAGGTCAGGCTGATTTGATGGAGATACTCAGTTTGCAAATTCTCAATTGTTTTCAGATCTGGACTTTGGTCATTTTTGCGCACAAAAATACTCTATTCCGTGATAGCTCTGGGTTTGTGTTTAGAGTTGCCGGACGGTGAACCTCTGTCTCAGTCTGCAACGTTCTGCAGCCTCCTACAGGGTGTCTTTCAGGATTGGCCTGTATTTAGCTTAATCCATTTTCCCATCATCTCTGACCAGATTCACACACACAAAAGTTGTTTTTTTTTATTGAGTGTGTTTTTGTCTCCCTAATAAAAAATAAAAAAAAAAACACTGCGGATTCTGGTTGTGATGTAATAAAATGAAAGAATACTCGTGCAGGAGAGTCTCTATATATTAAATGTGGATGAGTCACCTTGGCTGACGAAAGCGCAAGTTTGAAATCGTGGTCGTGGCGTTGACTCTGAATGACTGGTCTGTGTCTCAGAGGGCCCAGAGGAGACGGCAGTGAACCACTTCCACCACGGCATCAAGGACCTGGCAACCGTTTTCTTCTACATGCTGGTGGCCATCATCATGCATGCAATCATCCAGGAGTACGTGCTGGACGTAAGTGAGAAGTTATGAGAGTGTTTTTTTTTGTTTGGTTTTTTTTAACTTCTGAACTGTTTCACTTTAGGCCATTTCTCATCTTGTTTTTTTTTTTGTGTTTTTTTTTTGTGTCCTGCAGAAAATCAACCGGAAAAAGCACTTCTCCAAAACCAAGCACAGCAAGTTCAATGAGTCAGGCCAGCTCAGCGCCTTCTACTTATTCTCCTTCGCTTGGGGCACGAACATCCTTCTATCTGTAAGCCCACCCTTTGGCTGGTTTTGTTTTTTTTTTTTTTTGTTTGCTTGCGGTTCAGACTGAACATTGTATTTAAAAGCTTTGTGCTCTTAGGAAAACTTCCTGTCCAACCCCATCGCCCTGTGGGAGGGTTATCCCCACACGCTGATGCCGTAAGTTGCCATATTTAGCGTCGAGACGCGAATGAAAAGCAAAAAAAAAAAAAACAAGAGCGTGTATTGTTTTAAAGCATCTCGCTCTCTTTCAGATTCCAGATGAAATTCTTCTACATTTGCCAGATGGGCTACTGGCTACACTCTATCCCAGAGCTGTATTTCCAAAAGGCAAAGAAAGTAAGTATTGCTGTTTGGACCCCGCAGCTTTTTCCTGTTTGGCTTCCTGGGCCGTGCGGTATTGTTTCTAAGAATTATCCTCTTCATGCCGAAACGAATGTGCCGATCCCACACTGGTGTAAATATTTTGACCTCACTCCGCCTCCTCCTCTCTGTGTTTACCGTTCAGGAGGATATTCCACGGCAGCTTGTGTACATCTTCCTGTACCTGGTCCACATCGCTGGCGCCTACATTCTGAAGTAAGCGCTGCCGCCGAAGGGAAAAGTCGGAGCTTAGGGTGAAATTGGTCATGCCTTTCTGCTTCTAAAAACCTTCTCGCTGTGTCTCTCAGTTTGAACCGGCTGGGTTTGATCCTGCTGGTGTTGCATTATTTTGTCGAGCTTCTGTTCCATGTCTCCCGTCTCGTCTACTTCAGCAACGAGAACAGACAAATGGGGTGAGTTCCGGATTTTGTAATCAGTGGATGCGGATGGAAAAAAGTTTTGTGAGCTTAAAAAGAAAAAAAAAAAAATCTCCACCTTTTTCCTTTGTCATAGATTCACCATCTGGGCTGTCTTGTTTGTGATTGGACGGCTGCTTACCCTGTCCCTGTCGGTCCTCACCGTGGGCTTCGGCCTCTCCACCGCTGAAAACCAAGGCTTCGATTTGGCCGCAGGAAACTTCAACATTTTCTTTGTGCGGTAAGAACATCCGATGATACAAAAGAGAAAACAAGTTTTTGCATACGCTGTTGATAAACACAAACAATTTTATTCTTGCTCCTGACCTAATTTTTTTCTAATTTAGGTCAGTTAGCATTACCAAAATTACTTCTGGTTAGCTAAATGCCAGAAGGATTGGACCATAAAAAATAAAAAAAAATGAGATGATGAATAATAAATGTTTTTGCCACTCAGAGAACTGATTCTTACTCTAATCTGCTAGGATGACCGTCCTGTCAGCCATCTGCTTTACGCAGGCCTTCATGATGTGGAAGTTTATCAACTTCCAGCTGCGGCGATGGAGAGAGCATGCCGAGGCTCAGACGTTGAAAAAGAAACAGGCTCCTGCTAAGAGCAAGTCGAAAAAAGACAAAGGTGGGAGGGCAAGAAAACACCCAACTACAAGTAAACTGTGAGAATAAAAGTGTAAGAACATTTTTAGCCAACTCCCTTTTTTTTTCTTTTTCTTTTTTACAGCTAACGGGGTAAACGGCGTGAGCTCTCATGGAGCTGATTCACCGAGATCAAGAAAAGAGAAGTCCTCATAAGACACAAAGAGGAGAAGAAAAAGTAAACATTCCTGCCAGCCTTCCTCATCCTGAGTATCTCAAAGAGCCGTCTCTCCCAGGGTCTTCTCGGTTTTGTCCAGCAGGCTGATTCAGCGGCTCCTTGACCCCCTCCCTTCCCTCCGCCCCCAACCCCATGTGCGGATCCACCTTCCCGCGCAGCACCGACCTCCCAGCTGGAATTCCCAGGGCCACTCAGATTTGCTTTTGCTGCCAATCGTCCAGCTCACGTTCATCTCCAAATCTTCCTTCCGTGGTATTAATGAAAAACCAACTAATAAACTGAGGGAAAAAGACCTTATTTAAGAAGTGCCTATTGATGTGGATTGTTTGTTTTTTTTTCCGGTGGGAGGGCGGGGGGATGGGGGGGGGTTTGTTTTGTACAGATTGTAATTGTACCAAATCAGGAATGATCACTTTATTTCTTTTTCCCCACTTCAAGTCATTTAGTGCTTTATTGAAATGACGTGTATTCCTTTTCTTTCACCTCCATATCTTGTATTTATATGCCAACCAGCTCATCCAGACGCTGTCCTTCTCTTGGATGAATTCCATTTTAAATTTCTCCTGCATTCCCAAGATTGGAGGTTGTATAAAAGTCCCATTATCTCCGGCCTTCACCCAGATCACACGTTAGTCGTTTTTTTGTTGTTTTTTTTCCTACCACATCAGACATAAACAGACACCTGTAGATAGAAAGGAAATAATTGATTAAGCTTGGAATAAGAGGATATAGAAGCAAGCAAATGAAACGAGTACATTAATGGTTCAGTATTGCGCGGAACTGCCAGCCAAAAAAAAATTAAAAAATGGTAAACTAATGTAGCATTTGACTATTGGAGTAGGTGAAAAGCTTTGTAGTCACAACATGTTTGTCACAAGCTTCTATAAAAGTTGCCGCCGTTGTAATCATACTGTTTTAGACGCATTGTGCTTTTTAGGTTTTAATTCTGTAGCACCAACGAAGACACAAATCAGGAAAAAAAAAAAAAAAAGAAAAACGTTCTTGTGATTTGTCCAACCTCTCTTAATGTTAAGGTGGAATGTTCTTAATGTGTTTGTTCCATCATCTTACCTGTAGAAATATATATATTTTGTTGTAAACCTTTGCTCCTTCCCTGCCATTCCCTACTGAGAACTGACCGTGCCAAAAAAAAAGCCTGGCTGACCATATGCCTTTTACTTACCCACCACAGAGCATTATAGGCCAATCAGCTGTACTTTCAAGACTTTGTTACCTAAGTAACACAAATGTATTCTAAAGAGCGAATTCTTAATTTTAGGCATACCGTTTTAGCGAGCGACAATAAACTCCAGCAGTGTTTGGTTCTCTCTACTTGCCCTGGGGGGTTTATCCTGTAAAGAAATAAAATGATCTTGTTGAAACGGAAGCGTTCTGGATTATTTTTGCCTTATGTGTCAAAGTCCAGTCAAGAGTAGTACATAGCCACAATGATTGAGTGCACTAAAAGTAGCTCAGAATATATATCAATTGTATCCAACATCAGTATCCAGATCACTGATTTTGCTGTGGTAGAAATAATTCTGCGTACCATATAATTTAATGGGTGTAGTAGAGTAATAGAAAACCAGCAGATCCAATAGTGACATGCTCTTTCTATATACCGTATTTTCCGCACTATAAGGCGCACCTAAAGACCTTCAATTTCCTGAAAAGCCGACAGTGCACCTTATAATCGGTGCGCCTTATATATAGACCAATATTGAGCCACAACAGGTCTAGCAGCTACGTTAAGCAGCCGCCGACTTCATTTTCCCCCGTAGAAGAAGAAGTGCGCGGTGCATGCTGGGATAGTTGTCAGAACGCTGGTTTGTTAATAAAGTTTGATAATACATGTAAAGCCAGGGGGGCGGAGGGGAGGGGGAAGAGAGACTGAGACTGCGGCGGCGGCGTGTCGGTTGGTCTGTGTTACCCAGAAAGCAGTTGGGAACAATATCACAACACCAACACCGTGAGTGAAACAATGACTGGGACAGACTACTATATAAAGTACTCGGGGACCACTTCTGTACAAATGTGGATGTGTAATAATAGAGTACGGAGCATTACGTCTATTCTATGCGCCTTATATACGGAAAAGAAAGTTTTAAAATAGGTAATTCATTCAAGGTGCGCCTTATAGTGCGGAAAATACATAATTGAATCACGAGTTGAAAGGGTTTCTATAAATGTCTTAGTTCAAATCAGTGAGGTTTTTCATCCAGTGTTAAGTGGATAGCTCTTATTTCAAGTCTGAGGTAGCAAACGTGTATGTCACTGGCCTAACTAAAAGGTATACAGCAGCCTGCCTGCAATGAAGAATGGTGGTGGTAGCAGCATCATGCTAGGGGGATGTTTTTCAGCAGCAGGATAGGAAGGAGAGATGAATGCAGAAATCCACAGAGACATTCTCGATGAAAATCTGCTCCAGTTGCTCTTGACCCAAGACTGGAGCGACAGTTCGTTTTTCAGCCAGACAACACGACGACCAAGATTGGAGTGGCTTTGGAACCTCTCAGTGAAATGTACCGGAGAGGTCAAACCAGAGTCCAGACTTGAATCTGACTGAACATTTCTGGAAAGTTCCGAAGATGGCTGCACAGACATCTCCCATCCAACCTGTTGGAGCTTGAGAAGTGCTGCGAATAAGGATGGGTGAAAATCCATAAAGACGGGTGTGCTAAGGTTGTGGCAAAACCTTAGCACAAGGTGCAAATTGCTGTTGAAGGCGGACCAACAAAGTGAAAAGCAAAGGCTGTGAATATGAATGCAAATGTGATTTCTTGGGGGGTTTTTTTGTTTTTAATAAATTTGCAAAAATCTCAAAACGTTTTTGAACATAATTATAACGGGGTGTTTGTGTATAGAATTTTCAGAAAAGAGTTTAATGTAATACAATTTGAAGAAGTGACCTGGTGAGCCATCGAGGTTGTACCCCGTCCTGTCACTCACCCAATGACTGCTGGAGATAGGCGTCAGAGACCCAGTAATAATCCATAAGCATGCACAATGATGGATAAAACACAATGACTAAAAATAATGTGGCATGGCACAGGATCTTGTGTACTGGGGAAAGTAATGTTCTTGTTTCAGCCAGACAAAGTGAAAAATCAACTCAGTATACCGTGAAGCATTGTGGTTGAGAAACGCCATGTTTGTCATATTATGGAGTCAGACGGGATACATGAAAATGCTTGAAGAGCATTTATGCTGATTTGTGCGGAGGAGAAAATGGCTCGGAAATCCATGTTTCAACAATCTCAAACGCGTCAGTGTACGAGAAACCTCTTGGTTCCAGACCAACAAAATTAAAGTTTATGGGGTGGCCAGTCCATTCTTCAGCCCTCAGGGCAATTGAAAACTTGCAGTGTAACATCAAAAATGCTCTTTCTGAGGAAAGACCAAAAAATAAATAGATAAATAAATAAAAGAAAATCAGGGGAATTGTAAAATGAGATTATGTAGTAAATTATAAAGTACTAGGAATTTCCACTGGGTTTATAAAATAAAGAGGAAATAATGTGATGACTATCATTGCTATCATCGTCATCTTAGAATGATGTCTTCAAAGGACATCATTTTGGCCACAAAATCCATATTTGAGTAAGTTAACTTATTTATCAGTTTCATGACTGATCCCAATTCCCACTAAAGCATTTTTCAACCTCACACAATGAGGACATGACCTTAGCACTGATTGATTCAGTTCAAACGGGAAACAGACCACTAGGCGGTGCTGTTGCACAAAATTTGGCTCAGAATAGCCCTGCTCGTTTGTTTGGTCAATCGATATTTGTCCAAGACTGTAAATCAAAATAGCAATATATATATAAGTACACGTTTATTGTTAAGAATCGGGAGGCCTTGTAAAGAACATGTTCAATAGAGAACTTTTTGTCGGTTTATAGAACTGTCAACCAAAATTTTAGAACAAGTTAGTTCGGCAACTGTTAATTATTAACAGAAGAAACGCAACATTTCAGTGATATAATTAAAATAAGCACCAACATCAATGCTAAGCGTTTTGGTTTGATGCAGCTCATGCAACGCCAGTTTTACGACGTCGCATAAATGTTAATGATCCTAAAATGTACAACTACTTTGGTGAGCCTGAGTAAAATAGTTGCAATCTTCTTTAAACAATGAGGTTTTTTTATTCTAGAAGAACCACAGTCAAGGGTGGGGGGAGATGTTATACTCAGTATATCCTTGCAACCACAACATCCATCAAAAAACATTGTTGATATTGTACAGTGGTGACTATAAGAAACTGTCGGTGGCTGGCAGATTAAATGTCGTCAGAGTGATGCTGATTAATCAAACAGCAAGTACCGTAATCCTAACAGGTAAAGCGCCTCGGGACTGCACAGGAGCCCCCACCCCCGGCGGTAACTGAGTCGATTTGTGTTCGGAGCCCCGTGATGTGGTTTCGTGTGTGTGTGGGGGAGGATAGCAGCAGCAGCAGCAGCAGCAGCTACCAGCCAGATAAACACTCAGCATTGGTTTGCAGAGCAGGAGTAACATGGCGGCACAGTTAGCCAGCAGAAATGTTGTTTCACTACCGCGAAGGTCAGAGCTGGCTGGGATAAACAGGATTTAACAGTGAGGACTCGGCGGAAAGTTTCAAATCGTAAGTAGCCACACGCCTCTGTGCTTCTGGCAGAGAACAGACGGGTTGTTTTCGTTGTGAAATCCACGATTCGGAGCGAGAGGTCTCCAATCTCGGTCGTGTGTCTGTCTGACAGAGGCTCTCTCTCTCTCGCTTTGGCGTTAGCCTGTTAGCAAGCGCTAGCTTCTTGGCTAGGCTCCCTGCTTGTGGCAGTTGTGTTTTCTGCAGCAAACTAAACTAGACCGTGAGCTCGCAAAAAGATATTTGCATTTTTCATATGCTGTTTTTATTTCATATGTGTCCGGCCAACGGTATATTGTCACCCAACCCGGAATTTTAACGTGCACAACACTTTCATGTGTCATTGTTATTTTGTGCTGAGTTAGCGAGGGACCGTTCCTTCAACACCGGGACGAAGTTCCCCAGTTTAGCAGGGACATGGTTAGCATGCTAGCGGTTGTAGCTGCAGGCTAGTCTCGCTGTTCGGCAGAATATGAGCGAGTGAAGACAGTTCCCATCACCATGTGTTGAAGCGCACATCTATTCTTGCGTTTGTTGTGGTTGAAACGAAGCTTCATTTGCTACTTGCCACGTCAGATAAAGTTGATGAAATTGTTCACGGTGCTTGGGGGACTATTTTCCTTGGCTAAACTGGTGTATATTTTCCTTTTGGCGAGCGTCACAATGCCTCCTCGTTAGTGCTCACTACCACTAAAATAAGCTTTCAACGTGTGCGTGGGAAACTTAACATTTTGTGCCTATGGATATTGTTTAAGAACTTATCCCCTCTCAAAACCTATCTAAAACTTTATCTTTACTTTGTTTGATGTATTTCTTAGTATTCATGTTCATTAATGTTCTTCATCAAACCTTTCAGGCCTTAGCAGAACAACTATTTATACTGAGATTACGTGACATAGACGTCTATTTATTAATACGATGACTCTTGAAGGCAATTGGTTCCTTGGATGTTATTTAAGTACATTAGAGTAAATTGAGGTTGGATACAAACACAAGCCACACTTTTAAGATTTCTGTCTAAAAGGGGAAATCACTTGCACAGAGCTGCTGCATTCATTTATGATTGCATTACACACTGCTGGACTCTCTCTTTTTTTTAATCTTAAATCTTTGGTTGCAATGGATTTTATTTAGGGGTATTAAAATAAATAGTCCTAAAGACAAATGCAAGGAGTAGGACGGCAAGGGCTGTTAACAAAAATGAAGGGAGAAAGGTCTGAACTTTTACAGTGGGAATAATTTATACAGCGACAGTGCTCCCAGGTGACCTGGATCATCATCAGGTCAGTAATTGAACAGCAAAGGAACGTGCACACATTTCAATCTCCTTAGGTATTATGTGTCAGCCACCAATAAAAAAAAGAATAAAATGACATGCTTTATCTGGATTGTAAAAAAAAAAAACAACCAAAAAACATTACCTTTACATCATAAATCAGTGATATAGAAAGAAAACATGACACAGTAGCAGAGCAGTCAGCTGATGGAAAGGTATTATATGTATTAATGTATCCGGTGTCAAACTGAATGCACAAAAATGTTGCGAGCTGGGTTTCACTTTAACTTCACTTTACAACTTTGAACACTGTAGATTTGTGTGACCGCATAAAATCTCAATAAAGTATTTCAGTTTGTGGTTGTAATGTGACAAAATGTGATAAAGTTCAAGGAGTGTGAATGCGTTTACTAGGCATTGTAAATGAAGTTATCTGGTATATAACCTGCTGTAAAAGTGCTGCTAGTTTTGTCTAAACTTTTTTTTTTTTTTATTATGACTGAAATAAGAGATAAAACAAATACAAGACATGATAAAAATTTGGTCAACATTTTTTACATTGAATGAATATTACCCTGATCAGTCCAATACTTATGTTTGGTTAAACTAATACAAATAATTCTTGCTATCATCTGTTTTTGCAGTGTTGCTTCCCCCCCCCCCTCCCCCCTTCTCTTCCCAATAAATGAAACTTGCCCATGTTTTGCTTTTGTTCAAAGCCTTAAGATGACTCAGTCGGATAAATTTGCCTTACCTTGCATGCTGTGTTTCTAATTACCACGCACGCTGCACTATCAATGCTGATATGTTACACTGAGCAGCTCCACTTGGACCCACGAGTGAATAGGACTGAGGGATGCTTTCTCAAAATGTAAGCCTTTAATGCAGCGTGGGGGGATGCTGCTTTGGAGGTTTCACTTGTGTGTTGCGTTGTTGTGCCTGTGTTTCGAGTGCAGTGCTCTCCTTCTAAAGGGGCCCTTCTGCTTGACTGGCTCAGAACTATACAGGCAGACAGCTTGTGTCATTTCAATGAGTGTCGGCACTTCTCTGGAGGAACGCCTCCCGTGGAACCAGTTGAGCAGCCTGTGTTGCATCACTCTGCCCACCTGACGGTGTGTCGTAGCTGTCACATCGCCTATGCGAGATCTTGCGTGACGGTGTTGTCCTGCCGCGGTTTGACTTCAGCTAGTTTGTGTGTGAGAATCGGATGTGATGGATTTCAGGCACGTCTGCCAGAAGTCGTAGCAAAGGACAAGTTTCGTGAAGTTTAGGAGAAACACGTTTGGCACAAAGGTTTGCGTTTCACATTCGGCGCACCTTGGCCTCAGTCAAGGCACATAAATTGATTTACTGCCTGGCAGGAAGGTGAACCAGAGACTGTGTGTTTTGACATAGTTATTAAAATTGACGTCTGAAATGATATTAAATCGATTCAGCTGTGGGGGAAAAATAGTATGTTATGCTTTTCACGTGCTGTGATCTGCCAGTATCTCAGCATTTTGGTTTGAAAAGAATATCCACAAGTTGTCGGTGCCAAATGAGCGAAGGTTGAAAAAAAAAACTGATGATCCAGACCCCCCCAACTGATTTGATATTACAAACTTATACTCTTATTTATACTCTTATTTTTTATTTTTTTTTGCAAGACATTCTTTACATTTAGCGGTAAATTTTGTTTTTATCAACCAAAGTGTTCACTTCCATTTTCCTATAGGACAGCCATTAAGCTGTGGGTGTTCTCAAGCAAGTTCGCATCAAAATAAACAGGGTTTCCTGCTGTATGCGATGCTGTTCGTGAAGACATGTGTGACTATGAATTAACAAAAGTTTGGCACATGTAGAAGAAGGAATATTTGAACTTTTTGCTTTCATAATTCTTCTGAAAGACGCAGTGATGGTCCATTTTCAGTTTTCTGGGAGATGCCGCCAGGTTTTTATTTAAAATGTCTTGGTGTTTCATCGCACGCCCCTTTCTCTTCCTTTAGAAGGGAACAGGGGCCCACAGCATCATAGGTGCGATACCGTAGCATACCATACTTGGGTTTTGTTTTACACCACACTCACACTCGGTGTTTGTCGGCAGAAACTCAATCTTCGTCTTGTCGGACCGAATCACAAGGTTACAGTTAAAGCCGACACACTGTACATGTTTGTTTCTTATGGAAGGACAGACAATGTTTTTCTTTCCCGACATTCCACACAATCAGCTAACATGTAATATCTTTTGTGAATAGTTGGCAAACCCAAGATGCCACTCTTCTGCTTCAGTTCTCTAAAAAATTATTTTTGGAGATGTTTTTTTTTTTTTTTTACCATCCCTACCGTCTTCTAGTCTTGTTATTTTCAGCTTTCTAAAAAAAATAAAAAAGATTTGGATATAGGTACATTTATTTGGATAGAATTTTTTTTTGCAGCCATTTCCTGATTTGTTTGCGAAGATCGACATGTCTAACTTTAATGACAAGTCCTGTTGTGGTTCCCGTTTTCATACGTTGCTAAGAGAAACACAGTGTCATATATATCTATCCCTCAGGAAACCAGGAAGTACTAGGTTCCTAGACAGTCTAATAATTGTAAAGTATTAACAATATTTAAATCGGATTTCTTTTTTTTCTTTTTTTTTAAGGGTTTGTTTGGCATGCCAACAAATGACATTTTGTTTTTTCTCCACTCACTTAACAAATGTACTTTGTACTAGAATTGAAGCTGAATTTTGAAATTATTATTTTTTACACATTCTTACCAGGTGTGATGAATGTGCAGCCAGGTGACCAAGAAGAACAAAGTTTTTTTGGTGGGCATTTATCTCAAACGACTTGAAGTTTACGGAAGCAAAAGTCAGTCTCGGTAAAGCTTTTTGCTTGCAAAATATTCCCCTAATCTTACTTGATGCCCATTTATGTGTATGTGAAATACGGGTATTAGAGAAAAAGCTTATGACATCTGTGACACCTCCCGACTGCTCAGAAAGAATGCGGTCCTGTTCGCATTCAAGTCCACATTCCTCCAGTTTCGAGCACAGCTGAATGTCCGAGCTTTTTTCAAATTCAAAGTGCAGGGAGAATCGCCTAAATAATAATGTGAAGGGGGGAGGAAAACAAAAACGGAATATCCTTTTTCAGCGAAGAATGTTAGTGGGGTGATGACGCAATCCACGCAAGCACTTGTGCAAATATTTGGATGTTTACACAAGGAAAACTGGCTGGAAGTTTTCTCACACTAACTTGGCACATGAGTGTTTCCTCAGTTATTCTCTGACAGGGCAAATTGCTGCAGTTATAGCAGTAGGTTTGTAATATTTTAATCCCATCAAGTCACACATGATTTAAATGTTGCTTTCTTAATTCTTAACATGTTTTCCCACCCTGGGTTTTAAATTGATTCACAGCAGCATCCATGTTCTTTAAGTTTGTTTTGCTTCGTACTATGTTTTGTTAATAATTTTAATAAATGAAGCAGCATTTTCTTCTTCTTCTTCTTCTTAGTACTTGGCCAACAAACTTGTGGCCATGTGTGCAATGACTTGCTCTATGATAGGCTGCATTGTTGCACCACCTGAGCGATACAGCCGGCTAATCGTTTGACCCTTGCTCCGATTCAGACGCCGCTGTTTCGTTTGTCTCATACTGTTGCACAACTCTAATAGTGCAGTACACACACATCAACGGGTAGCAAGGAGGGCATGTTGGAGAGCAAAACTCTGGTGGCACTGTCACCTTCTCTGGCATCCATCTGCATGGTGAAAACTTGTGATTCTGCAACACCAAGGTGTATACCTTGATACTAGTAGTAACCTGTCCTTGGCTACTTTACTACAACTGTTTAAAATAATGTTCATCAAGTTTCCTTTAATGTTGTGCTTTAGCATTATGGTTTATGTCATCGTTCATATGAGTTTTACTTTTCGATTGCGTGGTTTTGTGAGCTATGACGGTTTCCTGAATTTTCTTGACCAAAGCTGAGAAATATGGAAGAAGACACCCAGAAGTTACAGAAAAGTGATGGGCGCTACGTTTATTACGCTGGACTTCGGTGTCGGGGTATAACGGAAAAGCAACGGTTGTCAAAGTCTTCAGCTCACAAATTTGAGTCCATAAAGTGAAGATTTAGAGGGTATTCAATCTAGCTAGGAGAAAAGCATGAACATACCCCAGAGATCTAAAAATCTGCCAAAATTACCGATAGATTTAGCAACACTATTTTTTTTTAATTCACCACAGAGATAAATAACTGTTTGTACCTAACAATGTTCAGGAATTGCATCAGCATTCAGTTTAGATGCTTAAAATTTTGATTCAGTTCTGACCAGCATTGAAACGCTGATGGCTACTGGTGATTTTCATCATGATCTTCCTAACAACGTGCCAACATGGCCCTCTTTACGTTGGTGCAATAGTTGTGCAAGCCTCACTTTTCTTCACATAATCAATTAATGTTTATCTCATGGAAGTTTAGTAGTACAATGGCCATTTCTGCCTGCAGTTTTTCTGTCATTGCACGGCACTAGAAAGTTAAACTATTACTACTCGTGTTGCCTGCAAGGGGCATTAAAATACTGCAGCTTTAATACTTTGGTTAATTTAGATCAGACACAGAGAAAAATGGGTCATAGCTGGAGCTTATTACCGTTATATTTCCAGCTGTACCATTACAGATGCTACCCTAAGTTATTGTGATATTTGAGGAAACAATACAACTCTTGTAAATTGTATTGCCTTTATTTGGGAAGTTATATATTTTCATATTCTGATAACCTAAATAGAATAGGAATTCCTTTATTGGCCCACAGTGAAGAAATTCTTGCGCTTCAGCAGCAAAGTGATAGACAATCAAAGCAAGTTGGTTCACACAAAGGCAGAATATACAGTGTATATATAAAAACTGAGTTAAAAAAAATACTGTAAGGAGCAAAGTTTCAACTTGAATACTGTGCAGTTACTAGAAATGATGCGCTCTGGTCCAAAGGAATGTGCAGCTGAGCAGGTCAATCAAAGAAAAATGTTCAAAATGTGAAGGGATGGTTATAAAGTTGAACAGCTGCTTGGAGGAAGGATCTATGATAGCTCTCCTTTGTACACCGAAGATGCAGCAGTCTGTATCTGAAGGAGTAACGGTTCAGTAACTGCTTGATCATGGGTTGGGAGAGATTGTCCATCAGTGATGTTATTTTAGCCAGAGTTCTTCTGTCTCCCCCCCACCTGCACTAGGTCTATTAAGCAACCCAGAACAGAGCTGGCCTTCCTGATGAGCTCATCTATCTGCTTCCTTTCAGCTGTAGATAAACTGCTGCTCCAACAGACAACCCCATAAAAGATGGCTGATGCCACCACAGAGTCAACGGAGGTCTTTAGGAATGCCCCCCTGCACACCAAAAGACTAAACATTTATTTGGTTTGCAATTGCAGCTCAAGTTTCCCTTTTGGTTTTCTTTTTTGACGACATCATTGATTTTAGAACTCAACATGTCTCTAATTTCGGACTTGGTTTGAAAGTCAGCAATGCGTATGTGAAACTGAGAAATCCTCCAGGCCTCTGGGCAAATCTAAGTATTGTTAAATGTTGGACTTGTGGGCATAAACGGAACTTTCAGATTGTTAAAGATAGGTAAACGGCATGCCCACTGAAATGACATCATTAGTGACTCAGAAATCTCATGTTTGACCAGTGAACTAAGTTACACCCACACTCTTTTGCCGACACATTTTGATTCATGAGAAGAGCACCGGAGAACTGCAACCGTCTCTGGTGCTGATGTCTGTACGGTCAGTTTTGAACACCATGTTATGCCAGACAGCCCCCTCTAAAGTTTTCTCCTGTACTCTGGGTTTTTTTTTTTTTTTTTTTAAAAAAAAAAAAAAAAACCTGACATGAATCTGGACGTTCATGAACTAAATGCAAAAGGATTGCGTTTTTACTTCATACTCTGGCCAGACTACTTTCACATTTAAAGTTGACACGTTGGCTGTACTCTGTTAAAAGAACAAGTCTGCAAGAAAACACATGCTTTCTATTCCAGCATGGAGACAACAGGCCAGCCTGTGTTGTGCTATCTGCCCATCACAGGCTCTATAAGGTCCTCTCTGTGTTCTTGACATGATGCACCTTCTCCCCATGTTATCTGCTGTCTTTGTCTCGCCGGGCATCTCACCCCTGCTTCCTCTGCGTTTGGGTCGTCATGGAAACAGGCGTGTGACAGGTCTTGGGTGGGCGTGAGGGATGAGCTGTGGGGTAATGGCCAGGTTTTTTCACAGCGCAGCGGCGGAGAGGGGATGGCGAAACGGCACAGAGAAGAGACCTCTTAAAGTAAGGCAGCGCTTGCTGATGGAAAGCCGAGAGCCGCTTCGACGTGGAAGGGAAGAAGTGGGGATTATTAACTCTGTCTCTGCTTCAACAGCTGTTCTCGTTGCGTTATTAGCCAGGCTTCAAATCAGGTCCCTTATCTGTCTGTGCCAGAATATGACAGGACTGTCTGAACATCAACCTGCGGAAGATTTTTATCTACCTTGGCTAGTTTCTCTTGGTTTTTTCCCCCTCCAACTCGGTTGCATTATCATCAAAAAGTGAAGCAATTTTCAGAATATTGCAACATTTCCAAGTTAAGGCTCATATTAATAGTCAAGCAAAAGGAAGAAATGTTAATTGGCTCCTTGGTAAATTGTTCTGCTTTGTCTAGAAATGAAAAGGAAAAGTAATCACCCCTTTCTGCCAATCAAAAGCTCTTTTCTCATCAGCACCTCTGAACATCCCTATGAACTAAACGCATTGAGTCATTAGCAGCTGCTTATCCTTTAACTAGGGCTTCGACTGAAAGCATTAATTAATAATAAAAAAAAACAAGGTGTTTAATCTGCACTGCCGAGTGTAAATGCACATCTGAACAAATCTCAGACCTCCTACTGCAAGTGAACACAGCACTAAATGATCAAGTTAAATGGCGCACGCCCCCTCCCCAGTGTTTGGTAGGTGGCTGTGAGCACTGTGAAGTGATGAGAGCAGCACCGTTTAATGATGATGATGTATGATTAAACAGCACTAGATAACACAAGTGTTAATAAAGCAGAAGTGACGAGGAGCGTTATCCTAGAATAAACTTCAACGGTGACTATTACTAAACATTTCTAACACTTAAAAAAAAATAACAAAAAAAACCAGTGAATATATGTGGTGAGAAAATGAGACATCACAGCAAGGTGAGAGGACAAACAGCTGAAGAAGTAATCACAGGCTGTCGGTGTCACCGTGCCAATATGTTCCTAATCCAGACTGTATTTTTTTTTCCCTCCTTACTGTATTTCTGCCTTTTTTGATTTCTATAGCCTTCAGACTGAGCTTTTATGTTCTTTTCAATTGTTTCTTTAACTAGCTGAGTGAAGAGTATCTTTTTGAAACCACCCAGTTGACAAGGAGGAAGAAGGAAAAGTACAAAACTAAAAAGCTCTACAAATATTAATTTCTTCTACTAGCACAAGAAGCTGCTCTGCCAACTCAATTGCTATAGCAGCTTTAAACGGAAATAACGATTGGCAGATCAGGATTTTATGCAGTGATAAACAAGACAGAATGCATGGACATGTGGAACTGAAATATAAATAATCATTCACATTAAGTTTAAAGCTTCTCTGCAATTCAGTCAAATCTATAAACTGTTATGTCAAGCTGCACAATCATGCAGAACACCTCGTCATAAAAGGATATTTAAATTTCTCAGCAATGGTATTTTTTAAATTTTTTTAAAGAAATGAATTTTTTAGTCATTCCCCAACCACAATGGTGAGGAAGGTTTTTGTCGTCCATGAAGTGTCAAGAATTTTTTAAATTTTATTTATTTTTATCAAAACATTGAAAGAAATAAGAAAATTAGCTGAGTTTCTAGCTAGTTTCAGTAAAAAATGCAAAAACAGGCTGTGTTGCACAATTAGTTGGGGGAAACTTCCTTCCTCCATCTATAAACCAATGAGGAATAACCACATCAGGCAAAGGGATGGTGCACAAATGGTTTGGCCATAATTTGCAATCAGGTAGTACGATGATGCCCTTGCAGCTATTGGTCCTACTCTCTCACAGCCTTTAAAACCACGACTGACGTACTTTGGTGCACATTGACATCATATGTGAATGTACAGTTTCATAATGGGACAAGATGATCTGCTTCCGAGGCACCTCTCATAGCAGCTAAGGTGCTTTTGCAGCCAAATTAGCTTAGGGCTATGTAGGAATACGATAATAACCTCCTGGGTGTACCTTGATTAAAAAAGTAAATGAAAGATGGAATGGCAGAGTAAAAAGAAACTCTTTTTGTTTTTGTGAATTGCTCAAAATTCACATTTTAAGCCAATGGTTGCGCTTTGCCAGGGCCTTGGAAAAGAGCTCTGCATGTAAATTTGTGTTCCTGCTCTGTGATGCAAGAGACTGATTAGGTTGTACATAAGATGAATGTTTCAAGTCACTACTGCTAAAAGTTGCTGTGCAAGCTATTGAGTATTCCGTTTCACAAACTGCCTTTGCCCTTTGGTTTTGTTCTTTGCTCAGAAGTTGGCGTAACGTGTAAACTTGTGAATATCTGCTGGGCTCGGGATTTAGCAGGATCCCAAACCCACATGTTAACAGTTTGTTGCAAATAGTTAAAATGTGCTGCTTTATGCGCAAAATTTCAGTCACACCAAGTCCCCTTTGCAATTGCAGTGCTTTCTACTTGTACATTTGCTGATTCGGCTTCAAGTTAGGAACTTGCGTTTCTGAGTGTTATCAAAAAAAAAAAATCTTTAATTCCAGTATTAGTGACTTGTCTTCCGAAGAACTTAGACACCTTTGAACTTTTTTTCTTATTTATTTTTTGCTTAGATTTTATTTGATATTTAACACAGTGCATCATAAATCTTGCTATGAAACATGGTGATGTTAACATCATTGTGATTTTTATTTTCCCAGGATGAAAAGAGGAGCTGGACTGAGTTGAATACATCACAGTATGAACATCTTGATTTTCTGTCCTTGCACACCAAGTTCAGTTTGGAATCCCCTTTTACACACCGATACATCAGGAAGACATGAAATTGCATTACTATTTCTTAATAGTAATGCAATATTAGTCACATAGTCAGCCATACCAATATGAGCATTGGTAAATCATTCATGAATAAGTCATACAAGAGTGTCGCAAACACACGGTGATGTTTGCAACGCTCTTTTGGAGTATGCCATTGAAAGTATTTCCAACAAGCCAGTTATATTCTAGGCGTGCAAATTATTCATCCATGTAGATCCGTTGGCGTTGCGATCTGATATATTGAGCAGTTCTGATAAAACTTACAGAACATGACATTAAACTATAATTAGTACGTCAGACCTACACAGAGACTCAACCTGGGCTCCAGGAATCTTGAGACAAGCGACCGTGCTCCTCCACTTATGTAGGTCAGCCGTGGCAAAGTGCATATTGATCTCCACAGCCAGATGATAGTGTTGTCTACTTCTCATCGCTATGAAGGAGCCCCTCAGTCAGTTTGGCTTGAGCGGAGGAGACAGCAGAGATCACATGACCGTGTAGCAGTGCTTTCGCAGCTGTTTTCCCTTATGTTGCGAGCTTTGAGCGCTGCGGAGCGGTACAGTACAGTAGAGCAAATATATTGAAATGTGGTAGATTTTCATTCTATTACAGCTGGAGTTTAATCTTTCACTGCTGCGATGAGACAAAAGGTTTAAATTCTGCATACGCTGTTAATATCAGTGTGATCTGCATATGAGAAGATGCTTTTAATTAACGTTTGTCAGCATGGGGTTGTCAGTGGAGATTCTGTCATCTTAATTTGTTAGGGTGAGCACCCTCCCTCCCCCCTTCATCCCTCGATTCATCCTTTCAAATGCAATGAATCCATGGCACTGGGTGTTAGCATGTGCTTGGCACCATTCCCACTGCCCAGGGTGGAATCCTTGGCACTCGAGGAGGCAGCGAAAACTTGGATTGAGGAAGCCGCCTGCTGGAGTTTGACTGGGTGGTCCGAAAGTATGCAGCAACACGCCACCCTTTAAAATAAAACCAACCTGTACAGAAACCTCTAAAGCGATGGGGCAAACTGCGATTTGAACCAGCAGTGCGGGTTGGACCGCTGTAGCATGGAGTGACATGTGTAAAGCAGCAGCTTTTCTCAATTGCTTTTCTCAAAGTCAGAGGAATGAGGGCATTCAGATCCACCTTTTTCGTTTCTGAACACGTTGTGAGGGTCGAACTCTGACCCAGTGTAGATCAGTCCCCTCGACCCCCACCATCAGAGCAGAGAACCCCGCTTTCTCTCTCCTCCTCGTCCTTTCATTCTGATGACTCAGTTTTCATCTGTCAACTGTATAGCATCTATTTTTTGCTGTTTGGAAGGGGAAGTGATTATCCTTATGCAACCTGTTTACTCCTCCGTACAGTATGGTTAACCCGCATTTTATTAGGTTTATATTTAATGTAAATTGTTCACGAAGCACTGTGCTTCTGTTTGTCTTTCCCTTCTTTGTTTACATCAACCCTAATGAGCCTCATATTGATGCCTCATTAACTCCTGCATGCAATGACTGAATTCACTTAATGTATTTTTAAATTTTTTTTTTTTTTTTATAAATGCATTGATTAGACATTTCCTGGCTGTTATCAGTTTGACATTTTCTGTGGCTTCTGATTAGCTGATTTCTGGTTTTGACGTGGTTCAGTTTTTTTCTAAGTAGTTAAACGCAAAAGGAAAAAAACAAAATATTTGCTTCTGGCTCAGGGCACTCAATGTTTGAGGCATTTAATTAATTAGAAAAAACAGATTTTTTTATTTTAATTTTATTTTTTTGGTATTTAACCAGTATTTATCCAATCACTCGTTAGAATCAACCAAAGAAAAATGTCCAATCTCTGGCCAATGCATTTCTAACTTTATATTTCAACTGACACTACAACAGTACATCTCCTGTCAGTTCGATAATATGGGAAAGAATGGAATGGAATCTTTTAGCCAGCTGACTGGCTGTGCACAGCAATAGGACAGAATCGCATTACTTCTCTGTGACTCCAGCACTTTCTCTTGATGGACTTCACACTGCAGGAATGGCATAAAAGCAAGTTTAAAAGGTTGTTACGCCTTGACGACGGTGACAATGCCTAATAGTGTTGCTGCACCTCAGGATCTGCTCACCACCTTTGTAAACTTTTATGTTCAGTACTTAAGGTGACGTTTGTTCTACCTAGTCCATCCTTTCAATATTTGAAATTAAAAGGAAAGTCTCGTGAAATTTTGCTAAATCTTACACGACAGAATTCCTCGACCCGGCTGTTGCTAAGGAGGGCGCTTCACCCGACGTCTTCCTCTGTCTCGTCCAATTACATGTTCCGCCGTCAGAGCAGCAGCACTCTTAATCAGGTAATGCCGGGTTTTACAGTCATCCCCCCTTAAACGTGCTCCAGGGATCATCACATTGCTCAGACCGCAGCTCGGTAGAGGGAGAAAACGATTGTACGCTTCCTGTCGTCACGTTTCTGAAAATTCAAATTGATCCATTGTTAAGTGAGTAATTTATGCCTGTTGGCGTCCTCGGCTGATTAAAATGACACGGTTATGTCATCCCATTCCCCTGAACCCACCCAAATACACACACACACACTAACATGACACCTTTCTTGTTTAGTTTCACTTTCACCACATGCCCTCGGACCCGATGGGAACTCATTCCTTGCAAACTGATTAGTTAGTGGACACGTCCCCCTTTTCCCAAGCACATGCAAGATACCCGACATGCAGGGCCAGCCATTCTTAAAATACGTCTCCGTTTAATTTTGCTCACTTTCCCTCCTATTGTCACCGCTGTCTCAACCTCCTACACATTTACCTTTCGCTGTGACTCATCCTTTACAACTCATCGTATCAGTCCCATTATTACGCCTAAGCATTTGTTTTTACTGTCGCCGGGATCAGATAAGAGAGCTAGCTTGTTGCTACTTAAGCCGAACTTGTAGAAGCTACTGCATCAGCTGTCTGAATGTTATTTAATAGGCTCTCTTTGTTTCTTGTTCTCCTGCTCGCCAGCCTCACCTTTGTGAATTTAAGTAAACACTTCCAGATTTTTTTTTTTAAAGACTCCGTCGTTGTGAAATAAAAAAATTGCGTTCCAAGATAAGTGTTTTATTGTGCCACATTTCAAGTTGGTAAAGCAGAGGAAGTTAACCTAGATTACGTGTCTGAGAGCGATAAAGTGACAGATAAACTTGAAAGGTAAAGCACCTCGTGCCAATGTTAACACGAAAGTGTGCCTTTTTAGCAGCTTTGATCCTGCAATACACAAATACGCTCAGAACATCCAGTAATACACACACACACATTAGCATGCTGCACGTTTCATCAGATGCACAGCTCTGGTGAAGCTCTGACTCGCTAGCTCTGATTAGTGAGTCGGAATATTTTGCTGATATTTTAAAGCTGAAAATATCAGCGTGCTGAAAAATATCTTTTTCGATTTAGGATTGATTTGAGTTTTAAGCTTTGCTCATAATCAAACACTGGAATCCCAAAGTTTTTAAAATGCCAAATTCTAAAACAGATTTCACTTAGGAAATATGAGTAGCATGTTGGTTGGTTGACAGATTGGATTAGATTCAATTACATTCAAGCATGCCTTTTTTCCCAAAGGGAAATGAAGTTGTAACTCGTATAATCTAATTCTTTTCCAGAGTCATTGTAGATGCTGATGGCAGGAAAAAATTGCCAATAGCAGTCTGTGTTATAGCAGTTGTAACAAAACCTCTGACTGAAGACTTTAGTTGTACAGTAATCTCATGAAGAGGCTGTCCGTAACGTTGTTTTTTATGAAGACTCCTCCTTTTGGCAACTCTCTCCAGATCGTCAACAGTAGTCTCAAAATAGAACCAGTTTTTCTCTATCAGCTTGTTGAACCGTTTTTAGTCCCTGACTCAGACGCTCCTACTCCAACAGCATCTTGCTGCAAACATCGAAGGACTTTAGCTTCGTCAAAAAGTACAGTCTGTTTTGTCCAGTCTCGTAGACGGCTATATTGCTGCCTGCTGAGTCCAGTCTGTGTTCCACGTGAACACGCTGGTTAATATTCTCCTTTCTCTCACCCTTTGCTTCTCCTCCCATTACAGAAATATGGTCTCCGTTTCTCCTGAAATCTTCATTGATCTCGCTTGTTTTGTTCACATTCAAGATAAGATGATTGTTCCTACACTGACACAAACGGCGCACCAGCTATCTGTAACTCAGCTTCTTGTCAATCTCAGTCATCTGCGTATTTCTGCAGATGACAGCACTCTGACTTCTACTGGAAGTCTAAGGTGTACCGAGTGAAAAGGAACGGTAGGAGTACGGTCCCTTGTGGCGCTCCTCCGCTGCTGACCACCTGGAGTAAATCTACGAATCAGATGCTAAGTTTAGTTTGTTACGCTATTTGTAAAGTGTTAATAATAATCATGATAATGCCTTACTCTCTGTAAAATTAGTACGCCTGTCTCCCCCTCTTTAATAACCTCTCAACACGCCGAGTGTCTTCTTAAAATCGATTTGGAGAAATCCTGCGAGAAGTGTAGTTTGTTTCCATTTTGCACGATCTAATGCTGCCAGATCTTGTTGCACACCTGCTCAACAGCCAATAAAAGCGGTACTCTTTCATGATTGGACCAACACCAAAGATAAAAGGAGAACACATCCTGTCCCACTCATTTTCTTGAGTCTTTCTTTCTGGTTCAAACTGAAACTGGGCAACAAAACAGCTGGGTAGAGGTGCAGCGTTGAGCTTGTGCTTCTGATCTTTACGGCTAACCTCTCCTTAGAGAAATCCAGTTCGATTACATTCCTCTGAAGTGTGTGTGTGTGTGTGTGTGTGTGTGTGTGTGTGTGTAGAGCAGATGTTTTCTGGCTACTTTTAAAGGCAGGTTGAGCTGAAATGCCCTGCAGCAGAAAACCGAGATGTGTATAAAGTTTCAGAAAAGTTAAAATTTCTGTCGCATTTATCTGCAGATTCCTAGTCCTCTGCTTGAGCCTCTTGCTCGTGTCTTCTCGTTCTGCCGTCTTCCGGACATTTTGGGCTGTAACTTTTGGACAGTGGGTGTGTTGTCACCGGCCTATGACAGCTCGTGGGTGTGACGACTATAAAAATGTAGTGATCACTGCAAATCCCCGTCCCCTCCCTGCGCTCTCTGCTGTCTGTTTACACGTCTCTGCTGTGCACACACACATACACACGCAGGCCTTCCCTCAGCAGAACAGGGGAATAAAAAAAAAAAAAAAATCTGCTGATTCTGCAGCGGCTCGGGTGCAGAGGTGTGGACGTGGTTATCGGCGCTTCACAATTTAACCCAGATGAAATTGTCTGGAAGTCTTTATCTGATTTCCTTTTTTGTGCTGTACTTGGCTGCAGTGTACCTGCTGCGAGTCAACAAATGCTGCTTGTTTCTCTTCAGCTTTAGGCTAATGCCAGCTCTATTTTTGGTAACGCATACGCGTTTGACTGCAGTTTATCTCACCTTCCCTGATGGAGCAAACTTTATTGATTGTAGTCAAGGAAGCTGATGTCAGTGAAACCTTCTTTTTAGGATTAGAACTTAATGCCAATTACTTTCATTAGAGTAGACATCAGTCTTGATTCTTATGTCATTGACAGCCATTAGTGGGCCATTTAAAAGGCACTGGAAGAGAGCTGTATTGTGATTAGCCCCTCGGTGACCTGGCCAATATGGTCATCTTCTGTCCTGTTTTATGGGAGCCTGATTTACTGATACAGCAACTCTTAGCTTAGCTTAGGTTTGGTTGGGTTGGTTTAAGAGCATTTTATGCAAAAAGAGTCCATAACTGGAAGAATGAGACGTTTGAATGAGACGCACTAATTGATAACTACTGTGATTAACAGCTCCTTGAAAGCTGTATGAACATGTTTCTTTTGTTACCTTTTAATTTGAACAGAGAGACTAAAGATAAAGCTAAAGTTGAGCTTTGCATAAAGAAGCAGCTCGGATAATGTTTTTTGAAGAGAACTTGACCCTTAAATTTCAGTTTGTTTGTTTTTTTTGACCTCCTAATAAACTGGCTTGGAAAATTATTTGGGGCAAGTAGATTGCCTTCTGTTCCACTGGCAAATCTTTTCATCCAGCTCCTAGACATGTATTATATTTATATTGCATTTGTTTGAAATAATTTTTTAACACATTTAGATTTTTTTTATTTTTTATTCGTCTATCCCCATGGACTGCAACACTATTAGAGAAAATTGTGCTGCAGGTTATTTGCTAAAGGTAGTGGTTTGATTTCAGAAGAACCCAAATGTGTGTTAAATGTCATGCTGTTGCTTGATGCACTTGTGGACCAAAATAGTGGGAGTTCTTTGTTCTTAGTTTTCTTTCAGTGCACGGTTCACTTTTGAAATAACTGTTTGGTATTATCAGATCCACAGTGCTCTCTCATTTTTTTTATTTTATTTTTTTACAGTAATGCTGGATCAATAGAGTGCTTTCAGCCTCCGACGTAGTCTGTCGTATAGTCCAAAGATCAAGTCTGGACTGTGACTGAGCATGTGACAGAGTTAAGTCTTGGAGGAAATTTCTCCGTAGGCGTCAGAACAGATTTACTAAGAGAGAGCAAGAGAACGGTTGAAATAGTCTCATTTACTTAAGTATTAGTTTAGATCAGAGGTGTCAAACTCAATTTCACCTGAGGGCCACTTCAGCATATTGGCCACCCTCAACGGGCCAGAAAACATCTGACATCTGCTCTATACACACACACACACAAATTGGGAGTTTCCAGGGCCAGTTCTCCAGACTGCAACTTTTAGATGCATCCCTGCAAAAACACCCCAGACAAAAGGTTGACTTAACTCATCAGCAGCAACTCGGTTCTGAAGAGGCTTATAATGAGTAAATGATCCAGGTGTGTTGGAGAAGGAACGCCTCTAAAGTTGCAGATGGTAGCTCTGGAAAACTAGACTTGGGCAGCCCTAGCATAAATGTCTGAAAATACAATGTTGAAAATAAATTAAACAACACCTCATATTGTTAAATAACGCTTTGGAGCGTCTGGTTAGGAAGCGCATTCCAAACCTTTGGTTGAAATGGCGCGTTAAATTCATAAAATGGTCATCAGAGGAATGACATGGCGGGCCTTGAGTTTGACACATGTGGTTTAGATTGTTATTACTGTTGCATTACCGTGGAAGGTCATTATAAAACTGCACTGAGACATTCTGTAACTTATCAATTTTGGCTATTTTTGTAATGCACTTGCAAATATATGTAATTTTCCCCTCTTGTGGCTTTCTGTTCCTTTCTTGGTTTGCTTCACAAGGAGAATCTGTTTACTCTTGTGTCATGTCAGCACATCACATCATGTCAGTGGTTTCCCCAGCTGGTTCATTTGGTATGTGCAGCAAAAAGCAGAAGTATTGATTCCTGCTTAGCATTTGATTTTGTCAACAGGGGTTCTACGTAAGCCCTACATGTTTATAACACAAGCGTAAAATAGATGGCAAAATTATTGTTTTGTATAAGATTTTTGTTATTATTATGTATCTTTCTTGCAGCAGGTACAGGTTAATGTGTTTAGTCTTTATTGGCTCAATACTTCTAGCCAAAAGGATTCAAATCTGTTTTGGGCTGTTTAAGTTAGATCAGCGAGTTGTTTGTGTACAGCAGCCTTTTAAGATGGACACATTTGTTATTGGATTCTCATTTGACCTTTTGACTAAGTCGATTTGTCAACATTTTAAAGTCTCTTAAAAATAAATTTCAACACAGCAGTGACGTGTGGTGCCATTGTCGTTATCTGCGCCAAAGTGAAACAAGTTTCCCTAAAAGATTTACACTGTTTTATATTTCTTCAAAAAAATATCCAGATTTGAAGAATAGACTGAAAATGAGCCCACAGCATAACAATGCCACCAATTTGCTTCATTCATGAGTTCTAAGTATAATTTATGAAAGAGTTTCCTCAATGATGGCACACCTATATTTGCACATTTCTTTCTCTGTAATTCAAGATCTATATGTGTGGAGCTTACAGTTCGAGGCTGGCAGCTAAACGGAATGAGTGGCCATTTTGGAGGCATTTGCATAAACTTGCATTACAGAATTTCATCCTTTTTCTCAGTGCAGGTTTAGTTTTGCAGAACTGTTCTTTTCCCAGTCACGGACTTTTGAAATGTTTTGATGGTCTATTTATTTGAATGCTGGGAATGTTTAAGAAGTCACATATGACTGTTCCTCTGATAGAGGAACAGTGTTCCTTCAAGCCTGGTAGTTATTGAAGGTTTAAAGCAGATAATTGAGCAACTGTGGCTGTAAGAATAATAAAAAAAAAATAAAATATTTATCACTAATCCACTGTTGTTTACGTGAAATCTGTCGAGGTTCATGGACAGAACATTGACAGGACTGCGTAGCTGTTACAGCAGAAGATGTAGAGCACATTTCCCCTGCTGGACTCTTGAGTTGAACTGTCAGGCAGCTGCAAGCTGCTGAGTGAGCTGCAGATGTGCAGAGTTGCTGTGTATGGCCCACCTAAAAGGCCTGGTAGTGTATGTGAGCAAAAAAAATGCTTTGAAGACATTGTCGCGTTAGGTTTTCAAACGTTATTTTTATTCTAAATTCAACCAAACACAATGCTGTGTTTACACCAATGTCCTCTCCTGGGGACTTCGAATAACGCTTTAGCTGTTCCCTGGATTTCATTACAATAGATAATGAAACAGAAGAAGTCTCGCTTACAGAATAAATGCTACACTTAGTTCTCGCCTGTTGCCGTGCTGTTCAAGCATGTGCTCCTAGGATGCTTTTGCATGACACCAGTTGATTGCCACTGCGGAGAGCTCATTCCGAGTGTTGCTGTTGTTTCTCCCAGCAGGGAGAAGAGAGTGATGCGTAAAGGTTTCCAGGCTTCATCATCTTGCAGCAATGGCCTGAGGGACTCTCTGGACTAAGACCACGGTAAGAAGAGCAACCGCAGCCAACTCTCTGCTGATGCAACTCTGCTGCGCAATATGATGAATGGACTTCTGTCAAATATAAATGTTGACATGATTCAAACACTGAAACGACAAACTCCCGCTGTTTTATGGTCTTGCGTCGTTGGAAAAATAGATAGACCCGGGTGAGCCTGTGGAGATGAACCTGTGTGTGTGTGTGTGTGTGTGGGGGGGGTTGTGCTGCAACATTTGTTTTACAGACCAAAGCAATGGAGGTTTTGCAAACTGATCTGCTCTACAGATCCTGATATTGCTGAAAGATTGAGTTTGAGCTGATGCTTCCACAAGTTTGATGAATGTGCTCCTCTGTGCTTGTTCGTTTTCTTCTGATTTGACAGTTTTGTAAATCAGTTTTGCAAAAAAGAGGAAAAAAAGAAAAATTGTTTCATTGTTTATTTTGCTTTCTCTTGTTTTTGCTCTTTTTCTGGAAATTGCTGGATGTTTAAACACTCTCTGTTTAGCTTAGTTTCTTTCAGCCAGCTTACTGGCAGTTTAGCGGAACGTTTTCCGTAAAGCCAGAGTGACTCTGGCATCAATAAAACAACTTTAAATCACAAAACTGGTGTAATGGGACGTTGTAGTAATTTTGGAAGCAGTATTTTAAAAAAACAAAACAAACAAAAACAACCTTGCTACACTATACGCTATGCTGGTTCCAATCCATACTTTTCTATATTCAAAAGGATTTCTTCTTCACTTAAAGTAGAGGTGAAATTTGTTTTACATGACTTTCACATTTTAGTTTGAGTTAGGGCTGGACGATATGCCTGAAAAACGTATCACAATGCAAGCATTTCATTCGAGTCTATATGGATAATTGATTAGTTTTTTTTTTTGTTTTAAATATCTGAAATGGAGCCAAAATCGTGGCATGACGTTTTCTGTTTTATTCGCAATTTCCTCTTGAGCCGTTGTGCTCATTTCTTTTTTCTCCGCTATTGTTTCTATTTTATTTTTTTTAATCACTTACGAATGATGGAGGCAAAACCTTTAACTGATTCTGTGCAGGTGGTTGCTGGGTAACCAAAGAGAGTGAGTTAGTTGACAAAACACACCTCGCTTAGCTGGCTGTGAGACGTTGAGTGACCAGAGCCGTAGAACACTGTGCAGTTCAGGGTCAGAGTTCACTGAAATGATTGAATAGTCTATTGAACGTAGTAACTGTTGATATCGATCATGTGTTTAATGTGACATAGATTTAAGTTTTTCCCTCCACTAATTGTTTCTCTTCATCTCTATTTTTTCCTTCCATGTTGAAAAGCAACTGATCCATTTGAATTATGGAGATCAGACCGGTTCACTCTACAGTTCAAAGTTTTATACTGCAATGTGCTCATCAGGCAAAAACCTTGTTTTATTGCAAAACAAGTTTTTTTTTTTTATGTACATGCTACAATAAGTGGCCGGGTCAGTAGTGGATTGATAATGGCTCAGATCAATTAGGTAATTGACCCTTGGAGATTAACTTGGGATAACCCAACACATCAGCCTCTACATTAACCTGATTTCCCTACTGTTATCAGTAAATCTTCCCATAGCGATTAACCACTGATGGATTTGGACTACATTGTTGTTTGGAGATGCATACTCGTAACAGCAGTAGTCGTTTTTTGTCATTGCTTTATGCTAAGTTGGCAAATTGCCATTGTGATTTACATATCCAGCCATTGTACTCCCCAGTGTTTCTCTGGCAACCAGATGCTGAACCATCTGCTTCTCATCCTGCGACATCCTGGAGTTACTGCCGCCATTAAAGATTGATGAATGTGATCAGCTTTCAGTAAATGTGGGGCCTGGCTTGTTGTTGCTATCTGCCACTTTAGTGCCATTACCTGGCAGTGATTCCAGAGGAAAGAATATCTTGAGTGGGACTAGGTCGTATACAATTTGATCAGTTTTTTTTCTTTCTTTCTTTTTTTTTTTTTTGCTTTATTTTACCCATCAGGAGAACTTTGAGAATTTTCCATTGTTGGAGTAATTAATGGTGCAAAGTTAATTTTAAATGGGCTTTAGGTGGTTGTTAAAATTTAGGTTTCTTGCATGCTCTTTGGTGATCTCTTATCCTGCATTATTCAGACTAAAATCAAAGACTTTAGCTTTTTCTGCCTTAAGCTAGCAAACATCCTGATGAGATAAGAAAACATGGAATTGCAGCATATTCTTAGTTATTGGGTAAGAGTTACCGATTGTAATCAGCCAAAATTTTTATTTTTATTATGCAACTGTTTGTAAGCAGTGTTTGAATACATGACAGTTGAAATATTACAACATTCCAAATAATGTCCTCGAGTTGTTGTTGGTCTATGCAGTTTTGATCATTGTTGATCTTTTTTGTTGTTGTTATTGTGCAGTTCAAATTTAAAACTATAAAGTCATTTATATTATGGACACAATTACTTGGCGACCTTGGTGACATGGGAATATAAAGTTGTGTGTCACCATAATGCATATGAAGACTTTGGGGAGCATAAAGGTCTTCAATAAGTGTCTTGAGGAACCTCTCATGTTTTTTTTTAATTTTTTAAAAATTATTCTCAGATTAATAACTGCCAAATAACACAAAGTGGTCCCAGTAGACCAAGTAAAGCCTGACAGAATCCCGGACAGTATCAGAAAGTCTCTCCTGCTTTTGCAGACTATTTAATGGTATGTTATAGTAGACTGTCTCAAATTAAGGTTCTCAACTCGTAGAGAAATTTTATTTCATGAATTTACTAGTTCTGTTCTGTGGTCATAAATCTCATGACAGTTTGTTTATGTTGTCGAGGCGGATGGTAAATGGTTGCACACCAGAACAGAGACGTAAACTAGGCTCATTTTAAGAAGTCACCTGATTTATCTGTTTTCTGGAGGCTTTGTTGAGAAATTGGCGCAATCAGCTCGAGCCCCTGGCTTCACCGTGACCAAGTCACAATACACAGTGTACCTTTAGGTTTTTGACTTTCATTTTTCTGTCGTCTTGCCATCCTGCTCTGCCTTTCTGTTGACACAAATCCGATAGCCCAGCATCTGGTTCAAGGTAACGGCAGCTGTCAGCGAGGCCAGAGTTCGCCACGACCTCCACCTGTGTTCAATTCTGCCGAAAACGATATTGTTCAAATCCATATTTGCCTTGAATAACATCTTGCATGAATCCAACAAGTTTGTGTGTATGTTGGCTCTCCCGGACGCCTCTTTTCACCCTGGCAAAAATACTGGGGCGTAAAACGAGAAGACAAGTGTCCTCTGGGTCCTTCTTCTGTCATGATTTCCTCGTCAGTTTGTGGGAAATGAATTGCCTTTACTGCAGGCCTCGAGAAGCACTCTTTATCCGTGCACTCTTGCTCCCCATGTCCCTCCTGGGGCCGGTTGTGTCGAGACGCCACGTGAGGACAAATTACACACCAACAAGACATTGTTCAGCCCCACCGAGGTTATGCGCTTTCTGGAAGGGTCCTCGTTATAGCAGTGAATGAAACTACAAACACTGCCCCAATAGCTTCTTATTCAGTGTGATGAATAGTCTTGCCCAGCGCCCAGTGAGCTCCAGAAACACTAGGTGTGTCTCTAAACAAAGCCATGTTAAGCCACAAAATTACAGGAATGGCACACTGGCAGATGCAGCCGCCCCTTGGCAACTCGAGACATTTCTTTCTTCCATTATGTTGCGAGTTCAAATGGGCAAATCAGTAGTTTTATAGTTTTTTATGGCAGTCTGGTTTTGACTGTGCAGTGTAAGCATCGCGAGTAGTTGTGAGAACTATGCAAAGAGAGGATTCTCAAGAAAAATTGTCTTAGAACGGCTATGTATGTCCTCATTTGAGGCACGGTGTGGTGTTTTCTTGGCTGTACATGCAGGTGAATGTCTGAGTTGGATTTCTAAGGTGGGGGAGCCGTCTGATGGAGCGGGTTAGAAGCAGGTTCTAGTTGAGTTTGATGGGAGGGAGCGCGATTGCTTCCGGTGCTTTGTGCGGCGTCAAACCACTTGTCGTCCCCGCACTTCTCCCTCACCAGACTGGTTGGCTCCAGCTCAATCCTGGGGGTGGTGGAGGTCTGCTCATGTGACACTCAAGTTATAAGCAACGACACACACACACACACACACACACACCTATGGCTATCGTTCTAAAGAGCACTCTGAAAGTCAATTGATTTCCCTGGAGATTTTGTTGGCGTTGTGAAGTTATATTTGCTATAGTTTTGCTTTTAGTCCTCTTGTCAGAAATGTCGTTCTGTCTTAGCTTCTGGAAAATTACCAGTGTCATTTTCTTGAGGTGGCGTTGTTTCTCTTTAAAGCGTTTTTAATAACATGCCCTGTCGTGCAGCCGTGGGAGTCGGTCACAGATATGATAAAGATGGGGGGGGGGGGGGAATAAAAAAGTAACAACGTGAGAATTGTTCACACTGTCAGACCATCGGCTCACAAATATTCGCCGTCTGTGTTTATGTGAGAGAAACGGGAAGGAGTCTAAAGTAGAGACGGCTATCAGGCTCGGTTTCAAAGTGGGGAACTACACAGAAGGGCATTGCTCAAATAAACCCCATGACCCCCCGGCATCATTTCCACTCAGTCCTTCAGACTGTGCTTTCCCCAGTCAAAGCTGCTGCTTTGCCAGGAACACGTAGAAGATAACCAAACGGCATGCCCACGGCGTTTTATACCTAAAGGATGAAAATGTATTTCAACTTAACGCTTATAAATCACATAATGCAAGATGAGCTCTCAGTTGCATTATCTCTGAAATGTTTTTTTTTTAACACCCTTCAAAGGTAATTGACGCATCATCTCTTACTGCAACAGTCTTCCTGGAGTGAGTTTAGACTAAATAAAAGCTGATATCACTTGTTTCCTTTACGGTGTCCTTTTTGCAATTTCTTGTGACACTAAAAGAAAGCATGTCATGGCCAGCAGCTCTGTATTTGGCTGTTTGGTTTTTGCAGATTTATTTATATTCTTTTCTTTTTTCTTAAACTGCAAATGGCTTGCACTGATGACTGTTGGAGAATATGTCCTAACTTGGTGTAATAATGAATTAGAGGAGTTGATGGCTTGATGAGCTTCAAATGTAATAGATACTTTCTAGAATATGCCAATCATTCAAGAGCATAATGAGGTTACTTACCCTACCCATCTATAACCTACTTATCACTGTCAGTGACGCCCGAGACAGAAGTAACAATGAATTGCTTTTTTCCTGTGCTATCCTTTAATCAGTCGTAATCTTTTTATTTTGTATTATATAAAGGAGGGCTTAGGCTAAGGATCTGTCATCTGTAGAGCTGAAACCAGACAATTATGATTACAGAACAAAAGACATCTAAACAATTTTTTTTGTTTCGTCTCTGAACACCTCAAACATACTACCTCCCCGTGTGACATCATTACAGGAAAGCAGCCAAAAAAAACTTTGGACCTCCAGAAGTTTTGTTTATCCATGGGATACCAGAAAGATCCTCTTCACCTGCTATTCAGGTTTAAACAGTACGGGAATGTCTACTCATCATATCGTTCAGGAAGGAGGCGAGATCCGTCTCAGAGATAACTCAACCCAACAACAAAAGCAAACAATGCTGGCTGAAGCTGATGTCATTATCTACATTGAAATGAGTGCTGAAAGGCCACTCAGACGAAGAAACCTGATTAGTTTAGATTACATTGTTGGAGATATTTCTTATAGGCTGATGAAGCAGAAATTTAAGGGGTTAGCCATAAAGATCATTGGAAAAATAGAAAGCTTGCCAGACTTCGGAGGACACCCGACTGTGAAGCAATATGTTGTCTCTGCGTTTTGTTGCACAAGTGGCTGGTGAAGGTCATTTTTTATGCGTTTCTTCATAAGGATGAGGGATGACGATGTCTTAAGATGTCCTGGCAGGTTGGAGAAAATGCTATCATTTACCGACTGTGGTAGTGTCCGTGAATTTTTAAAATTGTCCCCCAGAGACATGGAAGCTTTCAGCGATTTTCCCCCACACGTGACTCTTGTTCATTTTGGGTCTTGAGGCTTTGTAGAATAAGGGCTCCTTTAAAGCCAGGTGGCAACTTTAGGCTGAAAGCAGACATAGTAGTAGTTCTTTTACCCTCTGAGGGATTGTTTCATACTCTATGTTCTGTAAATGTAAGCGCATTTTTACAGCATATTTGTTTGCTAATGATTTCCCAGTGGTTATTAGCTTGCCAGCAGTCCAGACTCTTCCTTTTTTTTTTTTCTAGATGGGAACCCCCTGTTAGTGTGCCTGTGTTGAGACCCCGCTCCCCTTTCCCAGCTACAGAAGCAGCCGGCAGCCTGCTTGCCAGGCCGTCTGGTCGTCTGTGTTGGTGTCATTGAGACGTGCTCGGTACTTCAAGTCTCACTTATTTGTCTCAATGTAGAGTGACCCATCATTGCTGCTATGTCAAGGAGATGGAGGCGACCAATCATATCTGGCTCAGCGAAGCACGCTCAGCCAATCAGAATCAGAATCCCCATGGTAACTTGTGCTTTTGAAAGCCCTGCCCCGGCCAATAAAAATGGAGAATGGCACTTGGCTATTAGAGTTTAATGGCCTGCTGCCATTAATAAAAATGATATAACCTCTAATATTGAGTTTTATGTTTTCAGCCAGCACACAGCTTGCTCTGCACAAAGATGGCGGTGTTCAAAATAGCAAAACAGTAGGACACATGGACTCAGGCGTTTGTGTCTGTTCACTCGCAGTGCTAGTCAACAAGGGAACTCAAGACACTTGTCAAAAGGACATGTTTAAAACCGTAGCCAAAGCTTTGGCTTCATTCATGTCGAGCCAGTTGCTACTGCTAGCTTACAGTGGGTCACTCCAGGGCAGGAGGCAGTCAGACTAAGGTTTGCATGGCCACTACCTCATTCATTATTTTAGCCAGCATCTGCCAGGCTATGCTACCCTGCTCTCCTCTAAATACTGGCGTTCTCCACTCTGCTTCCTCCTTATGTAATGGCAGCAAGTGGTGTGTGTCATAGCTGTTTCCATGGTAAGGGTAGCTGAGACGCTAACACAACACAGCATGCGCCAGCTGTGGTACCTACTCTGGGAAAAGACCTGCATGTTCTCTTTGAAGGGTTTCATTTAAAGGTTCGTTCTTTTGCGAGCCGAAACCATAGATTCGGTCCCTTGCAGAAGTATTCATGTCCCCCTGACCCTGCTGTTTAAAAAACATTTTGTCTTGTTATTGCTCACTGCATCCTTCAGTGGGGTTTGTTTGGATTTAAAGTGTTGTAGACATTCCCATTCTGTCTCACTTTATTCTGATGCCCATAAATAATAATCCAATGCAGCTAAATGCTTTAAAGTTCCCTTTAAAGGCTAATTATCCTGTTGTAAACTTTTTTTTTTTAATTTTCAGTGTAAATACAGATATTCTGTTAAGGTCTCAGAGGCTTACTGTAGTACATTTCTGAATAAATGGCATCATGGGGGAAAAAGCAAATAACTTAGGAATAAAGTTTTGGAGAAGATCAATAAAGGGTTTGGTTACAAATATCCTAATCTTTGAGTGTCTCTTCGAGTACTGTTTAAGCCATCATCTGAAAATGGAATAATAAAAAAAAGCAACAAAAAAAAAACGTGCAAGTAGCCAAGAGGTCCATTGTATCTCTGGAGCAGCTAAAGAATCTTTAGAGATGCTAACTTTTACTTGTGCGCTCCAAAAGCCATTGTTGAAAGCATTAAAAAGTAGGATAACAAATTTTGTTGGACGATAAATTGTCCCAGAAATTATTTTGACAAGCAATAATGTTGTTTTGAGACCATTTTCCAAGTAATATAACGGTAACGGCCTAACAATGCAAGAACACGTTCTCGAAGATTCACTAAACTTCAAATTCTAACAAGTATCTTAACATTCGACACTGGAACTGGAAGACATTTTAAATATCCAAAATAAACGAGCAAAAAACTCCAACAAAAAATAAAAAACAAATAAATTAATTATGGAGTGTCTGTAAACAAAACTGTCCTTCAAATTAAGGGCTAGTCGAGACCAAAGCACCAGACTGAAGACTTTTGCTTTCCAGTTTTCGGTAGAAAGAGGGAAACAAAAACAAGCTCAATATCGGAAGATATTGAGCTTGCTTTGATTTATCATGCTATTAATTGATTTACTGTTTATTGTGACAGACCCTAGTAAGAAGTCCTGTTTGCAGCCTGCAACAATCCATTTATCAAACATGTGGAAGAGGGCGCTCTGGTTAGACGAGACCAAAGTTGAACTTTTTGGTCTGCATTCAAACAGCTGTGTGGGAGAAAAACTAATGATGCCCTTTACCCTCAAGACACCCTCCCTTCTGTTCATAATTATGCCTTACTCCATCACATAAAATCTCAATAAAGTACAACGAGGTTTAGCAACATCAACTGCCTCAAGGAACTTTATTTACATGCTTTTTAATGTAATCATTTTGTAAGGCAATGAGTTTTTACTTTCTAAGATACTGAAGGTATCCTTCTATATATTTAAACCTGAGTCCATTAGCTGCTGACAGATTTTCAGAGGACGATGGTAATTAATAAGATATTACTGCACTTTGATTAATAATTGATGGTTTTTCATTTAGTGCCCTCAAATTCTGCTCGTGGTAACTTAAGAGTAGGATAGAGAAGGAGCAGTTTTAGCTTTTGAGAACTGCTTATGTTGGTTTCAAGAGCCTAACCGATCCAACTTTAAAGCTTTTGTTTGCCGAATCTGTTTTGAAAAACAATTTTTCTCAGTGCAGGAAATCTTTTTTTTTTTTTTTTTTTTTTTTTACCCCCAGCCACTCTGCTCTGTCAGGTCAATAATAATAAAAAGAAAATATTTATTGACTATTCAATATGCAACTGTGGCCAGGAATCTACCACACTACTCTGTTGAGCATCAGCTGAGCGCATCAGAAGGGCAGCAGCACCCACTGGGCGCTGACTTTATCTGTGATCGTCAAGGGGAGAAATCTGTTAGCTTGTCATGGAAAGCATATAATGTTTAGATTAAACTCAAAAATTGTGACATTCCGGGTTAATTTTAATTGTAGAATCTTCAAAAAATTCAGTAGAATTTATTGTAGATTCTGTGATCGTCAGATGGCTGAAGTACATCGTCAGTGTCCTGCTCATGATCTGACTCGGGCGTGCTGAAGCAAAGATGCGTCTAAAATTTGCATGATGCCACTCTTCAGTGCCAGGATTTGAAGACCCCTGGTACACAAGACTGGTCTCTGTATACGAGACCATTCAAACCAATCGTCTCGTATAGTGAAACTTGGACAAAGTTATAATTTAGTAAAATAAAAATGTACGACAACTGGTAAAGCATTATCCGAGGAAGAAAGGACAGCTGATTTTGATTAACTTTGGATCATTCCCTCTTTTTGAGTATCCGAAGTAAACCCATTGTACTCCTTTTTATCCCAAATTAACAAGTAAATAGCCTTTTACCACAAACACTGTTCCACTTCCAGCTGCCTCTCTGCCACTTAAACTCTTTGTGCTTCAACTGTTTGCTTCCCTCAAGAGACTCCCAAATGTATTTAGCAAAAAAAAAAAAAAAACAATGTGTACAGTGTAGGAAGTGACCCTATAAGACATTTCTAAGTAGGCAAGTGTTATTTCCACATAACCTCAAACAGTAGGAGTCCTTATTGTTGTGTTTTTGATTGACCTCGAGTCTTTCCAGGCGAATGGCGGTCCGTACAGTGACGCAGGCACACGTTACTGTAAACTCTCTGTCCTGAATGTGAGCTGGCTTCACTTGGTTTTGTGTAGCGAATGGGTTTTTCTCAGCACACGGTTGAGCGCACAGTCTGTTGCTGCAGGCGAAGCGCGGTGCTCTCATTTCAGTCTCTCTGGGGAGAACTGTGCCATCGGAGAGAAATGATTGAATCTCTACCTCTGCTCCATTTTCACTCATTTCTCCCGGACTGGATCAACTTATGCTTCCAGCACAGACTTTGTGTGTGTGTGTTGTATGTGTGCGTGTGTTTGTATGTGTGTTGTATGCAGATGGCCATAAGGGCCCTCACTCAGTCCTGCATTGTCATCCTTTCACATACCTTTGCTGTCTTACCTTTTGCTCAGTCAGTTAGCTAGTGAAATTGTTGCTTCTTATTTAAAACTGTGATTTCCTGTGCGTTTCATTTGCAGACGCTGATATGCATTGATGATGAGTGGAGTCGGTGAAAACTCATCTGACCCTGCGAGGGCAGAAGCACGAAAACGCAAAGAATGCTCCGCCGAACTCATAGGACCCAGGTAAGCCTCAAGAATGATTTCATCTCACACCCCCACCTAGAGATTTTAGTTTTTCGTCGTGTTAGTAATTCGAATTACCAGGCCACTGCAGATTCAACTTTCTAATAAAGAAACTCCATCAAGCAGCGGTGCAGGTCAATTTAGCCATCTACAATTTTAGACTCTTGCAGTTCTGCTCAGGAAATTTCATACTCAATTTTACAGATAATGACGTAAAGTGATCTTTTTTTTAAAATATTTTTATTTTATTTTAAAATCTCCACACAGTACATGGTAAGAAAACAGGCTTATAGGACGCTGAATATTCGGTTTTGATATCGGTTACAATCTTGTATGTCATAAACAGGGTTTCCCCCAGAAAACTTGCTAAGCCCGGTGGTCGGGGCGTCGAGGTGGTCCACCGTGTTTTTGTATTAAAAGATATTAAGTTGACAGGAAATGTAAAAGTATTACTGTGTAATTATATGTTACGGGAAAAGATCTCCAGTGAAATGCTATTTAAACCCACAACTAGTCTAAAAACAACAAATTTGCACTTCTGTTTAATCCAAATTATGTCAGCAGCTCCATCAGACCCCCAGGGCTTCAGGGGCCCCATAAACACTAATATTTTAAAACAGACCACAGATACATAAATGTAACACTTGTTTATTGAGATTATTAAATTTTATTCAATTGTTTAGGCATACATAAATTAAATTATTTTAAATTGTTTAACATTTAAATATAAGATTTTAAGGAGCTGGCAAGTTTACTTTGTAAAACTTCAAAGAACAATATTCATAATTAGATTGCTTTGTTACCATAGCAACAATCTGATGCTGTGAGTTTAATCTTTGAATTTACAAATACAAATTAGTAAACTGCGATTATAACTTATTGCTTTTTAGGCTGGCCAATTAAACTACTCTCTTCTCCCATATTTCACTAAATCTAACACAGAAGCTGTTAGAGGTGCTGATATATTTTTAGCAACAAAAGGGGCCCCTAAATCCAATTCTGCTCAAGGCCTCATCCAGCCTTGGACCGGCCCTGCATGATGAGGTAATCTGCTGCACTACGCAGAGATGCGCAACAAACGGGAGATTTAATTCAATGCTGCTAATGTAGCTCTTCCATTTCGTGTCTGAGTTTTTAATCGTCATAGAAACTATTTTGGTTGGTCGAGTTTATGGGACGAGTTTCAAAGATCTCCGTGCGGCCGCTCGCATTAACTCCAAGTAGACAACGCATTTGATATGGTTTGATGCATCGTGTGACCTGAACAGTAATACTAAAAAAATTATAAAATAATATAAAATCAGCGTGATGCGTGACTCCGAGGGGAGGGCGAAAGCTCCTCACCGAGCTGAACCTGCATGATGAGGTTAGCGCTGCTCGTTATCCACAAACGCTCCGGTCACAGACATAAACTTTACAGGGAAGACAGGCACCGAGCCACACGCTGGGCAGCATGTTGAGATGTAAACGCCACATATAATTGTTCGTTCACAAAGATAAATCATTCTCACCTCTCCACAACGCGCACCTCTGAATTCGCAAAAAGTTATTCCTACGGTTCACATGGAGCTGCGCAACCAGCGCTAACGCGGCGGGTTTTAAACCCTTACCTAGAGTTCTCCAAAGGATCATAATTCCTCACAGTATGTTTATATAAATATCCATACAGGTCAGCCTGTGTCCAGTTTAAGTGAAAGGAGGCCCGCGCGATCCTTGCTGAGGTAAAGCAGCGGCAAAGCGCAGAGGCAAAGCGCAGAGACACCTGCTGTGTGATTAGTCCACGCGCTATTGGGTTTAAATGCATAAACTATCTATTATAAATCTATCCTTTAGGAATAAATCTGCTCTGCTAGTGAAATGCTAAGAGCAAAAGAGACGCTTGCAGCCCGGCTTAAAAAAAAAAAAAAAGACGTAAACAAGCAACATTTAGCCTGGCGGCGGGGCTAGTAAAGCGTGGCTTATAATGCACTGGGGGAAACCCTGCATAAATGTCAACCAATACAAATGTGCACGGCCAAGAATCAAACGAGGGGTAATATAAAATCTTGAACAATCAAATTCAGTGTTTCTATATAATTAGCTCTGTTGAATTAATTTAAAGTATAAAGCAGCTTGGTTGCAGGTTTAAAGGAAAGTAGGTTGGGATGACAGAGCAATGTTTGGATCTAAAATAAGGGCACAAATTGACCCAGAACCATTGAGGAGATAATGAGTTATCTTTTCCAGGAGATACCAGGAATTTTTACAGGAGCTTCAATGTCCCGCGTAAACGTATCTAGTTTCCTTCACACGATGGCCTACAGCTTTTTTTAATTTTTTTTATTTTTATGCTGAGCTTGTTTAGGAAGGTCGTCCACGGCGCCACATGTATGAACCTGTTGATAATGAATGTTAAACTGTTGGAAACCTGTTTTATTTCCCCCTTAAATGGTGCCAGAGTAACAGAGTGTAAGAAAAATACATTTATGGCTTGAGCAACAGGGTTGAGGATGTGGGTTGTACCCCATGAAAAACTTGGCAATTTCTCCCTGCTAATGCGAAACATCTTTAGGTGTAGGCAGCGTGATGGCGAGGGGCGGTACGTCCCTCGCTGGAAAAAAAAAAACGAGGCTCGTCGCTCCAGGTGGAAATCTCAATGTAGAGGGATACAGAGATGAGGTTGTGCAGTCAGTGGCCTTCACATGAATCCACTCTCGTGGACTGAGCTCTATCCTCCAAGACGTCAGCCTTTGTTCACACTGCGATTTAGAGTGGAGAGGATGGAACAGCCTTATTGCAGTCCTGACCCTTAACCACAGTGACCATCTTGGGCATCAATTTGGGTGTGTTTATAATACCGAAGCGACCAACACAACCACATCGACAGACTTGAGGTTTAACCATAGGAGCACACAGTACAGTGTAGGGCTATAACGATTCATCAAAGCTATTGATTAATTCAAGTACCTTGATTATTAGAATTCCTCGACACATTGTTCAATTATGATTACTTTTAATTCACTGCAATCATATGATTTTTTTGTTTTGTTTTGTTTTTAAACTTTGTGGGTGAGGTGTGCAGCGCTTTAATGTGCTAATGAAGAATGCTAAGTGCTATTAGCAGCTATGGAGGGAGATGGAGAGGCACAGAAAGCTTTCCAATAGCGCCTCCTCAATGCGGCAACACCTCAGCAGGAAACATTAAGGTGTAGGTTGGTCCTAAAACAATCAAAACCAGCTTGATCGAGCCTGTAAACATCGTGTCCGAGCCTGATTCAACCTGACTAATTAACTTTAGAGGCCTGAGATCAAAGTAAACTTGATATATTACTTTAAACTGCTGTCAGTTTAACATGCTTTGTGCTCAGCCGGCTTATTACTGCAACTCTCCCCATTTTTAGCTTGTATTAATATCTTCAAGCTCCATTTTCTCACTTGTTGTACTTACTGATCAAGAAGAGTAATGATGTGAAAAAACAATAAAAAATAGATTAGAAATATGTGTAAAAAAAAAAAAAGAAGCTTTTTCATACTTCAAACTTGAGACTGAAAGTGAAGTGTTACAAAAAGGCAATGTTTAATGTCTCTAAGTTTGCTTTTTAATTTGTGAGATAATGAGACTAAGAGTTTTATTGAATCATATTGTATTTTAAGTGTGTCTTAAATGTGTTTTCTTAAATAGGAACTGAATTGTTGACTAGCATTTTCTCTCATATGTTTCTTTAAGTCAGCTACAACCTAGATGCTCAGAACAATTAGTTGATTACTTGATTACTGAAATAATAATTTAAAACAGCCATAGTCATATGTGACCCAGATAGTGACAAGCCTTGCATGTATTGCTACCTAAAATGTCTGGAATTACATAGAGACATATCATATTAGGTACGCATGATTATAAAAACTTTAGTAAGCATTTTGAAGGTTTGCTGTTAAAACCTCAGATATTTAGCTCGGTGCTTCTAACTGTATAAGTGAGTGTGAACAATATGGAAAGATTAAAGGAGCTGTCTGAGCTCCAATATGCATGGTGGGGGGATTTGAAGAGTTTAAAATCAGAATCATCACTGTATTAAAAAAAAAAGGCTACAAGTGGAGCATGAATGCAACAAATGCCCACATCTGGTCATGTCAGCCCACTCTCCCGTAACACAGACTGCCACATGCTAAAAGATGCCTTAAGAAACCCTAAAGTGTCATCATTAGACTTACAACAACTCTTGCCGTTGTTGATATAAAAGTGCATTCCTGTATACAATCAGAAAGAGAGTGCAGTAGAGGCAGTGTTTGCTCGTCAAGAAAAACGGACTTAAGTTGTAGTCACGCTTTTAGAGGTTCCCATTGAGCGCGCGCGTGAGTCGAGCGAGCGGTGTGGCCTATATACTTGATGCATACTTTGGTGCTGTATTCTCCAATCGTGAGCCGTGGTAGAGAGAGTTCCTATACATGTCAGTGCAGGTGAACCTGCTCTGCAAGAGAACATTCCAGATTGTCCAGTTTGAGTGAAAGGACCAGGAGTCGCGCCAACACGAATGGGCGGGGCTGGCACGTTTATCGCATACTGCCTCTGTCCTAGTTCAGTGAATCAACTGCAAACCTAGCTTAAATATTGCCAGAGCTAAACAAGTGAAAGATTAAAAAGAAATTTTCTTTTTAATCAAGCAACGATCAGTGGGAATATTGTGTTTTTCCTTCAAGGTTGTTGCAAAGCTAAAATGTTCTCCTGTTGTAAATTTAGAGACAGATATTAGCTTGGTCCTTGCTTTTGAGAAAGGGTGCCAGAATATCTTATTTAAATGACAGATGAATCCAACACTAAATTATTTAGACACCAGCATCTTCAGAATAATCCAATTTCATTAGCGGAGAAGAGCTTCATGTAAACTGAAAAGTGTGGAGGTGGAAGAATTGTCTTGTGGAGATGCTTTGCTACAGCGAATCCGGGCCACTTCAAAATTAACAGATGGAAGGTCCTGGATTGGAGTATAGTCCAGATATTTATTCTTTTGAGATGCTGTGGCTTGAAACAATTTAAACACTTTACAGCTTCAAGTAAAGAGTGGCAGATGTCTTCAAGGAGCAACTCACTAAAAGTTATTCCAACCAAGGAGGGTAACACCGGGATTTAGGAAGGAGGGTGTCATTTCTTCGCTCTAGAAAATGCTTGTATCTTCTTGTTTGATGTGCTAAAAAAAAGCTAAATTAGCCATCTAAGTGATCTTTTTTTAATTAAAAAAAGAAAAAGTTGATAGGGTTTCGTAATTTTCCCCAACATTGGTCCCCCATTGCTTTTTTTTTTTTTTAAAAAAACAATTTTTTTTTAAATTGTTTTCCCCTCTTGTTGTTTTTATGTCTCTGCAGTCCCAAGCGGAGCAACGAGAAGCGCAACCGCGAGCACGAGAACAAGTATATCGAAGAGCTCGCCGAGCTGATCTTCGCCAACTTCAACGACATCGACAACTTCAACGTCAAACCTGACAAATGTGCAATCCTGAAGGAAACTGTGAAGCAGATCAGGCAAATAAAGGAGCAAGGTACGAGTGGCAGCCTGGTCGTGCCGTCTGTCTGCATTGTGAATAAACTGCAGAAAAAACATGACAAAAAAATGAAATAATAAAAGTGAACGCTTGCTCAGGGCTATATTGAACATTTTGAATTTACAGCTCGTGGGGGAGGGGGACATGTTGCTTGACGATTAAGTAACCGTTTTAAAGTTTTTTCAAAATGTTCTTTTTAATCAAGCAACAATCAGTGGGAATATTCCGTTTTTCCTTCAAAGTTGTTGCAAAGCTAAAATGTTCTCCTGTTGTAAATTTAGAGACAGATATTAGCTTGGTCCTTGCTTTTGAGAAAGGGTGCCAGAATATCTTATTTAAAAATAAATAAGAACTTGGTCTTTTTAAGATGCACAAATCAAGCCAGTTGATATTCTCATTGTATTTTATTTGACTCGTACGTCTGCTATGTAAAAGTGACTAAAGTGAAACAAAAATCCCATTCCACATCAAGCCGTCTGCATTCACACAGAGCAAAGCAAACAAATGGCTGGTTCATCCTCTTCCTCTCTGTCCTCTATAGGCCGGTGGTCAGGCAGGGGAATCTTTTTATAGCTGCTTATAGATGCTGAACGTTGTGCTTTGAAGGAATGCCTAAGGTTCTTTTAACCGCACTTCATTTCTCACTCTATGGAAGGGTTGTGTCAGATGTCAGCGCTACATCTTTTTCTGTGAAAGGTGCAGTTCAAATCAAAAGTCTCTCTCTTTTTTCCTTTTTTTTTTTCTTGATAAAGGTCTGAAAAAAGCTTACAATATTTTTGGTCCAATAGTATAATTGTGGTGCGTAAAAATTTGAGGAAAAAAAAAATCAACCATTTAATTCAGCTGCATAAGTTTAGTAGGGATATTACCAACTGTATGTTCTTGCATCTCTCTTATTAAGTAAGAGAACCTGAATCATTTGTATTGCATACTTACCTTTATAATTTTATAAGCAAGTCTTTCTGTTTCCTGTGGATTTTAATGCGGTACAGCACAGGCCCATTTCTTCTAGTCACACTTCAACATGGGAAAGGCAAGAAAACATGCCTTTTATGGAAGGCAGATGTGTTATAAAGGTGAGAAAAAGGGTGCAATAAAAGAGCTACCTGCTTGAATCTACATATATCTATAGTCAGACTTGGCGAGCTTAGACGACATATTGTGAAAAACTAGGATAGTTTTGGAGTGATCCTAAAACGTCCGAGTTGTAACAACCTTAATTTTAAGATTAAAGGTCTTAAATACACCCAGATTTTTAATGTCGTGGTCATTTTAACTCTTGACATTTGTCAATTGCTTTGTTGTACCATTTTGAGAAATCTGTTGGTGTGATTCATTTGTTTATTCACTTTTTCAATTGAGCAACCAAGGTGTTATTACACCAGCTTTTTAAAAAAAAAAATTTTATTATGATATTCTATTTTAAGGTGCATCTGTAAGTAAAGCAAAATGTCTACCATACTGGAGTAAAAAGTCTCAAATTTAAAGATACTTGCAGAAACTCTCAAATAAGCCAGATAAGGCCCCATGTGTATCTTACCACCCAACACATCATAAGGAGGGCGGAAAAGGAAGCAAAAGAAATTTCCAAGCTTATAATTAGAGAAGTACTTCAAGATTGGGCTGGTCAGGGGTCACTTAGTCTAAAGCAAAGCTTATCCGAAGACGCTGTGGTGAAAACATCTCCTGTTCCACCATCACAGGGCTGAATGTGCCGTTTCCCAGACTCTACACTTACCTTCGCTAGAACTGTGTGCTTTGAGGCGAGACGAGGACTGAGCTTTCAGGCAACAAACACTGCATGTGGGTCTAATGGGAAACGAAGGGCGAATATGTGGAAAAGCACGCCATGCACACTTTTTAGTACAGTGGGGGATCAGTGATGCTGTGGGCCTCTTTCTCTTCCTGCTGAGATGTTGAGATAGAGATTTGTTGTGGAGGCAGCTTTAAGGGGTAAAGCAAAAATAATAATGACCTCATGATCTTTCAAAGTTTTAAAAAACAATTGTATTGACATTTGTACTGACGGAATTTTATAAAGTTTATATATTTTATAACTGTCTTATAAACAATTTCTTATTGCTTTTTTATATTATTTGCTTTCTAAACACCTATTTGATTTGAGTTGAAGAGAAGATGGCATTAGAAGACCTGGTATGAAACTGTAGATTTCACTCTAGTCTTATTCTCGAAAAATTGGAAGCGGTAGAAGTGTGTGCAAAATGCTTTTCGGTTGGCAGTGGTGCAAGTAAATGTGACACTAACGATGCTGTAAAAAGTGAATATAGTGAACCTGTTTTTAACTACTAAATAACTATACTCACTTTCAAGGTCTGAAGTTTCAAAGGTATCCAGTGTGATATTATGCTAATGGAGTAAATGATCCATGAATTCAGTTTGTGTGTGTGTAGATGGGAGAATATGCATATTGGTATATATTTAAGGGAGCTTTTTGCATGTTTATGTGCTTTAGCGCTGTAGATTCAGCTACAAGTTTCTGAGGTTTGAGGATACGAGCCGCGTAAGGTCAACCAAAGAGGAAGTCGGGGTTTCATCCAGCCACAATGTTACGAGCTCAAAGTAATAGTAGTAATTAGTCGATGAACGGTTCCCTCTTAGGTCTAATGATTAACACTGAAATGATTTTTCTCACCTGATTTCATGTAAGAAAAAGAATATTCTTATGTAAAATTTTAAAGCACCTTGTGACATTAGTTTGCAGATCACTTGTAACTCAGACAGGTCAATCTTCCACCAACAAATATTCAAAATGAAGGAAATCTCATTGTGATTGAATGAGTGGGGTTTTAAATAATCAAATAATTCTCCTCCTACCTTCAGCTGTACATTAAAACCCTGTTGTTTATCCTCACTGAAATAAGATGAATTATGTTTTCTTTCTTTTTCTCTGCCTTGTTAGTCCATAACTGGATAAATACAGCAGTGTGGAAAAGGATATTCTCCTTTGAATATATCGTTTGCTTTTGTTTGTGACGCTTTACCTTTCTAATTCTTAAAATTTTTTATGAGACAATCAGATTCGATACAAAATTCAAATGACAATGGCATTAACAGAAAAAAATTTTCAACACCTATCCATAGTTGAAAAACTAATAGCAAAACTAATAATAATGATAGGACTTTGCATTATCTGCTAATGGGCAACTTTGCACAATAAAAAAAAGCAAAAGAAAAGGCGCCGCTGCTCTGTAAATTAATGTGCTAGTAAAGCGTATATGGTGCCCTGTCTCGCCAGTTTATGATGTAGTTGTTAATACGTTACACAATCCTTTTAAGTGATCAATCGCTCCTGCTATCCGTGGCACAGTGCCACACTTCTGCAGAGAGACGGAAAGCCAGGGGAGGCGGCCATGACAGTGAGTGATGGGTCTGCACTCAGGGCAGCTGTGTTGGTCTGCTGGACCCCACTGGGCCTGGAGAGGTCCTGCTGATGCACGGATCATTAATGCTGGAAAAGATTAATACTTGTCTGTGGGCTGTTGCACAAACCCACAGCGCAGAGGGAAACCTGCATTCGTGTCAACTTTCACACATCCATACCCATAAAAAGGAAGAGCGTGATTCTGTTTGCTTCTCACCACAATCTTTTGTCACCATATGGTCAGCTCTCTCCTTGGCATGGTGCGCCCGTTAAATGTGCCCCCCCACATCCCCCGAACAGCCCACTCATATTCCGCCTCTCATCGTCTGCTTGGAAAGTAGGGCAGCCTACGCTATGAACATAAGGCCTCTCTGCATGTTTATTAACCCAGTCACATGGACAAAGTCATAACTCATTATTTTAGTTACTGAGGCTAAGAGGAATCTCTTAATTGTTCAAATCTAAATGAAATGTTTGGTGATTTTTAAGGGTTTTGGTCTTGGAATTTTGTACGTTTCTTTATCCGTGCCATTTTAAAATGTTAACAAATCCGCCAATCAGAAGTGTGATTTTTTTTACATTTTTATTTTTCTTTAACCTGGATTTTTGACCATTTAGTTCACATTTTTAACCAGCTATAACATCTCCTACTAGTGATTAGCGTGGCTAGCGTTGCTGAAACAGCAGCGTGTGTATTCCTTAGAGCAAAGATTCCCAAAAATTTCAGCTTGTGACTCGCAAGGTATGACTGAAAAAAGAAATTATACAAGCACTAGGTGACCAGTTTTGGTCACCGTCCCATTTCTCTATGCATCTCTAAATTCTATTGAATTTGTTTTATCACTGGTAAATTACAGTTTAGCAACATATTAATATGTTGCTGAACATGTTGTGCAAACACAGTATAATCTTGGAATCTGTTCTGTTGCAAGAAAATCAAAATTTTTTTCATTTGATGAATTTCCTATATTTGTTGGACGTATTTTGAAAAGCTAACTTTTGAGCTTAAGATAGCTTAATCTAATTTCATATTATTATTGATGATAACATGATTAAGTTTGTTTGTGGTATTGGATAAGTAAAAATGTTCTGCCCTTCCTGGGAACAATTTGTTCTCCTATTTTGTACATGACTTGTTTACACATTCTCCCTGTTCCATAATAGCCCTTCTTTTTTTTTTTTTTTTTTTTTTCCTGCACATGGCGGTGTAATCCATCCAGTGTCTGTCACCAGTGTGGCAGTCGTGCGCTCTGACACGCTCATTTACAGCAACCTTTCACTCTGTTTGCCGCGGTGCGCTTGGGCTGGAGCCACGGCCAGCCGCATGTTTTCACAAAGGGACCGAATGTGTTTGCTTTGTTACCAGATGGATACTTGTTAAAATCCCTGTCAGCCAGTGACCTCTTTAAAGTATGTGGGTCGACTGCAGGGGGAAATGCAGAATCGTTTGCTCGTGCTTCTTCTCGGTGACCTCTAAGTTTTGTCTTTGTGGTGGTGTTGTGTTGTTGTGTTTTTATTTGTTTTTTTTTCTCCCTCTGCATTATCAACTTGTTGCTTTGGATCCCTGTATGTGGCTTTTAAGTTTGTCTTATTGATTTATCTGATCACAGAAAAGGCTGCAGCAGCAAACGAGGAGGAGGTGCAGAAGGCTGATGTCTCATCAACAGGCCAAAGTGTGATTGACAAAGACGCCTTGGGACCAATGATGCTGGAGGTGGGTGGATTGCGTTTGTATTTTTCATTCATCATGATGTCATTTGCAGTGCCTTCTCTTTTCCTTTTAACATTTTTGTCACATTACCCTTTAAACTTCCTAGAGTTTTTATTGAGACTATTTTTTAATATTATATATAAACTTTTGGTGCATGTCTCTCACACATTAAGAGATTAAAATGTGGACTTTATTCTTTGCGCAATAACTTAGATTGTACTTTTCTTGTCTTACAATAGATTATTAACTAGGCTATTTAAACACAGTAATAATCTCTAAAATAAACCAGTGTTTTTCAAACCTAGTCCTCAGAAATCCACTGTTCTTTATGGTTTAGGTACGTCTCAAATGACTATTGCCTCCACAGTAAGCTATAATATGTTGCAGAAACCTGTTAATCACACATTTAAGTCAGGCTTGAGGCACAGCAGAAAAACCCCTACAATATGCAAGATGGGGGGTTCTGAGCATCAGTAATCTAAGTCATTCCATTGTAATTCATGTTGCATGTTTAGAGTTACTGTCCCACAAGAAGGAATACTTCCAAGCCAGTATTAAGTATTTTGCAACCCCTAAAAGCTTTTCCGACGGGTTTGTCCTGAGTTTAGCTGCATCCATAGGTTAAGAAGTTCAGTCTTGAATTTCCTGTTACTGTCCGTCTTCTTCCACACGTCTGTTGTGCCTCAAACGACAGAAAGTGACTTTCTGCTCGCCAACCTTCCGTTATTGTCAGATTTATGGAAAGATTGACAAATAGTTGTCTTGTGAACAAATTCTCCCACCTGCAACTCCTCCACAGTTACCACGGTCTTCTTGGCTGCTTCAAAAAAAAAAAAAAAGAAAAAAAAAAAAAAAGAAAGCTCTCCTTGCCTAGCCTGTCAGTTTGTGAACGGCGTTGTCTTGTTTTACTCTTTCAACGTAAAGATGATGCGTCCGGCCTAAACCCTCCTTAATACTTCTCCAGAACTTTAACCCTGATGAACACGTCTCCACAGAACATCTGTATTCACACTGAGATCAAATTGCACTCAGGTCCAAGATTTCATCATACACTCCTCTTAATAGTGTCGCACTAAGTGAAAGACTCCACCACAGGTCAACTCACCTCTTGAAATTATGATTGATGTCTACCGAAGAGCACCATTCACGGAGAACAATCGCAGCTGTGCCAGTAGTGATTATGTCAGAGTGTAGCTGTGTGAGGCTAAAGCTGCCAGCATCTTGTATCCGCCCCTTGATTGGCTGTAAATCACCAAGCTGAGCAATGGCCCGGTTGTACAACGGAGAGCCTCTGAAGTGCTTGCGTATAATGGGAAAGAAAGCAACAGCTCATCGAATGAATCAGTCCATTGAGTCCGTCCTCTCACCCATTTCCGCCCTCCCCGCCTCGCTCAGATCTCCCGCGTTCCCCTCCCCCCCCCCACCTCCCGCCCCTCATCTTCCCTCTTCTTTCGCCTCTAGATCCGTCCTGTCATGGAATATTTATAGCACTCCTGGTCCAGCGTCACTGAATCGACACACTAACTCGCGGCTAAATATAGCCCAGCACAGCCTGCGAGCTTTCCCATCTGTCAGCAGTCCCCAAAACACGGCGATAGGCCATTCACACCAGCTCCGCTCCGAGCCGCGATCCCTTCCGCGATCCTGGGCTCATTACAGGCCGTTCAGAGGAGAAAGGCTGGCAGCAGAAACGCACATCCCTACCTCCTCTCCTCCTCCCCCCACCCTGCCCCTCTGAGACTCTTTGCTCTCCAAACACAGAGGGATGGAGAGGAGTGTGGGGAAACATTGTGCTGCTCTTTTAACCTTCTGTGGACAGATTCATTACGTCACGTCACTGTTGCGTATACGTTGCCCTAAAAAGCACTCATATCTTCTTTTCCCGATTTTGTGTCACAACCACAAACTTCAATGTATTTTGCTGGGATTGCATGTGACTATTCAACACATGGAGTTGTGAAGTGGATTTTAAAATCTTTAGTCTGTTCTATATGTTGATATAAAGACACTCTGGACAGATGAGAGCAACATTTTTTGCTTTTCTTCAAACCTGATGCTCATCTTTCTGGATAAACCAACCCAATGCAGGGAAGCATGGTGGCCTTAAATAGGTCTTAAAGTCTTAAATTTGAGTTGGTGAAAACTCACTAAGTTGCTCTTTTTGTGTTGATCTTTCACATAAAATCCCAATAAAACATAAAATATTTGGTTCGGACATGACAAAAATCTCCAAACTCAACTTCTACGAATACTTTTACATGGCTTTTGCTCTTTATTCTTGATGATGTATATACCAAAAATTTTTTGTTTTTTTGTTTCAGCCATTACCAAAAGCTATTAATGTCACGTTGCAGCAATATGTAGCCTGCAGTTATTGTTCACAAGTAAATAGAGCTGGGAGCAGGGATCATACAATTATTCCCAACGTTGCCGTTTGGAACACATCGACTCGTATTGGCTCAGCCGTCTCTCCAGTGTATATTTAAGGAGGGCACTGTAAATTAAAAGTATTGGCTAACGGCGTTGAGCAACAGTGTCTGGAGAAGCATTAGAGTTGGCACGACGCAATGTTTATCCTGTCCAGTCCATGTTCTTTCCTCACACAGGATGGACTTGCACAACCACGTTGCAGTTTGGAGCAGGCCCAGTTAATGCACTGATGGATGAGGTAGCTTTGAGGTTGTTTTTAGATTAGGAAGTGTCAGAGCAGGCGAGGGAGAACCTCCATCACGCTGTAATCTTGGATCAAATGGAAAAAGGGTTCAGCGAACCTCAACATTTTGTCCGTGGGGGTTTTGGACTGTGTGGTTTTGTAGCTATTTCCAGGAACGACAATAAATGTCGCGCTAAAAAGTTTGACAATTGTTCAGTTTAACCGTAGCGATCGATTAAGCAGAGATGAAGAGCAGATGTCTTCGGTTCTATCGTGACACCGGCTTTACAAGCTCCAGTGTTCTGTTCCTGAAGGCTGTAGGTGATTTGATGGCCTAATTGACACCAGCTTGTGTGTAATGGCTGACCTGGGGCTGTGTTCTTTCAATTAAGTGCTGCTCCTCCTTCTTATGCTTTAATCAGCCACATGGGTTTATTCTGCTTTTATCAGCTTCACTGATGTTCAGCTTGGTTTTTTTTAGCTGGTACTAATTGTACCAGTGGTTTTTCTGTAAGCTTAGTGTAATAACATACAAATAACAGAGTAGGCGTTTAAACATAAATAAGGGTTCAGTGTGTACTCAACTTTTAGGTCATGGGCCGTTATGGGTACGGTACAACGGAAAATGGCAGATAGTTCAAATGTTGCTTTCTGGTTTCTCTTAATAAAAATAAAGAAATTTCCCATATTAGGAAGGAGCCTCTTTAGTTAATTTTGCAAAACGGTTTAAAAGCTTTCAGCCACATTTTGCTCCTCTAAGGGCTAAATGTCAGACAATAACTAGCAGTGTATTTAGGACAAATTAGATAAAAGTTTCAATTGGTCCTTCATGCAAATTAAAAGGCACTATAAAACAAAGCAAAATTGCAAGCTCAGGTTAAATTAGCTTAAATTAGAATATTAAGTCACTCATCTTGTTTGAACATTTTGGTGGCAGGCGGAATGACGCTTGCTACAGTTGCTTCATTATATGAGGTTTTGCCATACGCCACTCTGCTGCCCCATTAGGAGCTATAACCAGAACTAAATTAGAGGAAGAATTATTTAGTCTCTGCTCCTCCACTCCAACCTGAAATGTCCAGAATTTGTTGGCTTCTTTAAATCGGGATTTAAAAAATAAAATAAAATTGTTTTTACTGCAGCTTTTGCATAAAGGTAAAAAATGTCTATGTTCATTTTTGACATGTTTCAACTTTACTTTTAAAGCTTTTTCAATGCATTTTATTTTACATTGAACTATTTTTCTTTACACGTTTCCTTGGCCGAAAATAAATAGACGTATTTATACCGGCTGCTCAGACTTCAGACAATATGTACATAGTATCTGCTGTTCTTGAATGCTTTTCATGCAAAATAACAGATTAAAACCCAGTAGATCTGAAGAAAAACACAATTTCTTGCATCAATAAACTAAAGTTGCAGCTTTCCCTTGTCTGAGAAATGGGAGAGCATATTAATCGGTGATATTCCCCCTTTAGGCCACTTGCAGCAGGGTTATTAACATATTCTGATTAATGAGGGTGATTGCTGCGCAAATAAAATCCTAATTATTCATGAATTGTGTTTTTTTTTTTTTTTTGTGAGGAGGAACTTTGTAAACAAACTCTAAACCGCCTCTTTGCCCCTCCAGGCCCTCGACGGCTTCTTCTTCGTGGTGAACATGGAGGGCAACATCGTGTTCGTGTCTGAGAACGTGACCCAGTACCTGCGCTACAACCAGGAGGAGCTGATGAACACCAGCGTGTACAGCGTGCTGCACGTCGGCGATCACGCCGAGTTCATCAAGAACCTGCTGCCTAAATCCCTCGGTTAGCCCTCGGCTTATTCTCCCTGCCAACGATTTCTGCCTCTGCTCCGTCTACCTTGCGTCACCTGGCGCTTTTTATTAGCCATGTCGTTGTGATTTAAATGTTTACTGTGGTTTTTCAGTGCTGGAAAGCTGGCTTGTAAAAAAAAAAAAAAAAGAAAAGAAAAGAGATTTGCAGTATGCAAAGATCCTAAAGGTTCTTCTTTTTCTGTTTTGCTGATGCTCAGCCCAGACTTTTTCCTCTCACTCTTCTCCTCATCCTCCCTCGCTGTTCAGCTAATTAACTTCCTTTTTTGGCTTCTCTCTCCTGTCAGCAGCATAATGCTCTTCCTACATTCTCATTTCGTGCCCTTCCTTCCCCTTCTCTTCACTTTTAAAAAAAAAAATGTTTTTCTCTCGTTCTCTGCCGCACACCCCTATCGAGATCCTCTTTTCTTGTTCTCAATTTCCCATACTTTCTAGCCCACCCATTGAAGTTATGCTTCGTGCGTATTTAATGTAAACATTACAACTGTTTGTGCAATCCTCAGCTTAGGAATTTTTTTTTTTTTCCCCCCCTCCATCATCTCGTTCCCTCAAATTAACCCGTATGGCTTCACTTCCCATAAGGTGAGCTTTGCGCCACCGCATCCCATCAGGAGCTCCGAGTCCTCCTCTGCTGGTGCTCCGGATTGAGGTCTGAGTTACCCGGCCATCTGGGTGGGAGAGCTGCGCAGAGCAGAGTACCCTGGAAATGATCACTGGGCTGTGTCCCAGTTACTGGGAGATTATCAATGCACTGAATGAGATCACAAACCAGATGGAGTGTGATGGGAGTTTGCTAGAAAGAAATGAGTTTGGCCTATACATGTCTTTTTTATCTTGCTTGTCATGCGTGCGTGTGTGTGTGTGTGTCTGAGTGAGTTATTTCATGCCTGTGTAAGTGTTGGACAGGAGAAGAAAGATGGGCAGTGATGTTTTGGGAGGACGTGCATATGGAGGCCTGGCTGTGATGCACTGCTGTGGATGGATGGCTCAGGGTTCCAACTGCTCATTAAAACTGATCTCTACCCAGCAACAGCTCTCCTCTTTTTTTCGCACTTCCTCTGCCTTCATTCTCCCTGCGTTGCTCTCATTATGTCTTCCACTTGCAGCGCGCTCGCCTCCTCTTGGCTCGCTCTTTGCATACTTCATGTTTCACCGTTCACTTTCAGTCGCAGGGAAAAGTGTCCCCCCTCACCCCCACCCTCTCACAGACTATAAAAGTCTCCTTTGCCTCACCTCTCTCTCGCTCTCTCTCTCTCTTTCTCTTTCTCTTTCTCTCTCTCCGGCAGTCAACGGCGTCCCGTGGTCCAGCGAGGGGCCGAGGAGGAACAGCCACACGTTCAACTGCCGAATGCTGGTGAACCCGCACAGCGAGAACCAGGACGAGTCGCACGAGCCCCAGCAGCAGAAATATGAGACCATGCAGTGTTTTGCAGTGTCAGAACCCAAGTCCATCAAGGAGGAAGGAGACGGTATGGAAGCGGGGAGGGAAGTGGGAAAGAGATGGATTGGAGGATCAGTTGACACTAAAGTAGTGACCTTATAAAACAACCTTGGATAAGATGGGGTTTTTTTGTTGTTTTTTTTTTTTATTAATTTAGCGTAACATTTTGACATATCTGTATATTTCTTACTTGTTTGGAAGTTGCCATGAATAGAAAATAGCAATGGCTACTTTTTTTTTTTTTTTTACATTTTTAACAGGGAATGTGGATCTTGCATACTTAGCAAATTCGCAACAACTTATGAAGCCTGATACAGATGTGCTCAAAGCAAATAATGATGCAGCAGCACAACCGAACAGTGAACACATTCAAACTCCAGCGTTGGATTGGATTGTGGTTTCAAACTCGATGCCTATTTTACTTTCAAGTCGTTTTTCTTCTGACTGCTAAACTTCCGACCTTTGAAAACTGAAAGGACACAGATTTGTGTCCATCACCTAGAAATCGGTGTACGGCAACAGAGGACACATCTTAGAAAGAAAAAAAAAAAAGGCCCCGTCTTCTCTGTCTACGTTGACTTTACTAGATCAGGCCCCTTTGTTTCTACTGCATTAGACAAGCGTTCTTTACATGACCTCCAACCAGAAACGCTTTCATTAGCCTACCCGACATAAAAGGCTAATGTTGCCAGCTGTTTTCCGGCTAACATGAGAACATCGCTGGCTGAAGGTGTGTGAATGATTTGGGGCATTTGAGCACCAGAGCACGATCGGCGGTTACAGTTAAAGGAATTCGCCACAGACAGAAACAGAAAGAAGGGAAATGGGGGGGAGGGGAATTGATAGCGATTAAGATTTTTGATGGCCAGACCTCCCATGAGGTTCTATACACACACGTGTGTGTGTGTGTGTGTGTGTGTGTGATAGCCTGTGGCGCACATCTCTGTGAGGAACATGAGGGATTGTGGATATTATTGGCTCACAAAAAAGTTGGACCACAGACTTTTTGGGGTCACCTAAGCAGTCGAATTGGCGAAGTCATTTTTTATTTTTACGTTCGCCAAACAAGACTGTCATTACTGAGCCGTGTTGGGGCAGGAGGAGGCGCGGTGAGTGCGTGACGGCGCTTTAGCCGGGACCAGACGGAGGTGCGGACGCAAACACTTATCAAGTCACTCACACTCCTCCGAAAGGTCACACTACATCATTTCCCTCGCCAGCAATAGCTGCTCCTCGCTAAAGGAGCGGAGCCCTGATCCCCACGCTCATTAATAACTGTATTAATTATGCTGCCTGGGAATAACATGCATTTCATTATCACTCCCTCCCTCTGTCTCTATCCTTTACGCCCCCCTTGTCCTCCCCTCTCACTCCCTCTTCGTCTCTCCCGTTTTATCCTCGTCCTCTTTGTTCCATCCTCCACCTTGTCTTTTGTTCCCGACGTTTATTCGCTCTCTTCTTCTTTTTTGTTTCCTTCTTTCTGCTCAGACTTCCAGTCGTGCCTGATCTGCGTGGCTCGGAGGGTGCCCACAAAGGAAAGGCCCATGCTTCCCACGCATGAGAGCTTCACCACTCGCCAGGACCTGCAAGGTACAGGGAATCAGACGGACGGCAGCTACAAACTGACACATGGAGATCGGAGTTCTTAATTTGCATCCGATTCAATACTTGTTTAGGTTGAATAAAGCAAAAAAAACATTAAAAAATAGACTGCCTTTGTGTTGAAAGAAATTTCAAACTCTGCACAAATCAGCAAACATCGCTGCTAAGTATTTAAGCATCGTACAAAAGACCCCGTTAGGATTGGACAAGCTGGCTGCAGCCACCCATCTTGTCTGCACTGTAGGAGGTGAAAAGAAAAACTGTTGCATACACGCACGCAGCTGTGCGCGCGTCACCTGCCCTCTGATGTACTAATGCCGTTTGTGTGGTATGCACACCCACAACCACATCACAAAAAAAACACACACCTTCATGGTTAGTCAGCGACATATAGTAATTTCCTGTAGTTTCCCACCCAGGCTTCCGTAGGTGCGCATGAATGGAAGCCTCTACTTACCGAGCTGTCCGTTAGCGCCACACAGAGTGCGACAATCACCATCATTTGTGGCGTTCAGGACACATAGTTTGACATATCCCCCCCCCCACCCCCCCCACCCCCACCTTAGAATTAAGCAAAACACGACGTAAGCTGCCGGACTGCCTCTGTAGTTTCTTTTTTTGACGCCTTGGTGATTGTTAAATGTGATGTATTGCTGTAAATGGCTCCTGTTATTGCTACTGTGACAAGTTGGTCCATGTAGCTGTCAGTCAAGCAGGAGGGAGTTTGTCAGCCCTTAAGCGGTCTGTTGCTTCCATTTTAAATGGCACACACTTGAGGGACAAGTGTCGCACCGCTGCGAGCGATTGCCTGTGTCGACACAAATATCCTGGACGTACTTGTTAAACCAGGTGGCAAAACAGTGACTTTTATTCGCCCTGAAATTCTCATTTGAAACGTTAAAACTTAGCAGCCAGTTTGGGTCGGGAGGTAGAAGTTTATAATTCCGTACATTTGCAGCTACCGTAACGTCCTCCTTTGCGACTAGGTAAGATTACGTCGCTGGACACGAGTCTACTGCGAGCGTCCATGAAGCCGGGCTGGGAGGATCTAGTAAGGCGCTGCATCCAGAGGTTCCACCTGCAGAACGACGGGGAGATATCTTTTGCCAAGAGACACCAGCAAGAAGGTTATTATTTTACACGTCTTCACAGTTGGTTGCAGAAATAAATCATTAAATTCATTATAAATAGTCGGATGGACGCTTTTCCAACCAGTATAACTGACTTTGAACTGTATTCTAAAGAAGAATGGGCAGAAATGTCTGGATACGTAAAGCTGAAAGACGAACAGTGAAATGATTAAACCTGTAACTTCAACGGTACACTACTTCCATGTTTGTTTGTCATATCAGGCCATAATAAAGGACTTTGAAGTTTGTTTTAGATGTTTCAAAGAGGGGAAAGAAGTTCAAGGCTCTGGAGAAAGAGGGGGGGGAGAGAGGCTTTAAATATTAAATAGTTGAATGAATTGCAACAAAAAGCAGCCAACCATGAACTTCAGTCCTTGGATTATCCATCAATCTACTCTAATACTGGAACCAGCAGGAACACATTTGTTTTATTTTCTTCCAAAAAATAAAAAAATAATTAAAAATGTTTGTGTGCTTGCTGACGTGAAGCTTGCTGTGTCTACAGTTCTCCGCCACGGTCAAGCGTTCAGTCCAATCTACCGGTTCTCCCTCTCTGATGGAACCATCGTTTCTGCTCAAACCAAGAGCAAACTGGTGCGCTCATCTGCCACTAACGAACCCCAGCTCTACATGTCCCTGCACCTCCTACAGAGGTATGTCTCCGTATCTACACATCTGTCAGAAAGGAAACTAATCTTAATCTTAAACTAATTTCCACCTGCAGGGACAAATCCTTGATTATTCTGTCCTCCAGTTTGCGCCACAAATCTAATGGTAGTTAGATTAAGTGTGTAGTTCAAGCGAAGGATTGATTACGTGTTCTATGAAAACAGTTAATGGTAGCAGTAGCTCCCTAATTGACTCCATCCAGGAAAGAAAAACAAAAAACAAAACAAAAACAGTTTAACACAAATACTGAGCCAGAAATACTTTCCATGTAAGGAAAAGCACAGAAAGCACTTCTAAGATAACTGAGATGTGCAGAAACCAAAACCGCCTCTGTTTACTGCAGCTTTCCACTAAAGAGTCTCACTAACAAACCATTTGCACAAACATAAATGAATGACTAAAATGTGACATGAAGAGATAATGACGACTATTTTAACGTTTTTATGCCTTTGTGCAATTCTTTAAAGTGTTAGACGTTTTAAGCGAGCTTCAAGGTTTTGGCAATTTTAATGTCTTTCATTTGATTTCCTGTAAAGTACTTTGGATCGCTGTTTTTATGAATGGGCAATATCTCCATCTATTGAGGAAAAAGACAAGAGTATGCACAAAAGTTAATTACAGCAATAGATCTTAATGCGATTTATTCCAGGAAAGCGACGCAGCTCGGCACAAAGTTAATGACGGCAGAGATTCCAAATAAAGCACAGCCGTTGCGTACATCGGTAGTTTTTACATACGACACTCACTTCTTTTGCGGTCTCCGTTCACAATTACATTTTACGGTTTTGGGTTGATATTTTGTAAAACGTTAAAGTGGAGATATTTTTTTTGTTTGTTTTTGCTTAATTTCTTGTTTTTAGAGTCCAAATCCATTAAAGACAAAGTGACAGCAAGGAGGACATGAAACAGCTTTAGTCCATTTAGCTGATTATCCCTTCATGACTATATTTATCCTCACTCCTCCGTGAAGTTAGTTGATATTAAGATTTATGCCTGTGATAAGCTGGTGCAGAAGTTACCCAGTGAGTCAGTGAAGTGTTCCTACTCGGATCTAATTTTTTTATTTTTTTTAGATTGCATCAAAAATACTTGCAGAGATGTAACTTTTCATTTCTCACGCTGTTGTTATTTTATTATTATTATTATTATTATTATTATTGCCTGAAAGTTTAATAATTAAGACATTTCTCTATCTGTTCATTCAGAGAGCACCCGGTGTGTGGAATGGGTCAGGACATGGGTGGACAGGAAACGGGGATGACCCCCAAACCAATGAACCCCTCCACTCCCTCCATGACTCCACCGACCCCGTGCAGTTTGCCCGGTTTGGGGATTCAGGGCCAAGACACTACGATCAGCAGCAACAGCACGCCTTTCTCTCCCCCGGGCCCGGCCGGCCCCAGGGAGCCAGCAGCCATGGGGGGCCACATGCAGGGCTACCGCTTCGGCTGCCCCCCTCCACACCCCAACTACACCGGGGGCATGCAGCCGCCGCAGCAGGGCCCCAACTGGAGGATGAACAGCCCTTCTCGTGCCAGCCCCAGTCCGGCTGGTGGGCCCCACCCGCCTCAGCAGAACTCTATGCTGTCGCCAAGGCACCGGGGCAGTCCAGGGGGCGCGGGGAGCCCCCGTGTAGCCGGGGGCCTGCAGTCGCCATCTCCTGTCGGGATGTGCGGCAGCGGCCCTGGAAGCGCGGGCAGTGCCCATTCTAACAGCTACACTAGCAGCTCTCTGTCCGCTCTGCAGGCCCTCAGTGAGTGCCACGGCGTGGGACACGGGCCCTCGCATGCACACACACTGGGCTCCCCTGACCGGAAGATAGGCTCCCCAGCCGGGGTCACACCGGGGTCAGGGGTAAACCCTCACATGATGTCGAAATTCGGAGGAAGCTCGAGCATCGCGGGCGCAGCGGGAGACTTTGGCACTCACTCGGAGGTGAATCAGGTACACGCTCAGGCTGAGGGCAACCAAACGGAGCCCAAGGAGGAAAGGGAGGGGTCCCTGGATGGTCACGACACTCACGACGCACACAGCCGCGTCCACGACAACAAGGGCAACACCAAGCTACTGCAGCTGCTCACCACCAAGCCGGAGCCCCTGGAGACACCCCTGTCGCCGGGCGGCGGAGGAGAGGGAAAGGACCAGGCTAGCGCCGGGGCCCGAGGCGGCCACGCGGTCGGGAGCACTCACGCCACCTCGCTCAAAGAAAAACACAAAATCCTCCACCAACTGCTCCAGAACAGTACATCCCCTGTGGACCTGGCCAAGCTCACCGCTGAGGCTACAGGCAAGGAGCTGGGCCAGGACCAATCACAAGGTGCTGGGAACCCGTCGTCGGGGGCAGAAATCACTCCCAAGCAGGAGCCGTTGAGCCCCAAGAAGAAGGACAATGCACTGCTGCGCTATCTACTGGATAAGGATGACACTGTAATGAAGGACAAGGTCTCTAAGCTGGAGCCCGGGGAGGTGAAGGTCAAGGAACACCCCCAGGTCAAGGTGGAGAAGCCGGACGCCGGATACGATCGGGCCGAGCAGGTCAGTGTTTGAAGAAAATATTACCTCTGCTGTGGGTGTGTTTGCGTTGCTGTTTATGTACACAGACACACACACACACACACACACACGTTGGCAGCTCTCTGATTAACCAGACTGAGCTTGAGCTGTTTTTGCGAAGAGGAAGTGGGTGATATATGTTATGGCTGAAACGATTAATGGTGATAATCGATTATAGAAATAATCGGCATTCAATTTGGTAAGTGATCGTTAACTGGAATATATAGACTCGGAAAAAGGCAATTTGCTGAAAGAATAACAAACTTAGAGCAGTAATTAATTTTAAATTGTACAAAACATATATACATTTTGCATTTAAGATAAAAAAAAACCCTGTCTGTAATTATGTTCTACCTAGAACAAAAGGAAAATTATGCATTTATTAATTTAATTTAAAAAAAATCAACATACCATATAACATCAATAAAAGAATGTGCTGAGCTCTTTGCATGTTAGAAGTTGGTTTTTTTGATAATCTATAGAATGTGCTGTTTAATTCATTAATCGTCTGAATAGTTGATAGAATAATTGTTAAATAAGATAGCAGGTTGCAGCCCTGCCATATATTCTAAAATAATACAAATGCACCTCAAATTTTTCAGGTTTTATCCGCCATGTCAACTTCTCAATTCTGCAGTCTGTGTCGATTGATTACGAAGAAGGCCAATAAAATGCGCGACCCTTACGAAATGTGTTCGCACGGGGTGTGAAAACTTCCTCCCTCTCCTCGCATTTTAGAGTTTCGTCTTCTCCAGTGAATCTGCCGCGCCTGGGCTTTATTAAGGCTTATAAACACATCTGGTTCCCTCACCGCCTTTGTGTTGGCAGCGGCCCGCTAAGGGAATCTATCTGCCAGCTTCAAACAACTGTGACATTTGGAGGGAGCTCCCTGTGGTTCTCTTCAGCCATTTGATCCCAGTTGCATTTGGCCGGAGTCCTCAGGTTTGGCAGAGCCGGAGGCGGGCTCGGCGCTGAAGGAGGGAGGGGAGAGAGAAGAAAAAAAGAAGAAAAATGAGCGAACAGTGAGAGTGAAACTCAAGTCGATTCAACAGGGCAGAGGTTTGATGGCCTCATACGTTCAATAAGACTCCTATTCGTACAGGAAGCTGCACTGCTAAACCACATTACAGAGCATAAAACCAATATCCTTCCTCTTATTGATCTCCTCTTATTTTCTATTCCGAATCGGCATCTTTACACAGCGGTCGCGTTTTCATGTGGAGGCTGTTTAGGTACACGTATCAAACAGGGGCGGACGGGATTTGCTGGATAATGAAAGACTGAACAAAGAAGAGGGAGATGAGAAAGGTGTAGATACCCCCAGGAGAGCCCAGCCTCGGCATGCAGAGAGAAAATGATGAGCCATATGCTCTTGCGTGTTCTCGCTGCTGCCATGGAGATGGCGGGCAGAGCGATCGCTGGGCTTGTAGGACGTACACGAAGAGAATTGCGGGGCTTAATAATGAAGGTTTGATTTTCGCGGAGGTGCAAGGCACTAAAGTAAACCCGAACAATGGAACGGATTCGGTGGTTTTTAACGGCAGCTGTGAAATGGGATCGTTATTAAAAGCAGTCATTCCTTCAGTCGGCGACGGCTCATTCCAGGCTAACAGATTTCATTAATGAGAAAAAGGACATTTGTTAGATGCACACTAATCCGTGACTTCATTAGTCACTTCGTGTGAGTGAGTGTGTGTGTGTTTGTGTGTGTGTGTGTGGTTTTCTGCGCTCTTATGGTGAATCGCTGTTTGGCCGTGTGTGAAAGCTGACTGAACTAGTTACCGAGAGTCATCCTCTCCACTAACCTCACCCACTGCTTCCTCACTGACTCTCAACCTACCGCTGCCTTGCTCCTCCTCCTCTTCCTCCTTTTCTTCCTCCTCACCATCATCGTTTCAGGGCTGAATTATTGATGGCCGGGGCAGAGTTAAATGAGAAATCAAATCCCAGTTATGGCTGTGGTTCACTGTATGGCAGCTTGAAGCTTGTGATTTGATCAGCTATCGGTTATCAACAGAGCAGTAGGTGGACGTATTAGGTGACTGTGTTGAGAGTGTCGTCGCACCTTTTTTGTTCTTTCACTACAAAGTGAGACGAGAAAACGTGTCGCGCGCGCACACACACACACACACACACACACACACACACACACACACACACGCAGGGTTATGTTCCAACAGTCTGGAAAGGTTTGAATTTGACTTCCTAAGTATTTTTCACACAAAGTATTTTCAAAAGTAAAATCATAAAGAGAAAACCGAGGATGTTGGGGTATTTCCAAGCCAGTTTAGACGTGGAAATAAAACAGAAGTCTTATATCAATTCATCCATCCATCTATTCACACATTTATGCATCTGTTTGCTTATTCCTCCACCCATCCCACCACCATCAATCAAATCTTTTATCCATCAGTATGTTGAGATCTTTCATCCACCCCACCCACTTGTCTTTCTTTCCACCTATTCATCCAACCTATTATCCTTCTGTCTCATGCTTTTCTGTTTGTCTACACATCCATGGATCTAACGTCTTAGCATATTTAGTTCGTTTATCTGTTTTTTCAAACTCCATATTTAAATTATATCAAATCATTATAGAAATGTCTCATAAAACCTGATCTACTCTGTAAATTTTAAAGCTTTGCTTTGTTTTTTGTTTTTACCTTTTTGTTTTCCACAACTCTAAAGAGTCCGTTCTTCAGCAAAGAAGGTCTCTATCCGCCTGTCCACTTCCTGCTCCATGCTGGTGTTATTTGTGAACCCTACGATACTCTTGAATCGTAGGGTTAATGGCGGTCCTCTGTTTAGTTGAGAACTTTCGATTTACCTGCCAGGAAGCCTAAAATCCATCCACATGGCTTTATCCTAAATCTCAGCGCGCTGCCTTTCCAAAGCCACAGTGGCGATGGCATCCGGCTTCTTCACATTCCAGCTGCGTGGCAGAAGAGCACCTGCCACCGACACCCTGCTGCCACTCTCCTCTGCCGCTTTAAGCGTGGGGCTGTTTTAGGGGCGGACGATGTGGACTTAAAATTTCATTACGATACGAATGCTACTACTCAAATACTACTCTTGGAAAATATCTCCATTTAAAATAAGCCATTTTTCAGGACGTCATAAGTGTGTTATTTTTTGTTTGTTTTTTTATATATCACTGAGGTACACACACATTTAATCATATTATTTTTTTAATTTGATATTTATTGATGCTCTTGTAGAAGAAATGTTGCAGAAAAATAGCCAAAATAAAACTGCCACTAAACGCTGTCAGTTTGTTTTGGTTTATTTAGCGTCATTTATTGAAATTTGAGACTGGGACGAGTCAAAATTCTTATTGTGATCACATTTTTCTTAATTTATTATAAATGCCCATTCCTTGGCTGTTCACGTTGCTGCTTCTCAGATCGTCGTTTGCGCAATTTTAACTATTAGCCATTATTCTGAGATCATTTCAAAGCACGTGTCCAAACGAAAGCAGCCGCAGTTTTGAGGGAGGCGGCTCACGGCTGAGCAGCCACGTTCGCGACGCAGCGCTTTCAACATTTTTCAGCCTCTGGTTACTTGAGAAGAGCTGTGTAATTTGATCACTTGTCATAAATAGTTTCTTAAGTGGCAGTCATTACCAAGTTGTTGCTCCAGTGAAAGAAATGTAATTCTATACTCGCTAATTACCAGACAAGATAAATAAATAAATAAACATGGCTGGAGGAAAGGAACTGGGCTTTGGATTGAGATTTTTTACCTGCATTTAAGTGATCGAAAGCAGATATGACATAAACGGTGTGCGCACAATTACAAGGCAAGTCTTTATTTTTGAGGATTATTTTTATTGATCACCAACTGCAGCGTTAATCCAAGCTGCTGGTAAACATCAGGCATGAATGTTTAAGAAAGTAAACGTGAGATTTTGACTCTTTTGAGAATATTCTTAAGTGCACAATTATTGTGCAGAATTATCTAAACAAAATTAAAATGCACATTTTCCCATCTCATTTTTTTTTCTCTAAGTGAGAATTATAATCCCCAAGTCAAAACATTCCAGTAAATATTTCTGAAATTGAGAAATAAAAAAATTCTGTAACCAGAGTTTTGACCCTTCTTTTCAGAAAAAGTGATAAGCTTCCATTCGTGAAGTCCGTCAGTTTCTATAGACTATCAACTATCAACTTTTTGTCATTTAATAATACCAGTCCCCTACCTGGTATGGACTGGTAGATGTTCCACCCACTGGTTCATCCATCTGAACTGCCAAGAGATTTGGCACATACCTAAGATTTCCTATATCTTTGAAAAATCTGTCTTCAGATACTTCTTGGCCCAGTCTACATGCTTTAGCTTATGAGGCTTGTTCAGTGATGGTCGGGTTTCAGGCTTCACTACGTTGGCTGTGTCTCTGAACAACTTCTGGCAGTTATTAAATATGATGGAGCTGGATGATGATGGATTCTTGGTAGCCTCACACCTGGTTCTTCTCAAATCCTTAGTGCTTAATTTGTCATTTTTCTCAACACGTTTCTTCTCACCCTGTCGGCCATTTGTAACAAAGCTTTTGATTTTTCTGGGATCACGCCCCAAGTCTTAGTAATTTCAAGATTACAGCACCCCTTAAGAGATTTTTTTTGGTAATTTTTGACTTTTGAGAGTCAGTAAGTCTCTTTTTTTTAATTGTTTTTTTCGGCTCATTTTACTGAAATAGAGGAAGCTGCTAGATAATTTAGCTCGCCTTGATATATGTTGTAGATCTTTTAGGCCACACCCTGCCTCTTAACACAGATGCACATCACCTGGAATGGTTACATCCATTCAGCATTCAAGTTTATCCTGCTTAGATGCCTAAAAATGATGACATGGTCAAAATAATCACTTCCCTTATAATTGAACACACAGGATCCACACAGGATTTTCACTTTTTAATGAAAATCATGATGAGTTTCAAAGGAAAAACAATAATAGGCCATAATTTAAATTAAAATATAGGTAAAAGTGACTTTGCAGTGCTCCATGTACTATGCATACATGTTATTTGGTTATAAACCTTTTCAAAGATGTTAAATGGCTTGAAGAAGTGATTTATCTTATTTTTAAAATAGCCAAGCTCCATTACCCTGTGACGTTCACCAAGTCGATCATTTTTTTAATGACTCATCTGTGATGGTAGTTGGTAAATATGGTGTGGTGTGGTCATGTATCTGTCAGCAATATTTAGTATATTTATTTCAAGCTTAAATGCCAGCATTCTTGCAGGGCTAGGGTCATTTTAGTTTGCGTACTTGACAGTGGCACTTCTGCTTTGCTCGATCTGTTTCGAAGTTCCCTTTTCCAGTCAAATGCCGTGAACTAAGTCAAGAAAAAAAAAAGAGAAAAAGACACTCTCCCGCCATGGAGTCCGCTCCACACCAGCATTGACCAGTTCTTGAGAAGAACTAGTCGAGGACAAGACAGGTTCATATCAGTAGTTTTGAGAAAACCGAACTTCTCTTTGTTTATGAATAAAGCTTTCATAATGGGGTGTGCTGCGGTGGCGCAGGGGCTAAACGCAACCCACAAATGGAGGCCTCAGTCCTCGCCGCGGCCGTCACATGTTCGATTCCCGGCCTGGTGGCCTTTACCACATGCCTTCCCCCTCTCTCGTTGCCTACCTTCCTGTCAACTAACTATCAAATAAAGGCCACTAGAGAAAATAAAACCTTGAAAAAAATAAATAGCTTTCAGAAATCTGAATTTGAAAGAATGTGCAGTCAGTGCAGCATGATTCCCTGTCCACTCAATAGTTTTAAAATTGTGTAATTAAGCGTCTTCGTTTTATCAGCTTTACATTCAATTATGCTGGACTTAACTCTCCAATAACGTTCTGGATGCTGCAGCCTCTTTGGTTAATTTCTCTTAACAGCAATAGATATTTAATCCCAGTAAAAGTTGTTTTTTTTACTCTTTTTTTCTTTTAGGAAGGACCGCTGTAATAAACAGCTCGAACACAGTGATAACTCAATTAGAAAATCCTGTATCCAAAGATGCATAACTCGACAGAAATTTCTTGCATGGCAGCTGCCGCAAATTCTAGGCTAATGCTAGGCTAATGCTTCCATACGAGTCGTTGATGATTCAGCTCGTAACATTTCAGTGCAGTTTTGGTTGACATTGTGCTGAGAGAACATATTGAAAAAGTTGTTTGTCTGCTTCATGAACTTTGCCCTTTGCTTTGAACGACATGAAATGTAATTATCGGTGTTTCAGCAGACAGATGTCTGTGGATATGAATACAGCAGTCAGAGCAGGACACGTAGACATACTGTAAACAACATTATAAAAGGTAAAAAAAGGTAAATTTCTTGGTGTTTAAAAAAAAAAACACCACCACAGATGCACAAGACATGGACACAAAAATGGGCAGCAGCTTTAAAAATAAAAAATAAAAAGACAATTCGGCTACATGTGGACAGTTGGTAAACAAATCACAGATAGTAGACCTGTTGGGAACATTAATATTAATATTTTGATTTCAGCTACAGCTATGTAAATTTGATGAAAATATGTAGGCATGAGTAGGTCTTGCAATAGCACAGAATTCAAAACATCCCGATCTTGTCCGTTCTGTGCTATTGAGAATTAAGTCAGTTAAACTGTAATGCCAAAAGTAGGATCACACACCCTGGCTACTTTTGGTAGGATACTACTTCTACTTCTTCTACACCTACTTCTGGTGTATGGTGCAAGGTGTACGTGGCCGTCGAGTGTATGTGAAACAGAGTGAAGTGTCTTACTTTTGCAGAGGTGTTGGTTTCTATCAAGTATCGGATGAGTCCCGGTTTGGTTTGTAGGAGTAGATGTTGGTCAGTGCTTCATCTCTGGCTCACTGTGGGGAAACGTCAGCCTGCTGTTGCTAGGCATGCAAATGTCTCTGAGTGCCTAAACTATGAAACATGCATAAAAATGTAGGACACATCAGCAGCTGACAGCCAATTCCTGCAGCATGAAGATCATTCTCTATGTCGGTACTTAAATATTATTTTTCTTTTAAGTAATTTAACTTGCTGTCATCGTCGCTATTCAGGAGCAGATTCTACCTTATTTTAAGAAATGAAGTTTGATAATGCATTAAATAAGGTGCCTTTTTTCCCCCTGCTTTTTCTTGAGTGCTTTCAGAGTGGAGTCTTAAGACTTAATTGGGTGATAAATGTCTAATCTGCGAGTGCTTTGAGACTGTATATTTACCAGGTTGTGATTTTTTTATTTTTTTTATTTCCTGCCTCTGAACGTTTGCGTGTTGCTTGTGTCCGTACGCTTATAGGTTGTAGTGCTGAGAAAAGGAGAACACGGATTGAATTACATACACAGACATGCACCGAAGGCCAGCCAGTTAAAAGGATTGATAGCGGCAGAACCCATTAAGAGTAAAAGCAACTAGAAATGGAGAGAACTGAAAGTGGGAGGAGAGAGAATCGAGGAGGAGGAGAGCAAACGGAGTGTACAGAGGCATTACATCATTCCTGACCTCATTAGGGCTTTTCTCTCTCCCACCACTCCATCCTCACTCTGCTACTCTCTCCAGGTCTCCTATATATCCACTCCGCTCGTCCTTTCTCAGTATTATCAGCATTGCGGGGCTAATCATTTTCATCCCGTTTATATGAGGACCCTACCGGGTCTGCCTCTTGTCGCGTGAAAGCTGAGGACCTTGAGCTCTTCAGATAAATGTTGTGTCAGACATTTTTTTGGCTACCCTGTTATCATCTGTAGCAGTTCCATGCCCGACAAATAAATGTCACTGTATGGAAAACCGAAGTGCAACACTAGACAATACTGTGGTGCTGTACTGCTGTACAGTATGTCACGATCTGTAAATATTAGCCCAGGCGCGATGCACTCTGCTGGACAGTTATGGCCACTGCAACTTATTTACTTAAATTCCCAGTGGCTGCCTTGAAATCATTGCATTTAATTGATTATCTGCTTTTTTTTTTATTGACTAAATTTTGCTTCATCTTATTTGGTGTTCTTATAATTGTTAGATGTACACTCCTGATCAAAGTCTTGCAGCTTAAAAACATGTCGCTGATACTCACGTTTTGTGCCACTGGACTAATACCAGGTTGAAAGTTCAACTTAAAACTTTTAAAAGATGAAATGGGAGTAAGACGCAAGCCAGAGTGGACTATTTCTTGAACACCTTATTTAAATTTAAAACAGGTTGTTCACCGGCTGATGAAAAGTTTAAAGCTATTAGTTTAAAGAGGGAAGCAAAACCTGGAATGGCACATGCCTTCAGTTAAAGCTACAGCCCCATATAGGCAAGTTTTTAGTGTTTTCACACTTGTTCAATTGGGGACCAAAATTACAGCATTTGTTACATTTTCACCTGGTGTGATTTGCTTTCACACTGCACTGTGTCAAACAAACCAAACGCTTTGAAAAATCCTTATTCACCTCCTCGCCTGTGGCGGCGCTGCATCAAGAACCACTGAAGGAAACAACAGGAAAACCTCTGAAGAAGATGTAGTGCAACTTCCTCCTTCACAAAATGAAAACAAAAATTGATTGGCATCAGATTTTAACAGTAGTAGGATTTCTCTTTTGTTTCTGATAAATAAAAAAGAAAACATACAAACCATTTCTCCCACTAGCGCTAGATGTGGGCGTTTGTTTTTGTTGTAGTTACCCAGAATGCCCTGCGCTATAGAGCGCTTCCTGCTTTTGGGGAGGTCTCCAGTCCACTCCGCATTCATATGTGCATTTGAACTGTTGAAGTTCACTTCAACTGAACTGAAACCTGGGTTTTTTTGGTGTACCAGAGTTCAATTTCCTTTTAACACCCTTTGACTTAAATTCTGTTATCTGGGGTCAGACTCCCATCCTTTGGACCAGAGAATAAACTTAAGAATGAAATATTTCCCGTCTTTTAGCGTCTCGTGTATGGCCCACCCAAGGAGCGAGTACGAAAGCAAGTTTGTGTTGATGGAGGCCAAGATGTAGAGATGCAGAGACAGAAAGACTTGTGCCATAATGATGCTGTACATACTTGAACAGGAAATGACATGAAACCAGATTCAAGCACAAATTTTAAGTTCTTAAGACTATTTCCTTAAATCTGTGATCAGTCAATGAACAGTCTGTTTGCTTCAATGTAGTTTTCATTAAAAATATATATATTATTTTCTATTTGTTCCCTTGTTCCTTTTTTTACAGCTCACCCTTCAACTTAACAGTTATTTGTAGTTGAATAAGTGGTCATTTTGATGCTATTGGATTTTAAGAAAATTATCTCTGTCACTTGTTTTCCAGGTGGAAATATAATTGTTACATTATGTATTATGACAAAATAAATTACCCCTTCAAAATGAAAGTAGTTTGTATTAAACTGGAGCAAATGAAAGGTCATCATGAACGAGTTTGTCAGGAGGCCTGTAGTCTGAAAACTGGGTAGATCGTGTTTCTGCAGCTCATACGACAGCATTAACAGTATCCATGTGACCTTGTTAGCACTCTAATCTTATCCAGGCTTGACAGTGATTTGATATATCTTATTGTTGGTAAATGAAGATAGTTTTCATCTTGCATGTTATGTTTGCATCTTGCTTTTCTCTGTCTTTCTCTCCTGCTTCGTAATGTCTTTTACGTAAAGCAAACATCCTGTTGGCCTTTTTAATTTTACATTTCAGACAACTGAAAGTGCCAGAAGTATATGAAAATACAAAGAAAATCCTAGTCGGTTCTTCCTTTTTATCAGTGCCGTGGCTCCACAAGGCCGCCACTATCTGGAAACGCTCGCCTCGTCTCGGAAAACCGAGTATCTGTTGGCGGCTGCTTCTATTTTCTAAAAATGGCAACTATTTCCCTGACCCTTAACTCCCGTCACTGAGCAAGTAAAGCTCTCCTCATCTTGGCCTTGTCCTTGTTGAAGATAAAAGCTTGTGGAAAGCTACAACAACTTGTCACGTCAGATGATATTCCTTTTGTATTTACATGTAGCCCTGAGTGGCGCTTGGCTCTTCGGTTGAACTTCTTTATTTTACGCCATTGAACTTCTTTATTTTACGCCATTATCTGGTTGAAAAATTATATATTATTATACATTTCGGATTCTGAAACGGGAGTGTTTCAAATTGTGAAAGGATTTCCAACAAGTTCTTTTAATTTGATCATCTCGGTTTTGGTCTCTAAAATGTCTTGAGTGTTTTTTCCATACTACGTCTTAAATGTTTTGCATCCTCAATTTGTTCGCACATTCTTCCGCTTTTTTTCCAAGACATAGTCTCTCCTCTCCTACCAAGACGTGCTTTTTTTGTTTATTAAGGGAGTTGAAATGTTCTTGGTAGTTATCTTCTGCCAGCTCATTCACTATAGGAAAAAAAGTATTAACACAGTTTGGCTTGAAAACGGATATTTCAGCAATTGACTAACAGCTTCTTGGAATGACTGTTGTGTGTGAAGCTTTATGTACATTATAAGACCTTGAATTTAAGTAAGAGTACAAAAGATGCAAAAAACAACCATAGTTGTACTTCAAGTAAATATAAGTTATTGGGTAAGCAAGATAACTTGAGTTGTTTTACCATACCAGGAAGGCCTTAAATGTGCATTATAAAGCCTTAAATATGACTTTCAGGAAACAAAACTCAAAATCTGGGGTCTTTGAAGATAAAACATTGTCTCTTGTGTCCAAACTGCTTTTGCTAATTTGAACTTTAAAGCAGTGTGATTGTTTTCACGATGCTACAGCCACCATGCTAGCTAGAACCAGATTCTTTGGTTTGAATCCTCCTTGGCTCTTTTGTCATCTGAGCATCAGACTACAGAAGGCGTTCCAGCAGACCTCTCTGGTCGAACATCTTGTCAAATGTTCATTAGAACATTATGTATCAGCACTTCCATGTCTGGCTTTAATCAGTTTCTAATTTGAATCCCACGTGCCTCATCTGTTTGTGTTTTCATAGTCATCGGAGCTTGACGACATCCTGAACGACCTGCAGAGCGCTCAGCCGCAGCTCTTCTGTGAACAGCGGCCGGTTTCGCTGCCCAGTCCAATGGACAAGCAGAACATCTTTAATGACATCCTGCAGATGTCGGAGAGCAACGCCGCCATGGCGACGCAGCAGCAACCCAGAGGCCTCGGACCCGGCATGGGTCAAACTAGTAAGTAGAGCTCAAACTCAGGAAAAGAAAGGCAAATAAAAAAAAAAACTGGATTTTAGCCTTTATTCTTTTTTTATTTTTTTTTATTTTTTTTTAAAAGACTTTGGCGCTGTCCGACCAGGGCAGCCGGGCAGGGCATTACCAGTGAGGAGTGTCTCTCTGGACATGAATGTCCCCTCACAGCAGCCATCATTGCAGTACCCCATACGGGCCAACAGCCCTTACCCTGTAATGCAACAGCAGCAAGGCATGTTGGGAGGTCATGGCATGATGCCCAACCAGCCTGGTATGGGCAATGCAGGTAAGTCTAACCTCTAAGCTCTTCAAGTCAAATCAAATTACGTTGTGGTCCAATATGCAAAAAACCCCAAAACAAAACAAACAAACAAAAATACAACTGTAGTCTTAAACTGTGACACTTGTGGCTGATTCCAAATTCCGATTAGACACTTTTCCTTCTGCCTCTGTGTCTTTCACCCGAACCCATCAACATCATGACACACTGACTCACTTCCTGTGACAGGAAATAGTCGCCCACACACCAGCGAAGTTTCTCTCACTGCGTCTCCCACAAATCGATCCTCCCCGAGCAACTTCCAGCATTGCTCACAAAAGATTTTCCCTTTCACATCGATCCACAGACCAGCGCCACAATATGTTTGCAGAGAACGTTCTCCAAAATCTTTTCGGACCGTTTTCTCACCGCTTCTCATCTCTGCGTCGTTGTCCTTCCTCCCGCTCCCGCAGGATTGATGACCCAAGGTGATCCGCGGCAAGCCATGCAGCAGCAGCAGCAGCCGGAGGGATGGACCGGTCCAGCTTCTGCACCTCCTATTGGAGCTTCCGCTCCGGGACAACAAGGAGGCATACAGGGTAGGATGGTGCCCGGTAATGCTCCGATGAGACCCAACAGCCAGCCAGGACCCCGGCCGATGCTGCAGTCTCCACTAATGGCCAACGGTGAGAGCCAACTTTAAAACGTCTTGGTATGAAGGCGCAGAAATAAGAAGCTGCATTACAGAGACTTTAAATCTGTAGTTCATGAAATCGCCCATTTGAAGCTGCTAAAGTAGAGTGAGGAATACCTCAGCTCACCCCCTCATAGTTTACTAGCTTATCACAGTTGTAAAGGATGCCATCTTGTGGTTGGTCGCGGTGTAGCAGGTGAATTATTTTAACACCCATCATTTTTCCCTTTTTTGCTCTCGTGAAAGAGAAATTGCAAAAGTATTTAAAAAATGAAAAAAAATCTCTGGGCATCTCTCTAATAATTCCATTGACCTGGGTATTTCTTCTTTTCTCTTTCAGCCCAACCTGATATGGACATTAATATGGTCGGCCACCATTTCTCTCAGCAGCAGGCTCCGCCCAATCAGACGGCCCCTTGGCCGGACAGCATGATGCCAATTGATCAGACACCTTTTGTAAACCAGAACAGGTAAGTTTTTAACCACAAATGACCGTTTTGTGTTCCCAAAAGGAGCTGGTGGCAATCTCCGCGTCTGGGGATTTTCTTAAATGTAGACACAGGTCCCCCGCTACCCCCGAACCTTTCTGTAATACAAGTGGACATTAGGCATTTTTGTTTCTTTTTCCACAGACCTGCACAGCAAGACGATCTCCTCTGCAATCCGAGTCTCGATCAAGGCAGCGCAGTGGACGAAGGGGCCCTGATGTCCCAGCTGTACTCGGCTCTAAAAGATTTCGATGGTTTAGAAGAGATCGATCGAGCTCTCGGCATCCCCGCCCTGGTAGAACAGGTGAGCTTTTTATAACACCGTTTCTCACAAGGGTGATAATGCGACTTGAATTGTCTTAAATCTTATCGAATAAGTCTAAATATTTTTGCTGTGCATTTGTATTCTGCCTCTTTTTTAAATCGGAATACCTCTAAATAAAATCTGGTGCAACCAGTTACCTTCAAACGTCTCCTCATTAGTAAAAAAAGAGTCTACCTGTTTGCAGTTTAATCTGTGAAGGCCTCAGAAGTTTCATAGAGGACATTAGGGAGTAAAGAGCATCCTGTAGATTAAAGCACATAGCAGACAGGTCGGCGTTACGGTTGTAAATTCCTAATACAGAACACTACAATGACATTTGCAGTTGTTGTGAGAAAATGGTTTTAGAAAAAGGTTAAGGTGACTGAATCCTTTAGCACGATTCTGTAAGTTCTGTCTTTTTTTGCACCAATTTCTTACAGATGTTCTACTAATGTCGATTGTTTGCCGTTTCAGAGCCAGTCACTGGAACCAGAGCAGTTCCCCCCGGACCCCACCATCATGTTGGATCAGAAGCCCCCAATGTACGCGCAGCAGTTCGGCCCGCCGCCCTCCCACATGGTGCCGAGGGGCTTTCCCGGCCCTCCCATGCAGGAGCCCGGCTTTCACCCGATGGCCGGCCAGATGGGGCCCCGGCCGAGCTACCCCATGATGAGGATGCAGCCGCGGCCCGGACTCAGGCCGGGCGGGGTCGCCCCGAACCAACCCAACGCGCTGCGGCTGCAGCTCCAGCACCGGCTTCAGTCCCAACAGGTACGCTAGACCGCCCCGGCATGAGGCGACACGCAGCCTGTCGATCGACTCTGAACTCACAGGTTTGAGTTACGTAATCGCTCTCGAGGCTGACGAATTTGAAGCCTCTGATTGCACACATTTAGACTTCCTAGTGGTCTTTCTGTATTTCGTACCATTATTACCAATTTCTTGTAATTTGCAGTAAATTATGACATGTGTGTGTTCGTCCATGTGTGTGTTGTTTTTCGCTGTTAACCTGTCAGGGGACTAGAGATGAAAATGAATCCTCGTGGCTAAATATTTACATGGTGGTTTTCACAGATTACAGAGAGTGAAACTTAAAAATTAATTAAAGAGGTGCTGAAATAAATTTAAGTCAGTAACTCTTTTTATTTGTGCTTAAATGTGTTTTTGTGGGGTGGGGGGTTTCCAGCAGAAAAGTCAGCCAATGATGACGCAGATGACTGGTGTGTCAAATGTGAACCTACCTCTACGAGCCAGTGCCCCAAACCAGGTACAACCAATAACATTCGTGCACAAACATGTTCCATCCACTAATTTAGCCTCCTGATGCTTCACAATAAACTAAAGACTTAAAGACGTCACAGTATATTCCAAAAGTATTCATACGCCTTAAAAAAAATTTTTTTTTCACGCTTGGACACATTGGAACCAGAGACACGCATATGCAAAACGGGTTGCATCTGACATCTCGTCACCGTCGCTCTGGCGCTTCCTTTTCCTGCTGTTTCCAGGGAAACATCAACGCTCACATGTTGGCGCAGCGTCAGCGGGAGATGCTCAGCAACCACTTGAGGCAGCGACAGCAGCAGCAGCAGCACGTTCAGCAGGCCCAGCAGGTCCAGCAGCAGCGCAGCATAGCTATGAGGGCCCAGGGCCTCAGCCTGCCTCCCAACATGGCCGGAGGCCTGAGCAACCCCAGGAACCCCCAGGCCGCCCCCCAGCAGTTCCCTTACCCGCCCAGCTACGGTACCAGTACAGGCCTGGCCTCGTCACCTCCCCCCACCAGCCCCTTCTCCTCCCCTCTCTCCCCCAGCCTCCCCTCTCTGCCCCCCAACCCTCAGCTCCACCTGCATGGCTCCTCCTCTTCCTCCACCTCCTCCTCCTCCTCCTCACAGATGATGATGGGAAACACAAACATGATGGGCGGACAGTATGTGGGCGTACTCAGCCCCCAAATGCAGCACAGTGCCTTTCAGTTTCCCAACTCAGGTACTGCTCCCCCTCCCCCCGCCAGCCAACAGCACACTTCACCCAAGAACGCTGTATATATATGTGTGCGTGTGTGTGTGTGTTGATGTGAATCAATTGGAATGCGTCACTTCCAATTGATGTCGAATGCCAGATTTATAATTTCATGCATTGATGATCACTATCATCATAAACCGATACAGATTAAGCTGCATATTTTAGTCAGTAAACCTATAAATTATCTCCTAGTTATGCTTTTTTTACTCCACTAGATGGAGTCAGAGCTCAATAAATCGACCCACCCACCTCCCAGTTTGGCCATGAATTATCTGAATAGTTTGTCGTACGTTTACCTGATTTATCTAATGACATTTACCATATTTACGTCTTTTTGAGATTTCACCTTTTTTTTTGTAAAATAATCTCCATCTTCTCTCTTCTTCTTTTGTTAAAATGCATGTAAAAAATTCCACCTGCCTGTAATTGACCCTGAATGCTGACACTTTTTCACCTCAAAACACAGAGGCCTCTTGTATACCTCATCTGTTTTGTCACAGCACTCTTCTTCTTCTTCTTCTTCTTCTTCTTCTTCTTCTTGCATTTGTTCTAAATATGTTTATTGCACTTACTTTCTGTGGGACGGGTATGGTTGACGTGTTTGAATTTGTCCTCCGTAGGTATGAGCCAACAGGCAGACGGGAGTTTTGCTGGAGCCAGCACGCCGCAGAGCCCGCTGCTTTCCCCGCGCATGGCGCACACACAGTCCCCCATGATGCAGCAGGGCCAGCAGAACGCCGCTTTCCAGGGTTCCCCTGACATGAACGGATGGCCACAGGGTAACATGGGAGGCAACAGGTGAGGACGACCAGTACATCCAGCTGAATGCGACTGTGAAAAAATGTAAAGACTGAGTTCGTGTTTGTGGACCTGGATGCTCTCAGAGTTCTGTTTATATTCAGAAAATGTTGATCAGGAATGTTTGTGGGTTTTATGGTCTTCTGGTGAATAAAATAATCTTAAATTAATGCTTTACTGGCTTAAGAAGGAGAAAGATTTATGTTTGTAAAAACAAAAAAAGTCAGTCCACATGATAGCCTCAAGAGCAAAGAACAAAGGATGTTAGTCTTTTTAACTATCAAAACATGAGCAGCCAAAATAAAAACAAGTATTTATTAATTATGAGCATTCTGGGACATGTCGGTACTGCATTTTTTTATTATTATTATTTTAATCCTGTGAAAATTCACGTGCGCACACGGTGACTGACGGTCCAACCTAACGGCCTCCGTTGCGTTTCCTCTGCCCAGCATGTTCTCGCAGCAGCAGGCGTCGCCGCAGTTCGCCCAACAGAACAGCAGCAACATGTACAACGGCAACAGCATGGGCCTCAACAACCAGCTGAGCAGCCAGATGAGCGTCACGTCTATGGCATCGGGGTCCTCGCCCGGCTTGCCCTCCATGGGGCAAGAGCAGGTGAATACTTGCCGCACTCCACGGCCATTTTGGATGGGTGATTGGAGTCCGTTTTTCTTTTTTTTTTTTTTGGAGGGGGGCAGCTTAGTTGTCGAAGTGAAGTCGAGAACTTGAACATAGTCCTCTGCATTCGTCGTTCCGCTTACTACAGTCCAAGCGGTTCTCTGGAATATTAATTGCATATAGTGACGTTGTGCTAAATTTTCAGATGTAATTGGAGCTCCAGTTATTTGTCTAAATTTAGTTGTTGGTTGTGACTTTCTGTGGACAATAAACATGTTTAAGCATCTGATAGTAGCAACCTAAAATCATGCTCCTCGAATGAGCAATGATTCGAGGAGCAGTTGTACCAAAAAAAAATGATACCGAAAGCTTTTTAATTAGTTTTAAATCATGTCTGAGGGATTTTTAACTATCCCTGAAAAATACTTCAGGGGTGATATTCAGTCGTAATTGATTTGAGAGAATCCACAATATATATCAACTTTTGCACCCAGTTCTTGCATTATTTTTATTTTTTCATTTTTTTATTTTTTTTTAAACCAATAAAGTTGATTCTTGTGTCATGGATTAAAACCGCTCGGATGAATTAGAAATCTGACAATCATGCCCCAGACGAAAGCCGACTCCTTCTGCGTTCATCTCCGTATTTCTGTTTGACTTATTCTAGGCGCTGTGTTTATCTCTCTTTTATTTAATTGCCCTGCTGGTGAATAATTTACTCCGTAGTTTACGTAACTCCTCTAAAGTTCTGCTGCTTCTCTTCCCAACTTTTAGGGCAGTGATGTAACTGGGCACTTTAAAGTCAGACCATTTAGTTACACTTTTATGTAGGCTGCTGACGTTACTCACTGACTCGCATGTTTCGTGTATCAACATCACTCAATTCCTGCCGCGCCCCACTCGTTGTAATGCCCAACAAGTTAATTTGTCTGCGTTTGTCTCGCTGGTATCGTTAGGCTGCGCGTCTCCGATGCGCTGTTGTTGACCGTAATGCTTTTAAGCCCGTAAAGATCCATGAATATTTAACTACAGCGCTCCTGTTTGATTGCCTGCTGTCCAGAATGTTGTAACATAGCAGCGTGTCCGTCACTGGACTTACCTCGCCTCCGGGTTTGTAGAAGAAAAAATATTGGCACTTAGATTATTTCAATTATTTACTGTTGAGCCATTAGTGCATGCATTTGTGTTTTTCTCCTATGGGTTTTACGCTTGACGATGTTCCTCCAACATGCTTTGTAATTCCTATAGTTAGACAAGTTCAATGCTGAGAGGTTTACATTTAGTAATAAAAATTTAATTCTTTAAACACTCTTAAATGCATCTGCGTTTTCCATAAAATGTGTTAAATGATGTGTACTTTGCTTTAATTCAGTTTTGTTTTGTTTTTTTGTTTTTTTTCTCAAGATTTGTTAGAAGGAATTTATCATAGCACATTTTTTATGACGGGCTTTGCGCTAAAGAAACCGGTTCTTTGTCATTTCTAGCTGACATGTTGAGCTTTTAGCTGCTGTGCTTGACTACATTTTAAATGTAATGCGGCTGCGTTTAAAACAACAAAAAAATGAATCAGAAACAATTTCAGTAGTTTAATTCAAAGTATTATTAAAATGTCTCTGTTATGGTCTATACAATTGTGTGGGAGAAATGTTGGGTTGTTAGTTTCCCAGCATTCACCTTCCACATGCAGGACAAGCTACAAAAGGTCATTGCTAAACAAGCTAGCTGTTTAGCAATGACGGCTAGCTTGTCATTGATAATTGTAAACAATTATCTTAGTAATCAAGTAATTGATTATTCTGATGATTAATCGAATAAAGCTTCCCTCCTTCAGTAGTAGCTACTTAAACTAGTAAAGAAGAAGCTAGCAGATAACTTGCCAAGATGAATTTTAAAAACACAGGTACTCGAATCATTCCATAATCGTCTCAGCCCTAGTTAGTGATGTATGCTGACAGGACACACCCCTCATCGCATTCCCGTCGTCCGACCGCGACATCTGCCTCGCTCTCCCCGAGCGTCCACTTGAGACTGCAAGAAGTTTAAGGCACTCTTATGCTCATGAAAAGTTCTCTTCACTACTCCTTACAATTTTGCCACGTTAGAAGGTCTTTTAAAGCCTAAGGCGGTTTGTGAGAAACTTTCTAAGTAGGTGAAATTCTAAGAAAATTTTTAGAATTTGGGAAATTTTAAGAATTTTCCTAAACTACTTTGTGTACACAAGTGCTGAAGTGTGACCTAATGAAATTTGCGGGTACTCCGTGAACGGTTGCTTTAAGTGCATAAAGTAATATTTGCATTTCCTCCACAGAAATTCTGTTGACCCCCTTGAAGCTTCTTAACACGAACCTCAGCGATCAGCTGGTGCAGGGAGCGCGTCGGCCCTTTAAGAATCAAAAACACGAACTCGTAAGTAACCGACTGCCCCTTGGACCAGCCGGGCCGTGTCCTGAGCCCCTTGTCCCTTCCCCCCCTCTCTCACTCCCTTTTCACCCCAACTGACCCGTCGGGCCCCGGACTGACACAGGAGTGAGCAGAAGGCCAGCCTACCTGCCCGTCCAGCCGCATTCACCGTCGTGTGACTTACTGTAGGGCCCTCCTGGTGGGATACACTGACTTCAGGGAGCAGAGGGGGCATCAGTGGATGTGTTGAATGTATTCCTCTCAGCGGACAGCGGCCATCTACAATCTCATCTCAGAGCAGAACCGAGTCGTTCTTCTCTCTTCACTCATTTGGGACGTTTCCTCGTGGGTTTCAAACGGCAGCAGAGACTCCCGGGTCATGTTCACAAGTACGAACGGAGCTCAGTCGGGTTTTTTTTTGTGTTTTTTTTTTGCCTTTTTGCTGTATTTTATTTTATAATTGTTTTTTTTCTTTGTTTGTTTTTTCTTGTTATGAAAATTAATATGTAGATTAAAGACAGAGGAGGGAGGGAGGAGAAAACTGATCTCGATAAACACTGCAGAAGAATGATTTGAGTGGAATTCTATTAGAATAATTTAGTCAAGAGGTTTATATAGTGTATTAAATTAAGTTTTATTTTTCTGTATAGATTCATTTTAATTATTGTAGATGATTCTTTATCCTTGTAGCAAGAAGATATTCCTAAAAGTGTGAAAGAGGCACTTTTTATTGTTTTTTTTAACAGTAATGGTTGAGAAGATTCTTCTAATCGCCTGAATTATGGATTATAATCTTGGTCCAGCTGTTTCAGAAGATGTCAAAATCAAATATGGTTCAAAATGAATTGTACATACCGATGAGTGGAAAAAAAACCAACCTTTTCTTTCCTATTTATTTTATTCCTTACTGGTCACTACTGCCTCTCTTAAAGCAGAGCAGTTATATGTGCTTTTTTTTTTTTTTTCTTATCGTTGTTCTGTGAAGTCCTGACATTCTGATGTTCTGGTACGACTCGGACCGGGGGTGCAGGTTGTTCTTAGTGGGTGTGCTGTGTATACAGTGTACAGATTACGGCTTGCTTCTCTGCCTTTTAGCATAGAACACAAAAAAAAGTGTTTTAAAAAAAAAAAATAAAACTCCTCACAGCCATACATTAACTAAAAATTATAAAGGAAAAAAAAAGAAGAAAAAAAGTGTGCTTTCTTTGTTGTCTGGAGTGAAAACTGCTTCGTACAAGCTGCTAGGTGCAAACTGTTCGGGTGTGATGTAAACAAGCAATAATTACTTGAGAATCCTTTTCTGTTTGTTTGTTTTTGTAATTTTTGTACAGTTTCCTGAATTTGGAAAGGAGAAAAAAAAAAACCACGTTTTTGCTCTGCGTTTGGATGCAGTATTAAACACCGTTTTTTATTGCAGTTTGTACCAAGAAAAAGTCTACACACACACACACACACACACACACACAGCGTTCTTGATAAATTATGCAGCCATCTGAGGGGGGCAGGGGACCTGCAGAGGGGAGGTAGTTTATTCCCCCCCTCGTGATCGAAATGAGCCCTCTCTTCCTCCAGCCTTTTCTTCTATCGCAGAGGTCAGAGTTAAGACTGCACCTGCTCTGACAGACATTTAGCCATATTTTATGACCTCAGGCAATTAAAGTATAAAAGTGTTCGCTGATGACGTGCTGATCTATTTCCCCAAAAGGGAATTGAGATCTGCAGCAAATCATCCTCTCTAACCTCAAAAAAAAAACTTTTATATAAACTATTTTACCCAGGAACAGACTTTGATCAAGCCAAATGATTCCTCACATTTCAATTGGATTTCTTTCACCTTCTTAGTTAGCCAGCCCACACAAGGAAAAAAAAAAACATGAAACATGAAATTCCTAAAGATGTCACTTAGCAGGATCTAAATGCAGATGTTCGTCATAAACCAGATTCACTCTGAATGTATCGTCATTGAAGACCTACTGTTCTTTCTTTTCTAACCTGTCGTCGTCGTCACACCGTTGTCTTTTCTGCTTTTTTTTTTTTTTTTGTTTTCCTCCTCGTTTCCAGACATAATTTGAAAAGTGTAGAGGCTGCTCGCACACACTGCTCGCCCTGTGGGTGTTTGCCGTCAGTCTACAGGAGATCATACTTTTTTTTTTTTCTTTTTTTTTTCCCCATTATATGCTGATCTGATTGTAAAAAATCCACCCATGCAGAATAAAGCCTTTAAAAGCCATTTTCTCAAATAGGCTTTTAAAAGGATTCAGAGCCCTTTGCAAATTTCCAAAGATTGTCAGCGTTTTGAAAAGAACTTAAAGCCATGTGGTAGCAGTGCTTTTTTTTTTTTTTTAAAGAATTTCTGAAGCCAAGTGCAGAGGAAGTGCACATATTCAGACTTTGGACCCACTTAACTACACACTATATTTTCTTCTCTTTAACGTTTGCTTTTACAGAACTTTAAATACCCTTTTTGTATTGTCTGCTGGTTTCTTAGAGCTAAGATGCAAACCTTTGAAATGCTAAACACCCTAGCATATTGCCTTAGATTTCGTCCTGTTCTTGTAAATTACACTGCTGTCTGTATAAATTTGTATAATGACTGGTTGTACAGTATTTGAATGGGTGCACCACTATTCACCTCTCCTCCGCTGCTGAAAACACGGTCACTCCCTTCCCCACACAACCACGATCATTGCTCTTCTATGTTGGGAGAGGCTCGGTCCTCTCCTCACTGTTGTATGGAAAAGAAGATACACAGAGATACTGAAGCAATATGTACTATACTGGATTCTTCTGAAGAAAGATCACTGTTTTTTTTTTGTTTCCGTTTTGTTTTCTGCGTCGTCCGCGAGTCGCACTGTATACCTGCATCCATCTGACCTTTGTTATCCCATGGTTGTGTTTGTGTGTGAGCATGTGTTGCGTGCGTGAGTGTGTGTGTGCGCGCGCGTGTGAGTGTTTTATGCAAAATTAGATATATAAGAGAAGGTAAAACCACAGTTATGCAAGTTGTGAACTAATATGGCTTCGCTGATGCTATTTGCCTTGTAAATAAAGAATTCTGTTAATGCATAATTTAACTGTTTGCGTCCTTTATTTCATGATGGTAGTAACTTTAAAAAAAAATAAACATTTTTGCTTTGCTTTTAGACTACCTCTCCCTAAGGTTTAAAGGCTTATAGATAAATTTCTACCCAATTTTATTCTCTTAAATCACTGCATAAAGGGAGATCTCCAGAAAGTGAACGATGTAAAATGATGTACATAATCATGGGGAAGACTGACGATGTCCTGCAGACAGTTACCGACTCCCTCCACAAGGAGGAAAAGACACAAAAGGTTACTGCAAATGAAACTGACTTTGCTGTTTGCAAGCATTTTAAAGAAAGTTGAGTGGAAGGAAAAAAAAGTGCACAAGAACGATTGATGACTACAGCCTCGAGGTAAAGCCAGTTTTAAGAGTTCAGTGGAGACCACAGCAATAGTCAGTCTCCAAATTCCTTTAGATGAAAGTATTTTTTATTTTATTTTTTTACTTTCATCTAAAGTCAGAGTCCAAGCAGCGGAAGAAAACACGTGGAATCCAGTTTTCACAGTCTGACTATAACGGGAAGCCACGTCATCTGCAGTTGTGGGATCACTTGGGTTATACTCAACACCTTGTCAGTTCCACTTGAAATATGGGTGCGTAACGAATAGATATAACTCATAGGGATCGTTCCGCGAATTGAATTGGTAATATAAATTACACTTTTGATGATATTCTCATTTACGTAGTATTTTCTAATTAGGGGCTGGCATTGACTCAGCATATTTAAAGTATAGCGTCTCGTTGCAGCCAGCCCATAACCACCTCAAATATAAATATTGAGTTGTTATGATCCCTGATCAACCCCGAAATAACCGAGTGACCTCCCGCTGTCATCGCTTATTGGAGTCACACAACTACACTTCCCTACAGCGCGGATATATTCTAGAAAATGACTTCAGATGACTTAAATTGTCGGTTGCCGAGGCGACCACGAAACGGCTCCCGCGGGTGGATGCAAATCGGAGAAAAGAAAAGTTGGAAACGAAAAGACCACTGGGTGTGGTTGCGATGCTAAAGGGACGTAAACTGCCAGGTGGGTGAATAATTTAAAGAGGTTTTTATTGCGTTGAGTGGTCCGTGGAATACTGACGTGTTCTTTCGTCTAAGCACACCAGAGTGCGTGAAATAAAAAGGTGTTGCGCCTGAAAAAAAAGAAGTTTTCTGAGACCTCATTTGCATTTGTTTTGTTTCATTTGGGCAGGTGTGAGTTTGTTCATAGAAAGGTTTGGAGAAAATCTCTCTAACCGTGGAATTAAAGAATGTGTGCAATCGTGTATAGGCTAACTTGGTGGGCTGTCCTGCGCAGATTAATTGAGATGCATGAGGCTGAGCGGATTCCTCAGCCAATGGGGAAGAGGAAGACGCCGTGAAGCATCTTCAGCGGACCCTGGACACGATAGGTGCCCTCAGATGACCAGAGACGCGTCCAGATTTAGGTTTGCGAAGCTCAGCTCTGATGGCATGACGGATACGACCGCCTCCTGAAACGGCTGTGATTGGTAAGCTTTTCTTCTATTATATTTGAAAACGTATTTCTGACTCTCTTGCTTTCTTTAATTCTTTAATCGTGTAAATCTTTTTTTGTTGTTGTTGTTGTTGTTGTTTCCCAAAATTACGATTTGCGCACGGAGCATGACGCACGCCATCTCCAGCCCTTCTCTGGACCCTCTCCCCACTGTTCAGTAAATTACTGGTCGGGAAACGTTAAGGTCCATTAAATGCTTCATTAATGCTGACCTCTGCTACGACCGACTGTTCTCTGATTGGTGTCATGACCCTGGTTTGTCTCTCTATTTACTGGCAGGCTGGGGGGACTGGTTCCTTCATGGCCTCCTCACTACTGTTTAGTTGTGTGACGTGTGTGACCTCTCAGCTGGAAATATTGCAAAATCGGCTGCCCGTCTTTTTTTTTTCTTTTTTTTTTTTTTTTGAACGGCTGTCTTCAAACGTTCTCTCAAAATTTTCTCCACTTTTTCAGACCACATTCCCAGAGTGCTGTGTCCTCTTTTTGCCCATTAAACTAGTGAAAATACACAAGCTAAATATGATTGAATGGAGGATACTTGCAAGGCTTTGAATATAAAATGCAAAAAAAAAAAAACAACAACAACAAAACAAAACAATAAATCGAACGAATTTCAAACAAAGAAAATAAAAGTCTAGAAATCCAAACATATTTCCTTACCTTTTGTTTTTCCCCACACTCCCTGAAACCTGGAATTCAAATCAAATTCCAGACTTTTACAGGCAGAAATTTTTGGTCCTTTCTTAGTCAATTTAACTAAAAATAGTTAATTGTGAATTCCAGACAGGCAATCCCCCGCAGAGCAGAGTTTAAAATGAAATCTTCAAAAACTTAACTTGGATGGTCTGGTGAAGAGACGGATACACTTTTTAGATAAGGGGGCAGATAATAAAGCCTATTTAATACGTTCCCTCTTCTTTGCTTATAAACGAATTCAAACGGATTACTTCATTACAAACAAAGGAATCCTGCAATTTACCCAACATGCATGAATAAGATAAGAAAAGATGTGATGTATGTGAACAAATGCAACGGAAGCATGCCCAGATATGCTCACGCTCCTGTCTTTTTTCGATTGATTAAACGCATTAAACTGTAACACTCACCTCTTTTCCTCTTTCTCTTCCTCTGAAGAATCCGTCCCTGTTTGAACCTTCACGCTCCGTGCTCTCATGTCAGTGTCCGTCTCCAGCGTCCCCGCAATGTTGAAGGAGAAAAGCTACCAAGCCGAGATGCTGAAGGGAAGTCCCGTCCGGGGATTCTTCCCCAGCCCCTATCCCTACGTGGACTTCTTCCCCCGGACACACACCCTCCTCCACCCGCTCAAGTCGCTCGGTCGACTGGTGTCGGACCCCCGGGCGTCTCTTCCCCTCGGGTTTCACGGAGGCACGGCTCCGTTCCTCGGTCACAACGCGTCGGGCTTGCCGTACACTAGCCAGATGTTTCCCGGACACGTGCTGCACCCGAGGCCGGAGGAGCTGGCCGCGGTGGTGACGGAGCACGCCGCCGGTCCGCTGTCGTCGGACTTCAGCAACCCGTCCAGCGTCCCGTCTCCATCCGCCAAGTCCTCCAACAACACACCGCCCAAGGAGAGCTTGTTTCGGCCGAGCACTGTCGACCTGTCTCCGGAGAAAAGGGCCACATCCTTTAACTTCAGCGAGGAGGACTTGTTCATGGTGCTTTATGGTTACTCTGGGGGCCAGCAGAGCAGCGGGGGCCACGCTATATCGGGACTGACGTTGCAGGAAAACTTAGGTGAGGCGCTTTTGAATTTTCGGTACAATTTCTACTTAATGCACAATTTTAATTGACAGAAAGATTAGAAACAACCCCCCGTTGAGGGGCCCTATGGGCCACAATCCAATAAACGCGTTTTTGCCATGTATTCATTTAGGCGACAGTTAAAACAAAAATCTTATTTCTATCTATACATTAAAATGATGAATTTGTCAGTAATTTATTTAATAAACAATTAAATATTTGCTTTAATGAAACCGTAATAAAAATATATAATTGAAATTCATCATTGTGTATATGAGAGGACGATTTATTAAATTTGCAATTACGTAAATAAACATGTAAGTTACTGAACAAAAAGTTTTTTTTAATATTTTAAGATGTTATTATTTATGTAATTTCATTATTTCATGCCATAATTCAACACATAAGAAATCTGCCAAGTGTATATTTGGTCACTTATTTGTTAGCTTAAATAAAACTGGAATAAATACAATAAACACAAACATCAACACATAAAAGCAAATAAGTAAACCGATAATACAAATTATTTTCGCAATCCCTCATACAAAATAGATAAATATAAAATACTATAAAATATATTCTATTTTTATAAATATCCATCCATCCATCCATTCATTGTCTTTTCCTGCTTTTCCTTTTGTTTTTATCCTCTCAGCTTCTGATCCCTCCATTTCTCTACTGGACAAAGAAGCCCTTGAGCTCCCAGAGGGTAAGATGGAACCATCTTTTATATTTCCTAAACGTGCGCTATAAGGCGTTTTGAACACCGGTTCTGTGTTGCAGGACTGATTGTCCTCCAGGCTGCGTGGGGACACACTTACCACTGTGGAGTTTTCACAGATAAGGTCAGCATTCCCAAAGGCTCGCGTTTCGGACCTTTCCAAGGAAAACTCGTGAACACCAGTGAGATAAAAACATATGACGACAACACTCTAATGTGGGAGGTGATGCTGTTATATTTTCAAAAATGACATACTGCAATCAACTGCTGCGTCATGTTTGACATTAACATCGTCCTCTGCTCTCCTCCAGGTGTTTGAGAACGGTCGGCTGAGTCACTTTGTGGACGGCAGAGGCGCTTCTGGAAACTGGATGTCTTTGGTGAAGTGCGCTCGGTTTCCTGAGGAGCAGAACCTGATCGCAGTGCAGCTCCAGGGTCAGATCTTCTACGAGGCCTGCAAGGAGGTCACACCAGGCCAGGAGCTTCTGGTGTGGTACGGAGACTGTTACACACAGTTTCTTGGGATCCCACTCACACTGAAGGACCCCAGAGAGGAGAACAACAACAACAGTGCTTCTCCAACTGAAGGTCTAAATCTACAGCTTCTCCAGACCTTTTCTGTGTTCACTTGGCCTGCATTCCAAACCGCTGAAATAAATTCTACATCCTGCAGATTCAGGGGAGGGCTTCAAGTGCGACAGATGTGGGAAGGTGTTCGCATATAAATATTACAGAGACAAACACCTGAAATATACACGCTGCGTCGACCAGGGGGACAGGAAGTTTCCCTGTCACCTATGCAACAGATCCTTCGAGAAGAGGGACAGGCTGAGGATCCACATCCTGCATGTGCACGAAAAACACAGACCTCACAAGGTAGAGTGAATTCAAACACTGTGGGCTCGCATTTAGCTACGGTTTTTGAGCCATCGGTGCTGAAAGAACAGCTCCCAAGAGTCAGCGAGGCAGCATATGCCAGCTTTTTTTTTTTTTATTATGGTTTATTATAACGTGGATTACTTTGGCCAATGAATACATGATAAATTTCATTCTCATATTATTTGGTGAAATAAAAACGAATTTAACCAAACTAAGCAATTTGAATGATTGGTGGTAATAAATGAAGCAGCAAAGTGAAACTATTCCTGGCACATTATAATATTCACTAAAATAACTTCAGCCATTTTCTCTCTCTTTTTGTTCTGGTAAAGTGTATTAAATGTACTGAATGTCTCATATGCAGTGCTCCGTGTGTGGGAAGAGTTTCTCCCAGTCCTCCAGTCTTAACAAACATATGCGGGTCCACTCCGGAGAGCGACCGTACAAGTGTGTCTACTGCAACAAGGTAAGATGAGGCCAATTCAGTTTATTGGCTTAAGGTAAAAAAAAATAAACAGGTTGATATATTTGACTAATATCTCAACGTTCAAAAGCGCAGAAATATTAAAGAGTTTACCCTAAGCATTCTTTCAGATTGCAGCTGTGGGTTTTGTGCAAAAAATAAAACATAAAAAATTAGGCCAAAAAGAGAATATTCAAAAGATTGGCATAAATGAACAAGCTAATCCACGTGCATAACTGTAACTGTAAGTAAATTATTTACTTTAAAGGCCTATATGTCTCCATGGTGTGATTGTACCCATATTTGTAAATAAATGATGTTACTATCCTTAATTATTTGTTATACTGCTGTGATTCATTAACTCCATACCAGTTATTTTAATTAAAATTAGATATTGGTCTAATCTAACTAGTGTTTCTCCTTCTTTTTCATTATTTGTGATTTTGTTTGGGATCTGTGCTTTTCAGAATTTGTAAGTCTACATGTTTTTACTCCCCCTTCTTTATTATAACAGTTGCATTTTCTCAGTCACTCAAACCAGCTTCAACTTTTTCTTACACATTTCCACACGTTTTTTTTCCATATACAAGTATGCAAAGTATATGCCAACTCATTTAAAAGCCTATATCAACTAGATTTCCGTTTTATGGGGTGTAGAAGAATGAAGGGAAAATAAAGATTTACAATGCAAACACAATGCTACACTTATAAAAAAATAAAACATTGCATTTAGTTTTCACCCTGAAGTATGATGTCGTTTTTTAATCTACAATAATATATTGAAGAGTTTAGAAATGGTATAATATGGCATTTTGTTAGATTTTAATACAGAAGCAAGATAAAAATAAATGACTTATATTTATATATACCTATACCTTGGTCCAGGCATAAGCTATGTCAGTTAAACAGAGACTTTACAACAATAAAAAATAAATATAAATAAATACTCATAAATACTTTGTATTTGAGAAAATACTCGCAAAGTATTTTTAAGTTCTCCTCGGGTTTCTCCGACCAGCTCCGTGCTTGAAACCTTTTGGTCTCCTGGTTTCACGGTGCTTTCGGCACGCGCCCTTGTTCATTGTTCCTCGCGAAAGGCACGCTCCACTTCCAAGCCAATTATCGCCAGATGTTCCACACAGACTTTTGTCCCGCGACGTTACAGAGGCTTTTTATTTACGGTCGTGCGATGAAGCAAGTTGTTTCCTTTTGAATGCGCTCTCTTTTTTCGTTTCGTTTCCCAACTCTTTTTCTGAACTCACAGCAGGAAATACATTTGTTGTAAATCTTTTCACGTGCGTGTTGGTTATAAAAACATAGTTTTTTTTTTTTCATTATTTAAAAAAAATAAATAAATATAACTTCTATCTTATAGGCCTTTACTGCCTCCAGTATCCTGCGCACGCACATTCGCCAGCACTCCGGAGAGAGGCCCTTCAAATGCAAGCATTGCGGGAAGGCCTTCGCCTCCCACGCCGCCCACGATAGCCACGTCCGCCGGACCCACGCCAGGGACAAGCCGTTCCAGTGCGAGCTGTGCGGGGCTGCTTTTCAGGAGGAGCAGGAGCTGAAATATCACGAGACAATCCACAAAAGTAAGAATATTTTTATTTGCAAATTGGTTTGCTTATTTTGTTTTCGTTCATATTTAGGCTAACAAATGTAGCTAAAGAAAAAAAGGTAAACCTCAGAAGCATAAAGATTTGAATTAAAATGAGACAAAGTTTCAGTCTATGTTGTGGCAGTAACGAGATCTTTTTAGCGTATTTTTTAATTTCTATAACCTGCTTGTTTTTTTTATTTTTCTTTATTAAATGTGGAAATTAGGGATATATTTGTAAATACAATGTATTGCCTTCTCTTCCTTTAGAGAGACCAATCGACACTCTCACTGTTTCTTCTTCGGAAACTGGACTGGAAGACCACTCTGGGCTCCCAGCGAAGGAAATCCAAAAAGCACAGAAGAAACCAGCAGGGCAAAGATTTCCCAATTATACCGGGTTAACAGTTTTAAACTCTGATTATAGACCCTGGAACTAGACAACTAAGAAAAAGAGGGGACATGGATGGTTATTGTACAGCCTTATTTAAATCCAAACACAATTATTTAAATGGTATGGCATCTATTTATGTAATGTATAAATGTTATTATGTGGCTTAAAGCTATCACTCTACAATAGCCTGGTTTAGTCGCGCTAGGTGTTATTATTATTATTATTATAAAATGTGTGTTACATTCCTGTTTTTGTTTTCTTACATTCAATGTAAATTATATTTACCTCTTTCATATAGCTATACATTTTTTTATTTTTTTTTACAAGAAGACTGCAACGCAAACAAAAGCAAACCAACAACACTGGTCCCCTTTTCAAGCTTTACCGTTTTCTTCATTTGTGAAAATAAATGATTGCATGAAAAAGAAATAGGATTCTTGGTTAATTAAAAAATATATATATACAGCATATTTTAGTTTATTTAAGCTGTACAGAAAATTATAGAGACAAATATCTGAATTACACATGTTATATTAATTATGAAGTATTATTACTGATATTTTTTGTCCAAACTTGCAATTGAACTCCAGCTAAAATAAATAAATAAATAAATAAATAAATAAATAAATAAAACAAAACCCTTCCACACATTGAACAATCTCTTGTGGTAAAGCTCCACAGGAGAAAAATGGCATCATGATGCAAATAAAAGGTAGAATTAAAAACAGATACATTTTCGCTACTCCATCTCTGGTCTCTTGTCTCGTAGCCTGGATGCTCTCAGTAAAATGAAGAAGCTCTGCCTGGAGCAAATGAATGACAATAGAATGGGGCTGTAAAGTGGTCTATTGCCTCTCACACTAAAAAGTTCACTGTGACTGACATCTGCCCTCACACTTTGTCCAACTGTCCCCCACATGTTTGCCTCAGAATAGATAGATAGATAGATAGATAGATAGATAGATAGATAGATAGATAGATAGATAGATAGATAGATAGATAGATAGATAGATAGATAGATAGATAGATAGATAGATAGATAGATAGATAGATAGATAGATAGATAGATAGATAGATAGATAGAAAGAATCCTTATCGCGATATTGGCTGCACCTTCTTCTGAAAAGAGCTCAGGGGTCAGCACCTCCCAGAGTGTTCGACTTACCCTCCTCTCCTTTCAAATAGCCAAAATATAGCTGCTTGAACAAGTGTGGATCAACCCTCACTGGACCTGCCCCTCCCATGAGTAGCTCTACAACCCCCACCGAAACCACCGTGATGGGGTATTCACTGTGTAAAAACAGGGTAGCCTCCCCTTTGTGGTTTCCCAGGATCAGAGGGGTGGAGGAGAAGGACGGAGAAGACAAAAAGAGAGACAGAAGGAGTAAGGGGAGAATGAGCTGCCACAGCTGAAATACTGAGATTGTTAGTGCTGTGTGCTAAAAGAGTGGTTTTACAGCACCTCCTGTGATTGGCTGATTTAGGACTACGGCATGGGAGAATTTTTATCTGGGTCGTTTATACGAATTGATTTCACATTTAACCGCACGGGCGAGCCAGCAGGGCCTCTCCGGGGCCATCTATCAGCTTCATCTCGGTATTAATGTAATATTAATAATAGCCGAGCTCCATGGTTAACGTGTTTGTAGAAGTTAATTCCCTCTGAGACCGGAGCAAACATAATAACTCTTTACCAAACAAGTGTAGCACTTTGATACTTTATACCACTCAAGCACGCCACACAAATGTGGTCACAACTAAATGCACCACTGTGATTAATTAATAATGTTCACTGATATAAAGAGGAGAGAGCTGCTGCTGAAACATTCTTACAGATGGAGTCACCTTGTACACTCAGATGTTGCTTATAGTCTGGGCTGAGTAGTCAACAGCTCAGATGTATTAGCGACTATTGATTGGCTAATAGCTGTCAGTGTGTGTGCGTGTGTGTGTGTGTTCTTTAAACAGCGATCAGACTTTCATCTGAGTGGACCTTTATAGTATGAATGCAACAGCTCTCTGTTAATATATATGCCTCAGTCTGACACCAAACAACAAACTTTCTGATGCTAAAGAAAAAGTAAAGCTTCCAGATATGTTTTACTTTTTAGATTCTTTGATTTATGGACATAGTTTTTAAGAAATTCCACCAGAGTAATTTTCTTATCCCACTTTGCACTGTACCTTGCAAAAGTATTCAGTCTCCGAACCTTTTCACACGTTGTCATATTACAACCAGCAATTGCCACAGCAATTTACAAATCTTTCCACACATTCTCAGCTGTATTAAGGTCTGTGGACTTAATTTTATCCAAACCATTGCAGCTCTTGCTTGAGGTTTAGTGTTGTCCTATTAGAAAATAAATCTTTGACCCAGCCAGAGTTTGAGTTCTGCGGGCAAACTCAAACTCTGACCGGCTTCTTCTGTCTCTGCCGACAAGAAGTATCCCCTCAACCTTATGCTGCCACCACCATGTTTCATTATGAAAACGTTTGGTCAAGGGAATGTGCCGTGTTAGTTTCCGCCACACATTGCGCTTTGCATCTTCACCAAAAATGTTAGGAGCACCTTATGATGTCTTTCGTCTTGCCAGTTTCCCATAAAACCCAGATTCTATGAGAACACGAAGGTCACCAGTTCTCTGACCTTCACTGAAGATTTCTGGGACTCTTGAATCTCTCCTAAACTCCTAAACTGGCCGTTAAGTTTAGATCTGGGTTCTACCACTCAGTCCTCAAGGGCCAGCATCTTGCAACTTTTACATGTGTCTCTGCTCCAACACACCTGTGTCAAATAATCAGGTCATTGTCAGGACTCTGGAGAATTTGACTACGTAGTAATGAACTAATTCAGTCATGTGATTCAGGTGTGTTGAACCAGGGAAACATGAGTGGTGGCAGAAACGGAGTTGCCAATCACTGGTTTAGATGGGTGGAAATGTTTTGGTACGTGTGCCGCTTCATGCTGTTTTTGTTTGTGGATGAGAGGATAAACTGAACTCTCAGTCTGATCTGATAGTGGGTATAATATATTTGATGTTTTATCATCTATCTCAGCTTTAAACATCCACATCTTTCTCCCTGATCTGTTTGCTGGGTTCCTTCGTCACGATGTTTGTTCACTTGTGTTCTCCAATAAACTTTTTTGTCGTTGAACAGAACAAGTGGATTTATGCTGAGATTGATCAAAATTACGTAGAGGGGGACTATAATATTTATTGCTAAGGTGACTTCTCTAGGCAGCAGGGGAATCAGAGTAATATCGGGGATGATACGAATGCATGCAAAACTTTTCAGGTTTTAATTTGATGAAAAGAAAAGAGAAAACCCACGCATTACTTTCCTTTCTCATCTACATTCTCATAAAATACATGTCACAAGATAGTTCAAAGGGTATTAAAACTCTGTCAGCACCATGAAAACAGCTGTCATGGATTGAACATAACAGGCCAGTCGGGATGTTTGTGCTGTTTTTGCGTACTTATGTACATCAAGGAAGTGTAAATGTATTGTTTGCTGGCAGGAAAAACTACTCATGTTGACCTGTCAAGTCTGTCAGTGAAAGTGCTTCTCCAGCATCAAACCAGCTCTTTACGTCGCCATCAGTTGCTAAAGAAACACCCGGGATGGAGCACAGCTTCCCTGTCAAGTTATTTTAAGATTTTGTGCCAAATCCAGTATATCTGACACTGACAAGAACTAATCATTCATTTATCTGTATTAAATGAATTTTAGTTTTGAAAGCATTTCTAATCCAGAGTTCTGTAACTCTGTCAACTTTCACAAAGAAGACACTTCATCTGCGTGACTTTTATTTCTTAAAAGAAACATGAGTCGAGCCATTTGTGTTTGAATGGACCCAATGAAACCCCCTACGCCCCACGCTGTTTGAGTGAAGAAGTAAGGCTGATCGGCTTGTGTCCTACGTGAAGCATGCGTCGGGTCGGCCGGAGGTGATTTCAGTCGGGTGTTGAGGACAGTGCGGCAGAAGGCCTGCAGAGTGGCTCGGCGGCAGAATGAAAGGCAGATCAAACACTGTCTACAAAGCCCCTCCATATTGCTCTGGAGTGTGTGTGTATCTTCTAGGTGGGATTGATGGGAGAGGTGGGCAGATGGCCTTATCCTTCTCCGTGGGGGGTGGTGTGAGGTTGCTGGGTGCTCCCAAGGGGCAACATATTTGCAGACACACACGTGGCCACATAACCCCGCACCCTCCCCAAAAACAGACCCCCCCCACCCCCGACCCACCCCCATTCAGCAGCTCATTTTCAAATCTACAGTGTACCTGTATATTTCCATTTATCTCATGAGCTGTTTCACCTTTGATGGACTGCAGGGTTTCTCCTTTAGGCCGATTCATATGCAACGGCACTCAGAGGAATAATTCTGCTTGTAGGCTGACATCTGGCATTGTTATTCGAGGTGTTGGAAAGTGTTATAGGCTTCTGCTCCCCATGCGTTGCGCTTTACAATAGTTCTCTGTGTGTTGTTTGTGTCTTTATGCACAAGGCTTTTGTATGGACCCCACTGTTATTCCTGAGAGTGATGGAGCTGGCAGTAGGTTAGTGAGGAGAAGAGCTACTGCTACTGCTCTCTGCTCTCCTGTGAATTCTTGCCTCTGTAAAAATGGCATCTGGTGTTTCCAAATGATGCAACTTTTATGAATTTATTCTTTGTGTACCTTCAAAGAAGTATTCATAATTGTGTAGAAATGTTTTACGCCATCCCTAATAACCGCATGTGTTCCTTACAGTGAGAAAATTATTTGGCATTTACCACAGAGTTAGGCGCTTGAATCCATCCCCGCTTGCTGGGTTGGTGGTGTTGTCATTGGCCGAGAGGTTTTATTTTATTTACAAGGCAATAAATAACCACAAGCCAGAGTCAAAATCTGAGTCGCTAAATCCCTACAAATACTCCATCAAATTTTATGTTTACTGTTTGTTCCTCAAATCATGAAACAATGTAGTTCTGAAGTTAGTTTCTAATTTACATAGGGCACATTTTGAACAATTGGATTAATTTAAATAAGATTCATTTTAAAATCTTTTATATCTGAGGGTCGGTCTCAAATGAGTTCCACAAAGATGTAGATAGTCAAGAAATCGACAATAACGGCAGCTATTTTAAAATAAACTGAAGGTCTTTTATCTAGTTTTTAGGTTTTTCTCCCTTATCATACATTTATCCAGACCTGAAAAATAGCTAAAACAAATTCCACACTTTCCTAGAATTTGTAAGAGTAAAGTGTGTAAAGCTATAAAACAACATGAGCTGGCCCACTGTCTTGATGGAACAAAAAAAAATCATTTATTGCTCCTGAGGGAAGGATTTACAACATATGGACACTCGCTGTAGTCCAGCCACATGCACATCCATGCACACACAAGGTGACCTCCTTGCTTCTGAAGATGTTTGCTTGTTTGTCCACTTAATCCTAACTAAGCTGTCCATTTAGGCGAACACTCAGAGGGTTTCACTAATCCCGAGAATGCTCTTGAAATTAAAATACCTGTTTTTGCCTGGAAGAGAAAATTTCTACAATTTATTAAGAGTTTATTCTTGTGTTTAATGTAGTTTGATGATACTAAGCAGCTTGACGGGAATGAAATGCTGGAACTCATCCCTCTGGATGTGAATTATCTATCAGCACTCTTGTGTTTTCCCTCTTCTCCTTTCCTGTTTTTATTTCTTCCTGTTGAGTGCGGTCTTTTCTCAGGCAGGCTGTCACTGATTTCTTCATTAAAGCACATGTGGGAGCTGCATTGTTTAGTGTATAATTTCGTGAAATTCCAAATATTTATATCCTAAGGATGAGGCGTTAAGTCTGCAGTCTTTTTTTTTTTCTTATTAGTGAACACACCGTGCCTAAGTACCAGCAGGTCATACTAACAACAAGTCTCAGTGTGAGTGAGATGCTTAAAAATGAAGTCAGATGAAGCAAAAAAAAAAAAAAAAAAATCTGTTTAAAAAGAAACTATATTTTCTATGGTGACATCTTGGCTGTATTTTCCTGCTGGATATATTGGGTTTTGAAATAGTGCCTCACAAAGTTGATGTGTACCTGCCTTGTAGATTTTTCATTTATTTTATTTATCTAGGTTAATGCATGGATTGAGTGGTTTTATTTTTTTTCCCCATGTTAATCTTGCAAACCACCGATAAAATGTGTAAACTCTGTATTTTAGTCTTTTTTGTTGTTGTTTTTTTGAGACTGCTCTCTCTCTCACACAGGCAGATAGTTTGTCACATATGGTCCTAAAATTAAAATTACTGAATGGTTACAACAGAAAGACTGGGATGAAAAATTTTGAAGGGTGTTACAGTTCTTTAATAAATGTGACCAAAATTGTTCTTGTATCAAAATATGTTACAAATCCTTAATTTCAGTCTGTGTGCACACAAGACAGGCTTTTATGACATTATCATATTCTGTAGCCTATTTAAAATTGTTACCAAAAATAAGAAATTGGTGCAAAGAATGAAAACATACTGGAATTTAAGATAAAATGTTGACCTTTTCAGTCATGGGTTTTATTGCCTGACCTCTTTAAAGAATGGTTACATAGTCAATGTTGCCATTCCACTCCACCTCTATTGTGTCTTGAACAACTGACCATGACCCCCAGCAGCCCCAAAAGGCTTGTGGGGTCAAAAGACCTCAGCCTGCAGATGTTTCTGCAGCGATACCTCAAGACCCAATGACTGTTTAAGCACTTGAAGCTCTGTGACTGCCTGAGACATCAGTGGAGCTAAAACGTCAGTCAGATGATCCGAACAGAACGACCAGGAAGAATTACGGAGACAAAAACTGAAGGAGGACTTGGGCACTGAATACTCAGCCACAGTTAAGAGTACTTCAGCTCATGTGAGGTGCTGCGTGTGCACTTTGCTTGCCCATGAGTGTGTCTCAGCAATTCAACCGCGGCTTTTCGCTCCTCCCCCAACACTGAGTCATGATGGCTTTTTGACGGCAGCGCAGGAAGACGAATGCCCCTGTCCTGTTGAAACATTCATGAACCCTTATGACCCTCTACTCCACCTAATGTACCCTAACAGGCCTTTATGGGCTTCTTTCTAGCCTAGCATCACCTTAGTGCTGCTTCCCGGCATCTAAGTTCTTAACACCCCGCCAGCACTACTCTTTTACGTCCTCGCATCCAGTAAGCTCTCCTGAGCTAACAAAGTACTGCCACAGAGAGATTTACCATCCACTAAATCAAGCGGCAATTATAGAGCCAAGCAAAAGTATTCACACACCTGCAAATCTTCAAACAAACGAATATCAGAAACAGTCCCATGGTCAGTGGCTGTTTCTGATATGGGCAACCACCCAGGGCAGCATCCTGTGGTCATAAACCCTCTTTGTAATCTGATTCCAGGGGGATTTATTGATCTGTTAATATTGTTTCTTTGAAGAAAAAAAAAGCCCCATTAGGGTTAAAGGTTTGACAGCTGATGTCAACATCCCTCAGTGTCTTTTGCGGATTTTAATGCATCAGGTAAACCAGACAGTGAAGAGAAATCCTGGGTTTGGAGAAAGAAGAACGTGACCTTGAGTAGCTGCTGTTTTAACTACCACGACCAAGAAAAAGCACATTTTAAGATACTGGTCGTAATTGAGCAAAATGTCATCTTCTTGTTGTTGTCCAATGTGCTCTGTGTGTGTCCACCCTGTGTGTGAGTCCACAGGAAATTTTGTCATGAACAGTGTGTTTTTACTACTCTCCTGGCCTCCCCACTGTGTTTACCTCGCTGTGGTTAAAAAAAATGCCATATGCTAAACGGGTTTGTGTTACAGCTCTGGTTTCAGGGCGGCCCATCGGCCCCACACAAACTGTGGCATCAGTCAGAACGGATATCCAAGCTATAGCTAAGCTATAAAGTGGAGCTCCATTGATCTGTTTATGCTTTTCTAACAATCTCCAACACATGAGATTCGTCTTGGCCACAGACAATCTCCTGATGGTCATTGATTCATCCGGTAACACCAGAACAATTAATTAGGGAGGCAGGGGGGCAAAAAGTCCTTATTGAGGCATCAGCCATTCCTTCATAGCAAGACATTTCCATAATTAATGTTTGGTAAAATAGATCAGATTTTTTTTTGGACAGAAACAAAACAGTGAGACATAAACAATACATCACAGGCCATTATTGGCATGGGTAACAGAAGTCACAGAAAATGGCTCATATTACGATAAGAGTCGGTCTACGTCTTTGACAAAGTGCTTTTAATGAGTGGAAAACTGCAGAGGCAGCAGGAATTTAACTCCAGACTTTGTTTCTGATGGGATCATAGTGCCTGATGAGGTTAAGCATTGCATTGCAGCACGAACCTTTCTCACTAATCTTGCCTTAAGTGATTTGTGACGGACGCATTGAGTCAAACATGCATTATTCTAGAGATCCGGCTATGCTGTTACAACACAAAATAATTTCACATGTCTAATACTTTTCAAGACATCTACAACGGTGAGAAACTAATCTATCACCTAAGAACTGTTAAATATTTTCATATCAGCTTGAAATAAATCTCACTGTATTATTTGCATACTCTTCTTTTTGGTGGCATTCTAATGTGCCACCTCGATTCTTGAAATGAGCATGCCTCCTCGGTGCTGGTTGCTGTTTGGAGTGCAATGCTAAGGGAGGCTAAAATGGAGCATCTGAAGTTCCAGCATGTCTGATGAGCCCATACAGATTTTAGGTTTGTATACTGCAAAACTATTAATTTAATCAAGTAATGCAAATCAAGAAAATCAGTAATTGCATCCACAGGAGTTCACACAATGAAAACCAACCAGTCCCTAAACATTCACAGTAGCATGACATTAGTGCCCATCTCACCCTATTTTAGACTCGGGTCTCCTGCCTTTTCGACTTTGCTCTTCTGCCATATTTGCTGTGGAGGCTCCAGCAGCAGCAGATCAATGTTTCTGAAACAGAGCCAGTCGGCACACAGTCATGTTAATGGGACACACATCAACTTTGAGGGCTCTTCCCAGCAGACCAGCCCCCCACTGCACTCGCACACACTCCAAACAGCATCCAGCGCAGAGGAGGCAGAAGTCCTTATGCGCCATCCTACAGCCAGACCAGCTTTAGCAGCTCATAAAGGCTTGCATTATAAAACCAGGTTCATTAATGACGAACCCCCAATAAAAACATTGATGGTTCTTAGGCCTTACAGCAGCAAGAAGGGAGGGAACGTCATACGATCTGCAACATCTCTGTGACAGGAAGCTTTTCTTCGGTGGACAGGAAAAATGAATCAAATACCCATTTTCCTCTCGAGTCTGTTTGGAGATTTTTTCTATCCGTGTTTCTCACCAAAACAAATCAATACTGACACCTTTTACCATCATCATTTGGCATCAGAAATCATCTACGTGGAAATGTGATGAGGAAAACGTGTTTTCTTGTGACTCCAGAATCCATTACAGAAATGACAAGTTTGGAATGCTGCCTTCAAATTCGTTTAGTGTTCACACATGCTGAGTGCTCTGTCAGATCTCAAATTAGCTCCTCATTAATAAAGGCTATGGTGGAGCTGAAGGACCTCCCAAGGGGGAAAGGTTTATATGCATAATGTGATAAGGCCTATAGATAGTGGTTAGTTGTGTAGGTTTGAACTTTACCGTTCAGTCTACTGAATGGTTTATCTGATGGTGGCCATTAAAAAAAAATACAATCCAGTGATTTTTATTTATTTATTTTTTTAAATAAAAAATTACACTAAAAGGCAATAGAGCTCTACAGTTCATTGCTTCTTGAGACCTGAACTGCATAGTTCTTCTTCAAGGGAGCTTCTACTCTGGCCCTTATATTGGAAAGTTCCTCCAAGAAAAAAACTCAATTAGTTAGTATTCTGCTCTGGTCTGACAAATGTGGCTTGAGATGGAAACTGTACAAATTTGGTCATATGATCAATTAAAATTTTATTTAAAAAGTGCAACAAGAAAAATGGTTCTTGATGGTGAAAGTTGTCGACCTGTGGTATGGACTGTACTATAGATGCATGCATAGGGAACCAAATTTCTCCTTAAGGTACTGGCTTAATGTTTATGTGAATTTCCTAATTCCTATTCAAGAAGATACATTTTTTTATACACATTCGGGTCTCGACTCTGGAAATAATGGTGCCGGCATAGATGAGGGATTTTGCTCTTCTTTCTGTAGATTTTTTTGGCAAATAAAAATTATTAGAGAAACTTGGGATCAAAAATGCTTGTGGAATGTTTATGAACTTAATCTGAGGTGGTTTTTAAGTAAACTTGGCTTGCACAGCTAAAACATACACTCTCTTGTCCCTGCAACTGGGGACTATTCAGCAAATCCCCATCTAGCATCAGTCACACACTCTAATCATCATCTGTGTTGATTTCCATCCAGCTGCCAGGATGGAGGCCGGCAGCACAGCAGTTTCCTCCTCTGTCCTTGCGGCGTTCGGGCCCGGCGCCTTATTGATCTCAACAAGTAAGTTAATAAGCTTTGGACTCATTCATCAGCAGGGTAGAGACTGGAACTGCACACGGCAGGCTTAATCAAGTCCTCGGTGCCCGCCAAGCATGAACACGGTAATTAAAGGAAGAGGGAACGTGAAGACGAGGGAGAGAAGAGAGGAGCCCGGGGTCTACACGGTTCACCTCAGTGTAAGATAGAGAACCCGAGGGCTCCATTTATAAAGTACAGATTTATGAAGACAGTGGCTGAGGGATGACATGGTTACACTCATCACTCTGTCTTTTTCTTTTTGCCTTGCATCGCTCCCGCATTAATCTGGCCTGAGTTAATCAGCTGCTGAAATACAGCCGGCCACTCGGTCCGAACGGCAGCCTGAAAACAGGCAATTCATCGCGCACTAAGAAGGCCACCACATAAACACATAAACAAGATAAAGAACCCGCCCAACACCGCCCTCGCTTGCAGTTAACGCAAACAGTCGAGGAAGGTCACCGAAACCATCATCTTCCTCAATGTTTTCCCTGTCAAAACAGAGATACCTTGTCAAACAGAAATTACAAGCTTTTAGTTTTCTTGGATTTATTTCATTTATCTTAATGGGGGACTGCTGGCCACATTTATTTTCACCCCCTGGTAAAGATGTGCAAAATAAGTTCTTCATCAGCAGTTCGTCTTCTCACAAGGTTGGAGGAGGGATATTTTCACAGTTAAGGCTTGGATCATTATTGTTATCTTTCAGCAGAACGATAACGATCAGTCCTCAGACTTATTTTCCTTTTAGTGTTAAAATCTACCACATTTCTATTTTACTTTGCCCAGTGATTTAAAACGGTTCAGATGCCCTGAAGTCGATCAAAGTTCCCTTTGGGCCTTTGGAAGAGACAGATGCACGACAGCACCTGTACTCCACCACACCTCAAATTGGACAATTTTTCATCAGTTATTGGCCTCGTGACAACAGTTGAAGACTGATTGGAATCATTTGCTAAAGATTTTCAGTATTCACATCAATTCACCCAGCTTTGGTAGCTGAATTTAAAACACTGAGAAAATAGTTTATTTTAGAGTGAAGCTATCAAATATATATATTTTTTAACCCTTTCATGCATAGTGGTTACTACAGTGGACAGCTGTCTCAAAGTCATTTTCTTGTGCTTCTTGTGGATTTTTATGTTATAAATGCACACAAACCACTGAAGTGGACACTATGCGTCATAAAATACACTATCAACTACTGGCCATCAGCTGCATATGCAAGAAATTATTTTTCTTAAATCCAATATGGCCAACAGACAAAAAAAAGCATTCCAACCGACCCGGTCCCTCTTTCTACTGTAGGTAAAAATGTATATATCGTGACATCAGATAACCCCTAAAGAACAATATCACTGATTGTATTTTTCAAACAACAACTTTGTATTTGGAGAAAATTACAAATGATCACCTATAAGAAAAGAAAATTAAAAAAAAAATGTTTACAAAATTTTTTCCTACCTTTTTTTATGACTTAAGAAAATAAAATAAAAAATTGGAAAAGAAAATCCTGACACAAAGTATCATAATTCATGCATGAAAGGGTTAAAATGCTTTTATGGAATTGAACATTTAAATTATGTTGTTTTTACGTGCACATTTAGTAATAGTAAATAATTAATCTTTAACCAACCTTAAAATGATCTTTTACCAACAATCGTTCATCTCTAATGCATGCTTTCTATACCCACGAGTTTGCATAATGTACAAGCGGACCTCTTTTCTCAGGTGTCCTTTTCTCCCCTGTGGCCCATTAGCCTTGAACCTGACCATTAGACTGGCCCTTCAGCTCGTGCAGCACACATCTAATGAAGGCAGGTCCCAGATTGAGTGTCCATTAATTGTGACTATTATTGTCCTGTAACCCATCTTGGGCCCGAATGCAGAGCTTAGATCTGGAGAAGGTGTGTATGAGTGAGATCATCTGTATGACCTGGGTGGTTGCTGTGGTGAGGCAGCTGACGGGTACTGTTAGTATCACTCTGGGTCACAGTGGAAATGTCCTGATGGGTTTATCCACACGTATCCTCACTGACCAATGCAGTACATCAGTCTTGCTTGAATAACTAAGTTATAATCTTCCTTGAAGTTTAAACAGAGATATACGTAAAAGCTTTACAAATGTTTAACAATCAGTCAGAGGCTGATATTGTAATATGACACTGATAACAAAAGACATTAATAAAGGGGAAATACTTTTTATTTTCTTTCTTTAGTAACAAAAAAAAGCCACACCAAATGTTTGGACCAGCAACAAGTAAGTCAAAGTACTTTTTACTCTCAGTCCTGTTCTTGTTTGGAAGATGTTGGCTAATTCTTGAACTTTTTGATCATATGCTTGCATTCATTGAGCTCTCAGTGTCTCTTACTTGAAGTTAATTGGAGGTCATCTCCCACATTGTTAGTCCATCGAATGCACCCATCCAACAGCATGATTCCCCACCACCACCATTCAAAACGTTTCTTGTGACTAAATAGTTCAGTCCTCTCCAGAAGACATTCGACTTGCCCATGTGGGGATTTGGCGTTTCTTCTACTCTTCTTCTACTATTTCTGACAAACTTCCTTTCATCTGAGGGTGACAGCTGGGGTGAGATGGTTACAACTTCATCACAACTGGTGTCGGCATTGCTTCTTGTTGTCTGCTTACTCAGGTTAGTGATGCATCATTCATGGCAGGATTGACATCTTCTGCTTCAGACGGTTTTCTATGCATGTTCTTTATGCTCATGTTAAGGGTTTTACTTCCTGTTATCTTTGTGTTATCTGCGTCTGTGTCTCAGTTTAAGCTTCCCGTCCAATCTCTGCTCTCTCTAATCACACAGTGCAGTGGACACTCTGAATGCTGATCCCCCTGTGGGACGCCAACAGACAACCGCAATCACAACCTGCCTCACAGTTCCTAATTAGCACATGGAGGACATTTCCCAGGGTGAGAAACGCACACAAAAAAGCAACACTGAGATGCCAAGAGTCCTGCAGTGGAGCATGCTTTGGGTAGGTTTTAATATGCATGTGTGTGTGTGTGTGTGTGCGTGTGTGTGTGTGTGTGTGTGCGTGTGTGTGTGTGTGTGTGTGCGTGCGCGCGTGCGTGTGCGTGTGTGTGTGTGTGTTTTGGACTGGAGCACACTCCGACACTCACGGAGCAACTCAATTACTGCAGGACTCCTCCACAGATCTGTTGGCTTATCTGATGGCCAGATCGCCGGATCGATGCAGAGCAGCCACAGTGGGTGGATTTAAGCCTTGTCGATCATCGATGTGGGGATCTGCAGAAGAGACGCAGCAGAGGTGGGAAACCTGTCCGGGAGGCCGGCAGACCAAACGTCACCATGCGAGTGAGCGTCGTGAGCTTTTAGGAGAGATGCGAGTTTGCAAGGCCTGTTCTGTCAGAGCACTTTACAGTAAAAAAAATAAATCACTTTGTGCTCATTTTATCCCAGATCCTAATTGCCCAGTGTTCATTGATCTCTGTGTAATCATTGACAGAGCAATCTCTGAATGACTAGCAAGGGATTCAATTAAAGGCTCACGGTGCTGATGATGATTTCTTTTTTTTTTTTTTTCCATCCAGCTTGTGTAACACAATCTCCCCCGATGCCTCCACAGTAACTCGCCCCCAATTAATGCTTGGCTAATAGGTAAAACGAATCACCACTTGTTTCTCAGTCACAAAAAGGCCCGTGATTAGACCGGCGCTGGACACAAAGCAGCACACTCCTCTGTTTGAATTGAAGTCTTGTATAAAACTTTGTCCCATTGTGCGCTGTACTTCCTGGCCCACATCAGGCCTCACTGTCACCGGGGGCCAATTGCACCCCTCTCTCCATCCCCTTTTGTGGTGCAGCACACTTTTGCTCCTTGCTGCTTCTCGGAGAGGTTTAGTGGTGGTTTATAGGGGGGCAAGGAGGATGAGAATAATGAAGGAGCTGCCACGTGTGACCAACAATGAGATGTTGGGGATTACGGCGAGGACAAAGGGAGTGTTGCAGTAATTAACACCACTCCTGTGCATGTGTGTGTGTGTGTTTTGAACTGTGCATCAGGAGCAGAGGGCATTGCTCTATTAGCAGCTGTGTCGACGTGAGAGACGAGCAAGAGTGTGTGTGTGTGTGTGGTTACAGAAATAATTAATAAAGAAATAAAAACTACGAAATTCATGACTTTTATGTTTCTACAATTCTAGATACTTAAAGGCTAGTTCTATGTGTTGTGCAGACCATTATTTAATTTCTGCTTTATTGTGAAGACCTCATGTCAAGCATTTGAACTATTTGGGGTATAAAAAAACCTAGATTTGTGAGTCCTTTGATGATCTTTATGAAAGTTTGCCAAGAAGATGCAAGGGTTTTTTGCATTGTGAAAGATGTTTCAGGAAAAACCTCCAAGCTGTCAAACCAGCAAAGCTTTCAGCTCGAGCTAATTATTTCCACTGAAAGGCTGCCCTTCCTTTCATCCCTGATCCATCCATGTCTCCCTCTGTCTGTTTCTGTCCGGCCTTGTTTCCAGCTTAGGCTGATTAGCAGGAGTGGTCCTTTTACAGTGTGGTGGCGGGTTAATTAGTGGGATGAGCTCAGCAGAATCTTCCTCTTCGGGGGTTAAGAAGACACACGATCCAGCACCGTTTGGCCTCTGAAGACCTAGGACCTGGTGTTCTGTATGTTGTCAAAAGAGGAAAAACAAGTCTCAACTTCTGAACAAATCTGGCACAGACAAAAAGTCTTCACTCTCCTCTCAGATGTCCCCAAAATACAAAATGCTTGAAAATCACTTCAGGTGTTCAGAGGAACTGACATTTTTAAGCTAAAAAAATGTCAGTTACTCTGAACTGACATTTCAGTTCAGAGGAACTATAGCAGTTCAGATGCTATAGTTCTGATGCCCTATAGCATCTGAACTGATGCTATAGGGCAGAACCTGCCTAAAGGCCTGAAAACACACTTCAGTTTGCAGCTTAAGTCCTCTAAAGGGGCAATTATTTCATTCATTTGGAGGTAATTGTCTCCCATGAATATGAAATGTTTGTCAGTCCCTCCTTTAACACTGAGTGCTGTGTGGATGCCTCTGAAGGAGGACAAAAGCCCTGAAGCTATGGTCCATTTCCATTTGCTTTAGAGAAACCGTTTACAGTAAACTGAGGGTCTCTACTGACTCTCCTGAAGCCCTGATCTACACGCTGCAATGATGGACATGATGAGCCAACTGCTAAAAGTCGTCTGTCTTCAGAAATAAGTTTGCTATATGTAAATCTCAGCTTGGGAGGGTGTACTCGCATGCTTGAATACTTTAAAATTTAAAGAGACAAAAATGAGGCTTTGGTCTGTCTCTGCCTGTTTTTACAGCTACATTTTAAAACATTAGAATGTCATGAAATAATTACTTTATTTTACTATTTAATTTAAAAAAAGAAGTTGTAACACTGGGGGGAAAAAAAACTTTTCAGAAGCCATTGCTTTTTTTCTTTCAGGAGCCAATCATAATATGAGCTAAAAATGTTCTTTTTTTTCTTAAGTGAAGGGACCAAACATTAAAGGCTTAGAGTAGTTACTAAAAAGTAGTAGCTAAAAAGTACAGAGGCTGTTATTGTCAAAACAATATTTTAGCTGAGATTCAAACCCATAGCTTAGAAAACATTGCTTGCTGTGCATGAGCACCAAATTGTGCTCTACACCAAGCAATCACTCCAAACAGTAAAAAAACAAACATATTTTTACTTGCTATTTTAAAAAGTGTGTTGATAAATAACTGAAATCTTTGAATATGCTCTGAGCGAACAGATGAATTTGTTTAAAAAAAAAAAATGGAGGTACAAAAATGTGATCTTTCTCCCTCACTTTTAGAAATTGGGGGAACAGTTGTCCACTTGCTCCATTGTTCAGGCCTTGCAACATAAAACTAGCTACCAAAAAAAAGCAGCTTACAATGCAGCTTTGCTAACAAATCCACCTAGCAGTAAGGGATAAAACTGCTGGGATGTTTTTAAAATAGTTTCTTTAAGACCCCTTGGTATTGACCCCTCTCTGATTCGCTTTGAAATTCAGTATTTGAGAGCAACCAATCTAGATTCATACTCAATGAGAACACCAAGAGCGTAATATATTAACAGCTCAAAACTTTTGATCTTCCCTTCAGAAAACTTGAGCCATCGGTTAAAACTGAAAACTTCCAGATGAAGTTAACATTTTGGGCTCTGGTCTTTCCTAACTTCAAACCATTTATATTTAAATTTTTTTCAGATAAGTAAAATCTGATGAATTTATCCTGACATATCCAGACCACAGGGGAGGACATTCAGCCATTACCATGTTATTGTCCCTCCTAATCAAAGCTGTATGCTATCAGAGATGAGATCCCCACGGGGAAGGGAGCTGTTGGGCTCTTTTCTTCACAAGGCACATATTTGTTAATGTCCCCATGATTTATTAGGAAAGGGACATTCAGTCTGCCTTTGTCATGGAGAGACATGTGCATGAGCATGCTCACCGGGTGACCCGAGGGCCCAGAGGAGAAAGAAGGAAGGAAGAAGAAGGGGGGGGGTGATGTTCTTAGCATAAGCATGAGGACCAATCTGCTAAGATTGCTCTGCACACCAAGGGGTCTTCTACAGACTTACACTTTACCAGGGGTCTTTATTTTGGGTCCCTCGCCCCGTTTTCCTCACAATTACTACACCACCTTACTGTCCTGATCCACTTGTTTCATTCATATGCGTCAGCGGCGAAGTTTCCAGCTGCAAGCCCCTCTGAATGGGTGTAGCACCGGCTACAGACCAGGGAGGCAGCGCCAGAATGTTCACTTAGGAGGGAGACACAAAGAGGACGGCTAATTTTAAAAGGATTCCTCTCCTGTAAACAGACAGTGAGAAAACGGTTCCACCGAGGGTTGTAGCTCAAGCATAGAGTCCTATATCTCTAAGTGCCGTTCTAGAGCCATTAGCTGATGAAGCCACGCAATAATTTCCTTATTCCTTATTTCTGCACATTTTCAATAAAGCACCTCAGCAAGTGATGGCTTCTTAAAATAAAGGGCCCAGAGGAGTGGACGGATGTCTAGGAAGAAGCGTCATCGTCATCGCTCTGGACTTCCAGTTACAGATGCAAACGCCTCAATATCTGTCATGTTTACATGTTCCCGTATTCTATAAGGGATGGATATAACGGTCAAGGCTACAGAGTCTACAGGAATCAGGCTGAGCTGTGGATGATGGGGGATGGGACTTTCACCGACATACATGTCTGTGTGAGTTTCTGTTTTATTTCCTTCAGCTCTCCACAAACGTCAGACATGGCGAGCGCAGACACAGAGCTTCATTAATGATTCCTGTAATGTGGATCGTGCTACGATGGATAACAGGAAAGGTGTGGGACAGAGGAGAGAGACATTTCAAGGCTGTCAGATGTGTTGGGTGCCAGCCCATCATGAGAATGACAATTGTGTCTCAAATGTTTTCATATATTCTTCCACAATAGTTTGGTCAAACATTTGGTCCATTTCTCCAAACAGAATGAATGTGACTGAACCTGGTTTGTAGGCTACCTCACTCAGACGCACTGTTTCTGCTCACAGGTTTTCCATGAGGCTAAGCTCAGCGCTTTGACATAGCCTCTCCAAAACATCATCAGCAAAAGTTCCCTCAGTTGTCATATCGTTGAGGGATTTTCGGAAATTAAATAGATCGTCAGAGTGCTGGTTGAGTAACGGCTAGTCAGATATATCATGTGTTTAAGTCGACTTTATCTTTTTAAATCAACTCAACGTGAAAATGTTTCTATCAGCTCAATACAACAAGGATAACAGATATTAACAATCCACAATCTCACACCTTTGGTGCCGTTTCCTCCAGCGGGTCAACATCTGTGCTTCTAGCTGAAGCTGTGTCAGTCTGCAGGTCAGATTTAACTCTCTCTCTCTCTCTCTCTCTCTCTCTCTCTCTCTCTCTCTCTCTCTGCCAGAAACAAAGTCAATTTATGCCAGAAACAAAGTCAATTTATGTATTTAGCATCAAGAGTGGTTGAGGCACTGTAGATGGTATGTTCCTGTGCTAAGGTTTCTCATTTTTCTAGCTTCTTCACATCCACCATTTTATAGGATGCATTATTAGAGTTCATAAACTTCACGCAGCTGCCATGTTGTCACTAATTCGCTGGTCTACGGTCATTGTCCATTAAGAGAGCTGGTTTTACTCAAACTTTAACGTACTGACAAAACGTCTTAAGATGTTGCAACAATAATTATTATAAAATATACTTTTAATCAAACCTACATTTTGCGTTTTTATTGCTCTGATGTAATATTCGAATTTTAAATATTGTATTTTTCAGTTGCTGTAAATGTAAAAGTATCACAATAAACAGAATAAAAGGTTTAAAAACTTCAGTCTGTGAGTAATTAATCCGTCAAGTGTTGATGTACAGTGTCATAATGCCTGTTATCAGTCCTTGTCATTGTTGGCACGGAGCGCCATCCACTGGTCACGTCAGATAACAGCTATTCATTTAGCAGATTGTTGTTGCACGATCTTAAACGCTAGAGGTCAGTGTTGTACTTGTGTCATCAGAAAAGGATGGTTGGGGTTTTAAAGCTTCATTGCTTCTTCCATTCATCTCATCCATCCCCACGGCAGCACCTCATGTTACGGGTCTGTTTCTCGCACCAGGTTGTGCTTTAATGAAAAGCCTGGATCATAAAACTCTCACTGCACCCAGTTCAACAGAAAACAATCAATTTCTGCATCAAACCAGACAAGCAATATGGATATGTTTGCTTCTGGCTATGGTGAATGGTACAAACTGTTTTACTGCCTCTCCAAAAGTTTTATTTATTTTTATTTTTATTTTTACGTCAGTAGAAATAATCCCGAAATAACAAGGAAATTACTCAGTTTAACACGTTGACTTAATCGAATGTTTTGCAAGAACTGTTAGAAGTTTTTCGGTTGTTGGCATTTTTCCCCCCACGCCAGAATAATTTCCGAGAAGACATGGACACATTAACCTTTAAAAAGAAAAATCTCCACATGCCATCTGTGAGCTGTCCATGTGCTCCCAGAGCTTTTCAGAAAGGTCCACAAGTCAGCTAAATGTCTCCAGGTTTTTCTCTTTGAATCAGTGGCATTTAGTTCTCAAAAATAAAACCTGCTGCACGATGAGGCTTAAGGACCCTCAAAAACTACAGAACTACAAGGTCTAATGACATTAAAGCAGTAAAACATAATTAGAAATGTTCCAAATTACCCAAATGTCACATTAACAATTCTAAAAGCAGAATAATTGAATCATCCTTTTCTCAATCGGCTTTATAAAGGTCATCTGTTCTGACACCAAGGCACCAAAATGGCTTGTAAAAAGATTTTTTTTTTTTTTTAAATTAGGTGTTTGTGTGGGAACGCCCTCAAATGTTACATTTTATTAAAACAATATATTATTTCATTGTGATTTTATGTGAGAACAAGACAAAGTAACAAGCACAGTAATTGTGAAGTTGATGTGAAATCTTAGTCGCTTTAACATATTTCTGTTAACTTCCTTTTATTTGAAAAGTGTTTTATGAAGCACACGTTTCATTGTGCTCTCGTGAGATAAGACCAAAACATAAACTTTTTCCACCTAAAAGTACAATATTTATCTCGAACTATCCCATCTTGAACTACTTAGCAAAGGAGATTGCTGAAAAATTCAGCATAGACAGCTGGTAGAAACATTCCCCGAAATCCTGGAATTGCAGCTTGTAGCTCATAGCTTATAGCTACAGGAACAAAGAGGAGCAGAATGAGAAGAAGTGACCGATAACACCGTCAGTGATTCAGGAAATTAATAATTTAATGTCCACCGAGGAAGCCATTTATCCATTTCATTGACCGACAGATCGGGGGGGAGAGAAATGATCAGAGATAAAGCAGCTAATATCCTCAAGATCTCAGAATCATTCAATTCTCATCTGCGGTGACACAAAACACGTGTTCACGAGTTACAAACATCGAGAAGTGTGCAAAAGATTAATATCTCCAAAAATATATTTTTAGCTGCGTCAGCAGGAATACAATCTGTTCGGATACAGTTTTTAGCCACTGAGTGTGTATCGGTCTCTGCTTGTGACGTCAGACGCAGCCGGACACAGATCGCTATTGTCCGCGTGAGGCTGCCTGGGACCACTGACCGGCCACTGCTATGTCAGCAAGGGTCCCAGCTGTCCACATGTCGAAAGAGGCCCACCATATGTGCCGACAAGCATGCTCGTCCATGCAGGCCGAGTTTTAGAGTAACCTTAGCTTAATTTAGATTAATAAACTGTGGAGATGCATTTATTAAGGACTCCGTTTTTTTTTGTTTTTTTTTGTGTGTGTTTTTTAAATTAATCTCTCGAGCGCGTGTATTACTTCACTCGGCTTCAGATATAATCAAATGGGAAGAACAGGAAAAGTCGCTCACGAAGACAGACGTCCCGACTTGACTTTTGTGGCGTAAACAACAGGATCAAGACGCCTTTACGTATTGAGGGCTCGCCACCATTTACACACCGGCGTACTTGGCGGCGCACCGAAATAAGCGGGGTTTGCACGTAAAAAAAAATAAAAAATAAATAAATCATAAATACAAAAGCGATAGGTGTCTGCTCTCTGTTACCATACCAAAGTTGCTTTGAAGATTAAATGGCATTGTTAACTGGGACGTAGTATATTAATTAACTGAATTATGAAGTTTCATTTAAGAAAGGACAGCAGCAGATGGCACACCCAAGGCTCAAACATTTAAAAAATCAACAAAATGAATAAGGGAGAGAGAAAATAATTTAGTAATAGAAGATAAACAACATTTTCACAAGTGTCACAGATGGATCAATAGACATAATAACGCTCAGCAAAAGAAAACTAAGTTTAAACAAGTGATCTTGGACAACTATTAATAAGACAATTTGCAAATCTATAGCCTTGATGGACTAGTGGCAAGAAGACAGCCATTAAAGAAAGAAAACCACAGAAAGCTCAGTTTGTGGTTTGCTCTCGTTCACATAGAACAGTAATCAAAAGGTCATCTGCACATGATTGTGTAAAATTATGTGCATAGTTGTGAACGCAAACTCTATAAGGTTTCCTGTAATGTTTCAGACTGTGGGTCTTTACAGTAGAACTGGATCTCAACGTGATATTGCAGTAAAATTTTGTTGTTGCAACTTACTCTCCCAAAGCAATATATGCCACCCAGAGTAGTGGCATATTGGAATATAGTGCCTATATTCCAATATCGAATATAGGCACTGGCAGTTAGTGAATTTAATTGAATGCAAGGCTCTCCACTGAATATTTTTTATTATCAATTAAAAACCTGATTGAATTCCTGTGTTTGGTTGGTTTAGGGCAGGGCTACGTCCTGCCCAATACGTCGGTCGATCGCGGAAAGGTTTTGAGTCGATCTCGGCAGGTGACAAACTGACCGCCGCCAGGACGCTGAGAGCAGCACTTCCTCTTCTGATAGGCTTATCAAAAAATATTCACTAAGATCCTAAACGTTTGTAGCTGCTTCATTACAGAATAATAATTATAAAAAGTCAACGAAACATGTTAAAATGAATAATCTCAGTAATTAGTGTTTCAACAAGGTGTTGAGGCTTATTAATAATCGAGAAATAAATATCAAGCCTGGAAACCTGATATCGTAATGGACTGAATGGTGTGTTTTTAATGAAATCTTTGCTCGGCTTGCTGTGTCGGTTGCCACGGCTTACGACACACAGAGAGAGTAAAAAAGGTAGGAGTGGTTTTGAATTGATGGTCTTTTCGGATTGTTTTACCTTTCTTTACCTTTGCTGTGGCTCATTACACCTGCTGTAGTTTCTGAACGTCCAATAAACGACAAAACTTGGACTAATGACCTCGTTCGTTCGTGACTATACGTCACAACAAACATCAAATAGGACAAATATGTCTAATTAAGTTTTAACAAATGCTACCGCGATAATTATGTGAAATGAAATTAATTATATCCCGACTAAAGAAGATTTGCCTTTACCTTTACTGGGCTCTTTGGTTCCTCCTATCAGTCAGTAGTTTCTCATAGTGAGGTCATCAAACCAAATTTCAGATCCACCATGACTGACTGACACCTGCTGGCGTCAGGTTGGCAACCAGCTTCTGACTGAGAAACCAGTAAGCTGCTCCCAGTGTCAGAATGAGGAAGAAACTGGATTAGGTTTTCTGTCACTTTATTATTTCTGCTATAACTGATGTATATTCGCATATAAAATAAGTCAATAGAGTTTAATTTGCAATTTTTGTGTCTTTGTGTCATGAGGTAGATCTCAGGCGGCTGGTGAGAGAAAAAGTAGATCTTGCTCTCAAAACGTTTGGGCACCCCTGGTTTAGGGTTACCCCTCCTCAGCGTCAGAAACGCTGGCCATTCATTTGATCCGACTGATAAGCCGGCTTACTGGTAACGAACAAATCCATATTTGGGTTTTGTCTCGAAGTTGTAAATATGAAATTTTTTTTTTTTGGGGGGGGCAGCTTTTGCCAAATTCTTTAAGTAAAGCGACCGAGGAGACTACTGTGCTGTCATATTCCTTAATCGTTCAAAATTACAGCGTGTTCTTCATTCATATATTTTTAAAGACGCATACATTTTAAAGGTGAGACGGAATGTCCTGAAAACAACTTTTTGATTTTATAATCGTAAAAAATTACACAGTCAATAAATTACTTTCTGTTGTCAGCTATTTTTTTTGTCACGCAAGACAAAGTTTAGAGTGCTTTCCGGCACTAAATTACGCTTGAAAGACAAATCTTTCGAATTTCCGACAGTCCTCGAAGCCATCGCCTCCTCCTCCCCGGCAGCAGCAGCCGCTATCCGCAACAAGCAGCTTTCATTCAGTGTGTGGCTGCTGAGCGGAGAACAACAGGCTACCTCTCTCCTCTCAGTCCGCTGTGAGTATAACAACCTTCAGTCAAATCGTCACTTATTTCGATACGGGTTTTAAGGTTGCAAATGTGTCGTTAATATGGCTCGGGTTGAATTTGTGTTGATTTTATTCTCAAAGTGGTGTCTTGAGACGTTCGCGGAGAGCGTGGTCTTTTGTTCTCTCCGTTTATTTTTTTACATTTTGTTATTACATTAGATAATTAAAATATATTAATGTAACACGTTGGCAGAGAAGTTTTTTTTTATTTAGAATTTTATTCGTTTACATTTTTAAGGATATATTTTTATAAAACCGGATAGCGATATTAATCCCGTTTCGACACCCAGTAAAAACAGAAACAAGATACATTAGTGTTTGATTTTTACAGATTTTTAAACATGCCATCGTCAGAAATCTTCGTATTGACTCTGTTTTTATTTTATTCCCCAGAATGCTGCACAACTATGTGACAAAGGAAATATTTAAGCCAGGCTGCTGTCTAACAAAGAGCCATAAAGTCAATATCAACATGTGACATCATCGTTTTCATACTGGTAACATATTCAGTTTGAATCAAATGCTGACAAAACGCTCTCTAGTAAATCTCAACTTGTAAAAAAAGATAGAAAAAAGGTGTTGCTCTATTGTCATCTATCAAGAAAGATGTCCAAGTATGTTCAGGTCCCAAAGTTTTGCTTCTAGAAAGGCTTCTCTGTTGGGATCAGAAATGTGGGATCAACCATGAATCTAAACAGAGGGATTAAGTCTGTCTCAGTCCTACTGGCCAGACAGTCTTCTGTCCACCTCAGCAACCTGCACCACATCTACAATATCGCTGTGTGCACTGGCTACTGATGGACCCGTTACCACGGACACAAGGATTGAGCTCCAGCTGCGCCATGACTTCATCAGACCACGACGAGTCAGGGAGCGATCTGTCCGAATCCATGGAGATCCGTGAGCTCCAGGACCAGTACGTATCTGCCGAAAACTGCTTCAAGTCCAAAAGTTTACCCATCCTGAACGGACCATGCGAGCATGGTGTTGGCCTCTCTGCGCACCCTCAGCAGGTCGGTACAACCTGCTCCTGCGTGGCCGTGGAGGACAGTCAGGCGCTCCAGCTCAAGACCCCAGAATCCAGCCAGGCGGAGTCCCCCTCCTCGTGGACGGACTTCTCCCCCTCAATGTCCAGCATGGTGGGTCTGAGCAGCTCCATGCCGGTGGAGGGTCACAGGCCCGCAGGCTTCAGAGGCAGAAAACTTGGTTTCTCTCTGAGCCGGTTTATTCAGATCCCGGCCAGAAAGTGTGTGCGGGTTATCCTGACCGACTCGCGCTGCTTCTTGTTCTGCATGTGCTACCTGACCTTCATTCAGTCCCTGATGGTTTCGGGCTACCTGAGCAGTGTCATCACCACCATTGAGAAGCGCTACAGCCTACGCAGCTCCGAGTCCGGCCTGTTGGTCAGCTGCTTCGACATCGGCAGCCTGCTGGTGGTTGTCTTCATCTCTTACTTTGGCGGCAGGGGTCAGAGGCCGCGCTGGCTGGCCGTGGGCGGTGTCGTGATAGCCGTGGGTGCGGCGTTGTTCTCCCTGCCGCATTTCATCTCCCCACCGTACCAGATCCAGGAGATGAACTCGTCGGCAGGCCACGAAGGCCTCTGCCAAAGCGAGAACGGCAGCAGGCGGGAGCTGGAAGTGGCGTCCTGCCCCCGAGATCAGGAGGGCAATGAGCACAACCTGTATGTGGCGCTGTTCATCTGCGCCCAGATACTCATCGGCATGGGGTCGACGCCAATCTACACCCTGGGGCCCACCTACCTGGATGACAACGTGAAGAAAGAAAACGCTTCTTTGTACCTGGGTAAGAGAAGGTGGATATGATGGCACATGTGAAATCATTGCAACCAGACAGAATAGCTCTAGCCTATCCAATTTACTTTGTATTTAAGATGTAGTAGCAGAGTTGGGTGGTCCATTTCAAGGATCCTTCTCCATCTGGAAAAGTATGGAGCTTAGGGGTTTTTCAGGGATGTATACTAATGGAAAACAAATAGTGTGGAAAGAATAGACTTACCTTTAAACCCTGTCTTATCTTCTACGTGTAATGTCCGTCTGTTTGGTCAGCCATCTTTAAATCATGACTGAAGGTAAAATTATTTATGAAGTACAATCATACTGAAAAAATAAATGAGTGTGGAAATTTTTGGAATTTTGACAAGAAAAAAAGTGGTTTAGCAACCCCGTAATGTATTTGAATAAGCAAACGTTCCTTGAGTAATCTCACCAGTCCCGAGTCGACGGCACAACCAGTGCCCGGTATGTGACTGGAAGCATGCCGAGTTCTTGATAATCAACCAAACGGATTTCATTGCCGTCAAAATGGATTTGATTGTTATATTTTTGATTAGATTTAGTAGCCAGCTTATAACCATCATGTTGGCCAAGGCGATATAAATTTGCATGCCAATGCAAAGCTTTTTGTCCTCCTTATTTAATCTGAGTGGCATGCGACCTCTGCACTGCCCTGAGGTGGACAAAAAATACTGCAGGCCAGAGGTAAACGTATGATAGACATGAACAAAATTCAAAAGTAAGTCGCTTATGCTCAGCGGACCAAATCACGTCTTCTTGTGAGTGTTTGTGCATAATACAGATGTGGTCTTAGGTGAGGCTGTCGACTGGAAGGAAAGTTGCTCTCCTGTCTAACAAGAACTGACAGGATACTGCTGTGTGTTCCATGGTAGCAGGTTGTTTTCTCTTTGTCCGTGATCGTATACTCATCCCTAAGCCATTCAGGCATTTCATTACATACTATCCATATATTTATTTGGTATGCTGGAACTTTAGTGACCTTATTAAATTAAGATTGCTGCGCTGCTTGTCACATTCCTCTCATAGTTCGTGGAGAAGATTCTGACTGCAGAAGTAATCTCAACTTGCATCTGTCTGGGTTTTTGCTGTTGCATTGTTGGGACACGGAGAACTCATACAATGTATACAGGATCTCACAAAAAGCCACAAAAAAAGAGATCAATGTCATTGTCATTTTAACGTGATTCCAGGTGTATTGTGGCCAAAAGAAGTGTTGCATTTCCCCTAAATGTCCACATTTTGTCATGTTACAGCGAGAACTCATATGCTAAGATTTTATGTGATGCATCAACACAAAGGGGTGACAATGGTAGATGGTTTTCATTTTGTTTTGTTCTTGTGTAGAAAGCCTAACACTGCGCATTACTTTGAGAACACCAAACACATTGAAACATGGCTGGCCAATCATTTTGCAGGGATGCTTTCCTGAAACTGAAAAATGGAACCTCATCATAGTCTGTGGGAAGATGGATAATCCTGGAAGAAAACTTTAGACTGGAACAGATGTTCACCTTCAAACAAGTTCAAAGCATACTCATGTGTTAGTCAATGACTGGATTTAAATCTTTTTATAATCTTCGTCAAAATTTGAAAATGTACGATTGTGGGAAAAACCCTAAACGGGAAGGATGGTAGTATTAACCCAGCCTTGAAAATTGTAATTGTTACCTGACAAAAAGCAAAACGTTTCATGTTTTGTTGAATGATTATGCAAAGCATGGCATTATTAGATCAGTTGTAAAACATTTGTTTAACATTCTTTCCACATGTGGAAAGAAGCATCCACATGTTGACAAAGGTAACAAATGTTAGACTTAATGCAAATACAGACATTTTATTCTGCCATCTTTCAGTTTTTGTTTTTTTTAGGCTTTTAGTTGAACTTTGCAAAAGACAAAAAGCTGTTAAAACAGTTGCGCAACATTGACCACAGTGTTGGGACTTGGCCCTCACCGAGGCATCGCAGGCCTCATGGAGCTTATTCGCTGCCTGCCTTTGAGACCCAGTATTGATCTGATCCATGCGTCAAGGGGAGCCAGTGCAGCAGCAGCAGCAGCAGCTATTGAACCAGACACTGAAAACCAGGGAGAAAAGATCCTCCGGCACTTTCTTTTCCTGCTCTCACCTTAGTGAGGTGGTCCAGAGATAATGCATCAATGCTTACAGATATACTGTAGCTCAGATTTCTCTGCGAAGCTGCACTCACTGACATGACCTTGGTGGCTATGTCAGAGAACTCGTAGAGGGATCATCCACTTCCTTCCAGTAAAGCAGTGTTTGGGGAAAACAAAGATTTGTTCTCACATGGCAGAGAGGGAGCAGATAGGTGAAGGAAAACGTCCTTGGTTTGTGTTGCAGACACTCGTATAACCATGGTAACTAGATGTCAGTTGTGTTATTTGCTCTCTTTGGCTATTTTTATCCCTTTTTTTGAGTTGCATTTTGAGTCAGTTTATGCTTGAATGATGCTGAATCTGTGCTTACACTTACCAATTTCCATATGTCTCCAAATTTCATCATATCCCGATATAGGTTACCCATCGCTATAGGAGATTTCTCCTCACATCTTATGAATGTAAAGCCCATCTCAGTTTGCAGCAGCCCGAAGGGGAGGAGCTGCTTGCTTTTCTGGGACAATGCGGTTTACAGTGAGGGGGGTACTTCTTGTGTCATTGGAGAGACACAAAGCCCCCTGACCCACTCTGCTGTAGCAACAAACATATTCAATACGATTTAACTTCATCACATTTTGTTGCATTAATACCACAAAACCCAATGTGTTGGAACAGAAGTAGAGCATTATCGTGAAGTGGAATGAGGTTTAAGCAAATACAGATCTGAGAAGTGTGGCCTGCGTGTTCAGACCCTTTTTATTCTGATACATATAAATAAAATCCAGTTCAACCAAGTCAACTTCAGCTGTGGAGGCCGGTTTGCGTTATAAAACATTATTCAAAACTTTTCTTTCTTGACAATTGTGCTTTAATTTGCATTGGTCAGTCACATAAAAACCAAATAACACACTTAAGTTTGAGTATAACGTGTCAATATGTGGAAAAAGTTCAAGGGGTATGAATACTTCTGTAAGGCACTGTGCCATAGCCGCTGTATTTTACCTAAAGTTTGCATCGGGTCTTGCTGATAAACAGTGGCATAAAAGGAGGACAAACTTTACTTTAATCGCTTTTGTTCGTGTACTGCTGTGTCAGCTTCTTCGTCCTGTCTTCCTGCGCCGGGCGCACGTCTTCGAGATCTTACCGATCAATAAACATGCTTCTTGTTTTCCAATCGCTGATTTATTCCAGCCTCCAGACAGAGCCAGTGACCTGAGGAAATAATAGGAGGTTGAGATTTACAACCAAATGACGCTGACAAACTGTTCTCAGTATGTAATGACGTTGGCGATCGGGTCCACGTGATTCTCGCCTCGTGTTTGTACACGAAAATGCAGAAGAAGTTGCAAAAGAAACTGCGTAAATTTCAGTCTTGCATCATTTGATGCACTATGTTTCTTTTTTTGTTACCTTTCGCCCGTCTAAGCCTCGCAATTCCTTTGCAGGCAGCGCCGCATGTCCTTCTTTCTGCAGGGCGAATTTAATGGATCCCTCTTGCCTCTGCTTTGACAAGCATGCAGTGCAGAAAGCTAAAATGCAAGTGTGTGTGTGATTGTTTTTTTCTGCATTATTAATGTCTATTAGGCACTCCTGAAGGGCCAAGGATAGAGCCAGTATTTAACACGGCAGGCTTGTTGAAGTTGCAAGGAAAGAGATTTAATAAAAAAATTTAAAAAAAAGAATGTGGGCACCGGTTTTATGAGGACAGATTTAACGTCCACCGAGAGGTTCTGAAAAGCAGTTCTGTGTGCAGCCAGACATGCTCGCATGGACACAGGGAGTGTGTTTTACGTGGACAAATTTAGAAAGAACATTTGCTCTCAGTAAATTCCCCCGAAAGTGTGCGGCGTGTTCTTCTCCTGCAGATTTAAGGAACAAACACCACTTGAGTGCTAGTTTGTAGTTAAACCCCTGTGTTTGTCGTTGCCCTGGCGCGAGTCAATCTCATTAAACTGTGTGTGCTGTCCTGTTTTGCTGCAGCCAAAGCAAATGCAGAATGTGCACACACACAGACATGTCCCTGGAGGACTCGTCTCTACTGCCCCCCTGTCTGTCCCGTCCAGATGAAAGATCGTGTTTCAGTCTCGGATTTAAAGGTATGGCCCCATCAAAACGCTGGCATGCCTATAGACGACGAGCCAGCCCCGCTTCATCACTGTCCAACTGGCTTCTCCTCACATGCGGCTTGAATATCACCACTCCCCTTTCCCAGAGCACAGTCAGGGTTACTCAGCAGCAGGCGACCTTTTCTAGCCGCGTGCTGCTCAAAACAGCTTTGGCCACTACTGTACGATTACTATGACTCCTTGCGTGAACCGCTGACCTCTGTGAGGCTGATCCTGCACCACCAGTGACAGCATGTGCTTTTAAAACGTGTCCCTGCAGGAGGAAGAGGAGGAGGAGGAGGGAGTTATTCGAGGAGAGAAGGAGCAGTTGGGTGTGGGGGTGTGTTTGGTTCTATAAAAGCAGTGTCTCAGCCATAACTGTAAATTAGTTTTTACATCAGTATTAAATAACTGTAACTGAGTTGTTTTGACAGCATAGGAAGGTCCTTCGGGAAAATATTTGAAAGGCTTTTTTATGATGACAGGAAAGAGTTTGTTTCCAGGTAAACGGGAAGGAAGCAGACTGTCCTTCTCGTCTTATCGAATCTTTGGTTTGGCAGCTAAAATGTGTTTGAAGTTTAATTTTAATTGCAAAAACTTACTTGGCTGAATAAAGGTCAGATAATCGGTATTTATTCCAATCACTCTAAAAAAAGCTTTCTGTTGATATAGAAAATAACTGAATTGAACAGCTCTGCAATTAAACTAATTTATCAAAAAAATTTGGTTTGATTAAAAAAAAAAGTTCTTTTTTTTTTCGTTGTTTTTCACGGTTGTATTATTTTCGTCTTTTTTTTTTTTTTTACCCTTGCATGATTTTGGGATTGTTATGCTACTTGATGAAAGAGGCTTTGTTGTTCATGACATAGACATTATTCTTCCTTATATTAGTGATGCAAATATTTAAAATAGATATTCGAAGAAATATTGCAGATTTCCAATTATTTCTGCTCTCTGATAAAAGGTTTTCTTACTTAGTACTTTCCTAGATGTTTGCTTACTTCACATATCTTCCAAGAGGAATAAACACAAGTTTTAATGATTAGATTCAATCAATAACAAAATGACAAATACTTTCGTTTTTCCAGCTGTAGAGATTTCAAGTCCTTTAACCTCCATTTACGCTCATTAGCCTCTGTAGCATAACTCAGCCTCCCTCGCCTGTTGTGTCCAGTCAAGAAATAAATTTCTGTCTTTAATTACTTCTTGTTTGTCTTTTACTATGGGATCAGTGTGTTCTCTGATGAATATCAGGACTGCTGCTGCTATCATGTGCTGACTAAGCTGCTTTGGTGCTCAACATACCTATCTGTGTTGACTCTTACTGTCCAACATGCCGAAGAGAATCAACTTGGAGAGCTTGCCTTTCCTTTTACACTCCCGTCATGTCTACTTGTGCATCTTCTCAGCCCTTTTTGAGTCTATTTTCCATGCTGATCAAACCTCTAGGCTGGTGGTAGGGGAGTTATTTTCTGTAAGAGACGGGAGGCAGAGTGGGAGGAATCGTCCTCTGTTTCGGCATTAAGCCTGCTGAGGAGCAGTCTGGCTATTGTTCTCCTTGACCTCTGCGCTGCTCTGATGACCTGTGACTAGAGGAAAACTGCCGGAAAGAGAGACGTTCACGAATTTTATGTAAATCTTAAGATTTTGGTGACGCATTCGGTGTAATTTGTAATCATCGTACCATATAGATGTTAACCTCCTCTGTCCCTGAGTTTTTCTGCCTTGCTTCCAGGACATTGCACTCTGCAATGAACTTCCGGAACATGACGGGCCTCTCTTTGACTGAGATGGATGGCTGTAAACATTGCTGACCTAACCCAGGGGGGGGAGAAGCATTGTTTTGCCCTTGCATGCACACATTCACATGCATTGAAGTTAGAAGGAAATTATGCATTGTGAGTCAAAATGGAAATGTAACCTTAAATGTGCAGAGATGGGGATGAGTGTTGGCTCTCTGCTGCTCACCAAGTTTCAAGCTTATTCTGAATTATGCAATCTTTGATATTTAGTCAGATTTTAACTTAGATTTTTGTGAAGTGTTCACAATTAAGAAAATGAATGGTGCATTAATTGACTCTTATAAATAATTATGCATACTGCACTTTTATTCTTAGTATTTATACATGGATAGAGTTGCTGTAAACTAGTGGGTGTGAATGAGAGGGGGAGGAAAAAGGAGGAACAGCTGGGTTTCTTGTTCCGGAGATGCAGAGGTGCACCTGCTCTTTGGGTTTGTTTAGGTTTTAAAGTGTGTGCGTTGTTCTTGACTTGTGCTCAATGTTTCCTGATATACTTTTGGTTTTCCTGCAACTGCGCCACATTGTTTGAACATCTGTGCCTGCATAGACATGGCAGATGAGATGTGAGATGTCAACTGTAGTTTCATTCATTTGACAGAAAGAGTTGTGCATCCATGTGTATGACGTACCCAAGCTGCAAAGCACCGTGCACGTCAACCTTTTTCTGTTCGGCTGATTTAAAGATATTGCGATGGCAAAAGCAAGGTTTTTGCATGTAATGGGATGTAGTGTGACAGTAGGTTATGTAATGTCTTTGGGAAGGTTTAAAGTCTCAATTCCCAGCTTGTGTCTTCTTGGGTATGATGCTGTTCAACACTCCTATTCATGTTTGATATTTGGCCGATATTGTAATATAAAAACATGTTGTGAAGTTCAACTTTTAGATATAATCTAATGAAATGGTAACTGCATGAGTTTCTGTTCTCAAAAAGCAAATCAGTTGAAATATATGATGCTACACATTGTTTTGTCGTTTTGTGAAAACAAGATGTTCCCCCCTGACCCCCTACTGCTCAATCTCCTAAATAAGTTTCTGTGTTGGTGCCTTAAAACAAAAGCTTATCTATGCTCTTGGAGTAATAAATACCCCAAGTACAAAACCTAATGCCTGTTTAAAACCATTTAATTTGAACTTTACCAGGTGTGAGATCAGCGCTGTTTCTGGGTCATTTTCCCTCTTAAGCAGCACAGGCAGTCTTGGTGGAGTAAAACTGGATGATATGTTCCTGGCTGAAGCTGAAAGGACACAACTTCAGCACCAAGAACCCTATTGCTGTGCCATGTCTGGCATTGAGAGAGTCTGAAAAGCTGCAGGTGCAAGCTTGTGGCAAACTAAAATCCAAGCTGCTCGAATGGATTCGCAGACCCCCCCGACAATAATGTGGCTCTATCCCCGGTCCAAATGCCTTATTCATGGCCACTCATCAGCGGAACGCTTCTCCTCCACCCTCTCCAATGCTGGAACATTAAATATGCACAGAAAACCCCAAAGAATAGAAACAGGCTCTCTGGATATCAGTGCAGAACTTGTTTAGTGGGCACCTTTTAGTAAAAAGGAGAAAATTTTTTTTTACCCAAAGCTATCATCAACCATACTTCTGTTATAATCAGAAACTTTTCCTCCACAATGTAGAGGTCGGTTCTCTTAAAAAAAGGCTATTTTTTAAAAACTTATCCTATCTTTATCCCCACTAATCTTCAGCTGAAATGACTTTTTGACTTGACAGCTCTATGAGAATGTGACTGGTGGAAAGTGACGCTCAGTTTCTGCGTCCAAGTCTTAGTCTGTGCTTTACTTATATATAATCTTTTTCACGGCAAAAAGAAGGCTGAAGCAGATATTTGAAGCAGAAGCATTTAGTTTAGCACAGAAATCGTGTTTGTTGAAGAGAAAGTTGGATTACGTGGAAACCCACTAAAGATGATGGATTAGTCCAATTAAATAAAGGGATTTACTAAATGTGGCAGTGAGTGAAAGGCTTCTGAGAGCTGTTGGGACATGCAGCAATTTGAAGCAGAAGAGGCACAAGGGAAGAAAAACATTTCTTCAATGCGCTGCCGTTGAAAGGCGCTCCAGTATTGAAGCACGTAGAAATGTGGAGAATTAGTTTTTCTTTCAGGGACAAGAAAAGCTGGAAAAAAAAGTACAGTTTGTAGAGACTACTCGAACATTGCAAATAATTTTCACCTTTTCATGCGTTTGCTTACTACAGGCCTTCAAGGTTGAGGGTAGTAATTAAAAGTGTAACCGTTTCAATTGTATATACTTCAAAAAACTCAGTAGCTGCACAGATTTAAAAAAATAATACTGTGTGCATCATAAAACACAAAGTACATCAGCCAGATATTTGTTTGCAACAGATTTTTCAGCTCTGCCATGGCTTTGTTTGGCACTGGTGGTCCTGTGCCCCTTTGCTCATTTTCTACATGACAGTGTAAGAAAATGTCATGCTCATTTTCTTACAGTGTAAGAAAATGAGCCATCTGCTATGAAATATTTCATACTGGCCATGCTTAAGCTGATGCTCAACATTTTGTACGTGGTACGCTGTAAAAAAAACAATATATATATATCTATATATATATATATAGATATATATATATGGTTATGCAACTACAAATATTATTTAATGGTAGGAGGTCACTCAGTTATTTTGTTTTTGATCAAGGATCATAATAATCTCATTATTTAATAGGATGTGCTGGTCTGCACATCCAGAATCCACAATTTGTTGAAATATAGTGTATGTGACTGGAAATGTATTTTCTGAAAAGAATAATGACAATGGGTTGCCGTGACAAGAGAGATACTTCTAAATGTAGTCTAATAATATTTACAGATAAATCCAACGTGATGTAATTGGCTTTAATCCAGAGCAGAAGAGTAATGTTTAGTACTACTGCTGCTAAAAGACTGATGTCAAGTATAAAAACATGGACTGAAGCAAAAATACAGACTTTAAAACTTACAAAATGCGAGGCTTTCTTTTCAAGCAAATGTGCATTTTGCCCAAAAAAAACATTGTTTTGGGCTACATTGGTAAGACAAGTTGATATTACCTAGTTAATTGAGCGTACTATCTTCTGCATGCATTGTTTGTTTTTAAAAGAGTACAGCTTTACTTTAACAAGGCTAGTGGGTTCTTAAACAAGTTGGTGCTCATCAGTTAACAATAGTAAAGCAAAGCATCTTGTTCTAAAGCAGGGGTCTGCAGCTCTAATCAAAAGGCTGAATGAATTCACTGCCACATCAGCAAGTTTGGCAAAGGCCTGATCATTTGATTCAGGCGTGACGGAGCAAGGATGCATCCAAAAGTTGCAGGACCGTAGCACTGAAAAAGTTGCAAACTCCTTTTCTAAAAGTCAGTCCAATATCCCGATTTTGTCTTTTATTAGCTGAGTTTACTTGTGGGGGTTTACCCATCTGACACTGCGATACTCAGTGACCCTGTCACATGTATCCATGGAGAACAGGAGAGGGAACAGCTAAGCTCTGTCCTGATACGCACCCTTACACAAACTGGGTTTCTCTTCATCTCCATGTTTCTGGTTGATTTTGGAGAATGTTCCTTTGTTCGTGGTCTCACAGCCTTTGGCTCCTTAAATAAATTCTGTCTGATCAGATTTCTGACAGCAGCAGATTTGCCGTCTTCTGCTGTCAGTGCAGCTCCAGAAGGCTTACAACAGCAATAGAATCTGAAAAAAAAATGTTGATTAAGTTTTTGATATATGACCTTTCTAATGCACACTAAAGGAAAAGTGTAGGTGGAACGGGTCCCTCAGGAGTGCACTTCCAGGCTACACCTTTTTTCTTTGTGGAGCAGCTGATTCGCTGGTTTTAACAGCTATTTGCCATGTACAGCATATTCTCTTGGATCTGAAACCAGTGAAGAAGGAAAAGTGCATTGCTTGTGGTGTTGGTGCTGCTTCACTGGCTGACTGCTACCTCAGGCTATTGAAAGCTAAATATAGAGAAAACCCCTTCGTTCACTTCTTTTTTTTCTAAATATTTGATTTAGCAAAGTGTGTGGAGGGGAACCCCTGCATGGAGAGTGTCTCAGTCTGCATGAAAAATGAATGCAGTGTACTGTTTGGATGGTTTTATGCGCTGTGACAAAGATTTGATCTGTTATGCAGTGAGAGCGTTTGGTTCCACACAGTAAATAAATGTTAATCCAAAACCATTTGAAGAAAGAGTCACTGATGTGATTATTTTAGCTTTAGGAGTGGGTTGTAGGAAATGTTGGGGGGTGGAAGGCAAGTTTTCAGGTGCTGATCAAGTTCTTATGATTGACCATGCTTTGTCTCAGTGGTTTTATACTGTAAAGCCTCAAGGTAAAGGACTAGAAAGTCACTTAGGGATGCCAGGATGTTTGATCTGAAAGCCTCTTTGATGTTCAAGCAGTGCTAACAAGGCCCGATCGAGCAATGGTCTGGGTCTGTACCATCTGTTCTAACAGGATGACGGGGTTTTCCTCTGCATTATCCACTAAAACCTTCATCACATCCTGCGTCTTAGTGGATTTCTAGTACTGTGTTTGTAGCCTCTTTTTCCTTCAGAAATGCATTGTTCCTCTGTTGCACAGATTTAATGCAACAAATGCATTCCTTAGAGCCCTTGATCATAATTGATGTGCTACCATCACTCATTTGCTACAAAATCTTCATGGCCTGTTCCGCCACGTTCAAAAGGAGGTCAGATGGGTTGAGATCTGTTCACTGTGGAGGCCGTTTGGCTCCATAGTAAACTGGTTACATCAAGCGAACTTGATGTAACCAGTTGGAGATGATGTAAGCTTTGTGGCATGACACATTCTCCTGCTGGAAGTAGCCATTAGGATATGGGTATGCTGCGGTCATAAAGGAGTAGGCATGCTCAGCGACAACAGTCAGATCGGCAGTAGCGTTTACACAATGGTGAATTGTTTTCCAACAATTCAGTCACTTAAGTCTCGTTTCTTAACCATTTGTATTAACAAGCAATTTAGCAGGTGTACCTGATAAAGTGGCCATTGCATATGTCTTTTTTAAATAAATTTCTACTATTTAAGGTCTAAAATACTCCAACACACAAGAGGAAAAATGCATTCATTAAACATCTGAAACTGATTCATGACATTCTGATGCATAATATCAACCGTTTCTTAATATTGAACATTTTCAGATATAGTCAGAGTCCAATACTGCTGTCTCTTCTGCATTTCGCCAGCAGAACATGTTTCTAATGTGTGCCGTTAATGTTGTTAAAAAAACAATATACTATAATGTTCTGAAATGCACTTAGTTTTATCTGTAGTTTTTAAAACTAGCAAATACAGCTACAATCTTCATTCAGAGAACTTAAGAAATGAAGAACTTGATGAACTTAGCATTTAGCCCTGTTTTGATGGGACTTATTGATAATTCAGTTTGAAGCATAATTAGTGGTTTCAGCTAATCACCTCCTAATAATGACCCAGGAAAACTACCTTTTTCCCATAGTCTTCACTAGAAGACTATGGGTTCAAACATTTTAGTTTCAGTGCTATTAACAACTGCATAGAATTGATCTATTCATTCTCTATCTAGAAAGATCAAACTGTTGAAATGGTGCTCTATTTGTAACTTAATATCCAAGTCAGTTTAATTTAATGAGCTTGGTGTTGAGTTGTATTGCTTGACTTGATAGAAGCTCAGTTTATTCTTTTTTCTCATTGTTTTCTCACTCATCTGCAGAGCCGCTGTAACCTGCTGGATCTTTATATTGATACTGTATATATATATACTGTTATATTTTATTCTGTCTCAGAATAAAATAAAAAATATAACTTCTATATAGTTCACTTTCTCCCATGTGCATAGACCCTTTTCCCCATTATCCCTTGGATAATGAGTGTAAAGGTAAATTTATATTTCCGGTCATAAGAATTTGCATGTTAAGAGGACCATCAGCGCAGCAAATTTGTTTGAAGACATGTCTGCTGCTGTGTATCGAAGAGTATTCTGAACCAGATTAATGTTTTTTTTGCTGCCGTACCTTTGCTGTTGGCGTGTGAGAGGCCACAGTCCCCATGCATGCCCTCTGAGTTAAAAAATAAGGTTAGGACTTGTAAGAAGACACTGCCATGTCAGCAATTTGTCATGACAATGCTGTCATTCCCCCCCTTTTCATAGTCTTTCTTTTTTATCTTGCCTCATATGCATGGTGAGGTGAAGGGAGGTCACACGACTGTAGCTATGCCCAGAACACAGGGATACAGTGAGAACTCTTGCTCTCTTTCCAACACAAGTAGCCGCATGGATCATCTATCATACAGCTGTCACCTGCAGCCATGCTCTGCAAAGAGCCTCTGGCATTGGGCTGAATTCTCCAGTGCAGCAAATCAGAGTCCTAAAGTTTGTGCTGCCACGTTTCATTCAGCTGATGTTGTTGCATAAAGCAGAACAGCTTATTCAGGGTTTGTTTCTGTCACAGATCTGATGTGAAAATGGAGTAATATCCCCAAAGGAGAATGAATAGGCAATACATAATGCTGCATACTGTACATGATAGTGTCATGGCCCTTGTGTAATTCTTTGGAGACGACGTTATTGTGTCTTCTTTTAGAAATTAAACAGCTTCTCCGTAATTCCCTGAAGATGAGTCTGAGGTCGCTGCATTGCTGTCTACCTTCCATTCCCAAGGTTTGCTTAAAGGCTGACTAGGCTTTGTGGGGTAATAAGGAGGTGGAGCATAATTCATTAAAACAGAGTCTGCAACCAAAGGCAGGAAACAAATTTCACGGCCAGTATCAAGCCTCTGCTGCACATATTGAAGGCTGACAACAGAAGAGATGTTAAAAATAAATAATGAACCAAGCACATTTACCATACAGTGCCTACAAGAGTATTTTATCTTTGAGCTTTTTTCACACTTTCTTACATTTCATCCACAATAAAACGTGATTAATTGTGAGGTGGAAGCAAAATGCTAAGTTTTCAATCAGCACAGATCTGTCAAATATGATGAGCATTAATGCTAAGCCCACTTTACATCGATGCCACGAAATAAAGTCCCATCCAACAATCTGTCTTTAGAAGTCACCTCATCAGTAAACTTATGTTTTATCATGTAGAGCACGTTGAACTGCCTTATTGCTGAAATGAGTTATACTAATAGACGTGACTTAACCAAATCCAACTGAGTATCTGTGGCAAGACTTAAATATTTGCTTTCCTGGCACTTTTTATCCAATCTGTGACTGATCCGTGTATTATTTTACTTCCTCCCCTCAATCTTGTGCTCCTTTGTGTTGTTTCATCTCACAGTAGCGCTACAAATTTTACAAGGTCACATAATCTTTGTACTAGCTGCTTTCTTTATCAATTCTATGGTGATTAGTGAGAAGAAGTCACCCAAATGTTTGGGGTTGCGGGGACTGAGGGTGACTTTTTCGCTGTATTGCAGCTTTAAATTCATGGATCCAATGGGCATATTGATAACTACAAAACCCAGTCAGAATATCAGTAGCAAAGCTTCAGTAGCTCTTCTTCTGCAAAGACTGCTATGCCAATTCTTTCAGTGTGTCCTTTTATTTTTATTTTTTTTCGATCCTGCTGTTGCTGTCATTCATTCAGACAAGCTCTGAGTGAGTCAGTGCTGCTCGTCGAAGCAGAGCTCTTTCAGAGTGCGGAGGAGGCGAGGCAGAGACAACAGAGCAGCGCTGGTCCCTGAAGGTTAGATATAAGAGGGATGCTGCTGAGCAAGCTTTATCACTCAGTTACACAGCAGGATCAGTCACTACAGACTGCAGCTCTGCCTCTTGTTTCTGTTTTCAGATGTTCGTTTCATCACATCAGTTTCTCGTTTTTTTAGCTTTTCATGGCATCTTTTTTTAAATGTCGTTATCTTTTCCAGCCTCGCGCTGGTATATTAATCATCGCACTGGAAATTGGGCCGAACGATTCACTGCAACACCCTGCAAGCATGTTCCTCTTTCATTTTGAACGTTGTCGCACACCCTCCCCTTTTGTATGTGTGAAGTATCAGGGATTATATGTTCAGCCTTTGTGTGTATTCTGATCTGAAAATATTCTCTTCTACTTCCTAGTAACACTAAAATGACTTTCTTCACATTTGAATAGATGCACAGAGAAGGAATCCCTTTCCCATATTGCCTACAGTAATGATTTAGCACTCTTTGAATGAAAGATCCATTACCTCCAAACGTGCAGAAAACCATAAAAAGTCTTTAACGTTTTGTCCTTCAGAAGGTCTTTTGTGTAATTGTAAGCGGGACTGTGGGCGCCATGGGTTTTTTCATTGGCATGCCCCCCCTGCTGCCCTGTGACGTCTCCCCACCCACAGCCATGTGTGTCAGATTTTTGTGTGCGACGGAGCGCGTGCTGCTGCTGTGCCAGCATATTCCTCAATCCGGTGGCTCTGTAGCTGGCTGGCACCCCTTCAGGCCCGAACGCAGCTCTCCAAACCCAACCCCAATGATCCCCAAACTATTCTCCCTCGGTGCCAAGCGGGCAGGACAGAGCAAGGCTTAAGGCACAGTTTATGACCTCCCCTTTTGTCCTCCAGTGGGGCAGAACGTTGTTAACATGATGGATGGAACGGCAAGATGGAGTTATGCAATCGTGCCGAAGGGCATAAAATATTGCCATCTCTGGCGGGAGGGAGTTTGGAGGGCAACCAAAGGACCATACGTTGTGCTTAACCTCTGCTTGGCAACAGACAGCGCTGATGCACCTGGTGTGTCTGACTCAGGCCAGAATGTGCAGAAAGGAAGTTTTATGGCTTTTTAGCAAAGGACGTATATCTAAGGGCTAGCCTCTGCTGTAAAGACGTTCATCTCAATCTGTCACTTTGTTTTATTTAGTTTGAAATTCAGTCTGGTTTAGTGCAAGAGACAGCTGCACAGGTTGCTGCTTTAGCAGCATCCAGAGCTGAATTCAATCAGTTGGGTTTATTTATATAGCACACTTCAGAAATAAGGGAGTTCAAAATGGTTTACATCCTAAAAACACAAAAGTAAAAAGTAATTAAAATACACCATACCGGTCAATTGAGAAACGAGTAACAAACATAAAATTTTGATTAACATCTTCAAAATGACCAATGCTCATCACAAATGTTGGTCAATTGATAGCAAAAATCAAAAACAGAATATTAAGTGGCAACTATTTCATGCCATCACATCCCAATGTTTTCCAATTGGTGTCCATGTCCAGTTGTGACTGGGGTAGAGGCAAAATAAAACTCTGGAGATACAAACAACCATCCACACACTGGTATGTGCAATCAATAATGAATAAATAATTATAGATAGATTACAGACATTACTTCCCTGAGTGTAAATAAAAGAAGAACAATTATTATTTCAAAATACATCTTATATCAAAAGTTAACACAATTATCATATTGGTTGGTATTAATAACTGTTCATTTCAACCTATGCTTTCCGCATAGCATTGGTTTCCAACCCTGGTACTCAAGTACCCCTGCCCTGCATGGGTTAAGTGTCTCCTTTCAATCACACATCTGAACTTAAATGAATGGGTGATTAACTTTTGCATCACTTGATGGCTGTAGAAGAGGTCGTACGATCATTTGAATCAGGTGTGCTTGAACAGAAACCCATCTAAAACATGCAGGGTGGGGGTTTCTTGAGGGCCGGGATCAGGAATCACTGCCTTTAAGAATTCAGATTCTTACCTTGACTGACATTTTCAAAAGACTGACAAATTCAGCTCATTTCACAAGCGGATGAAAGCTCAAAAGAGTAAAAGAGAATAATTTGGCTGTGATCAGATGCATGTAAGAGGGGCATGAATGCTTTTCATGTGTGCCAGTTTTTATGGAACAAGAGTTTGTGGGGAATCTGCTGTGGGTCAGTGTTTTGGATCAATTCAGCAAGCAAGTTCAAGGGGAAGCACATTCAGCTGATAACACACACTCTTGCCTCCTTATCTTTTCACACACTTAAGGCACATGTACCAGAAAGCACGAGAAACAGATTGTCCAGAACAGTGTCCGGACAATCATAATGCGCCAATAATTATCACATTGGGACAAGAATAAATTGTCATCACATAAACTAATTCTTCTGGTTTTGTTGACACATCATTGTAAAAAACATGCTCTCACTGAAATGTGCTGAAATCGAGCACATTTCAAAATAATAAACTAGCTACTGAGAAGAATTAGCTGACTCGCATTTTCCTTAAACAAATATGTTTTAAAACGTAACAAGAATCTAAGCTCAGTTAAAGTTTGACCTTTCTAAGCCTTTTAGATTTTCATCTAAATGGCTAAATCGAATCCAGATTCCTCCGAAAATTTTATTTGAATTTGATTTAAGGTCAAATAAGCATTGAGTCTGATATCAACTTGGTGTCAAATCTACTACTACGGACTTTAATGCAGTCTGCTGAAATATTTTTACTTCTTCTACTGTATGCAAAATATGGAGCACAACCTACTTGGTGTCTAAACATGTTAAAAGTAATAGAAAGCTTAGCATCTGTGATATCACCTCGGCTTTGCTACCCTGGGCAGAGAGCCATATTGCCTGCAGAAAAAGCTGACATTGGTAAAGAATGTTGCTCTACCTCTTGCAGGTTGCAGGTTGTGTATGGTGCATTCACTAATTAAGCTTTTCAAGTTTACAAAAGAAGCTGAAAAAGGGTTTTAAAACCTCTTTGAAATTGCATTTCAAATGTTTCTTCAATTTCTACTACATGCCAAAAAGGCGGCACTTATATTTAGCTAGCTATGAGCAGCATGTCTGCTAAGAAGCCACATACAGGCTAACTACCATAACGGAGAGCTCTGACAATATTAACATTATGTACAATGAGTACATGAAAACTACTACATGAAAACTACTATCTAGCAGATATTTTTGCATAAGTAAAATGTTGCAAAAACTTTGATAATTTAGCGCCTTTATCATACTGCCTCAATCTAATTTTAATATTCATCTTAGAAGCCAAACCATTTAATTCAGTTAAAATTACATTGACTCTTATCTGCCATCACATTTAAAAATGTGAAAATGAACTAAAGCTCAGTCATCTGTTATATGTCCGCTCTTTAATAAGGTTTAATTTGTAACGCACCGCCAAAGCTTGATTCACTTGTTTAAGTTTTGTGGAGCTCATTTCTAATTTCAAAGATGGAGGTGATAAGAGCCAACCTATTGTTGTCCTTGGCAGCTTTAATTTATTGTTTATTGTCTCTGGGAGGTAATATCCTGTTACTGTGTGAGGGGCTTTCACTGCTGCAGTGAATTGAGTCTCCAGGCGGCAGGATATGAGAAACGGCACCATGAAAAGAGTTGAAAAAGATATGAGATAAGTGAGGAAAGAAAAGAGAGAGGGATGGGGAATCTGCTGTTCTTTTTTTATTTTTTTAGAGACTTGAAGAAAAGACTTCAGTCAAAGGAAATATGCAATGTTATAAATTGCATCATTTGCACATATCTTGCGTTTGTTCTTTTTTGTTACCCATTCTTGGGTTCTGATTCATGTGTGTTTGTCTGTTTTCCACCGATATAGGGAAGTGATTTCATTAGATCTGATAAGGATTTGTGCTTTGTTTAAGCCCTTTCTGCAAGATAGGATAAGGCCTTCTGCTTTTGGATGGTGACAACCTACAGAAGAAGGGAGACTAGTAACCTGTGTTGGTTTAAAGATATGACGGTAGAAGCATTCGGATGGCAGCGGAGAGTTTCTATTTCAAGCTTCAGCAAACTTACTTGTTGGAAAAGGAGAGGATGCATGTGTGTGTACGCCTGCACTCCTTATGTAATCCGTCTGAGAGGATGTGTTCTTTTTTGTCTCAGGAGAGATTAGACATTTAAGTGCTGGTTTGGACACAACCACTGGCAGCCGGACACGTGCCGAAGCATGCCGTTTGGAGTTTTGCTCCCTCCATCTTAGAAACGAACCTTTTTACACAAGAGCAGCAGCATTTTGTTGGGGTTGTACGTGTGACTGTGGGAGGCAAGTGGCAGAAGCCTGCGGTTTTGCAGCTATTTTCTAAAGTGGAAAATATATCTACTGGGTTTTGTGTGTGGGTGAGACTGAAGTATTTAACAGCATATGTGCACACAAACCGTAATCAAAAAGGTGCTAATCCATTCCCCTCAGCCGCATGCATTCTCTACGTCCTGCCATGTTCCTGGTGTAATTATAGAAGGTTTGCCTTCAGATTCCCACTGGAATACAACTTTGATGTCCCCCCCCCTCCGCCCTCCTTCCTTCCCCGCTTGATGTCCGCAGGAGATTTTTCCACCTGCTCAACTAAGGTTATCTAAATTTAATGAGTTTTCCCTCTCACTTTGGCACATGACAAAGCATTTGGCTCACCTCGCTGAGGGTCCAAGACCCCCAGAGGGTTAATGTTTCACTCCATAATTGCGCTGCGGTTTCTGCAGGTATGCCGCTCCAGGTTGACATGAGATCTCTCAAGCCTCCGGGTCAGTTGTCGCACACACAAGCTGCAGAAAATGACCTCTGGAGGTGATGGAGCGTTCCCACCACTCCCAGAACAGGTGCTCAGAAAAAGGGGAATGATAAATCAGAGTTAATGAACAACTCTCCAGAGGTTCGACTTGAACAGACACATGGAACAGAGGGTTGTTAAAGCATCAATGAGGAGAATTTGCAGCTGTCTTAATTGTGGCAGCAAAGATTCTGTTCTCATCATTGTTTAAATCTCTGACTTTATAAAAATAAATAAATAGTTTTATGAATACACTGAAAATTTTAAGATCAGGTTTCAATTGCAATGGCAGGAAATCCAAACCCTCGTGGTGCTTGCAATAGTTTTAATAATCTCTTTTTTTTCTTTTTTGGGCTTTCTTTTAATATTTTGAAGAATTTATTATATAGTACTTTAATCAAATCTGCTTTCAAATATACTCAAATCATAGCTTTAATCAAAAATACCCATAGTCTCACACACTGAGATCATTATACAAAGAAGCTATGATGTTGAGCACCAACTTATTAGAATCCCAAAGAAATACTATTTCAGTTCAACTGTGGCTCAATTATAAATGCATTTCATGCTTGTCTCAATATAAATGTGTCCTGATGATAAAAAAACAACAACAAAAAAACAGAAAGATTGAAAATTGTCCATCTGTGTTTGGTGGGAAGAACCACGATTGTTGTTTTCAAGGAACAATAATCTTAGTTTTGTATATTTTGAAAAGCAAATAATTGTGGTGCAGACTTTATAAAAATAAACAAGCAGATAATGGATTCAAAGTGATTAGCCAGCTGTGGTTTATGACCATCTTTTGTTAATATTAACACTGTGAGCAGAAATCTTGCTTGGGGTGCAAATGGCATGACGACTTTCTTTCCGCTGTGGTCTTGGAAGACTCTCAGCCCATAGCGCCCTGGGTGAGGAGACATTTTGTCCATATATATAAAAAAAAAAACCTGCTGCAGATAATAGGACAAAGAAAAATATCAAACTCAACTCAAGAAAAAATACAGCATGTCAAGATTTCACATGGTCTTTGCCATTTTCAAAAATATAAACATGCACTTTGTCACCAAGTTTCTTCTTTTGGGAATACCTGACAGCTTTGTCCATACAAAATATTACAGGAAAAATGTCGAAGTTGCAGTTTGTTTTTTCTTTTTTTTTCTTCTGCTTTCATTCAAAGCAGCTGTTTATCCCACTTATAATGAAATTGAGTAACATTTAGGCTGTATAACTTTGTTAAAACATCCACAACTGAGATTACAGTGTTGGCACAACCAGGAGATGGTTATGTCTAGTTTACTGATGAGTCCTGGTTTTGTGGTGGTTCCTAACTGGTTTCATATGCGTCTCTTTTAGCCATCATGTATGTTATGGGAGCCCTGGGACCTGCTGCCGGCTACCTGCTGGGTGGCGTCCTAATCGGCTTCTACGTCGACCCCAAAACTGTGGTGAACATTGACCAGAATGACCCTCGCTTCGTTGGCAACTGGTAAACATGCACTTCCACATCTATGCTGTCTCCATCTCAATATTGACAGGATGTACACACACTACAATGGAAAATATTTCACCCTTATGAATGCATCTTATTGTTTTTTTTCTTTAAGGTGGAGCGGCTTCCTCCTCTGCTCCATTACCATGCTTTTGGTCATTTTCCCCATGTTTGCCTTCCCTAAAAAGCTGCCTCCACGCCACAAGAGAAAGAAGAAGAAAAAGATGAGTTCGTTGGGTGACGTGTCCAGTGACGATGATGTGAAGAAGGAAAAGTCTAGTAGCAAAGACCAAAATGTGTCCTCGTCTATGGGATTTGGAAAAGACATCAAAGGTGAGAGAGGGAGGATTTCACCTTGAGGTTTCTGAGTGTTAGAAGAATCTTGCAGAGTTTAGCTAAAAAAGCAATAACTCAGGCTTTAGGCTGCACATGTCCAGTTCGACTGGGCTTAATTTTTTTATGGAGAACAATTAATGAAAATGTCGACCTCAAAAGCTGGTAGAGAGAGAACTCAGTACTGAAATTGTAGCTGAAGGTGATTCTAAGAAAAAAAAAATATCCAGAGGGGAGGAATAGAGATGTGTCTTTCTTTTTTTAATTTATTTATTATGTTTTATAAGAAAACAATAAAACCATTCATCATTTTCCTTCCACCTCCCAATTATACATTACACTATTCCATCACATAAAATCCCAATGAAATACATTCAAGTATTTAATAGTTTTGACTTCAAAGTGCCACAAAATGAACTGTGAGATGTTGATGAGCGAACAGGCTGTAATCCAATCAATGTTGAGGCTTAGACATCTTATCCAATAATGGAAGCTTTATTGAGATCTCCTGTAAATATCGTATTGATGGATGTGCAGCAGTGGTAAACATTGGATTTTGTTGGAAACGTTGTAGAAATTCTTAATGCCCTCGCTGAGCCAGGAAACACCCGGTTTTCCCCTGATATGCTTCGTCCTGCTGTAGTGTTTCCCAGATTCCCTCCTGTCTCTTTTTTTTTCTTTTCTGTTTTTTGCTCTTGTTCTGTTTCGCTTTTAAATGAGCTCCCAGGGGACATCGCACTCTGCACCGCATAGGCTTTGGTGTAGCTCAGCTAAAACACAACTGCTGGTGTTTGCCATCACGTACTCCGATTCTGTGCAAACTCAAACATGTACTTAGCATGGTTGCTCACTCTCAAATGAATGCTTATGTGCACAGCTGGGGCAGTCAAAACAGCGCTTTGTCTCGATGATGCATCCAGCGCAGGCCGGGAACGAGCTGCAGCTCTGTCGGATCGCTGCTCCATCAGCTGCGGTTTTATTTGTCTCAGCAGGATGTTCGGGACTGCTGGGGCCAGTTTCGCAGACTCAGGCGCTTTGCGGCGTAGATCCCGAATGTATTTTGGTACAGTACGTGTCCTTCTGTCGAGGTGTGCTTGTTTGTCTGTTGCACAAATTCAGCATTTTTATGTGAAAGGTATGCTGAACAACCCCCCCTTTTTTTTCTTCGCCCTTCACATCACAAGCAAACACTGAAAAAAAAAATGCCAACATTCAGTGTTTTTCCATAATGCACATCAGAGGGACAAAAATGTGATCATGGAATGTTCCAGACCTTGATCCATTGTTATGAGAAAGCAATTTTCCCCTGGAAGGTTGGGAGGCATTGCAAAAATGTCTACTGACACAGTGTATCATATTTACGTTTCACTGCGTGATTAGTTATGTTACGAATTTGTTCAGGAATGCACATACACAGTTTTCAGCTGGTATGTTGGTCCACTCCACTATTTGCTTTGTGACTTGCTTCCATATAAAAACTCCTATTCAAGATCAAATTGATATTTGTTGCTGAATGTTTCAAAGTAACAGGAGTTCATCTTGAGGCTAAACTAACTGTCACATGTTTACGGTCTAATAAGCAAAGTTGTTGGGCTTCAATAAATCAGTCAATCAAACTTTTATTCACAGAGCACTTTACACACCCAAAGGGATCAAAGTGCTGCACAAGGTTATAAAATAAGACATAGTCAATAAGAAACAAACACCTACAATAAGTCAGATAAGAGACAGAACATAAATAACATAACAATAAATCATTAATAAGAATGACTTGCCTTCATAAAAATAGCAGGAATCTCTGGGTTCCTGTCACCCTTTGTTGTTGCAGAGTCTAACCTGAACCCTCAGCAACTCAACGATCTTTTAATTGCTTTTAATTTTTAATGGCAAAAATTACTATGAATGTTGTAATTAGCTTTTCTTTCTTAGGGGTAATTTATCTCAATGGTCTTTCTTTTTACAGTTTCTATAAAGATCAGCTGTTTTATTCCCGCCTCTTAGTGGAGTCATGCAATATGGCTCCCGCTGTTTCTCCTGTTTGGAGATACTGCTTTTAGTTTTGCATAACCTGAATATAATTTCCGTTTGGTGCCAACAGGGCTGTGTGTGTCCCATCGTGTGACCTCATGTGTTCAGAATAAATTGTTTTGGTGTTACACTTGACCAAGGTCATAAATTAAAATTAAGATTACAACCTTTTAATATAGTCAGCATCATCCATAACCTATCAAAATTGGATTTTATCCTCCACCTCCTCTACCATACAGCTAGTGTAAGTCAGCACTTTGGTGATGCTGATAATTGCAATTTTTTTAAATCTAAATTTCTAAATGAGTTTTGCAACTATGCTGTGACTGAGTCTTATTCTTTAAAATGATTATTTAAGCATTGTACAATAAACTTCTCAAAATGTTAATGTAAAACACAAAAGCATTAAAAAATCTGTAGGAAGATTAGTGAAAATATTGAAATCACAAACAATTAAAAGCCGGTGAGATCAAATCGGCCTAAAGCTGTTTTTTATTACTCAAGGCATGATTGAAAGACAGCAGGAGGCTGTTTGTAATAAGTATCACAATGTGGCGTTTAGCAGCAGGGTAAAAAGAGTGTTCACAAGAAAGGTTGACTGTCATAGTGATGATATGCAATAACGGCTGCTTAGAGTTGAATTAGAAACCACCGATTCAGATAGAAAAGCTCACAGAGTGAGTGAGCAATCAAACAAAAGTCAACACAAAAGCGATTTGCTGATCTAATGCCAGCAAGTGATCTGTCTGATTGAGGAACAGCTGCTGTGGACCCCAGCAGGACGAGGCCATCTGTCCCCGACTCCAGACTGGATTACGTCCTGGCTCCCAGGAATGAAATAATTAGCATCACTATTTTATTCTTACCTTTGATCTGGGATCATGGACGCATGCTTCTAATATTCTCCCCACCCACAATGAGTCCTGCTGAATTAGAGCTAGGCCGGTTAAATCCCAAATCAAGGCGTCTTGTCATGCTGTTCAACTGGTCAGCTTTCCTAATAACCTTTAATGAAAGACATTTAATCCGCCTCTCATTTTGTGACTTTTTTTTATTCCTAGCTGGCTTTGTTGCTTTTAATGTGACCGGTTCATGACTTAATCTTCAAGTTGTGCCCCCCTCCCCACCTCTATGGTTTAAAATCTTTATTCTGACAAAACCAGAAGACTTCTAGTCGATAGACTGTGTCCTTACTTTGTAAATTTGTAAGAACACAGTAAGGTTCAGCTGGCATCTGCAGAAACTAAGAAAATGTATTTTTCTAGAAAGCGTGCGCCCAAAAATCGACTGCTGTTTTTCTTAGACTACTGTGTATTTTAAATTTAAGTACCTGTGTGGACTGAACTTTTAATTAAAATGAATCTGTATCGATGGATCATAATTTAAGTTTATGTATCAGCCAGAGGCACGAGAAAAAGAATCTGTTGATTACCAGCAAATGCTTGAAATAAATGTAAAAGAATAATATTTTTTTCTTTGATAGGCTGATGTGCTGCAAGGTATGCTCACATGTTACTTGATGTGTTTCAGCCGTGATTTTCACAGTTTGGCTGTTGATAAAATGAGTAATCAGCAGGACGTGGACCAAACACTTTTTGATAAAGGCTTTTGCCTTTATCAAAGGCAAAAGCAGCAGCACTAATGAGCTACACAGACCTGCGTGTTTTACATAACCGGATAATCCAGTCTCTCCTAAAATCCTGTTGCACATTATTGATTAAATTATTACCCCTGCCAGTGGGGATTGTTGGGTCTAATAATAATAATAAAATACAAACGTTGAAAATGATTTTATACTGAAATTCAATTCCACAAAGGTAAACTTGTATAATTTGTGACAAATGCCTAAGGTAGATGTTTTTGCTATGGCCAGCTGTCTATGGAAAGGAAGCTGTAGAAGCTCCCTGGACGATAAAATCTAACTTATATTTGCACGTGAATAACATGTCCAAGTCAGGTGAGAGATGGCAGCCCGATGTTTTGAGTAGGCATCCCCAGATTGTTGCTGATGCAGGGAGATTAGGTTCATGTGCTTTCTGCAGAACTGGACTGCAGTTTATCCTGCTCCAAAGTGTCTGATAATTTCTTGGATTTTAATTGGTTGGATGTTGGCAGACATAGGGACTTCCCCAGGATGCCATTTATGTGAGAACCATGACTCGGTTGCTGCACTTTTCATGTTTGTAAGTGTAAAAGATGTTAAAAATGCTGAAAACATTGAAACATTGCCTTTTTACTTTACTGCTTTGTTCGGTCTACCTCATGATTTCTCACTGTAATAGACTGTGACAGAGGGAAAAAAAAAAAAGGTTATGACTACATTTGCATGGTACTTAAAATTTGCTTGTGTCCTTACAGGGTAGCTCTGTAATTGAATGAAGTTTTTTATTTTGGGGAACAAAGTCAAAATTTATCAATCCGCTAAACTCATCTTTTTCTGAAAGTGTGGTAGATGTCTGATGACAACTTCTGTTTAGCAGACACATAAAAATGCATAAATAAGTAGTTTTTCTTTTTTACACAGAAATCATTGGGAATTTATGTGTTCAACTCCTGCTTATCCTTCTGTAGTCATCCATGAAACAAGGTGCTTATCTAATTTAATGAGACATGGCTGAATGCATCTTTTGAATGAGAGAAAAAGCACAAGTTGTTTCAAAAACTTTTATGTGTTAATACTTCCCTGTTATTTCAGAAAGTTTTGAGTGTTGTTTTAGTTGTAAACTTAGATTTTTTTTCCCCATATCTGTAACCTTTCCAGCCATTTTGCTTATCAAGTTGTTTTTAACGGTTTGGGAAGGGAAAACTTGCTGAATGGCCTTAATTGCAGTCTGACACTAACGATGCAGTCTTTCTCGCATATCACCCCCCCAGACCTCCCCAAAGCCGCTGTGAGGATCCTCAGCAACATGACGTTTCTGTTCGTCAGCCTGTCCTACACCGCTGAGTGTGCCATCGTCACAGCCTTCATCACCTTCATTCCCAAATTTATCGAGTCACAGTTTGGCATTCCCGCCTCCAAAGCCAGTATCTACACAGGTATGCTAGCTTTCCATTTCAGTTGCTTTTTTTTTTTTTAAACTGTGAAATTTTGTGAGATTATATCAAAAAGTCAAGACCACACTCCACGTTTTGCTCTGCTTTCGGTTTGTGTACAGCATCCGGCATGTGGTGTGGAGAAGAACAGAAACTGGTCTAATCCCCCAGCTGAGCTGGCATTGCCAACATGCAACTTATCTGGTAGCAGGATTATTACAGTAGGCAGCAATTGGAGACGCAATTATAGCTTAAAAGCAGAAACAGTTAGTTACTGTGTTTGTGTGTATCCAGGCACACAAACGGTGTATGCTGGTTGACTTCTTTAACACACACCAGAGAAATACACACAATGCCTCATTCCATCTGACTGTTGCCAGGATACGCAGGGTAAGGGCAATTGGGTGGTGCAGTTGCCATGGCTACCCAAACGCTGCCAAGCTGCTTGAATGTGATGATGGTTGGAGATGAGGAGACAGAAGAGGGCACTTCTGCTGATGGGAGTACTGTGCTTCCGTTGAGTCCCAGGTGTAAAGACTCTCTGATGATGGAAATTAGTTTTTAATGCTTTTTATTATTATTATTATTTTACCTTTATTTATACCGGTTGTCTCAAAGAGATCCAAGATCTCATTTACAAGAGAGACTCGTTTTGATAAAACAAACCAAAAATATTACAAACACAGCAACAATACTAACAATTAAGAATTTTGACTCAATTAAATTAGCTAATAAAATATGAGCTAAAAACAAGAGCAGGTTTCACAAGATTATTTCTCATATAGTTGGCAAGGTTTGGGTTTGATGTCATTTTGTCAAATCTGAATCAATGTTACTGTAGTAGTGTATTATTCAAAATTACGTTTGACATTTTGAGAGCTGAAAGTCAAATATTATCAGATAAATCAGGGCTTAATATGTTTTATTGTTTATGAACCGAAAAACAAAAATGTTGTCTTGTTATGCTATGTTGGAGCCATTTTGTCACAAATCATCCTCCAGATTGTTATGGTTACAGGAGTCAAAATTAATTAAATCAACCAACCAAACATTGCATTCCAGCAGTCTTTTGCTATTTCAATATTGCATACAATGCGACCATAGTAGAAATAAATCACTTAAGCATTGTTTTCTATACGCATGTTTAATACATTTTCCCAGTTAGATAATTTTATGAGACTATTTGTGAGGAAAGAACAAACAAGCAGTGATAAAGTTACTTAAATTTTTAAAAAAATGTATTGCATTAAAAAGTTTAACCAAACAGATATTATATCAGACTCTAACATGACAGCTGAGTGAGTCTTCTCTATAAGCTTTTGGTCATCAGTTGTGTCTAGTTGGGTGATGCGGGATTCAAAGATGAGGTCGGAAAACAAATATTTTCTTATCGTATCCTCTCAGCCCTGCTTTTTGCCGTAAAATGAAGGGATCTGTGCTCTGACTTGGAAGGTATAGAAACGGGGTCTCATAAATCTGAAAAATGGGGCATCAAGCAAAATTGAAAAATACAATCCAACACCAAATCCATCAAAACTAAATACAATTGAGTTCAATCAATTACCTCCTTGCTGAGTCTGTAGTTCCCGTTTGACGAGCATCGTTGCAGTGTGGCTGCATTTCCCCCGTACGGATATATTTTCTTTCACCTCTTCTTGTCACACAGATTTGTTTCAGAACATCAAACTGATTTTGATAACAAAGACAAGCTGAGGAGACACAAAAAAAAAAAGAGTTTTCAAATGCTGTTCTCATTCAACCAACCTGGCCTTATGGATAGCAGTATTTGCCTCTAATGTTAAATCATGGGAAATATTTTTCACAGGTCTGTAGCTACAATAAATAGATCTGTAACTTACAGAACATTTTCACCTCAGCTGCTGTACATCTATAAAGCAATCTCTTGCACACTTTGCACACAAAAAAGGTTCTGTCCCTTTAATGTCAGCCAATCTTTTAATCCAGATACGATAGTTAAGTTGCACATGCAGCATGTAATAACACAGCTTGTGCGTGTGTGTGTGTGTGTGTGTGTGGGCTTTACAGTGTGAATGTATAATCTTGCAGAAAACAGATGGTTTTAGCACAGAAACATGCACTTAAATGATGATAAGCCTCTGCAATCTGTTGGCTGGCTGTCACTGAGCGTGCTGTCTTTGTCTCTTGTCCTAGCACACACTGATACAAGGAGGAAGCAGATGACATTTCTTTGTACTTTTATAATGACTATGTTTATATTCTCTCTGAGAGCCACCCTCCTCCTCCTCCTCTCCTTACTGACCCAGTCTTTGTCACCCCACTGTGAAAGCCTTTCGGTCTCACTTCAGAGCTGCTTCCAGGCCTGGAAATTCTGCATGATGACACTTAATGCTCCCTACATCTCCCTAGTAGTATTTTGTTTTCTCATGCCGTCAGTGTGCCTGGTTCTAGCGGATTTGACGCACGTGTCACGGCCTGAAATGTCTCGCCGGCGGCCTGCAGTGTTCCAGTAATGCTGCTTCTGGTCATTTATTCATAGCTTAATAGAGGCTGACATTTCTGAATCCAGCACACATTCAGCAACAAAACACCACCGTTTTTTTTTTTGTTTTGTTTTGTTTTGTTTTAGACAGGCTTGAAAAGCTCACATTGTATTCCCAGGAGTGCGTCCTAATTAAAACGTTGTTGATAACAAGCACTTATGTGGCCATTCTTCACAGTAATCATTCCGGCGCTAACACGTCCGGGGTTGGTGTCTGCAACCCTTCCCACCGGCTCACGGGTTATGTCCTCTCTCTGTCGTCTGGCAGGTTTGATCATCGTGCCCAGCGCCGGCGTGGGCATCGTCCTCGGCGGCTACATCATCAAGAAGCTGAAGCTCGGCGCGAGGGAGTCGGCAAAGCTGGCCATGATCTGCAGCGGAGTGTCGCTGCTCTGCTTTTCGACGCTTTTCATCGTCGGCTGCGAGAGCATCAATCTAGGAGGCATCAACATCCCCTACACAACCGGGTGAGGAAACATTCATGGTTCCTAAAACTAGTAACCATCTGCAGTGCCATGCAGAAGAAAAGCATTCATAGGCCTTTCAGCTTTTTTTTATATATTTTGTGTACCTCCTTGTTCAAAAAGGAAGTTTTGTGTTTTGTATTTAAAAGTGAAGTTGAAGAACAAAGAATTGGTAAAGTTTGCTGCTTGAACAGTAGGCAGACACCTTGGGAAAAGTTTGAGGGGGTATCAAGGCTTTAGCAGTGCGCTGTATGTTCACACCTGAACATGCAGTAAAGGTGCACTTGCTGCAGCGCAATCAGGGTTCATGGCTTCGGATTCTGTGCGAGATAAACGGTGTGAATCACGTTATCGGAGCGACGCATCCGAAGATGAATCAGAAGCCGGTGTGGGCTTGTGATGCTGCCACCGTTCCATCATCCTCATGCGTTATGGCATTGTGTTGCAGCGTGAAGGAATAATTAGCAACACTTGCATCTGCTCTCGTGTCCCGATGAATCACTTTGCCACCTCTATTTCTGAAAGCGCTGTCGGCGGAGGAGCTTACGGGCAGCCACGCGACGTGCCAGACCTCGAAGCTGACGGAAACACGGTGTGGGGGGGTACCTTTCACCCGCCGACCTTGAAATAACGTTACATTTCTACTGTAAATACAGATGTACTCTCATCTGATTTTAACCACATTAAAATTCATTTTCTGGACCTTTATCAGTCGCTTCCCATATTAGTCTAATCATAGTAAGCAAGGGGCAAGTTAAGAGAGATATGGAGCTTGTGGTAAGATAAAACACAAGCTCCATAGAGATCTTGCATTATCTTTGCATGTCTGAGTGAATAATTTACGTTCTTATGGTTTCTAAACATTTGATTTCTGAAATATTTAAAGGAGGTTAAAGGAGGTTTTCGGGAAAGAATGCTGCCTGTCCAGTCTGCACGAGTAGCAGTTTGCTACAGAAGCACGGCTAAGTCAGGCAGGCCTCTGTGAAATTCTCCCCTTTATTAAAAGCAAGTTATTCAAAGAGACTTTAATAACCTTTGCGTCTGTTCAAATCCCATAACTGATAAGTTAATAAGGTTGCTGTTTCTTGTGCGAAGCTCATGTTTACGGAGGGCCCACAGAGCTGTCAGAGTGCCTCATTATTCACAGCGCCGGTCAGCAGTCGTGAGCAGCACAGATGGGAGGAATATTTCAGCAAACTTTCCTAGTCCAGACGTGACTCTGCTTCGCCAACAGGCTGATGAGAAACGACAGGGCCAGCAGGCATGTAAGGTTACATAACGCTCTTAAGCGGTTGTTTTCACTGAGCTGTATAGTGTTCACGGCGCTGGGGACATGATTATGTATTTGAATTACACTTTATTAAAAACTGCAGCAGACTAAATCTCTGTTTACGAGAGCTTTGGTGCAGGTAGACTCGTTCCCGCTCGATGAGGCGTTTTCTCTCTTCACTGATAAAGACAGCCGCTCTCGTGGTTTCCTGTTGTGTGTGTGTAAAAACTTTCTAACAAGTGTTTTTAATTTCCTTATATATTATCTGGATCAGTTTTTGTTACCATAGTACTTTTTTACTTGATTAGTTTAAACGGTTTGTAGATAATTACATTTGCTCAACTACATAATAGATATATTATGTAGTTTTTACAATTATTTTCTTTCTTTTTTTGTGAGATGTTCTTCACAATAATGTCTTTTGTGTTAATCCAAGGAACTGGTCTCAGCTCTAAATGTACATTTGTAAATTATTAAAGTAATATAATTATTTTTTGATACATTATCACTTTATTGCTTTTATGTTTTCCGGCTATGAAATGTTTGCCTTTTTTTTTTGCTTAGGTGATATTTTTCATATATATACTTTTATATTTTTGCTAATTAGTTTAGCTGATTCAAGGAATGTGTTACAGTTAATTAAGACAGTTTTTTTTCTTTTAGTGACTTTAAGAGTTGCTTTTTTGATTAGTTATATTTTGTTATAGTCACAATTAATTTGTAACCATTTTTTATGCTTTCGTTAAATAGTTATGTCAGTGTCTCACTTTATTAGTTAATATTTAGGCTGATTCTACGTAATTAGATTGTTTTTCCTGTTTGTATACTTAAATGAATTTTTAGATATGTGCATGTTTCTCTGCTCCTTTGAGAATTGACGAAAGATTGTGCAATTGTTTTTGTAGCAAGGCACCTTTCTCAGGATTGGTGTCAATTATAATTTTGTGAATATATTTATGTTAGCATAATATAAAAGGCCAGAAGTATTGATATTTTATGTAATGAGTTTAGAAATGTTTGTGATTTCAGTTTTTCAATTCATTTTTGTCCGTCAGCGGTTGTGTTTTTAGGATCTGTCCTGGCCTGTTCCGCATTGCTCAGTAGGAAGCTTACCAGAGAAAACCCAATCCTCGCCTCGCTGCGTCTGGTTTTGACTAAACCAACGTCCCAGCTTTAGAGAAACTGTTCCCACACTGCCCAGCGAGCTGGACAATACATGTCGCATCCTCCGCCCCTCCCCTCTGCTCTTCAACCATGTAACGAGCTTGGAAAGGGGGGACATGGATTATTTGCTAATCCCACATGCTCAATGACGGACTCAAAAGGATTTGACACAGCGACTTAGCTAAAATACGTCCAGCCTTCCTGTTCTCTGTTGAAAATCTTATTCTCTCTCACTCTCCTCAGCTTCCAGCCCCTCCTTTTGGAGCTTAGTGTAGGTTAAAGAAGTAGTCGCCCAATTATCTTCAGGGTTTTGGTTCTCACTGACCGTCCTCAATGAGGAAGTACGTCTCAACCGGAAAATGGGACAATAAAATGCTAAATTTGCTTTGATAAAAGCCTGTATCTAAGAATGTGCCAGCCACGTTTTCTCCTGACCAGTCTTGATTTGTCGTCGTTCTTGTTTGCCTCTTTTCAGTCCGACCCTGACCATGACCCACAGGAACCTGACAGGCAGCTGCAATGTAAACTGCGGCTGCAGGATCCACGAGTACGCTCCGGTCTGCGGCTCTGACGGCATCACCTACTTCAACCCCTGCTTGGCTGGATGCAGCACCGTGGGCAATGACAGCACCGGGGTGAGGCCTTCCCATCTTTACGTTCCTTTTTGGACTCCGGTGACTTTACATAATGTCTAATAAAAAGCGATGTTTGTTCTGTACCACTCAGTACTATAAAACCCTAAATATTTTAGTCCTCATTTCAAAAGTCTGGATCCCGTTTTCTGACCACAGACAAGGAACTACACGGACTGCGGCTGCGTTCAGAGCCGCCAGGTCATCACTCCGTCCGCCGGCGGCCAGGTCAACCAGCTCCAGCTGGTCATCGTCAAGACGTACCTGAACGAGAACGGGTACGCCGTGTCGGGGAAGTGCGACCGCACCTGCAACACGCTCATCCCGTTCCTCATCTTCCTCTTCATCGTCACCCTCATCACGGCGTGCGCCCAGCCGTCGGCCATCATCGTGACGCTCAGGTGAGACGCCGTCTCTGGCGACGGTCGTCTGGTCGTCCTCCTGTCTTCACGTCTGCCTCCTGTTTTCCCTGCAGGTCTGTTGATGAACAGGAAAGGCCTTTTGCTCTCGGGATGCAGTTTGTTTTGCTCCGGACTCTCGGTGTGTACACAATGCTTCCTGTTACACATTAACTTTAAGAAAAAATCAAAATTGCTTTGCATTAGTGCACCCTAAATGCATCTTTTAGGGAAAATGATTAAAATAATTAGGCTGAAAACAACCCACTGAGCTCCTGTGCAGGAGGTAGTAAAAATCATTATGCAGCATAATTTTATAATATAGCCGGCTTGACAGCCTGCAGTGTTGGAGAGCAGGAATGTAGCTCCATACCAAACCTCTGTGACCCTTTGTGTTGTTAGATGTAGACAAGCCCTCGGGGTGAGGGAGTTCTGCTGCAGCATGTCTCTGATCAGCTTGTATCGCCATGCGAACGGAAAGCTGCCACGTCATGTGCACGATATGAACACTGGTGACCGGAGGGGGGGTGTTTGATTTCTGTGATCATACGCTGCGTAGCTGCAGGAACGGAATATAATTTTGGAAACTGAACTTTTGAAAGTCATAATCTGTGGCTGTGAGCTTTTTTTTTTTTTCCCTTAGCCTTTCAAGACATTTTATTAATAATTAACTTATTAATGCAAGTAGTTGACTTTAGTAGTTGACTTTATTTTTTCATCGACCTGCTGTGCCAGTCAGTTATTTACCCAAATATTAAAGCGGTGTGACTAATTACAACAACGTCAATTCACACAAACCTTTAGAGAAATCCAGCCTTTGAGTATAAAAAAAAGTTGAACAAAATCAGTTTTTGGTCCCCACCCATACTGCTATAGCCCTTTTTAAGGGTTTCCTACAACATTTCATGAGGTTGAAGTGTACAGAGAGGGATCTTTAATTATTCAGCTTTGCAAAATCTGGATCCTTCTTCTTTTTTTTTTTTTCCTCTTCAGCCCACCACACAGCTTTTCTGCAGGGATTTAGGTCTGAGATTGCCACCAGCAAAGCTTAATTTCGTTAGATGAACCTCATTTGTGTTGATTTGGCAACATGTAGATCATTTCCCAACTGTAGGACCAATAATGACTCGTTCTATTGGCAGAATCCACCAGATTTTTAAAAAATCACCTGACGTTTTAAAGAGGAACTTTTCCAAATATTCATCCTTTGCCTCAAAACAAACCCACCTGGAGTGTTTGCTGCCAAAAATGTTCATCTAAAATTGTTTTTAATTACATAGTACTTATTACTGCATAAGCCGCTGGTAAATATTTTGTAACTTAGGCACTGTTAAACAGTAATTTGTATGTAATTATGCTCTAAATTTAGACATAATTATGCAGTAGTATCCTGTAACGTAGTGCAAACTTACTTGGTAATTAACCGCAGAAGCCGTTGGTACATATTGGGCAATTTATACGCTGTTACGCAATAATTTGTAGGTAATTACTCTCTAAAATTGGTTTTAATTACATAGTAAAACACTGTAACTCACTAGGTACTTACTTGGTAATTACATTACAAATTTGGGACTGTAAAAGAAAGGCCTACCAAAGAAATGTTTATCAGACCAAAGTAAAATTTCGATTCATTTGTGGTATGAAACTTTCATCAACTCAAGTCTCTCCCCTTCCTCAGCCTACATCCCCACGCCCATCTACTTCGGCGCCGTGATCGACACCACCTGCATGCTGTGGCAGCAGGACTGCGGTGTCCACGGCTCCTGCTGGGAGTACGACGTTACCTCATTCCGCTTCGTGTACTTTGGCCTGGCCGCCAGCCTCAAGTTTGTCGGCTTCGTCTTCATCTTCCTCACCTGGTACTCGATCAAGCACAAGGAGGCGCAGGCCGAGCGCTGGCGCCAACACCTGCCTCCCCTGGGCACGGTCAGCGAGCTCGTGTGCCACGCCGGCGGCCGGAAGAGCCACGCCCGCACGCGCTCCTGCCCCGTGTTCATCCCGCCCCGGCCCGACGTGCCGGTGGCGATGCTGCTCGACCGCGGCCACAGCAGCTTGAGCTGCCCGGGCAACGGCCTCAAAGCAATACCTCCTCCCGTCTCGCTGCCGCACCACCACCACAGAGGCTCCGCCCACGTCTGATTGATGGAGGGGGGCTAAGGGGGGCTGTTCGTCGTGACACGTGCCTTCCTGTTTTGTTGTTTCTGCACAACACGGCATCTGCTTTACACAGGACCGACAAGTGCGCCCACCGTACCTAAAGGGCTGGTCATCAATTCATGGGAGAAACTGGGCAAATCATCAGCTGCAGCCGCTCTGGATAGACGATGTAAGAACATTAAACTGGTGCTACTGTTAACAGACAGGGCATTATAACCTCTGTATGGCAGAAGAGTCATCAACACTGCGTCTAAAGCACAACAGACACTCTGTACTATGCAAAAATCGACATAATGCTCCATTCCTCTCAATCCTTCACCACACACCATATGTTTTTTTTGTTTTTTTTTAAACTAATTTTTAACTAATTGTTTCTTCTAGATGTGAGCCTCCGTCTTGTCACGGTGGCTCACACATCTTCAGATATGACAGAATTAGATTTTGTATTTTTGTTCACAAGTTTCTCAGATTTATTTCAGTGTCGTTTTCTCTTAACAGTGCCTCTCAGGCCGTCGCGGCCAGTCCAGTACGCAGGTCTGGCTGTCAGGGTTAATGTTAGCCTCAGCAGAATCCAAGATCGCCTTCACCAACTTAACCATGTAGCTTAAAGCAGATAAGCACCAATAGCACATCACTAAATTATACTATCCAAGCAAAAAAAAAAAAACTAAACTACACAATAGATTTCTCACAATGTGCTGAAGCTACTGTAAATCCTAAATATGTGAATGCAGGTTTGGAAAAAGTGGTATCATATTTGGCCTTGTATTTATAAAAGCTCCTCCATTCCAGCGGCCATCAGATGTACATAGTTGTTATTTAGCTGTCTAGACTTTTAAAGATTTATTGCAGCAGAGCATGACCCAAACTATCCAGAGAGGGAGTCAACCTTCTGTTGTTTGGTGCCATCTAGTGGACAAAACCATTTTTTGTGAGAAGCCTGTGAATGTCGACGGTTTCAAATCTTCTGTGTGTTTGAGAAATCATGGTTGCGAAAAGTTAAATTAAAAAATTCTCTAAAGTGAACTGTCCAGTTTTACTAAAGTTTTATTTGAAGACTACTAGGTGATCAGTTTTATATTTTGCAGTAAAAGTATTTTTTTTTAACATTAGTCTAGTTCTGCTAGTTTCCTTCTAGCTACGCAACATTATAGGGTTATAAATACAAACTTTGTTGAGCTTCATTTAATCGAGCAACACAAAGGAATACATAATTGCGAAGTGGAAGGAAAATAGATTTTCATTTTTTTACATATATTTTCACACCCCTTTACTCTGATAACAAAATAAAAACAGCTCAACCCACTGCCTCCAAAAACCATAAAAGTAAATAGTCTACATAACAGTAAAAAGCAATAGAAATAACTTTAAAACTCAGTTCATGATCCATTTAACTATTTTATTTGTCCTTAAAGCTAGAAGAAAAGAAAAAAAACAGAGGCAGCAGTGATTCTATTTTTGAGTCTATCCAGTCGATCCAAACAGTAAATTACTCGGAAAGCCAGACTTAATTTTGCTTTAAACAAAATTTTACATAATTTTTCTAATTATGTTTTGTTCTCTGAAACACATTGAGAATTTGTCTGACGCAAATTATCTGGTTGAAGACTGACGTTTGTATTATTGTGGATCAATTGTTTTGAAGGTATCCATACATGGTCATTGTGTAAATAATGAAAACGAACAATACCTATTATAGAGCTCATTTATAGCTAGAAATGTATCAATGGACTGATTCATGACATTGTACTTCAAAGTTAGACGAAGCCAAAAAAAACTAAACGGTATTAAAAAAAAAAATCACTGAAGAGTATTATCCAAATAAAGAGTCATCACTATTGGCTCAGTTTTATATCCGTCAGTCCCAGCTCTGTCAGGAGAAATTTTCTACTCTTCTCTCCTCATCCAAATTTGACCTCGTTTAAATTTTTTCTCCCAGGGTAAAGTAAGATCTGATTGTGCAGCAGAAACAGATTTCACCAGATTTCAGCAAAGAAGAAGAGCAGAACATCCTGCAGCGATGGCGACACAATGTTTGCACCGTTGTCTGACATCCACAGACCACCTTCAACTTCAGTGTGCTGCTCTCTGTACAAACTTCTGGACTACCTGCTGCACAACAGGGCTTCACGCCGACACCGGAGTTTGGCTTTAATGCATCGTCCCCCTCTTCAGCATTTGGACCGCAAGTTTTTTTTTTTTCCTGGACAAAAACCTGAAGCTGTATTCTGAAAGTTGCTCTTGGGCTCCTTAGCAGCAGAAGTATAATTGATGTTTGTGAACGCTTGGTTTACAAATGCCTTCAATACTTGATTATAGTCATTAAACCTGAAAATGAAAACATCAGTTTGGAGTTATTACAACATGCAGTTCATAGACAAATGAGGAGGCAGAGCTTCAAGTTAAAACAGTTTATTTCATCGACAGCGTCGTGGCTTTCCTGAAACCACAGTTGGTCGTCAAGAAGGAAAGAAGGCAGAATGAGACTTTTAGTGGAATAAGATTAAAGCTAAATACATCCCGGACATTATTCAACTGGTTGCTTTAGATCAAAATAAACTGTCATATAAAAAGAGCTCAGTTTTTTGAAAAAATAGTTTAAATGTTCCCATTTGCACACGTAAAGCCGCCTCGACATGCATCATCCCTGGTAAAAATGCTTAAAAGGGTCTTTTTTATTGCAGTTGCATAATTTTACATAGAAAAAAAAGTAGAAAACTCCAACCTTTAATTTGAGTCCAAAAATTTAAAGTAATGAAATTCTACAAAATGTGAGACTTTTTATTTTTATTTACACATATGGCACGACAACCATTTCAATAAGACACAAATTAAGAAAGAAAATATTCCAAATAGAAAAGAATTGCAAGTCAGGCAATTGCTAGAAAAAAAGAGCAACTTCTCAGCTACAATTTTGAAATCTCTAAAACAAAAAACAAAAATAGAAAAGTGACAAGGAAGTCTTGGTGAAACGAGATGGTCACAAGCTCACGAGGAAAACCATAACAAACTTGATCTCGTAGGTTCCTTCATAACAACCACGAGAGCCATTTTTTAGATCCCTTTTTTAAGAAGCGTACCAGGAAGAAACATTTTCTGAATGATCATTACAAACAGACGTATATTTTCCTAAGTGCAACTATGATTTCAACAACTGGCGCTGTGCGATTTGCTCAGATGAGACCATGATAGATCTTTTCAACAACAAGCCATCGAGGTTTGTCATTTGCACATGGAGGAAAAACATGTGGAAGAGCCCTGCACGGCCACTCAAACCCACAGCATCACAGGTCCTAGGCTGTGCTTGTTTCTCCTAAAAGGTCCTGGTTACCCTAGTTAGAGCGATGCGTGAAAATCTGTGGCATTTTAAATATAACACAAAAAGTGGATCATCCTGGGTGTTTAATTTAAAAGATACTACAGTTAAATGTTTGATTTTCTAATGTTCGATAAGCTATTGCAATTGAATAGTATATTTTAAAGTTTTCTTTTTTTTTTCTTTTTTTTTTTAAACCCTTCACCCAGGAGTGCCTTTAAATGTGGTGAGTGTTATAACTCTGGCTGATCGGAGACCTTCGTCATCCTCCACAGCAGTAATTATTTAGTGACATCATCAGAATCGGCGGCGCTTTGCTGTTTTTGTCTGAAAATATGACTGCGGCTGATTAACCGGCGCTACACGACAGCAGTCTAAAGTAAACGCTTTCATGATTGTCTGATCTAAAATTACTGACACATTGAAGGCAAAATGCTAACAGCAAATCCACACTCGCGCCTTTTGTTTTGTTGTTGTCCAATTTTGTTGTAATTTATGAGCTCTGAGGTCGTAATGGAAACAAGTTTGTGCGTTGATGCGGTGAAGTTCTCAGAGGGTCCTGTGATTGGGCAGAAGACCGCAGAGTGACTCTGTAATCACCTATTCAGCTGCTGAGATGATTTCACCACCCACTGTCTCTGTAGAACATTAAATATTCATAAACAATATTCAGCCTCTTTATGGAAATGATCATCTTTAATAGCAACTGCAGTTTGGCTGCATTAAGGCTTTTATATATTTATATATATATACTTTTTTTCTTTTTTTTTTATACACGCATTTATCAGTAACACCGTTACCAAATAAATGTTGGCACCAGTAAAAAAATAACTTTATGACTCGTCGTATAAATCTAAATTGACCGTTCGTCCTGCACAGATCATCTTCTAACTAGTGTCTGTAGCGGATCTCCGGCAGGTTTACTGGGCCACCCATCTGCCTCAGAGGGTCTTCGCGGAGGGCTCAGTCACCAAGCCGCTTCCCTCGTAGTCCAAGTTCGGGGGCAGCAGGGCCTGGGGTGGGGCTTTTAGGACCACCCCGACAGTCTGAGTGCTGCTAGTCTGTGTGGGGGAGGTGATGGCTGGGCTTTTTGTGGTGGTGGTGGTGCTCTGCACTTTTGGCCTCAGAGTCTGCGGGGAGAGTGGGAGATAGCCTTGAGCCTGGAAAATGTCCTCCTCGTCTTCAGGGTCCAGGCTGGAGCCCAGGACCTGCTGGTCGGGGTCCGACTGGGCGCGCAGGCTGTTGTGCGTGCGCATGAGGCCGTCGTGTCGAGCCTCCATCTCGGTCGGTCCGTTCCCGCTCAACGTTTCGTCCTCCAGCTCCTCCAGCTGCCGCGCCCGCACGTCGCTCGGGGTGACCTCGGCTCTGCGCGGACTCGACGGCGACGACACGGACTCCTCGAGTCCGTTCTCAAGGCTATCGGGGAGGTCGTTTACGACAGATTCCAGTTTCTGTTCTGGCTTTGAAGGTGCTGGTGGCTTTCTGCTGGGACCGGGGGTGGCGAGTCGAGTCTCCGAAGCCAAGGCCGGCCAGACGTCGCTGGCGGAGGCCGGCTCGTCTCCGCTGGCCTCCTCGAGGCCTCCACCCCCGGCCCCAGAGCCCAGCTCTGGCAGGGTGGAGTCGTCGAGCTTTTGAGTTCGGTTGAATGGGTTTAAAACATGTCGCAGTGCAAACATTTTATCAACATCCTTCTGGAAATTGGCCCAGTTGTCCGGGCTGGGTCTGTAGTCAGGCCTACATTCATACAGGCTTTCGTTTATGCTATACAAATCCTCCAGTTCCTGCCAGTTCACCTCCTCGTCTGTCAAGTTGGGCAGCTTAACCCTGTCGTCCTTCCCATACTGGCTGTGTGCTGCCGAAACAAAAAAAAAAAAGAAAAAGGAAGATTTTCAGGGGTCGGGAGTAGAAATGAGACGCGACGCTTCGAGTTCAATTCAGACAGCATGCATGCAGTCATGCCGGGCTTCTGGTTCCGACTACAGCAGCAGAGGCAGAGGGTTTGTGGCACCAAAGCAACAAGCTCCCTTCAAAGCAGCACAGGATCAAGACGCCACACACACTGAGCTCAAGCCACAAACGAGGAAAGCATTCTGCTCTTTTAGGGAATCCAAAGAGACATTTAATCATTCATCACAGACTAAGACTCTAAAGGCCCACAGTAAATACAGTGCTTCATGAAAAATACACACCTCCAACTCATTCAGTTTTTCATGCTACAACCAAAAAAAAAAAAAATGGAAAAATGTATTTTTTGGGGGGATTTGATGTAGCAGATCACACAGCACATTTGTGACATGGAAGGAAATAGTTATTACAAATAAAAACCCTTTAGAGCCCCTGTGGTAGGAAAACCCTAAACATAAAGTACAAATCAGAGATACAGTGGAGGTTTTAGATCAAAACATAATCACGAGTTAAAATGGCCCCATCAGAGTACATACTTACTCAAATACACATCACGTTTGTTTTTTGTTTGAAAAAACTAGCAACCCTGGCCCCCAAAAACATTTCATCTACTTTCTTCTCCTGCATATGTGCTTCTTTGTTCAAGTCTGCCACATAAAATCCCAATAAAACACATTGAAGTTTGAGGTTGTAAAATGACAGAAAGTGAAAAAGTCCGAGAGGCATGAATAACCTTTTGCAAGGCACTGAATATTCTGGCATAATTAAAGACAGGCCTGCATTAAAGTAAGACACAAAGCAAAGATACCTGGAATAAAATAACCCATGAAAAAAGAAAACAGGAAAATAAGCTGCTGAATGGCGTGCTCCCCCCCCCCCCCCCAAAAAAAAGGAGACAAAGTAAAAATACAAAGCCAGGAAGGAAAAAATAAGAAAAGAAATTTGCTGCAAAAGCACACAAGAGCTGCAAATAGAGATGTGGAAAAAGGAAAATCAGGATCAGCGCCCCTTAGGATTGGCATCTCTGCGTAAGTGGCTTTCCCGTGTAGTGCAGGACGAGATGGCTGGACATAAACTGAGGGACTCACGGAAAGGAAAGGCTCTGCCTCCTCTTTGACCACTTTCGATGCTGCTGTCGCCTGGTAAGCAGGTGTCAGAGGGGTCACAATGCAAGAAAGTTTCAATTCTACATCTGGCATATGGCTGAGTGAACATGAATAACTGCTGGTTTGGTTGTGACGTTACTGGAGATGCACTGAGCGGAAATTGATGTCCGATTTCCCGGCTCCTGTTTTATAAAGCTTTCGCCACGCTGATAGTCATGATTTTTTTTTTTTTAATTTATTTTGCCAAATCGGATTTCTCTTAAAGTTTAAAATAAGAGCAACATTCAAAACTGAGATTTCCAGAGATGGCTGCCAACATGCCAACAATTTCCATGAAGTTCAAAGGATGACATGTGGCATTACAAACCAGATTTGACAAAATTATAAATAATATTTAATCTGTCCAGCCATTCCACCGTTTCGTCCATGTCCTCATTGGACCTTGATGCGACATCAAGTTGAAACATGGAAAGTGCCGTTTCCACTGTTCCCAGAACAAAATGTCTTGATATGTTAAAGCATTAAGAGACTTTTGTTTCCAAGAAGGTCTCCATCAACTGTTCTAGTCTAGTTGGTCTGAAGTTTGCAGCTAATTCACCTTGCCGAATGTTGACTACCTCTGCGCCGCAGCATTCGTTGATGTTGTCGTTTTTTCTTTTTTTCTTAACTTTTATTTATACAGGTTGTCTCATTAAGACCCAAGGTCTCAATTTCATGAGAGACCATCAAGGTCACATGGCCTTGTTCTTTCATCTGCTACTATTCCCATGACCTCCCACTTATCGCACAGGTGGCATCCAATTTCGGTACCAGGCTAGAATTCACCAGGCTTCCAAGAGTGATTTATTTTGTAAAAGCAGTCCAAGCTGCAGACACCTGTGACCATGACAGAAGAGTCTTCTGAACGCGACTCAGTAAAGTCTACGTGGGGTCCATTCGGTGCTTGGAAGTCGACTGAATGTTGGAGCTTCAGACCGTCTGGGAAATCAAATCGAAAACTGTCAAACATTTCTCAGTGCATCTCCAGATTTTACACCTGCAAAGGATGGGATGATGTTTTGCTTATGTGGCTATGGGTGGCATTACATGAAATGCGAGAGGTCAGAGGAATAGTTTCACACTTTGGGTGCAACACTGGATGGATTTCCTGGTGGCGAAAAGTCCGTCCTCTTTGTGTGAGGCACAGAGAGAAAAGTTGCATTAATCACCCCAAAGCGTCAACCTGTTCCTCCCTCCTAATGTAACGACGTGTGACTGGATGACTTAGTGACTGGATGACTTAGTGACATGCACTCTACAGCTTTGGATTTTTATTTTCATATGGCCATGCTATACTGTGGAAAAAACTCTATATTTTACACATGGAAGGAAATGTGTAAAAAGTACGGGGCAGAGATGATCTTGCAAGTTTCCAAGTGGCTCCACTTAAATGCAGCAAATGAAAGTGAAGAAAGTCTGTGTGCAGAGGAAGGACAAAAAAAAAAAAATTACGTTCTGTTGAGATTTGTTAGCATGTTCCCAGCATGCAGCCACGGATGAAACATCAGCACCCCATGGATGGATGTATTAGTGGGAATGAGGCAAATTCGACCCATGCAGGTGTTAAAGGGGGAGGGGGGAGAAAAAAAAAAGAAAAAAAAAAAAAGCTGCTGAAGAGGAACAAAACTTGTCGGGTACCTGTGTGGCTCATAGCTTCCTCCATCTTTACCTCCTGATTGGAAAAAAATAACAGTAATCAATTGTTAATGCCTCGATTCAAAAGGGACGTAGGAGGGAAACAAATCAGTCACACTGAGGCTTTTCCTCATGCACCGCTGCTAAACGCTATAGAGAAACGCAAACACTGGAGAACTAAGGAGAGAAAGAGAATTGGATATGAAAGCAGGAAAACATGGAAGGAAGACAGAAATTGATTTAGGACAAACTGGATTTGACGGGCGGAGAATGAAACGGCTTTCTTCTCCTTTTAGATAAAGTACGCAGGTGTGAGATTTCTGCATTCATTTACTCTCGCCATTAAGTTTTAATCGCGTATTTCACAAGCAAAAAATGGTAAAGAATAGTTACTTTACCAGTCATTTTCCTGGTAAACAGAAGAGGCGTTTGATTCTAGGAACGGCAGCCAGTTGAAGCAAGAGCCCCCAAAGCTGTTTTGCGACACGTGTAGTCATGCTTTTCACGAGTCCGGCATGCCAGGAGTGAAATGAGTTTTTTGGAGCACAGCTTGGCTGCTCCGTGACTTCATTTTGCAGCTGCTAATTACAGATGAGAAGGTTTTACCCTCGGGTCATAAACATGGCAGGCAGCTCGTGCCACACGCAAACGCTGCAGGTTTACGTCATTGTGACATTACGTAGTAACCGCCTCCACCACTAAGCTGCCAGTTACGCCAATGACAGTTTTCTTATACACTCCGAGAGTCAGGAAAGGAAGAAGACAGCCAGAATGGACAACTGGAACGCAGCTTTAGACTATTGACAGGCTACAACTTCGTGTCCTCAAGGAAAAAACAAAACAGAAAAACCAGAAAGATCCAGAGCTGAAAGAGAAGTCAAGAGTGTATGTGTGTTACAGTGACTTAAATATTAAAACACAAATCTCTTAAAAAAAAAAAAAAAAAAAAAAAAACCTTCACTTGCAATTTTACCACTTGATATGGAGTCGATTATTTTCAAACACATGCAGCATGCGTGGATGTGCAAACACACACAGCGTCCAAACTAAAACCAGATCCACAACACAAGAGGGAACCCTCTAAAAACAACCATCAACAAATGCAGCATTGCATAACAACTGCCAAACTAAATCTCAATGTGAATCATATCCGTCATTACTGGTGAGGTAACAGCTACCACTATTAACCCCTTATTCAAAAGTCCGTATTCGCCCAATGACAATACGACACGGACCAAACAGACAGCAGCGTTCTTACCCGTATCGGAGCCTTTAGGCCGAGGATTACACTGCTTGTACCCTTGACAGCTCCTCATCTCCATGAGCTGCGCGTGGAGCGAGTTCAGGACGTCCCGATCCACAGCGTAAACTGCGTTTGTCAGCTGCGAATACAGTTTAAACATGCAAAGACATTTACATTTTGTCTGCTTGTCCCATGTGTGCTTTTTTTTTCTCTCTCCTGGAACTTGGTAGAAAATGACAAGTCATAAATTCTCAAAACTTAATTGCTTTGAAATGTTAAAAACAGTAAGGACCTGGTGAATAGAGCTTCAGAATAATAATATCGAGTCTTTTGGCTACAACTTTTGAAAAAGTCTTCACTGTGATTTCAGATTAAACTACAATAATCTTCTTAACCTGTAGAGAATGTTCCTAGGATCTTGAGGTGTTGAGACCAAAAACTGTTTACACAGGGCTCTTCAACCTACCAACCTGTATCATCTTAAAGGTTGGAAGGCTTTTGAAATGAGCCAATTCATCATTGCTTATAACTTCTCTTTCCTTCTTCTTGAGATGTTACATGTGAAACAATTTAAGAAAAAGCAGCTGCTTCCAACCAGGGATATTTTGTTGACTGATTTTATTTGTTTTTATTCTATTATCTCCCCAAACTTAAAGTAGTGCTTTAAAAAAAATAGTTTTACATTCTGACTGGCTGTGTTATGAAATCAGGCACTTTTTTTCCCCTCCAGATTCCTAACATCACCTGATGTTATCACTAGCTGCAGGCAGATGCTCTGAGCAAATTTCTGATGGAATCAGTAAAAAAAAAAAAAAAAAAAAAAAAAAAAAAAAGAAGAAGCAAGAAGAGAAGCCTGATCAAATCTAAAACAAGCTTGAACATCGTGTCGAGATCTGGTTGCAATTTTTTTTTTCTTCCTCCTCTGTAATGCTTGTCATTTTTGTCAGCTGCTGCGTGAGGATCCTGACAAGTTTCTGTTTTCTATCTTATACCTCTGACATGCTCAAACAGACTTAATGATTTTACATAACTTTTTTTTTTTTTGGATCAAATGTAGGAAGCCACCCAAAGGCCTGGGCAAGAAATGATAACTGCAACCAAATGACAACTGCTAAAGCTTTGGCAGGACATCCCTCATGCCAAAACAATATGACCGTGTCAGGAAAGACAGAAACCTGCAAAGATGGTACAGAAAAAGAGGCGACAAAAACTTATTACGGGTGTCATGCACATCGTATCAGTTTTATGTCTTGTGGTTCAGCTGATGGCTCACAACTGGATAAACTTGGAGTTCATTATTGTTCAACTCCTAACACCACAATCTTGATATGGTCAGACTTTTAATCAGACGATTGAGTTAAGATTCTGAATAGCCACTTCCACGTTGAAATTTTTCTTGCCACGTGATTTTGGCAATTCAGTGTTTTTGCTTCCGTTTTTGATCATCAAAAACATTAGTGTGATAATACTTGAGCTCTTGACTATTTCTAATTATCAGTCCTAATGAGAAGTAAATAAACTTTGTCATCAACCTGCTTAGTCTCTGTGTTTAACCGCTTCAAAAAGCCAGGAATATCTTCAATAGGTTACCTGGCACAAAAAGGCATGCTCACATGTACAGAACGAAAAAAAAAAAAAAAAAAAAAAGCTAACTGCTTCTCAACATGATGGACTGTGAAACCGTTTCAAACATCAAACAGACGTTTTTTTTGGTAGATCTAGCCAAGAATCCAAAGGTTAAAACAAGACAGCAATTGTGCAATACTATTTTAAAATTCTTTTGGAGTCACAACGGCAACACAGAACGATGATCTTCACGCACCTGGTACGGGTCACTGTTGAGATCAAAGTATTCCAGGAAGCCGGTGGAAAACTCACAGAAGAGCGTGTTGTGGGTCTCGTTGATGGTTCTCAGGCACCAGTAGGTGTTGTTGTTGGAGCTGGTGCAAGCACAGAAGGCACCCACTGCAAGGCAATCGACAGCGTCGTATAAATACCAGAGCACGCAAAAGGCCAGGTGTGGAACGAGTTAAACAGTCATACGTGTGGTTTTGTACACATACATGTCCAGAAGGGAGCGGTCTGCCAGTGGTCGTTGTTATGTGTAAAGCAAGTGAGGCCTGGCAGACTGCAGTCGTCTCCCTTCCTCTGGCGCTTCTTCTCCTTCCTCTCCTTCTTCCTGCGCCGGATCTCATTATACAGCTGGGTCTTCCCTTCGATGTCGTGTGTGGTCTCCCTGTCGAATAGCAACGAGACACAATTTTTTATTTTTTATTTTTTAACCGTGACGCAATCGTGACTTTAGCGCCGACCCTTTCTGGTGCCAGTAACCACAGCGATGGGAGACGCAGAGGGGACTTCCAGAAGGCACCACACCGTGCTGGGGTAGGACAGCCTGTTTACGCTTATGGCTAAGGCTCTCAGTTTGACCAGTTCTGCCCAGGATGACATCCTATCCACAGTCTTCCTGTCCTCCCTCCCTCCCAAAAAACAGACAGACACTGCTGGAAACAGCTGCTTTATATCGGCATAATCACAATCCCAGAGCTTCACGGTGGAAGTTGATCACTGCGTTTGATGGACGTTCTGATTTCTCCTCTGTTGAATCATTTGATTCTTCTATGCAACTCAATCACTTCCAGACACACACACACACGCACGCACGCACGCACGCACGCACGCACGCACGCACGCACGCACGCACGCACGCACGCAAGCACACAAGCACACAAGCACGCAAGCACAAAGCAATCCGCAGCAAAACATGTGCTTTGTCATTTAAACTCAATTCAGGAACCAAACATTTAAACAACTTAATGGATGGTATGATGGTTCAGAAACTGGAGAGTCCCTCAAAGGGCAACAAACACGAACACACACTGGATGAAGTGATCTACGGCCTGGTTAAGCAAGTTTGTTTCTGTTTCTTTAATAATCACAAAAACAATAACAGAAACTCACTTGAATGGATGGAGCTGATCATTCCTGCCCTTCAGTCTCTCTCCCTTGTTTCTGAGGCCTTTGTTAAAATAGCTGGATTTACAAGCAGAGGAAAAGAGCAACGATGGGAGGAAAAAGAGCAATCAAATGGTAAGAAACATGACAACTACATGAAACCATCAACAACTGAAGACTTGCTCCAGTAATAAAGTTAGATGAAGAATTAGTTTAAAGCTGAAACATAAACGACAAACCTCTTTCCACAGTCACAATCGTCTGGTCGCGTCCTTTTCAGATGGCCTCTGACTTCTCGAAGGTTTTTAATTTTGTCTTGAAGGGCTTCAATCTGAAATGTAAGAAAATATGTAGCCGGGAGTTTTAAGTTGTCATTTAAGTAAAAAAAAACAACAACATGCAATCAGACAGCTTACCTCCTGATCAACGTAGCTCTTATGATCTTTCCAGGCCTTGGAAGACTGGTAGATTTCTCTCTCACAGTGAATGCTGTCATTCATCAGGATGTAGCACCTACAAAATGTTCCAAGAAAATGCATAAACCACCCTGCAAAAAGCAGTCAATGTGAAACACCTCGGTAATAGGCTTACTTGTGGGTAACTTTCACAGAGTTCAGGTATCCCACCGCGTTGGTATCATCCGCCAGCATTTCCTCCGACCCGTCATCAGACCCCAAATCGTACTCTGGGTCCTCTGAGGCGTAGTGTCGCTTTGAGATGCTGCGGCGGCGGATGCCGGACTGGTCATCTGCTTGCAGGTCGATGTCGTAGATCTGGCCCTCAAATTCCACAGACAGCGATCGAGCAGGCCGGGTGTGTACAAAACGAGGGCGATAACCTGAAAGCCGCCAAGAAATTAAGAGTCGCGCAGTTGTTGTTTTGGAGAACCGAGTTCACAGTAAAAATTTGCAAAAGCAGAGTCGTTTCTGTTTGTTGCTTATAAAAAGCCCAGATTTTCCTGGTATTAATCGTTTGGAACCATCTCAGTGCCGCTTTAAAAGTGCAACACATTGCAGGAAGCTGTTGGAAGATTATTTACTTTATTCTCTTTCCATGGAGAAAAGATCATTTTGACACCTTTAAGCAAATATGGAGTAATCTAGCTAGAAACATAAAAACACCCTAAACAAGTGAAACCTTAACTGAATACACTGAACATATATTCTTTAAAACACAATTTGTGATCTGTGAAATCTTTTATTCTGTATGTGAAAACATGATATATCGTGTGTATGTGAGCTTCAGTTTTTCCATCAGCTTCTGTACTTTAATTTAAAGTATACAACATCCTAAATGAAGAACAGAAATTCTCCTTTTCCATGGATATTAGAAATTTTTTTTCTAAAAATGTGTGATCCGTGTCTATAGTTGGAGGAACAATAATCCAAATTAGGCCTGACTCGTTAGATTTTTAGTTGGAACTGGTCAAAGAGACGAAACATATTTCTCAAATTCTGCTTGATAAGTCATTGTTTTATAATGAGGATGGAAACGATAATGCAGAGGCCTGCACACATAGTGTCATAAAACACATGCTGACACCGAGAACCAAGTGTGCCAGGGGGCAGAGATGGATTAAAATAATCAGTGACCAGTTGGAAAAATAACGACAGATTTATTTGGTAGCCTTATTTTGGTCAATCAACACAAGAGGGCAGCATATTTCTCAAATTCAAAGCTCTTGCAAAAGCGCAAACCAGAACTGTTATTGGATGATTGCTTCTTCCAAGCACTGACTCATTTAAGAGCATAAATAATCAGTTCAAAAAAATAAAAAAATCAAGTTCTGGAATTTACAGTGTAACAAAACAAAAATATATCTCTAAACCAAAACAAGTCAATAAAGTATCTTAAGCAGATACACCTGGTTCTTTATTGTTAACATAATGTCTTTTTGATTTATTTACATTAGATAACAGGTATGTGGTACTCACGCTGTCCTCCTGAGGAGAACCGTCGTTGGGAACGCCGATCGGCTCTGGTCGGTTTGTACAAAGGGTCCTCACAGTCGCACGCTTTCTCTCTGTTGTCATAACTGCTGGGGGGTCTTAGGCTGCGAACTCTCTTTCTGGGCCCTTCCTTAGAACCACCTTTACACTTCTGGATCCTCCACTTCCCTGTCATCTCCTCCACGCAGTGCCATTTCTGCCAACACCCAAAGCGGAAAGGGGCACTGAGAACAATTTGTACAGCTATTTTTGTTTAGCAATTTCGGATTTTTAAACAATCTGGAATGATTTTAGAGGTTCGTTTCCTCCGGCATTTCAAGTCTCAGTTTGTGGATGAGATTGGCATCCTAGCGCTGCAGCAAAAATAAACCAAAAAAAAAAAAAAAACACCGCATGAGATGAATTAGGCTCATTTGGTGTCTGTAAAACAAAGAGGAAACCCCAATCACTCTCGCACCAGCCGTGTCCGTGCGTCACTAACGCAATTGTGTAAATAAACTCCCACACATTTTGGCTACATCATCGGCACCTTTCTTAAAAGGCATTCCAGTAGGAAATAAAGCTTTGGAGACTGATTAGGCCCCGGATAAAACCGGACCCAGACGTCTGCAGAGAGCAGCACAGGAGACCGGCGCTTAGTGTGGGAACAAGGGCACAAACAAAGACTTGTACGACAGATCGGGTTTCTTCTGGAGGAGCTTACGGGGCAGCAGCGGAGCGGTCATGTCAGAATCAGAAAAGATGCAAGGGAGAGGCACGCAATGTCGCCAGAGGATGAAAACAATCCGTCTCTCTTTATCCGCTCCTCTGAGTGCAGCCACTGTGAAGACTCAACGCAAGGCATGCATGTGTAGCTGCACCGGTGCATCAGCAGGACGGCAGAAGATGATGAGAAACGAAGAAGGATGGGAGCAGTTAGAGACGGCCTGATTTGCAGTTGGGACTGTTGGGCTTCCAGTGGATGTTATTTTACAGCCATCTGGGTTTGCAATTTAAGATTTACTCCACAGGATGCTTCCCGGTTTTATTTTGTTTGGAGTAGAAAGAATGATAATGCAACCTGAAGCGCGAAGGGCAAAGAAGTGAAGTGACTCAAACCTGCCATCCATGAACTCACCCCCCCCCCACGACAATACACGGGAAGATTAAAAAGGCTTTATTGCGTACAGCTGAAATGTTGCACCCACACACACCCGAGTTCAGCCGAAGCCGCTCCGTCGCTGCCTTTATTAATATTAAGTGATTGCTACACACACATTTATGTGGTCATAAAGTGGATCTGGGTTGAATTAGTCGGACCCTCAGAAAGTCTGCCCGTCCTTTTAACACTACCTGAAATTTGTAACAATTTGTATTTCTCTGGCCTGTCTGCTCCAGGGCCACTTACTGTACCATCTGGCTGTTTGGTCTGCCAGAAAATTAATGGCCGCAAGATGAAAAGCAAGTACCCACAAATTAATGGACCGCAAAACGGAGCAAAAGAGACCAATTATAAAGCAAGTGATGCACTTGTAAGTGGCTGCTTCGAGAGTGGCCCACAGATATCACCCCCCCCCCCTCCCACCCACCACGAGGCAAGATGAAGACCATCTAAAAGTCCAAAAAAAAACATTTTTGCTGGACAACAGGGGAGCTTAGTTAGAATCTGCTTGTAGAAACTTCTTGATACGTTACTGTCTTTGCTTTACCTGTCCTGGCTGCTCGCAAGGTGTCTGGAGTTCGGCCAGCTGGCACGTTTCTCTGACCTTCTTGTACTTTGGAAGGCTGTTGGTCTGCTGAGTGCTCATGGAGTCATCCTTCTTCCTCAGGATCTTACTGCAGGAGAAAAAAATAAAGTAAAGAGCACAGACCTTGCAAACTATGTATGGTCTGTGCACATTTTTTTTATTTAAAAATTTCATATTTTGTTCAGGTTCAAATTACACCTTCTATCAGTTTCCCAAAAAAAATCTGGACATGTTGGTAAAAACAAAAACAAAAAAAAACTATTTGTTGTGTTGGGGAATTTATTTTATCTGTGTGTTCCACAGATTGTGAAGCGATAATGTGGTCGTGTCGACTGGACAGCGTGGAAAAGGACATCTACTTTTTTTGCTGGTATTTGTACCAACTCAGATCTGCTGTTTTTTAAAAACCTACAACTGTGACTCGTTAAATCAACTCTGAATTACACTCCACTGAATACAGACATCTTGTTCTTTTGACACCTTTAGTCTATAAAAGCTAATTACCGGTTTCAGTGCTGTGTTTGGCATTGAAAGCCCACCTAGTTTTGAAGCCATAGGGAACAAGTGTAAAACACTATTACATAAAAAGTGTACAGCCATAAAAAAAGAAGAAGAGGGGAATGGACTTTTGACTGGCTATTTATGAAATGACTGATTTAAATGCCAATGACATTCATTTGTCCAAGTAGAAAAAGTTTAGATGAAATATTTGAGTCAAAAATAAGTTAAAGTCACATTGTGGCAAATCAAAAACAAAGTGAGTCTTTTCCAGACTTTTCAAATATTAATAAAAGCATCATGTACGAGACAACTGATTAAATTGAGGGGTTCAATATCCTGCAAAAATGCTTTTCATCTAAAGAGTCTCGTCTCTCTCCACTGCATGATTTCATAGAGTTGGCTGGAGAATTGGTGATATGTTTTGTCTCTTTGTGCCTGACCGTCTAGACTTAGGGATTACATCTACATCAGTTTAGCATAAAGTTTAGCCTCAATCCCAGATTTTTTCTTATCCCCACCTTCTGCCAAAAGTGTTCTTAGCACCATGACAGAATGACAGCGGCGACAACAACCCGTTTCCAAAAGCACTACGACCGGTTTCTCATCCATTTCTCCCAACACCCGAGGGAAAGAATAGCCAACTTTCCCACACAAGCTTGGCTTTCGTCTCCTGACTTTCAGCCTGGGATGATTAGAGAGCAAACAGTTGTTGATGTCACTCCCTGACGACTGCATTATGCAGATGAGATTTTTTTTGAAAAAACACCGTCAGCTCCAGCTGTCTGCGATGGTACTGTAAGGTCATCCGAGGGTGTCGAATCACAGAGCATGTCACATGAGCAGAGCCTCACAGAACACATCAGCTACTGTGAGCGCACTGCTATCGAGTGAGGTTAATCTCAGCCTTTAGCTACAAGTGTTCCACCAGACAGACTTTGCAAACAGTGGGGATTAATGGAAGAGCTTAAAAATAAAAAGGCTAAAGGTCACTGCTGCGTTGTACGCCGTCTCAATCTATGTCAACGCAATTTAAGATTTACCAATGCGCTCAAGTAGATTTTTTTGCAAATGCAGGCAAGACATCATTTTAGTGGAAGAGTAGAGCCCAAAAGTAGCAATTTGAAGCAAAATATAACTTTTACGGACAAGCTCAAGAAGGAAAATGCTCCAGAAGGTGTGCAGAATATTAGAAATGAGATTTCAAAAGCTCTTCGTATAATCTGGCTTCAACTTGATTATTCCGCCAACTCTTTTAACCGCCCGAACCTTGCAAAGACTAGCTCCATGAGATTATCTTTGTCCCGTCAGTGCATCCATTAGATGAAACAAAAGATAATATATTTCGTCATTTCAGAAGAGATGAGAAATAAAGAACTAACAGAGCTTTGAAACAGACCTACAAAGTCATGTTTCAAATTTGTTGCAAGCAACGCAGGGCGTGCCATGCACAGGTAGAGGAAGGTGCTCTTGTCAGATGAGTCCAAATTTAAACTTCCTGACTCACAGGCAAAACAGCATGTGTGATGGAAAACTACCTCTGGAAATCACCCAGAATATAGTACCCCCACGGTGAAAAATATAGCGGTGGCAGCATAATTCTGTATGAACTCTTTTGTTTTAAACGGAAAACTTGTCAGAGGCAGCAAAAGACTTTTGACTGGGATAAAGGTTTAAGTTTCAACAAGACAATCAGAACAACAATGGGAAAGTGCCTGGCCAAAAATGTCCACTTCCAGATGTACAAACCTGGTAGAGACATCCCAGGAAAACGTTCAGCTGTAACTGGAGTAAAAGGTGAATCCACAAAGCATCGATTCAGCGATAGACATGAGGATAGTCAAAGAACGGATCATTTTCCTCTTACCACACAATTAAGTACTACTTTGTGTTAGTCCAAAAAAAAATAAAAAAATCATATTCTGTAGTTGTAACATGAGGAAAGGCAAAATAGTTCAAGGGTTATGCTAACTTTTGCAGAGCATGGTATTGTTCGTGGAAACAATTTAATGTCCTTTACTCATAAGTGTCAGCACCCTCTGCGTGAACTGCAATGATTGACCAGAAATCGCTTCACCCTTCGACTCGGGAAGGTAACAGCTTTGAGGAGACTGAAAAATCCAAACAGATTGCGGTCAGGAAATGGCTGAGAGATAAGTAGCAGAACGAGGCAGACGTATCGCATGAACAGGGAACATCCATTGAGCCCTTTTATTTAAACACGCTGTTAGTTTTATGTGACATACAATGTGCCTGTGGTGTGGACCCCAGCTTACCCTCGCTCCACCAGGAATGTATCTCTCCAGACTTTGGGTTTCCGGTTGGGTTTGAATCTGTGAAAACAAAACCGGACAAAGTTTATGGACTGCCTTTTGGAAACATTTTTATCTGCGGCAGCCTTCAGACGAAGCTCGCCAAGATTATGGAAGCTGATCACAACAGTCTTTTGGGGGTTAACGGTCTTTTGCTCTTCAGTTTTTCTGAGTCTCTGGAAGCATTTTAGTGGATTCATGTCAACAATAGATGCTTTGTAGCAGACAGATAATTTTGCACTCTCACTGTGCGCTGTTAGTACAGTGGTTTTTGTGGAGAAACACATGATTGAGCTTGCAAACAAATTCTGAAGAAACCTTAATAAAGTGAGACCACAGCGACTTGCAGCCAAAATCCCACAGCCAAAAAGGAAAAAAAATAAAATAAAAAGTCCTCCAAATTACTGGCTGTGTGCTCAGCTGGAGTAAATGTAATCACTCGTGTTGTGGAAATTTACATCTTGTTGGTAATGACCGATGAAGAGCATAGCTGCATGGATCACGCAAACTGTACAGTTATTGTTCAAAACGGCTATTAAGGCACGACTTTAGCTGTACAGACCTGTTGCCAGTCCGCTCCTGTTCCAGCAACTTAAGGATGGACTTTCCATCCATATCTGGGGGGGTGTCGAGTCCGGCGATGTGGAGAATTGTGGGAGCTAGGTCGATGTTCAGCACCAAATGGGGGTTTCTGAAGAAGCGCACGCACACAGAGGCCCCAACATTAAAGCAACAATTTCCGAACCAAAAATAGAGCAAAATAGAAATAACGCGGGCCGATCGGTACTCACACTGCCCCTGGATCCACATTTGGTCCCCTCAGGAAGAACGGCACCCGGATGTCAAAATCATACGGCATCGACTTTCCCTTGACTAACCCAAACTGACCAATGTGGTAGCCGTGGTCTGCTGTATAGATGATATAGGTGTTGTCTAGCTCGCCAGTTTCCTCCAGCATGTCATAAACCTGCAAGTGCAGCACGGTAAGAGAAAGCACTGTTCGCTTTGCAAAACATTTTAAGGATCACACTCACCTTCTGCACGGACTCGTCCACAGACAGAAGAGTCTGCAGCCTTTTCCGGTGCAGGAAGTTGGTGAACTCCATGTGGATTGGCTTCATGGGGCCCGTGTACTGCATGATCCAATGCTTGTCCATGTTTGGGGCGTAGTTATAGCTCGGGGTACTTCAAGGACACACAGAAGAAGAATTTTTTAAAAATCTACAAAAAATTTCCCAACCATCACCTCGCATTGAAATATGAATACCTGTCTGAGCAACTTGCAAGTTGAAAGAGAACATTTAGCAATGCCAAAAAACACCTGTCTGCTACTTTTTACAAACTCCTGTTCAGCAACAGGTGCCACAGTCGTCCACTGTGTTTGACACGCATCGGTTGCCACGCCGTTTGTTGACAGAAATGTCTTCGCACTTCTGCAAGCCAGCGCCTTCGCTGTTTTTCCACACCCCTCTCCGAACATCTCTCCTCTCGCACAGAGACGAGAGTCTCCTTGCTCGACTGCGCTTTTGGCACAGATGGGTCATTTGAGGGCTGGCACATGCTTATGAAAATAATAGGCCCCAAAGTCAAGTTTGCAACAAGTTCTGGAGCAAGAACTCAATAAGTCACGGTCATTTGAAGGGGCAGAGCGTAACGGGACGGGATAAACAGAAAGAAAAGAGGGAGAATAACTCATATTTATTGCAGAAAAGCTGCAAATCTGTTTGTGGGATTTAGTAGAAAATTAAGAAGAGGGATGGAGGGTGCAATGCAGCACTGCGCCTGCAAGGTTTCTAGAACAGGACACGCAGGCAGCTGCATAAAAAGCTCTAGAAAACAATCGGTGGTGTTGGATTAACTCCTCCTGTCAAAGTGTAATTTCCTCTCCGAAATAGTTCTGAATATCAAAACTCTGATACTTAATAAAGCTCTGCTATGAGAGCCCCTATGCTTTCACTGACTGAGCTGCCTTCTGTCCTCTTCTCCTTAGGCCTGCTTTGTAAGATGGGTGAACTCTTCACCCACTTAGCAGGCAGTATAATAAGCCCCACAAAAAGGCTTGTCTCTGGGCAATCGGCCACCAAGGTATGGGGCCCTGAGCACCAGGGAACAGGAATGCAGAGGTCAGTGGGATGAAGTCGGTCTGTAGGAGAGGTCACACCTGCCACCAAAGGACATGCGTACAGCGGCTTGCAAAAGTATTCACACCCTTTTAGATTGTTCACGTTTTGATACGTTACAATCAAAAACCTGCAGAGGTTTGTATTAGGCGTTTAGGTGACACAAACGTCTGCATAACTTTGTAAAGGAAGGAAAATGGCCTTCAAATTTCTTTTAAAATATTAATCGGGGTAGTGTAACATCACTTTGCCATTGTATCTCTATATAAGATCATGCCCAAACAAATGACCTTCAGAAGTCACATCACTGTGAACACACCATGAGAAAGTGAAACATGGCGGTGGCACCATTATGCTGCGGAGACGGCGTTCTTCAACAGTGCTAGGACAGCTGGGCAGGATCTGGTAGGAAGATGAATGGAGGCCTCAGAAGGCTTGTGAATGTGGTCCAAGTCACCCTTCTGGCAGGAAATCCCTGATAGTTAGAACTACGATGGAATATTTCATATTTAAGCATCGACATGTCAAAGTCGAGATTCAAAAACCAAGTGAGAGTCTACGGCCAGATTTGAAGATTAACGGTTACACATAATTTCATTCCAAATCTGAGTGAGTTTGATCTATTTTTCCAAAAAGAAGAAATGGAAAAAGCATCTGTTTTTAAGAGTTGGTTATGCAAAGAGAACATTTTGAAACCAATATATTATTTGTCAATCACGCAAATGATATAATTTGTCAATCAAGCCAAAACTCCTAATAAAATACACTGAGGTCATAATGCAACAGAATTTGATAAAGAGATATAAATGCTTCTGAAAGGCCCTACAGCTTTAGTTGGGTTTTAAAACAAACTCAAACACACATGAAGGTCGGCGGCTTCTCAGTGAGGCAATTTGTTCATATGCGATTAGAATTACTGTCCCTCCCTCCCTGCTATCACAAGACATGCAATTCAGCAACCGCATTACATGTCTAGCACTTAAATGGGTCTCAACTTGGCTACATCTAAAGAGCTAGGTGAAAACACCTTAAGTGAGGAATGTTAATAACATTAACACGGAACCCTCCACTGCTATTGCAGCTGTCAGAAGTACAGACACTCGTTTGATTTACGAGGCAGCTCCTCCTTCACTGCCACGCAGTCTGTTCCCAACCCTGCGAGAAAACACGCTGGCTGCCTGCATCATGCATGTGCTGCAAACATTAAATACCTCTGCACTGACAGAGGGCAGGCTGCCTTGCAGACGAAACGAACTGGAACAGTGTCAAAAATTTGTCTTTTTGTTCAAGACAATTTCCAAGAGTGGAAAAAAATGATTTGCCTCATCTGATGAAAGCAAATAAATGAATAAACAAACACCCACCCATGCAAACCACCTGTGGTCTCCATAGTAACCACACCACATACAAAACACCTACATACAATCACTGGGACATCCCTTTCAGTCACCCATGCCCCCCCGGCCCCCCCTCGAGTTCCACCCCCGTCGCACAGAGGCACCAGCTAAAAATAAATTAATATTGTCACAAAGGGTGTTCCAAAGCACACAATGCATTCCTCGCATCCCAGGAGCCACGGGGAGAGACGACTGATTGATATGGACAAGGTCAGGAAGTTCTTTAGGGATAAAAGTGAACAGGAAGCCAGGGGGGGAGGCAGACAACGAGATAACAGAGGATGGAAATATGGAGGGAGAGGTAAATAGAGCAACGGAAAGCGATATATATCGGTGGCGAGACAAGCAAATGTGAGTAATGTGGGAAGACAGAAAGTGAGAGTAAGTCACACAGAGCACAAAGGAAAGGAAGTGGTAGTATTCTGTTGGAAATTCAGAGGGCCCACCATGAGAAAGTAGGCCACACAGCCACTGGGACAGAATTCATTGCCTAGTCTAAAGGGGCGAGCTGCTCGCTTGGTACAAGCATGGCGTTATGATAAATTGTGATATGATCCGCTCCGCTGGTATGCCCCCCCGGTGTTCTCAAATGATAAATCATTTCGAGCTCATGCCTTCCCCATCTTCACTTGTTGGAGCTTCAAAGAAACCTGTCATCCCCAGTAGATTGAGAACCTTTACTACTGTCATCATGTTTGACACACCTCATTTTATAAAAAAAAAAAACAAAAAAAAAAAACACCAAGTGTTAAAGAGAAAACGCTAAGATCCAATTAGCGAAGCATGTTGGGTCAAACCCCATGGAATCCCGTCTATGTCTGAGGAAACACTGCTATAAAATTCTTACCACCCACATAATGATAGCTTTTTTTTTATCCATGTTTTTTTTTCTTAGAAAGAAACATCTAAATGCATAAGATAAAAAAAAAATACAGCAATGTTCATACCACCATCTTTGGGCTTCAGCTGTGATGTTAGAATTAGTTTTAAAGTGTCGGGGGATCAAACTGAAGAAATATTGAATTGTGAAAAGGACAGAGCAGTGGAGCCTGAAGGCAGATACCTTTTAAAAATTCCTTTGAAACAGTTAGAATTCCTGTGTATTCCAGATACTGTAAATCATTTTCTTTTACGTCATTAACTTTTTCTGATTATGTTGAAAGTTTAACAGCGACATGTTCAGGAGAAAGTGTGACAGACATAGCAGAGCAAAAATGGTAAAAATGACTCACCAATATTGCGATTTCATGCAGAGTAAATAATAGTTTGAATATAGGCCATGGTGTCATTTCTCAACATCTCTGTTTGCTGCCAACAGTATTCTTAAAAAAAAGAAACCTAAACTTTGGAAAGTTGGGGGTTTTTTCTTGCCAGCAGACAAAAGGTGCCAAGGCATTAGATTGTTTGTTTGTGTGGGCAAGGGCTTAAAGAGCTTGAATTTATCAAAGGGTGTACTAATAACATCCGAGGTTGCCTTGGAGATTTTATACTTTGACAAAAGCAGCAGTTTCTTTGTACCCTGCGTCGTCGTCTTGTGAAGGGCTTTTGCTTCAAAGGGGATCAGAACCAGAGTAGTATGACAGGCGTTAGAATACGTTCTAATCTTAACTTGTCTTTGAGTTATTTTGTGTGATGTGTTCATGTTTTCTGACTGGCTTTCGCTTTGTTTAATATTATGCATGCATGTTGTACTGCAGTTGTCCACTGGGGGCAATGAGAGCGAGTTATTTCGTGTAGGCAGCACTGTTCTGAAGAAGAAGTTGAACCTGGAAATTGGCAATAAAGCGAACACGGCTATCTGACCAAAAGAAGTGTGGTTCATTGTGTACTTGAGTACAGAACAAGAAAATGCAACAACAAGTACTAAAGGTGGCGAATCACTGCATAGTGCAATAATAAGAGGCGTTCCTCAAAGCCATTCTGTTGTAATTGATTTGGGAACAGTTGATGATTTGAGAGTCAGTCGAACTTACATATGCTGTGAAGCATTGGGGAAGTGCTCGGCATACTGCGGGGCCGAGTCTTCTGGTCCATGAGGGGCGGCGTGGCTGATGACCATCATCACAGGACGGTGAGGGTATATCTTCTTGGACATTCGGAAGAAGCTGATGCTGTCGTTGGTGATCAGATCTGTGAAATAATCCTTCAAAAAGAGGAGCGAAATGAGTAAAGCTACTGGGTGCAAGCGGGCTAGAAAGGCATCATTTAGAAAACAAATGGGGGGATTGAAGCAAAAATCCTAAACAGCACGAGCTTTTATAAATCTCATTTGCAGTCCAATCACTATGACATGTTGCTTTTCCTGGTCCAGTCATTTTCAAATAAATTAAGAGGAGCCAGTAGGGATATGAAGTGAGGCCATTGAGTGCAGTACAGCAGCAATCTGTCGAGTCAACAGCTGGCAGCTTGCCTGTGTGTGTGTAAATGAGTGAGTGTGTGAGCTGGAGTCTGTGCGAGCATGTGTACACTGCATATTGGCTGCTGCCTCATCAGTGAATCTCTGCACTATCAAATGTGACACCACTTGATGGTGAGCGAAGCTTGGCGCTTTCAAATGGTATGCTGTTATGGCAGATCCCACCCTCTACTCCACTCTGAACTTTTCATTCTGCTTCTGCCACTTGGGTCGTTTCTGGCCTGCCCAGTGAACGTCTTCCCGCTCATAAATGATTACTTTTGATGATAATTGGAGCACAAAACCTGAGACGGAAATGTAAAATAAATAACCCTTAATCAGGGTTTTGGTATATTTTTTTATGTCAAAATCGAATGCTTTTGCAAATACAATGAATTATGGGAAATATTACTACAGCAGTCAAACTTTTTATATGGTCTCTGCAAAAATTAAGGCAAGGACGGATGGATGGACAGATAGATTTTCTGTTATTTTCCAGACTGCATGGGGAAAACCTGCCATTTCCAATGAGATGTGCTGAAGGAGACAAAATGATTTCCTTCCCGAAATTGAGATTTTTTTCCAGAAATTGGTAATTGTAAAGATAGAGCCCAGCTAAAAGAGTGAAACTAACTGTGAAGAGCTCACGCCCTCCTCACAATGTGAAATAGTCACAGCAAGCATGTCAAAGCCGGGCCATTTTACTGAAACCTTTATTCCAGTCAGGGTGGAGTCCGGTCTTATTTTTACCTTCGCTGTCAGCAACACCCTCAGCTAAAATAAAAATAGGATTAGCAGAGTTTCAAATAGCCAACTAACAGTCCTATCTGTAGTCTTGTCATGCTGCTGCTGCTGCTGCTGCTGCTGCTGCTGTTGTTGCCCGACACCAAACACATGGAAGGGACTGCACGGCTAAGAACAAACACTACGACAGATTTCCCAGAAATGTCAGAAGTGGGTTTGGCTGATGCGTCTTCTCTTTATTATTACGGTCTTATTTTATAGTCAGTCCAGTTTTAAAAGCCTGGCAGGTACACATGCCCGTAGAGGATGAGGATTACGTGCACATGGCAAAAGCACTGCAGTGCCCTGCAGCGCTGCCAGCAAGTAAAATCTGAGCCCCTGATGCTAAAGGGCTCTGGCAGGTCAACAGGAAGTGAAAGTGTCATGGGGAATGCCTGGCCAAGAGCAATAAAATAGTCACATGAGTGGTGATTATCCGTCTTCACATTTGGAGCTGGCAGTGAAATAGTAAGAATTTGTTAGCACTACTCCTTTGTAAGAAAAGACCGTCGATACAGGACGGCGTTACTGCATCGAATTTACAAGATTTGCGCAGGAAGGGTACGGAGCGAGACTTGTGCAAGCTTTCATGACATCAGTGTGCCACATGTGGATTGGAAGACTTCCCCGTTTAAAAAAAAAAAAAAATTATGGCTGTTGTTCTAGTGTCATGGAATCTGGGTAAAAGAAGTCCACGGGCAACACGGACAAAGAAAACATTCCCATCAGAGCGGCGTCAACTTGAATGAACTCCTTTCCCTACAGACAGAAACTCAGATGGGGTCTAACTGATTTAAACCACTCAGGATGAACAAGTCGCACTGCAGCCAAGCCATCCCGTGCGGACTCCCTCGGCGCTCCGGAAAGAGCAGCGTTGCCAGGCGGTGGGTGTGAGCAGTAAATTGCAAATATGAAGTCTGTTTGGTTCTAAACCACGATTTGATCACCATGTAAATGTCGTGTAAACACATCGGTCTCTGCTTTACACCTCAGTCCAAAGTTGGCAGAGAAACGGCAGCTCAAACACTTACTTGCTCATCTTTTTTTTGTTTATCCATAACTGTACAACCCGAGGAGATACTGGCATGGCTCTGTGAAAACAAACTGAAAGCTCCTAAAACATTTGAGAAGGGGGGGGGATTATTGCAGGAGACTGTTTGCAGTGTAACCACAGTTCATCTTGTGAAATCGACACTGTTGAGTTGAAATTTCCCTTCCTATTTTACTGTGGTATTTTCCTGCAAAGTCATTTTGCAAAACTGCACAGCTTGACACAGGAAAAACAGAAAAGGAGGCAGACAAAAATAGATGAAACAACCACTAACCAAAGAGGCATTTATTGCAAGCAACTTTGTCTTCCCATAAAGCTGCATCTATTTTACACCGTCTAGCTGTTAAGGGTTAGGTGCATCTAAAGGCGTGCCACAAAAAGAGGAGACACCACCTCATCCCAGCTCATTCCCTATAATTCACAATACAGAATTCCCTTCAGTCTGAAAAATGACACAATATTAGTTGGAGGGCTTCTCTGCGTTTATAAGAGAGTGCAACCTAACATTTGTCAAGCAAAGGCTTTATTTTAAGTCATAAAGTGCAAAGAAATTGGTGTGAGATAATGAGAACACATACCTTGGCATAGTCAGCGCCGTGTTTCTCCTTGAATCCGTTCCGACAGACAGTGTAATTATAGAAGCGGGAATTTTTGATCAATCCGACCCATTCACGCCACCCAGGCGGAATGTAGCTGCCGTTGTACTCGTTGAGGTATTTGCCGAAAAAGGCTGCAGAGACGGGGAAGCACAGAGAAGAGAGTTGCTTTAAATACAGTGTTTAACGATGAGTTCATGCCTTCAGCTCCTTTGTAGTTCTTTATGGGTTTTCTGCGTCTCCGTCTGTGCGGATGCCTGACATGAGGTTCGTCTCTTTGCCTCTCGAAACCTTAATGTGTCCTGATCCGATCCAAAGTATCCAATCCCATTCAAGGTCTTTTCGAATAATTGGATTCAAAGACCACACCTAGCTTGTACTGTTGTTTTATGTCATTCGCGGCCAAGGCACATGCAGCAGAAATGTACTCTGCCAGTATAAAAAAAAAAAAAAAAAAATCAGATTACTGTCAACTGCACAGATACAGAACTGTTTGAGAGTTTGCAACCAATATTTTTTATAGTATGAATGTCAACCATGTCATCAACGGTAAGAGAGACTGTATTGGCTGCTGCAACTTCCCATCTGTTGTCTTCAAATTGCCAGACACACTGTAATTGGAGATACGTCAGTGTGTAGGGAGGAAGAGTAGTGTTTTAATTAGCAGTTAAAACACTACTAATTCAGCCTTGTGACATTCAAAGCAAACCCACCTCCAAAAACAGTTAAAGCCATCTAGAGCCGACCAAAAGTCTGGGAGATTAGAACGGTAAGTGCACCAACCTGTCCTGTAGCCTGTGTTGTTGAGGTAGACCGCAAAGGAGCGTGGCTCATGCCGCGCTTGCCAAGATGGGGAGGAACAGTTCTCGTTGTTGGTGTAGGTGTTGTGGTTGTGGACGTACTTTCCCGTCAGCATGGACGACCGTGACGGGCAGCACATCGGCGTGGTGACAAAGGCGTTGATAAAACTTGTGCCGCCGTCTTCCATTATCTTTCTGGTTTTGTTCATCACCTGCAGAGATCCTGAGAGGACAAAGGAAGGTTACCTATATTTCTCATTTATTTGTACTCTGAGTTCAATTTACTTTTAGAGGATTATACAGTACCTATATAAAAAAGTATTCTTTGTGGCTGGACATGAAAAGGGCCCCGTCAAGTCGGGAACATAAAAAATTATATTTATATTTTTAATCAGTTGTCCTTATTTTTGTTGAAATCAGATTTTACTTTGAGATTAAACAGGACTCTTTTGTAAATTGGTCAAAAAAAGCTAAATTTTTTTTTTTGATTTGTCAGAGCAATAAAAAGGCTCAATCATTCAAAGAGATGAATACTTTTTTATATTTTATAGGTACTGTGCAGGTAATCCTTTCTGGCTCGGTTTTCTCAGACTAAACCTAATTGAAATGCGGCAGCTGAAAAACCAGATGGTCATTCCCTACTGGTTTATGGTCTGCGTTTAATATTTAATGTAAAGAAGGAGACCATATAAATCTGAAGGCAGATAGCCAGAAAAACAAGGAAAGCAATTAAGATCAAATACAGTGATACATTTTGTATATTAGCAAATACATTTGGAGGGCAGGTAAGCATGCCAGCATTTCTTACCCAACTCAACATCCTGGTCATCGGTCATGATGAGGATGATGTTGGGCCGGATATTTCGGCGGTCCCGCTGGATGCGACCCCTGAGCCCCTGAGCCCTGGTGGTGGTAAAGGCTTGGCTGCCTGGAGTCCAGTCCACAGACAGCAGGACCAGCCAGGAGAGCCAGTGAATTAGCATGGCGTCCAACAGAACCAGACAGCTGGAGAACTTGATGGGAGGATCACTGGAGAGATGGGAGGGAGGAGAGGACGGGCAAGGGCGTTCGCTCACACCTTAGTTGGGCCTAGTTGACTGAGAGAAGACGGAAAGAAAAAACATGTTAAAACAAGGATGAATGACATAACATGATTCATTTTAAAGTAATTAGAAAAAGGTGGACATTGTTAAATACTTTTAGATAAGCCATAAAGAAACAGTGACCAATTCCTTGATAATAGCTCTTAAAGGTCTAAAAAAAAAAAAAACTTAAACATTTCAAGTAAGCACATCAACAAATTGACCTGAGTTACATTTTGGGGGTGAAGTTCCAGGCAAACAAGGCTCACCGAAGACTGAGTACAATTTCCTTTTCTAAAAAAAAGAAAAACACTTGAACGTTCTCTCCCTCTTTAGGCAACCTCACACATGGAAACTCTTTATCCCAACTGCGGAGCTGTTGTTCAGCTAAACGTGCCGAAACTATGCAATTGGCTGCCCAAACTCAAACACCCACAACTGCTCTTCGATTAGAGCCAATCAGGGCCCACTTTCCACCTGCCACTCAACAGTCGGACTCGCCGCCCCTCCACAACTCCCAACTCTCCAACCACCACCACTTCTACCACTACCACCACCACCACCACCTATCCTGGTGAGTCATGCATGACAGGCTTCTGGATGGGGGAGGGAGTTCTGGTGCAGGAGGCGGAGTAAATGGTTCCACCGCATTAACTCCAGTGGCTTTGTTGCTAATCACAGATGACCACTCAGTCATCAAAACATGCTGGTGCTTGGTTCTCAAAAAAAACTCATGCTTGACCATAAACAGTTATGTGTAGCTAAGATTATCAGGATGGTAAGCTTCAATTTCAATCAAAAATTTAAATAAATGTATAAAAATGTAAATTACTTTAAATCTTAATTAGAAAAATGTATTGTAAATGTACACAGAGTAAGATTACACCAATTAGCAGGTAGATTTCAGTGACAGTAATGCATCTGAGAGCTGTGTAGCTTGTGGCTGTGAAATGAACCATTGCCCTGTGATAATGAGTACTGCATTAATGCATGATGAAAAATGCCTTATGGATAGCAGTCCTGCTGAGTGGCGCCATGCTGCTTCCCATTTTGAGTTAACAGACTGAAAACAAATGGAAGGTCTGTGACACCTGGGTCTGCCCCGGGAGGCTCCGCCCTCACCTTTATTTCCATAATCACTCCATCCAAATTATAAATATCATTTAATGGGATATCAAATGGTACTCCAGATAAAAATGGAGGCAACATGTCAATTACTTAAAATTGCAGTATGTAACTTATTAAAAAAAAGAAAAATAATTCTTCACGTTTTTATTGAAGCCATCACCATGTCCTGACAGTATGGTGTGAGACAAATTTTTTAGCATAGCCACCGATGACAGCGAATAAACGGTTTTCCTCTAACGGTATGTTGTTTCTCCACCATTAGCATGTTTAAATGAGGTTGAGTGGCAGCGTTAAGACCCTCCTCCTCTTGGCTCTGATTGGTTGTTTTTTGGTTGGGAACGGTGCATTTCTTCAGGAGGCAATAATAGCTCAGGGAGGAGACAGACGGGATACAGGTAGCAGAAATCCAAATTGCAATTTCTCAGAAAATTGTAGTATTACAAGATAATCTAATAAGCTACAAAGGATCACTGCTAAAGAGTTGGCTGTTGGTAACAAAAAGCTGAGTGGAAGGAAATAGTGGGGCAGAAAAGTTCCACAAGCAACAGGGATGCTGCAGTCTTGATGGGATTGTGAAGCAATGCCCATTCAGGGGTTTTAAGTGAGATCACGAAGTGTGAACTGCAGCTGGAGTCTTCAAAAGCTGCCACACACAGACGTCTCCATGGACAACTGTCACATTCCTTGTGTTAAGCCGTTCTGAATCAGAAACACCAGAAATGTCTTACCTGGGCCAAGTGGAAAACAGACTGAGCTGTTGCTCAGCAGATAGAAGTCCTATTTTCTGATGAAAAAAAAATTAGCCAGAAAAAATGGGTGCGACCATAGGTAATAACTTAAAGATCAAAACAGACCAGTGAAAATGAACAAATATTGGGTTGAAAAAGGGTGAAAAGCAAATATATATATTTAAGAAATATTGGCAATCCTGGAATTTACTGGAAAGATTTCAACAGTCTGGCTCCTAGGAAGCAATAAAAAAAATTAAGTATAACCTAAGACAGTAAAGCACAGTAATGGCTGATCCGACAGGTTAAAAACACTCTTTGCTAAGTGACGCATCAACAGATGTTCCTCCCAAAATCATGACCTATCATGTCATCAAAAAAACTCAACATAAATAAGTGAGAAAAGCCGTTTTCAGTAACCTTGAAATGGTGGCGTTTATCTTTCACTTCTCCAGTCAGATCTTAGACGTGATAAGCGGAGTTCAAACAGTGCTATACTGTTCTGATTTCTGTTTCAGATGAGCTGTGTCTGAGCGAGCCAGTTATCGTGACAGCTCTGTACAAACATTGGCGCCATTTGGCCAAACACTCCCTCGTACCCCCAAAGTGCAGGGTGGTGGAGCGGACAGGACCTTACACAAACTGCTCCACAAACATATGCAGACACTAAAATGATACCCAGACACCGGCTTTTCTCCCACAAAAACAATATCCCTTGCCGTTTGGGTCCAAGTCCTCCCACATTATGCAGGAAAGCTTCCCAGAAACAAAAGACACAACTAATCTCTGGAGAAAACTCAAGGCTCTATTTTGGCCAAGCCGTGGAAGATTGGAAATCAGCTGTAAGCCAGTCTGCCTGCCAACGTAATCTTCGCACCCAACACCAATTCAGTTTTAGATACCAGTGATTTCCATCAATGGTGCATTTTTTCCACTCAGAAAAGGTCTGATTCAAATATTGTAGAGTGGATGAGGTCAATATCTGCAGTGTTTGAAAGGACTGAGATTCAAATGTCAATTAAGTTCACACAGACAAATCAAGGTATGGATACAGGAAATGTGGAGACTAAACGGCTGCCTCACAGTCATCTATCCTAATGTGAAGGCTTCAACTTAGAACCTCTCTCTTATGTTAATGTGATATGCAACCAGTCTAGGATTATTTTTACATTCAATTTTGAAGAACAAACCACAAGTCTTGTCAGAACCTGGGAAACAACCATGTCATCTGTCACAACTGTCAAGAACAATGCAGTGGCAGACAAGCTAATGACAAACAGTTCAACTAAATAATTTATTGCAAATATTACAACGGTATAACGGTAGCAAATGCACCTGATTCTGCAGTGCACAAGTCACAAAAATGTCTCAACAACTTCAGTGTTGGTGTGTCACAACTGAGGCGAGGTGCTGGTGCCCATCTCCAGCGGTCAATGAGACAGAGGCGGGGTACACCCTGGACAGGTTGCCAGTCCATCGCAGGGTAAGACAGAGACAGACAGGACACAGGACAAACAACCATGCAAGCACACACCTTTACTTAAAGAGCATTTAGAGAAACCAATCAATCTGACATTCATGTTTTTGGACTGTGGGATGAACCTGGAGTACCCAGAGAGAACCCAAGCATGCACAGGGAGAACATGCAAACTCCAGGCAGCTTTTATTTTTGCTTAATTCTGTTGCTGCCAACTTTCTTAAATCTATGGTGTATTTTATGTTGCTAAATCACTAAAACAAAAATAAAATCCCAATTTTCACTTTGACTTAGTCATGAGTTCAGATCATCTAGGGCTGAACAGGCCGAGGAATCTTAATTTCTGGACAGCACCAGAGGACGAGGGAGCACATTGTTTCTGCTTCCCCTTTGTTTTGGAGGATTAGCTGTAATGACCCTTTAAATTTGGACCGTACAGTACTCTGCGTGACTAGAACATAAGGACGAACAGAACGACCCCAGTAGTTAGGGGGTTCAAAGGAGTGAAACAACAAGGCCACTTGTTGTCAGGCACACAGCTGCCATATGCTTAAAAGATGTGCAATTTTCAGGTTAATGACCATCACCGCTCAGAGCTTTAGCACACCTCAACCTCATGATAGCAGGAGTTTTCCTACTTTCCTTGAGGAAAATAGCACTCACTTAATTTTGTTGGGGAAATCTGAAGTTCTGCTCAGTAATTTGCTGCAAACAGACAGACAGCTTCACTTTCTCTCACATATAGATGAACATAATAAAGCTGCGGCTTATTTAACCATGTTGGGCAGCCATACTTGTCTGGTTGTGCCCTCCAGTCAGGGCCTCAAACCACACACTCCACTGCGCCCTGACCCTCTTCCGACCCCAGCGGTGATACGGCTTTGATGGTGGCTTGTTTAACCTAACCTCAGCAACCAGAGGCTAGCCACACACAGGGGTTAAAAGGGGAAAACGAATGGAAGGGGTTCAATATAGAGATATAGCGTCCTGTAAAAGGTCCGTGTGGGATTGGTCTGCGTTTTCCTTCCAGAAATGACAAACAGGTGATGTCTGGCTTAGGTTCTATCCAGACAGCAGTGACAGGATGTGCATTTATCAGCTGTCACTGAAAAACAGCAGAAGAAACATAAAAGCATAAAAGCACAAAACTACTGACATGAAAAAGGTCCATCCATCGTTGCATCGTATATCTGTCCACAGAGCAGGACTGGGCTCAGATGAAGAGTTTTGAAGGTTTAGAAGTTCAGGTTCTCAAAATACGATGCAGGTCAAACTCAAAACAGATTGTCTAATACAGCAAAACATTCTTTTATTTTGATAGGTTACTTTAAAGCATTTTATGCCCATGTTTAAGTCTTTTTAAGCATTCCAATCATTGCCAAAAAAAAGAAGAAAACATGTATATTAGCACAGTTTCAATTCTACAGCCTGTGTGTCGATAAGAACTGGAACAATGAATCAAATGGGAAATTATTGACTTGGTAAATTTTTAAGCATGTTACCATGTGGTCAGAAACTCAAGACGTTTATCTATTCTGATAAGTGAACACCTCAGGCCTGGTGCAGTCATATGGCAGTGACATCTCTCTTCGGTGTTGAAGTTAAATTTGTGGCATGAAAGCTCAAAGTTTGATATTTTTAGCATCAGTAGAGTGTTAAAATTTAAGTTGCATTCAGTAAATATTTAGAGAGCTATTTGAAAAAGGTATTTAAAGGTATTTAAAATGTCAAGACATGTCTGCAGTTCATCCAGGTTGTGAAAGAGCAAAACAAGAAGGCTAAAATAATTACAGCTAAACTGTCGTGCTTTATTATTTTTGGAAGCTCTATGTGCCAAAGCCCTTTTGAAATTCTCAGTTAAGATAAGGATTTACATACTCTAATATACAGAGACAGCCATTTTAGTAAAGCTGTGTGCACAAATATAAGCTAATCACTTATATAGGATGTTAAAGCCTGAATAAATCAGCAATAATTGCATCCATGTTTTGAAATATTACAAAAATTATTACTGCTCACTTCCATTGTGGAGTCACTACCGTTTCTAATATAAATAATTCTAAACCATTTAAAGCAGGAAAGCTGAAAAAACAAACAAAAAAAAAACAAACACTTCATCTTGTTTAGAGAAATTTCAAAAATTAACATAATCAGGCCAAAGCGCTACAAAAAAAGGGGTTTTGGAAATCTTCTAATGTTTTATAAGTGCATATTTTTTTGGGAGAGACTTTGCTATTAAGTAAAGTAAGAAGACTTTATTTAATAGTAAAGTAAGTTAAAGCAGCTCAGATTTCCACTTATTCTCAACTCTGCTTACCTCATCCACTCACTGGTCAAAAGGAGGAGAATGCAAGTCTAATGGCATAGTTTACATTCTACTGTTCAGCGATAAGCTGTGGAACTAGTAACAATACGGGTCATTCAGTGCATCGTACCAGAGTGGAGGAAAGCAGAAAGGAGCAACATGCAGTGGCAAAAGAGACACAAATGGACCTCAGAAACGCTGCAGGTTAAATAAAACTGAGGAATATTTTTATGTTTGCATCAAACTTCCAAGATTTAAGTCCAGCTTGAGAGCTCCTTCCCCAAGAAGAAAAATTAGGCATTAAATTAATATAGAGGTTTGTCCAAATATTTCTCTAATATGATGGAATTCAGCTAGTCTGCCGCCATGAGGGCTCATGGGGGCATTTTATACTGAGGAGGGCCTGTGTCAGGACCCGCTGTGCCCAGCAAGCCAAGGGTAGCACATTGTACCCACGAAGACCTGTCTGTTAGCCACACGAACGACTGACTGAACGGAGGCTCTGTCTCTCTGCACTCATTTGGCTGCATGAAGGTACTGCAGAGAAAAAAAAAAAAAAACACCAAACCTTGCTGTTTTCAGACTCTTAACTCTACTGATTTGTTTGACCAAAACCTATTCAAGATTTATGACAAAATTCCAGTCGGCAAACGAAGTACAAGATACCCCCCTCTCCTCCCCTGTTCCAGCAACTTTATGGCTACACAACTCTTTACTTCGACAGGCAACGTCCTAACAATGTAAAGCTACAGAATTTAAATCTTGGAGCTTCCCACCGACTGGTGTGCGGTGGGTTTGTGGTACGATGGAGGCCACTTTAATGAAGTAGAATGGCCTCAATTCAGTGAAATATGAACCTGTAGCGAGTGCATTCACAGCCATTAGTCTAAGCCCTCTTGTTTCTTTCAGTCCCAGTAAGAAACCCTTTGTAGTGCCAAAGCTGCCAGGCTTCCCCATCAACATCGTGACTGCATCTTTATGTATAATTAAATGAATCCTAGTTTAAAATACTTCAAAGTGCTGATGCCTTGTGCAGTAACGGGAGGCTTGTTTTGAAATCATAAAGAGATTTTAGGTACTATAAGAAGGAAATGATTAAAAAACTCAGCGAGTCCTTGCAGAAATGAAAAGGAGTTGTATTTATTTGTGTGTGGGTGTGTGCTCTGGATTTGTAGGTGGTGTGTGTTTAAACTGAACCAGGCACAAGCTTTGTTTAGTTCTATCTGTCTAAGCAATAAGACGATGCTGGGAAGAATGAATGACTGTGCTTAGTGTCATTAAGTAAAGCTGGAATCACTCAAATACACCCATTCCTTCAAAGCTTTGATGGAAAACTGGAAATTTAAGGTCAAAATCAAAGTCAGCAAGGGTGAATACAAGAGGCTTTTACTTTTCTGCAAAAATGTGGAGCTCAAAGATCCTAGAGTCATCTGGAATTACAAAAAGTTAAGGATAATACCAACACAGCATGCTCTTAAAGTAAAGGTTACATTTTATAAGACAAAATGCAAGTTTAAAGTTCTAGACAGGGACCAAACGGGGAAAAGGAAGAGAAACAACAAAAGGGAAACTCTTCCTTTGATAAGGACAAATGCATCTGTGGTTAATGAGGTGATTAACCACAGTTATATGACAAGCTGAAAGCAAGCCACCATGTTCAGAAGAAACAGACCACAGGTTAAACTCATAGAATCTAATTGTATGCCTCTATAAACTTTGTTGAAGTTCCAATTTCTTTCAAAAGTCCCATCAGTCTGAGCAAACGAAGATAGACCAAGCAGAATGTACTCATGGGTGGCTTTCTTGTCTGTTTGACACATCAAACACACCCCAAATAAATCACTCTCTGCACCACAATAGAAAGCTAAAGCAAATTGCTTCAATGGGTTTCCACTGAGGTAATTGTTAAGAATAAAGAAACCAAGTCAGTTCACCAAGTTTGAGGGATGTTTTCAGTTCACAGCATTCTGACGTCAGATGTACGACTATAGGTACTTCTTTTAACTTGTGCAGCATTGTTTAAGAGCTTGCACCCAACGGACAAAGAAAACAGCCACATACCTTATAGTGAACTCAAGCGATCCAAACCACCAACATTTAAAGTAATCACTTTAAGAGTCAAATTTACAGAAGGTAACAATATGTACTAAAATTCGATATTAGCAAATTTGTATGCATACTTAACGATCACTTCAAAGATACGCGTCATTAGTCATTGCAAATACAATATAAATTTACTCTATAGTTTAAGAAATTGACAGTTTTTGAATCAAGAATTTCCCATCCCACTGTTACCTGGGTTTCAAAGTCCCAATTCGATTCTAGTGCCAGCTCCAGAGTAACCCGAGTTTGCACTGGCTGTTTTTATTATAGAGTATCGCCTCTGCCCCACATGATGCTTTAAATCTTTATTTAGCTGGCTGAAAGGAAGGCTTCTGTACTTGCACTGGCTTACATAATAAAAAAGGAGTGAGTCCGTTTAGAATTTTTCAAATAGTGAAAAATGCAGAAACTTATAGCATGGAAATTAAAGTTGGCTTTAGTGAAGTTAACGCTGATTAAAAACTAGAGTGGCATGTCTGTTTACCAGTCAACTGGAGGCTAGTTATATGAGCAGACAGCATTACCAATTAATCAGTTAACATTTTGTTGCTCTTTCACCATAACTCTATAAAAGATAAGAATGACACAGTATATTATTCTAAGCAAACACTTGAAAATTTGACTAAGGTTATAAGGTTTTTATCAGCCATAATCAGAACAACAAGCGGAAGGACATTATAACTGTAGTAGTCAAAATTGTGTCATGAAGCACATTATTGCAGATGAACATCATGTGTCACTTTAGATTTAATAAGCTTTTTTTTTTTAAGCAGGCATGCTCATTCCACATCCACAGACCTTCAGTCAGAAAGCTGCTGATTAGTGCAGAACTGCTGCTGGCACATGAAACTGAACACCCCTAAAATTTGGAGCATGTGCGGACTTATTCTACAGCACCCATAGGCAAACAGACCATGAGAACCGAGCTCTGCATGACGCCAATAATAAACTTCTCCGAGACCGTGTCATGCAAATGCGATACCGCTCATAAAAATGTATATTTGTTTGATTGCACCTGTGCCACAATGCTGCTCCCTGCTGTCAATGCCCTGGAGCCCATATGTATGACTAAATTTGGATATCATGAACTGCGAGTCTGCTGCAGCAGTCACTCAAACAGGCAGCAAGAATCATCTGTCAGACCTGAGCACAGACAGACATATAACCTGTAATTTGTACACCAGGAGCTTAGCTTTTCTTTGCCTCTGGCTTTGTGTGTGGTTTTCTGAAGCGCGCAGTAACATAATTTGTAATTCAATTAACTCCATACCACTCAGGATACGTTTCACATCTCAGCACAGCATTAAGTCCAAAGAACAGCATCGGCAGGAAGCCTGGTTAATCTAAACAACATCAAATCGAAAGCTTAAGTATAAAAACGCTTTTAATTTAAACCATTGTTAAAGAAATGTAGTGAATACACTGTTCCGGCATGTTAAAGAGACACCGGTCAATGCCGGCTTAGGTTGCCACGGGCAACTTGAGAAAAGTAAAGATAATGTGTGTACCGAAATGCTACTCTTGCTCACTGTAAACAAAGCCGCTTTTCAGAATGTAACAGCTCTATGTCCACATGGCCAATTCTGGTTGATCAAGTGAGCGCAAACAGGACCAGAGGCTAAACGAAGCACATGGTCAAGTCCACACTTTTGAGCAGTTGTACATGTACACACACTTGGGACAGGAGTGAAAGTGCTGGCTGAGGTTGAATGTGTTTGCTCGCTCTAGGGGCAGAATGAAAAGAAAGGGAGCAGGGGAGCTGAAACAAACACACGCTGGCTTCTATTAGTCAGGTTGTGGAGTATGGAGGGGTGAGGAAACATTCATCGCTTCTTTTCTGCCCACCCCCCGACCCCCTTTCTTATCCGTCCTACAATCCCCACCCCATTATCTCTCTCCTGGAAAGGCGGTGGATGAAAGGGGACAACCCAGCTGCCCCCACAAAACCCCGCGGCAGCACTTCTTGCTCCAATCTCACGCCGACGGATTCTGACGGGTATTTAATTGTATGTGATACAGGCCAGGTTCCTTTCTCTTTCAAATCTAAAACAGATTGCCTCTCCCTGGGGAGGGCGTTCTGACTATCTGTCATACCCATAAATCCAGCATACCTTACGGTAATGCGCACGCGCACGTCGATGTGTCGTCACATACTGCTTACTCAGCAGATTTCTTAGAAATCCGTCATGCCTGTAGAAGTTTCATTCGTGTTTTTTTTTCCTCAGAAGTTCATGTTAAATTTTATTTAATTAAGCTGCTATGTTAATCAAACATATCAACATAAATGACTTTTTCTGTTTCCAGTATTGTTACCATACTGTAAACAAGACATTAGTCCCGTTTAGCGTCACTATTAATACAAATACTGTTTGACTACAAATTTGGTCGGGATATTTTGTTCCTACCTTTTTAATACTTCTTTAGAAAACTGCATGGAATGTGTTCTAAAAAAAAGAAAAAAAGCACATGAATAACGCTGGATGCTGACCGAAGCTGTTAGGCAACAAGCAGAACAACACCTCTTTCTGGACACTGCGTGGAAATAACTAGGTTTTTCTTATTTTATTTTTTTTTATTTACCGTAAATGTCTGAGAAATTAAAAACACAAAATGAAACTTCCACAGGTATGACGGATTTATAAGAAACATAACATTGATGTGTGCATGCGCATTACCACGAGGTATGCTGGATTTATGAGGTATGACAGATAGTCAGAACAGAGGGAATTATTGGACAAGAGACAAGAGGAAACAAGGACAGTCCAGCACTTTGTGAGGTGGAAGACCAAGGGGGGCAAACTTGTACACACAGTCTGCATATACATGGCTTTTTCAAAGTTTCTCTCTACATGCATGTGCGCAAAAAAGATTTCCACCCTTTTTTGTTTTAGATCTAGGGAATTGTGGTGTGGGAGCATGGCTCACATGAGATGACCATTTTTCCCCTTATCCTTCTTCACCCCTTCACTCCTTCACACCTCCCTCTATTTACTCTTGTTCTCTTCTTTATCTCGTCTCTGCTCCACTTCACCCTCCTAACCTGGCTTTCTCCTTCTCCAGGCAAATCCTTCCTCTTACACTCAAACATTACTGATTATAATATCACAAAAAGTAGTCCACCCATAAACAAAATGTCTCTGACTCATTCAAAGACAGCTCAGGGTTCTTTCTGTGTACAACTGACAGTTATGATGAAGCTAGAAGCTAAGCCACTATAAATATGTGGTTGAAACTCTTCAACAAAGTGCTCAGAGTTGGATCAGGGTCTGGAGGAGTAGGATTCTCACCAAAGATGAGCTGGATGCAGTGTTTGCTTGCCCTGACCTTTCTCGCTCAAATGACAGGCTGAACAAACACACTGGGGTATTACTGTGAGCTCCCAAATACCTCAAAACCCCAACTGTGCGTCTGCGCACATCCAGATACGTATACGGCTTGGCTATCACCCTCAAAAGTCAAGGACAATTTGAGTTTGGAGGCAGATACGTGGCTGAAACTCTCGAGCAATGTTTGATCAGTAAGATCAACAAGGAAACTGAGAAAGTGTCTGACTCATCTAAACATAGTCTTTCTTGATCCCACATGAATAGGAGCATGCTGTTCAAATACTGGTCATTTGCTGTGATAGGCTGGTGCAATCTATGCCACTGCTACCATGCAATCAGGCTAAGGCGAGGAACACTATCATTACGCCGAAGAGATAAATAAGTGACAGAGAGAGAGAGTGGTTGAGGAAATCTTTTAACATTATGGCACGCAGGAGTGCACACACAAGCTTAGCTTTTAACGCTAATGTGCCTAATTATGAGGTGTAGCTTACTACCACAAACTAACTTTTTTTTTTTTTATCAAAAAAGTTCAGCAGTTCGGCATAAACAAGATCTGTCCAAGTAAAACCAGTTTGAGAAGGTGACAAGTAGTCTTGATAAAAGGAATACATGTGTGTATAAATGCCTTTGAATGCAATCATTAGATAAAATTCTTTAACAATCCTACAAAATGTGATATCCCGGATTGTGTCTCTCATTTTGTCTCTCATAGTTGAAGTGTACCTATAATGAAAAATACACACCTCTCTCATCTTTCTGAATAGGAAAACTTGCACAATCAGTGGTTGACTAAATACTTGTTTGCCCCTCTACATTATCACTAATTGAATTAATGTATTTTAATTGAAAACATGTTGCAAATGAGGCTCTTGTAACCAAACTTAATTGTCATGAATAGAAGCAAGTCATCGGCAATGCATTCCACTTACCAGGCACAAATTGGAGAAATTAAATGGGAGAATTATGGTCTTTTTGATAAATTATCTCATAATAGTTTTTTAATCTATTAGATCACAAGCAAAGATGTCAAATTGTTAGTCACAATGTTCTTACCACCAACCGATTAAGTGTATTTTCATCTAAACATGTTCCAGATGAAGTTCTGGATGAAAGATGTTTTTCCAGTTCTGGATTCATTTATTTCCATTTCAGAACAGTCCAAATTTTACCCTCTCAAAAAACATTTAAAAAAAACTAGTCAAATCTAAGATCAATCAAAGTACAGTCGGCTAGAAAAGCTAAAATACGGCACGAGTCAAAGGTTGGAGTTCAATTTCGGATGAGAATGAATGCCTATAAGTGTTCATAATGAGGTGTTTGTGATTCAATAAGTTTTTAAATCAAGATGTCAGTATATCTGTCACTGTATATTACCTCCATTTGATTTAGTGTCTTTTGGCAAAATGCATAAAGCAGAAAATACTCTGGATGAAACAAATGGTCTATTCTTTATTCTGAATCCATTTATTTCCATTTCAAAAGTAGCTGAACCTGACTTTTATGAACCACAGAAAATCATCTGCAAATCATTATATTTTACAACATTCATTAAAAATAAACTTTATTGTAACACATAATATTGCCTAATGTTTTTTGTTTTTTTTCCAAATTCAAATGTGATATTTGTCAATCTAACAGCCTAAGAGAGTAAAATCCGACATGCCTTTAAAGGCCAGAGTTCACTTAAGAATAAAGACAAACACTTAATATTGCTAGCTTGTTGATGAAATGTAGGTTATTTACAGAACTGGAAAAGCAAACATATTTGGATCAAATACATGTTGTGGATAATGCTCTGGATGAAACATTTTTCTCTGGTTCTGGTTATTTCCAATTCAAAATTCTCCCAAATTGACTCTCACACATATTGAGAATTCATCTGCAATGCAAACTTTTCTACTGCTACAAAAGGTGGCTTTTCTTACTTGAGAACATGCTTTGCGGCCTAAGGAGCAGAAAAATCTCCTTCCTCTTTTGTTTACTAGATATGGAATGAGTATCACTCTGAGATCTTTTGAAGCAAAGATGTGTTTGGTCTTGTTTATTTGGTTTTGCTTTGAGGTACAGTAGATTAGCATAAGCTAAATATATTTTGCTCTAGACCCTGTTGAACATGAAATACTTTCCTAGTTCTGCATCCATTTATTTCCTTTTCAAATGTGTCAAGTTGATTCCCGTGAATTAAAAAGAAATGCATCTGTAATTTGCTATATTTTAATGCCATTTAATTTAAATGTTAGATTTGTTTAAGTACATTTGAGAAGGTAAGATATAGCAGGAGTTCAGTGTTTTTACTCCATTTAAGGATAAGAAGGTATGCCTTTCAATGGTATGCCTTCATTTGATGAAGAGGAACATGAATTTGAGACCGCTTTTAAAGCAAAGATTCTTTATGTTGGATCAATCTGTTACCACAAACTGATTTTGTATTTTTGGAAATGTAAGTCAATAAATAAATAAAATGTATGTAACGGTAAAGTATGGATGTAAAGTATTTGACCACTTCTGGGTATATATATTCCCATTCCAAAATTCTCCAAACGTTTCTTGCTTGAACACTCTAAAGTCATCTGCAAAGTTTTTAATTTTTATTGCCAAGCAATTTTAGAAGCCAAATGTAAAATCTGCTGCTAAAAAGGTAGATTTTGGGAGGTAAAATGTAGAATTAAAACAAACAAACAAACAAAAAGGTTAGAATGCAGTTGATGATGACAACGTATACCTTTTTTCAGAGTCATTAGACGGTAATATTTGTTTTTGACATCTTGGAAATCCTGATTCACTGCATTTGGCATTTAAAGGCCACATGCCTTCTGTTTGTGGAAACGCTTAAAGCCACAGACTCCGCCAACTCTTCTCCTTCCATCGGACTCAGTCACTCAGCGTCCTTATCAGGAGAACAAATTACTCCACTTATTACCTTCACACGCACACTGACCCACACACATACACTCACAGTCACAGATTCCTAAGTAGATCGCAATGATGGCAAAGCTGCTACTGGAACAACGTTTGTCTTGGCGAGTGCCTTTTCCCCCTCAGAATCTAATTATTTGCAGCAGCTGCTTGTGCTCTTGTTTGTAGCACAGAAGAGCTAAAAACTCTTTAAAGGATCTCTCTTCTCTTCTCCTCTCCTCTGAGCTGGCAGGAAGCTCAGTGTTTTGAAACCCCCCCGAAGCCGATCCACTGTGCCCTGGGAAGGCTAATCAGAAATCGAATCCAAACACTGCCAGGTGAAACTCGAGTGAGGTGTTGGGTTTGTAGATCTGTCCTGTCATGACTGAAATTTTGAGGTAAAAAAAAAAGGCTCTCCATCACTTTCTACACTTGCCTTTCAGTAACGCGCTCTGACATTGCCAACGCATTGAAGTGAAAGCCAACGGTTTTACAGTTATTGTGCCTGATACAAGCCACCAACTCTGAATGGAGCCACACCAAAACTTTGCCATTTAGTAAATCTAGGTCAGGGGATAAATGCTCTGGGCTTTGGTGGACTGTTGACAGACTGGATACAGGAAACTTTTTTTTTTTTACTTGATCAATAAAATCTGTGCCACCCACTCAAGTCAAAGTTTACATTATAGACCGAGGTTAAAACTTAGAACTGAATAAACACGAGTTACACCTTTATATTCCCTCTCAGGTTAATAAAAAAGGAGAAAAAAAAAATCAGGCATATCTTTTCCTCTCAATCTGCCTAGCTATTATTCACTGAACAACTTGTAACCCACGTTGACAATCTTATGGGGGTACTTTTAAATTCTCCAAGTATCAAGCAGCGAGTGTAGCTATGGCTGGTTTACCAAGATAAACACACAATCTCACACAACAGCAGCTTTCACCCATACAACACCCCTGTCCTCTCTCAAACTTTCACAGCTGCACAATCTCCTTTTACAAAACACCTCGTGCACGGTGCCTGGAGCTGGGTATAAATATTATACATCATATTGCCACTTCACTGGCAGGTCACTCTTCTCACTTGACTTGACTTAAATAGCCAACATGAGTAGTACATTTCCCCCCCAACTTGCTGCATCTCTGCACACCTTTGACAGTCTCTCCGGAGACAGCTCTACAACGACTCATCTATTTAGTCTTTGCTGACACAATTTGCCAGAACTGCTCTCGGGGAAAAGATTTATTAAAGAACTTATCACGACTGAAGGGAGGGGATATAGAAGTGGCACCCAAAGTTTATGACAGACTACACCAACTATAGTCTGAGATGTTTTAGTCAAAGATGTGCAAAGAGTTGAGCACATCTTTGACATTAGAAAAACACTCACAATTCAGTAATAAGTAATTCAATTAGAAATACTCTAATCAATGTTTTGCCATCTGATATCAATTATCGGTTTTCTTTTAAGTTGGATTTTTTTTCTCTCTCAAATACAATTGTGTCCAAAGTCAGTCCTCAAGACTTTATATCTTGCAAGATTCAGTTCTTTTCCATGTTTGACACATCTGACTCAAATGATGATGATTCATAAACAGACCTACACAGAACTTGCTGAGGAGGTAGTTGGACCATTTCAATCAGCTTTGTTGAAGCAAAGACGGATCTAAAACTGGGAGGACACCAGGCATGGAGGGCTGGAGGTGGACAGGCATGCTCTAAAATCAAATGTTACTGAGGTGTAAAAAAAGAAAAAAGAAAAAGAGGTGTACTACAAGTTCCTTGACAGAATCCAATAAAACATGAAGGAATTTCACGATTTTCCTCATTTATGCACATTTCACAGATTTTTATTTAATTCAAAGAGTACAAGCTATTGGTTGCCGTGGTTGCTGGATGTTTTTAGTACCGATACATTATTATACAGTAACTGATCAGAATCAACTGAAAGAAAACTGGCAGACTGAATGGTGTGCCTCTAAGTATAATTATTCAGAATCGCTAAACCAATAAGACACAGGGAAGAAAAAAAGTTCTCTTTCCACTTTCTCTCCCTCCATCACATCACAACACTCATCTGCTTCAGCAGGGAAACTGATGCTATTTTGGACTATTTGTTTGAGTGATACAATGTCATTACTGATACTTTGACAAAAATAAACTTATAGCATATTGTCCGACTCCTATGCGTAAATGATGTAAAGAGCGTAATTACGTAGAAATATGGATTTTACAGCTAACAAAATAACACAATCAAACATTGAGGTCTCCAGTTTTCTAGATGAGAAAAGATTTAATACATTAACTGAAGCCAAGATTCAGTTTTAAGACTTTATGCTTTAGGCAAACTGAACATTTAACAGGTGAATGCTTTTGCATTGAGGAAAAAAAATGATATTAATGGAATGTGGTGCCCTCTAATCCCTTGAGACTGAGGAATTTGCGACGGAGGGAATTCCTGTCATTCAGGGGGAAAACTATGAAAACCTTGCACACACACGCATACACGCGCGCACACACACACACACAAGGGCTGCGGTACAGGCAGTACACAGACAGACTGCAAAAACAGCGCTGCCCACTGCCACTACATATCTCTTCTTACAGAGTCACAGATGTTCTGCTGTCAGTATTTCTGACAAACACTTTACAGAAGAAAGGAGAAATTCTGAAAAACTAAATGAAGAAACAGTGGGAAAGTTGTGTAGTACCTGGTAGGCAGGAGGCAAGGAGTCCTGTCTGAGCTTTATCCTCACGCTCTTCACCAGACCTTCCTTTCCTCGTGGAGGAGTTTGTCTCCTGGTGCTGGGATTTTGAGTTTCAAGTGTAGAAGAAGGAGGAGGAGGGGGGGGGACCACACAGCTCCTGGAAGACAACCTCTCTCCTCTAATCCTCGCTCCGATGTGATGACACTCTCTAACCTCGACCATCTGTTGAAACACGTCCCGGAGAAGTCAGCACCACGCTTGTGTCAAGAGCCCCACTCCCCCTGCCCAATCACAATCCGGCTGCTGGGTGGCTCCTCGCTGCCAGGAGGCAGGGACAAGGACACGGGACAGAGCAGAGAGGGAGAGACAGACGCGCACACACTCACACGCAGTACCACCCCCACCTTGTATGGACACTATGAACTGAGAGCAAGAAAACCCCCCAGTCATCGTAACCCGAGAGGCAGCGTAGACCAACAGGAAGAGCGAGAGGAGTGGAAACGGGAGCAATGGGAGGGGAGCAGGAGTTGGAGGAGAAAAAAGAAAAAAAAGAGGACACATTCAAACAGTAGAGGCAGGAAAGGATAAACTATTTGTTTCATCTATGTCATCCTGATGAAAATATTAGAGTGCGTCACACACACGCACGCAAACTATTTCACCCCCAGTATATTGACCTTACCACCTCCCACTCCTCTCTCAGCAGTCACAGGGTATGTGGTCCTGAGAATAAAAGTTACAAATGCCATAAAACCCCTATTGGCTTCATGGTGGGAATGCTGTTGGCACTAAACTGTTACATCTGCAGGCACAGGAGTGCTCGCACCTTAGTGTGATAAATTCTTGCAGTCCCCAGGCTGCATACCTGCCCTTCACCACCTTTTGCCTTAAATTAGAAGGAAGGTTAGAAGGAGGAGACAATAAAATTACTAAACTCAGCTAAAGTAAGAGTGGGACAGAGAGAGAAGTGATCAGAGATAGGCAATCACAGTTTGATTAGTTACTTCCAGCACCATTACTGCAGCATTGTGGAAAGACAAAGAAAAGCAGTAGGTGAGAAAGCCGTTGCCTTAATCGTAGTAGAACCACTGTGCCACTTACTGATCCATTAAAGAAGGATTACGAGACAATTTCCCCCTTGAAAAGGAAGATCAGTGAGTTAATCACAGGTGTTAAATACCAGAAAAAAAAACTTTTTAAAGGGTTTGTTTCTATTCTATAAAAACAATACCTAGGTTTCAAGTTGGTTTTTGAGAAATACTGAAAAAGCAGCAATCACAAATTGTATTAATTGAGAGTCTATAATAAGTAAATGTTTTTATAAAATTAAGATATATATATATATATATATATATTTTTTTTTTTTTTTACATTTTCTTCATTGTATTGTATTCAACTCTGTCCTCAAATCCCAATACAACCACAAAATTTGGCATTACTGGCATCCCATATACAACTGGCTGTAATCAGTGGTAGAGATCTCAGGGCTTGTAGTTCAAAAGAAGTTCAGAGACAGTTTCTTCTCGCTTCCAAATGTTAAAAAAAAGTACCACAATAATACAAGAACAGAGTTATATTACATAGGACAGCTTTGTTTTACTCATGCTGTCCACAGAAGCATTTCACTTTTTCCTCAAATTGCACACACCTCTTTAGTGGCTTTGGAAATAAACACCTCAGCTGTTGCTGCTTCTTATGGTCGGTGCAGAAGAAGCAGGAAAACAACTCGGAAGAAAGAGCTGACTGGATTGGGTATTCTCCAACTGTCCTTATCAAAACCTGATTTAAGTTTCTGTTAGAAAAAAAGTATCAATATCTTTATCACATTTTCACCGACACCATGACTTTGTTTCCTCTCGTTTCCAGTTCAACCAACTATTCCCAAGGCAATCAACGTCCATTTAAGTGTGACCGGTGGATTTCTGCGTTGTGTGTAATGTGTGGTGATCAGACAAACCACAAGACATTAGGTCTGGGTTTGGAGGTGGTCTCCGTTTATTTAATCTGTCAATTGGGAGCACCTAGCACCTATTAGCACCTAGCATGTGCTCCAGTTCTCCAACCCGATCTATACAAAATAATAGTTAGAATGCATCAAATGATATAAAGGTGTAATAGCAACTCAAATGAAAATATCCAAACACTTATCATTAATACAGAAGGAAAAATAAACATTTGAACAATATAAATGAAAGGATTACAATAGATTATAAAACTCCAGTGGAACGAATAACAAAAGAGGAGAGGAAATTAATAACTTAATATTTATAATAGTCCTGGAGGACCCTGAACAAAAGAAGAAGAAAATAAGGTGGAGTTGGAGGATCAAACCCCTCATAGTAGACACAGAGGAACACAGCAACAGTCTGTTTTATACACACATTTTTCTGGTACAAACAACAAAAACAGCAAAAGTACAAAATGGCTCAAGATTGAATAGACGAGCACCGGCACAAGTTCAGCTCTCTGTTTTAGCAGCCTGAATGAACAGATAAAATACTTTATTTCAGTTTGCCTCCATCTCCAATAAATAGCTCCTTTATAACAAAGAAAGTAAGTATCTTTTGAGTCTTCATCCAAAGTTAAAAAAAAAAAAAACCTTGTACACACAAAGATAGAGTTCTTCTTTAAAGTCGATGCTCAAAGTTATGTTCCCCTTAGGCGTACATTAAACTAAATAAGACCACATGAAACTTTCACCAGCTTGTACTGATGTTGGAAACAGAGACAGCAGTGAGAATGAGTCAGGCCCTTGGGGAGAAAAAAAGTGCTCAAATTAGATTAGCTAAATTCACAAAGACCGTCCCCTCGGCCCCTCCTGCATGGCTACACACAGCCTAACCCACACCTTCAACCCCGAGCCCCCATTCTCATGGCCGAGAGGTTTCCAAAAGGGCCTGCAGGACGGCCAAAGGCGACCAAGATCTCTGTTCTCTTTACTGGATTAATGATGGCTGGCACACTGGGGGAGAGGGGCACATCTGTAAATATCTTATATCCACACAAACTAAGAAGAAACGAGGCTCTGTTTCAATAGAGAAAACATCCAAGTAAGTCCTTCGTGCCTTTTTTTTTTTTTTTTTTTTTAGATTTTACTGCTTGCTGGCATTTTGATTTATTCAAACGCATATCATCTTTTTTCTGATTTAATCTCCGTTTTCTATTTTCACAACCACCGATGGGCACAAAGGCAAAAGCCGTAGGAGGCTGTTAAAAATTGGACCTTATAAATGACTGAATGACCTGCAGGGGTTCAGCTGTACCCCCATTCACTCTTCTCTCTGCAAGCTTACTTCAAAGAGTTTGCCAAAAGCACCACCACATGGTTATCTTAACATCTGACATAAAGTTGCCATAAAACTGAATGATTTCCCCTTATTTTATATTTCTCTGATTGGGTCTCTCATATAGTAGCTCATTTGTCTTGTGCTCCATTATTAAACTGAACCCAGGCTTTCACTGACCCCCCTTCCCCCTGCCCCCCCTCCTCCCACCTCCAAACTGCCTCCCTCCAGCTCTCCAGTCATCGGTTGGGCTTGCAGGTGCAGGCTGATGTTGGGGGGCTCCTCGGTTCACTAGCCCCATTCTCCATGGCTGAATGAGATACAACGGGGCTGTCATAGCTATGATTCAGCCTCTGTGCCAGTGTAGCCTGCCAAAGCGGAGGACTTCGGGATGCAGCCACAACATGAGTGAGTGAAGGAGTCTAGCTCTGCGTAGCACGAGTACAGAGCTCTGACACTACAGCTTGTGATAAGAAATGAATTGCTCAACTAGACACAGTTAGCAATGTTGCATAGATTGCTATTGTGATGATACATTTGCAATATTTTGTGCTCCCCAAGTTGCATCCTAAAAGGTGAACTAAATCGCTACAAACTCCAAGCATCAGTCTCAGACTCTCTGGCAGAAATTACAAATCTCCCCCGTTGGACTGACCAACAGAAAAGACAAATCACCAGCAAGACTCTCCTCCTGCCTCTGATTGACTGTATCAGATGGAGTCTTGTATTTCTGCAGTTAGCACTGGAAGACTGGACTAGAGGAGCTCAGTTTTTTTTTCACAGATTATCTGTCACATACTATACTGTCATGACAGACTGACAGTTTGGACATGTATGTAAAAAAAAAAAAAAGTCATAAATGTCACATCTTCCCATTACCCATTATGTATTTTAATACATAAAAATAAAGACCCTCAACTATTTCGGAGGGAGTCATACCAATGTTTCCAAAATATCAACGCACATCTTACTTAACTATAAAAGAAAACCCTCAGTGAACATTTTTTAAATATTTTAAACTAGATATGTTGCTGCTTTTTTTTAAATGCTAGATTGTAATTACTAAAAACTTTATCTCTTTCAGTCACATTCATCCTTTGCCCAGGTTCCAACAAAAAGTATAAATAATGAGAGCTTAAATTTCCTGAAGACGCCCTTAGCACTGGTGAATCCCTTACCAGCTGTCATCAAACAATCATAACGTCAAAGTCTTTAAATTGTTAAGCTTGTTCTTTATTCTGTTCCAGGACCCTCACAGCTGTCTTTAACGATGGAGCAAACAACTTTGCATGCTTCTGCAGCTTTTCTTGGCCGATAATTATAGGACATGATACCGTCTGGATCTGTACCTTGTAGCTACAGAACAAGGATTAATTTTGACCCCTCAGAATATCTTTCCCACTTGAAAAAAGTATAGCAGTGATGAAACAAACAAAAACAGAAAAAAATCAACAGCAGCTACAAATCAACAGAATCCCCTCCACTAAACAATAATGCATTCAACAATACAATACATTTTTCTGAGCGGTTGTTACAAAGTCCCCAAGCAGTCTCTGGAAAAATTTTAAAAAGTTACACTTAAAAAAGGAAATCGGCTCAAAAGGTATTTGTTTAAACCAAGACTTTTTATGAAACACAAGTCAACACTTTGTTGACCACTAAAAAGTTTGAACCCTGGTAGACATGAGAAGAAGAAAAAAGCGGTAAATTGTTGCAGCAAAGTCAGAGTCGTGCTCCTTCCTATGAGAGGCTTGTGGAAGTCTCATCCTCAACGGGGTTTTGCCCCGCTTCCGGAAGCCTAACTTTCTAATCCTCTCAGGCAAGAAGGTGAAAGGCAGGAACAAGGAGAAAAAGAGGGGGGGGCGGGGGGGAGGTGGTGGTGGGGGGGCATTCAATGGGACGGAAGGGGCCATGTATACTACTACATCCAAAATGCCTGGTTGAAAATAATCCTATAAAGCATGCCGCTGGTAGCCTGTGGAGAGTGAATATGAGGATTTGCGTTGAGCAGATTGGCTGTTCAGTTGTCTCCTTAGGGGCATGATGAAGGCAGACCTTCAGCTGTCAGTAGCCGATCGAGACAGCCTTACAAAAATCCTCAGTTTCAATAAATAAATACATAACAGCTGTTACACAAACTTAGCAGCAGCAGCAGCAGCACCGATGTCCACATGGTAAACTTGGCACACAGGCCACCTTCATTAGAATACAAATGTTTCCATGGCTAGAGAGATGAAACACAGGGATGCGACTGTGGCTTTTAAAAGGGTGTTGTTGGGTTACTGGACATGGGGGGGGGGAGCAGTGAGCCTGCATGTTATTTGCGATTCGCACGCGGGTGGGAAGAGAAGCCTTTCAATCTGTGCCTGGACCCTGTTTCTTCTTACTTGGAGAAAAATCAGAAATAAGAATGGTTTCAACCGCATGACCCAAATTAAGGGCCACACAGCACCACTGATCATTTGTATAGGAATAAACTCAAGAGCACAGTATTCCCCTGAACTGAGTTTATTTTAAGTTTTATTTAAGCTCATTTTACTTCCCTGGGTCTTCCCCTCATAAACCAACCTCTTTACCCAGTTTTTTTTTTTTTGCTTTATGTCAACATTCATTCATTTCATCCGCACTCTGAGGACAGTTCTTAATTCCCGCCCCCCTTCCCCCCCCAACTGTAAGACTCAAGAAGGACAGCTTTCAAGAGGAAAGACCAAAGGAGTCAGGTCTCAAACAGGTGCAAATTCCAGCAATGCCTCCGCACACTTGGACGCTATTGTGTCTATAAAACTCGGCCAAGCAGTGCATTGAAGGTTATACCAAGCAGAGAGGTCTGACAGGTACACCTGCTTTCATTCACCAGGAGAAATTGTTTTTCACATTATTTAATTTGTATGTGGGAATGTCTCAATGCGAGTCTGGGAGACTTGGGGGGGGAACAAACAAAAAAAAAAACACGTTTACAGTCAGTATAGTCACAGCTTAAAGTTGTAGGCCTCCATAAGATTTTATTTGACAAAATGTTCTGCTTCACATATTTTAAGTTTGTGGTTTTTGTCGCACTGGAGTTCAACAATAAACATCTTTTTTTGTTTTTTTAACTTCTGCAATTTGCTGTAATATATTGGACATCAGCTTCTAGGTCTCCTCATAAAGATGGTGACACATTCTTGCTTTTCTGTAAATTGTAAAATCCCTTTGCAGTTCCACTCTTATCAAGACACTATTTTAAGCAAGATTGTGATGGAGTCTTCTCTCATTGATGAGAGGCAACCAACAGGACTCAGGACCACTCATTGTCCGGATCACGCAGAACTCACGGTAGTGTTTGAAGTTTCTTCACCTAGCAGTCCCGTCTGAAAATGTACAAAATGGAAACACAAACATCTACCTACCCTTTTTGAGCAACCTCTGCACAAGTGGCAAAAATTATGTTTTACTTCAATCATCTTAGAAGATCAACCCACTTGTGCTTTCATTGCTGCCTACTATACTTAAACTTCTTGGAGATTCTATAAACAATTTCTTTAATCAGCATCCCTACCAGGAGAAGAAACATGTTGCAACATATTTTTGTGAAGGTAAACATAGTTAATAAATGATTATTTTCAAGCACCACTTTCCTCTAAATAAACTATTCTTTTCTTCCACAGGTCATCATCAAAATGATCTAGCAAGCTAATTTGTGTTAGGGCTAAGACGAGCTTAAAACATTGCTGTGAATAAATTGCTTGACGTAATGTGAGTACTTGGTGTTGCAATCGATGCAAACAGCCACGATAAAGACCAAACGAACATTTGTGATCTTCTGGTTTTTGGGTTCAAAACTTTTGGCCAAATAACAACCTGAGCCAATTCCAAAAATAACTTCATAGCCAGAAGTTGTGTGGGTGGTCATTCATTTAAAGAAAACTCTTGATAATCCATTTAAGGAGCATAACTTCCTTTAGTACTTGGGAACTGTCAGAAAGTATGTCAGAAAAACTGAAAAGACAGTGAACAGAAGCAGGTTAAAGTTTTTTTTCTTTTCTGTGTGGTGCTCAGTGGCTGCAGAGAGCAATTTCAGTCAAAGCTTTTTTTTTTTTTTTTAAAGAAAAAAAAAACCCTTAGATCTCTGCAAACATGTCTGGGGTCCTTTGCTTCACTTTGTGACTGTACTGTTTGGCAGATAATTACCTCTTTGTTGAGGGTTTTAGAAAGGCTCCCCTGACCAGGAGCCAAAATGCCTTTCATAGGGTGTGAGTGAGTGTACACGTGCTTGAATATGCATGAGAGGAGTGATGGGCTTTCTGATCTATTCAATGCTCCTTAGCTGGCCTTGTCCTCTTTTGACAAGAAGGCGGCATACGGTGCTGTTCTCATTTATTGGCACCCGTGGTAAAGTTGTGGATAAAAAGTCTGAAAATAAATTAATCGTTTTTAGCAGCAGCATGTACTCTCACCGGGAAAAATATAAAATAAGTTCATACAAATTAGATATACTGCTAAGAAAATTAACAAAATCACCAACTATCTTAAAAATTGCTAGCCATAAGTGTGTTAGAGGATACGTTATTTAAATTGGTCTTTCTTTTCCAAACTTCCTTAGAATCTTGGACTGAATGGTGTTATGAATTCTTTTTTTTTTTTTTAATAAAAAGGACATTTTTAAAACAAAATCCAGTCCTCTTTTAGAAAACATAATGTATATTGTCAGTCACTCAGATGAATAATGACTCAAAACATTTCACCCGATGAAGACAGAAATCTCCCAATAGAAACAATATCCTATGACCCCCAAAGTCACGATGCCAAACACTATACTGAGACAGAAACGAAAAAAGAAAGGACATCATGAACAGGTAACCATGTCAAGGACCCCTCTGTCTGCAAGCAAAGACTTCATTAAACACTGTATAACACCAAACTGGGTTCTATGGGGAAACAGGGTTGTTCAACGTGTTATTGGTGATCAAATTGTTAATATGCACCGACATAAAATGACAGAATCGCAGGAAGAAAGGTATTCTTCACAAGGTCCGTGACAAGTTTGAACATAGGCAAAACTGGAGGTTACAATCTAAAAGCCTCTACATCAGGGGTGGGCAGTCCTGATCCTCGAGGGCCGGAGTCCTGCAACTCTTAGATGTCTCCCTGATCCAACATGCTTGAATCTAACAGCTGAATCATCTTCTAAGTGCAGTCAGGTTCTCCTGAGTCCTGCTAACGACCTCATTATTTGACGCAGGTGTGTTAAAGTTGAGATGCACCTAAAAGTTGCAGGAGTCCGGCCCTCGAGGCCTGGAGTTGTCCACCCCTGCTCTACATAATCTGGCAAATTCAGTTTTTAAAACAACTACACCTTCAATGTATTTTAATTGGAATTGGTACAAAGCAATGACTATGGCACAACCGCAAGCCAGCGAAGACATAGCCATCCATCTAAACTGGCATCATGTGATGCAGCCAAAAGGAAATGGCAACACACATCCACATCTAAGGTGAGAGAGTCTGTTGGCATGACAACTATCAGTTGTGAACTTGACAACAAATATTGCTTTTATGGAAGAGGCAAAAAAGGCAATTATTGAAAGAAAACCATAAAAAGCTTGTTTTGTAGGGGAGAGAACATGGCAAACACTGGTGTTGGCCTAAACATTTGCTAGACAGAAGAGTCCCAGTCTACTTGAATGCTGTATGTCATGACTCGGTCACTCAGTTTTGTAAGGCATTGTCTGCTTGCAGTTAGTAAATAACCCTCAGAACAATTCAGACTTTTTTTCTGCGTCATTCCACAACTCTGGAATAATACAATAAAACAGAGATGCCACTATTTATATTCAACAACCTTTAAGACCTATAGAGAGCCTCTCCTAGCTTAGCACTTGTCATCTGCTTTGCATTCTGTGCAATGAAAAAGTTAATAGATATGGGTAATAAACCGTACTTATGAAGCCCAGGTTTGAATAGTCAAGTGAGTCAAGAAGTCTCAGAAATCACCCATAAATTATGCCCTATGCCCTTCAACATCATATCAGGTTTGAACCCCATGTTTCTGGCATCTTCATCATGATATTAAACAATAGTGTTCCATGTCAAACATTAAGCTGGTCTTCTTGCATCAGCAGCCAAATACAAATCACAATCTGAAGGTTTTATAACCAAGAAGTCAAAGGAAAACTTTGCAGCTGGCACTGTAAGTGGAGAAATCTAGATCAATACAAAGTCAAAGGGCTTTCACTTCTGTGTTTTTGCAACCTCAGTTAAGGCATCATAAATTCATCCCAGATCATAAAACACCTAAAAGTGAGCCCTTTTGCACTGCACTTGACTGACAAGGCCGCTGTGTTTCAAATTACTAGCAGGCACGCAGCAGGCAAATGGAGCACTTGGCTTAGATGTGTTCGTATGGCGAGCGGGTTTCACGAGCGCCAAACTTTTAGAGTCAATTGTACAGGATATGCAAGTCCTAGTCATGAAAGCCATCTGGAAAGGAGCAGAAACGCCACCATTTACAGCTATAAATAGAACAAATAAGACTCACAATCGGAGTGATAATCCCTCAGCAATGTAGTGGCTTTGTAGCATTACAAGCTGTTCCACATTGAGATCGAGAAAAACATCCTGTTCCATCTAACCAAAAAAAAAAAAAAAACCACTACCACTGACCCCGAGTACCCTCACTGTATCTAAAGTGTTCTGGTTGGCAGACATGACCTTTGACCTATATGTGAGGAGTGAGAGGTCAAGGATTAAAGGGATACGACACCTAAAATGCCGAGTCTCACTAAATCTCTGCAAGAGTTCTCTTTAATATGAAGAACAGGGGGCGGGAATCTGCTCTAACAGAGAAAATTAATGGTGGTGTAGTTGATCCTGTCGTTTTTTATAAATCATCCTTATCCACGAAGAGCACTTAAGCAAAAACATCAACTTGAATTTATTTGAGTTGCTTTAATATCTTGTTTTGGTAACCGGTTAAAGCCATTAGCAGTTTGTTTATTAAATGTGAGTCTTTATCTCTCCAGATGTCCTTTTGTTGGAGGGAAATAAAAAAGGAGCTAGTATAATTGCTAACCTGGCATCGGTTATCTTCTGCTCTGTTTGCACAAATACATGGCAAAAACTTGTTTTAAGAAGTGCTATTAAAGTCAGGTCTTTTTTCCCCCCAAAGTTTTTTCTTTGTGGCATTGTGTTTGTTCCTTCTTGCTTGACATGCGGCAAAATGCATGAGCCTTTATTACTTCCTGTTTAAACAAAGTCGAGTCAGGTTCGCCCACACTTAAACACAAAAAGAAGAATAGCGTAAGCGCAGGGGAGCAAAAAGTGTACCAAGTCTCTAATAAACAGACAATTGTGAGAAAATGAGAGAGCAGCTATTTAAGATAGCAGCCAATTTAGTGTAAAAATCCTCTCAAGTTGACAAAAACATTCATTACCTCCATCATAGTTTTTGCATCGCAATGCAGCTGGAAACTATCTTTAAGACTTTCAGGATAAGGCATCTTACTCTTGGCTGATTTGTCATCTGTCTTCCAGCACAGCATGAATAAACGGAAAACCGTTTCATCTTCAAAACGTTATTCTTGCAGGGCGAAAACCATGACCAGGTTTAATAAAAAAAAAAAGAAAAAAAAATGCTAAAGATTATATACATCGACTAAGAATGATTAGACTTTGAATATTTAATCTATCCCATGTTCCAACATGCATGTAGGCAATTTTCCTTTTGAAATTTGAAAGCCAGCTGCATAGACATGGAACAGTTTAATTATAAAAAAAAAGAAGAATTTTGTTTTTTCATTTTTGACACAAACCAAATCGGTAAAAATACATTTAAAATTTACATTTTGTCATTTTCAAATAGAAAGAATGCAGACTTGGCATTACTCAGCAAAAATGCTGTAGAAACTATATATAGGGATGAATCGGTCAGAGCAACTGGTCAGGATCCAAATGAGAGTGAAGGTAAAGTTGTTTTTTTTAAGTTGCTAAAAACTACATTATTTGTCTAAAGTTTACAGACTATACGGCACCATCTACATGTCTATCGTACCCTAAATTAAGACTAATATATAGTCTTAAGATAAATCATCTTTTTATTGCAATGCCAATCTTATTTGAGTAAAAATAAAGCATGAAGAAATAGTTCAGAAATTGAAATAGGAAAGACAATAAAACATGTCAGTCAAGTGAGGATACAAGAAAATAGCTGCTCACCTAAACAACTTATGCGTTCAATCTCTGGTTCCAAACAATTAGAAATTTGATTTTGGACAATAATGGGATAATTAAATACTAGGTTTTAATTCGAATTGTTTTACACAACTCTGGACATTTAAATACTTCCCTTGAACTGCTCCAAAAGTAGTTTTGTCCACAGCTTACACAAATCACTTTCTCACTTGTGTTTGATTAGGGGTCATTAGATTTCATCATCTGCAAATACACTATAAAATTAAGTTTGCAGCAACTGTATGCAATATAATAACTACAGTAAAGCATAAAATTTCAGGGCAACTAGGTCTGTTCTTACACTATGTTTTTACAGGTTCTTTCAATAATCTTTAACAGGATGGGGTGAGGGTAAATAATTGGGGAGGGTGTTGTAACTTCAGAAAGTTATTTCCTCACATTACTCCTCATGACGAGCCAGTGTGTTCTGGGCCATCACCTTAGGAGATGAGAAGTCTGGCGGTAAAAGAAAACTCAAGGTAGGCTAAGATGATGAATTGTGTGAAGGCTGATTTATCTGTGGCCTAAGTTCTTTTCATTCCTCTATACCTCCCTGTTTCTTTGAATCCAGCTGAGCTGAAAGCTGTTGTGTTGAAATAGCACTAAATCATGTCCACTGCTGGTGCGGAAAAACAATCTGGCAAAAGATAAACACGACAAAATGATAAATTATACGAGTAAACCGTAAAGAAGCTTTGTGGCTGACTGATTTGTTTAATAATTAATCCAATTCACATTTAATTTGCTCATATTTAAATGGGTAAATCCTTTCTTCGAATGTTCAGCTATTTGGCGCGTTTTGCTCCAAACCGCTTCATTCTCGCATAAAATTAAATTATTTTAAAGGAGTTGGGTGTATTATGTATTTTCAGGGCACATAGTTGCAATTTATAGCACAATCAAGTAATTATGTTGTCTGATGTATCAAAAATGAAATGAAATTTGACTTTAGAGTTTGATGCCTTGAAATTAGCCTCCGTCTCTTTAAGAACCTCTTATTCTTTCCAACACAACCGTAGCTGCTTGTATGATTAGCTTAGCAGACTAGCCTTTTCACTAGAATAGGTTTGAGCTTTGTCCAATTAAGAAACTAAATGGACAGCACCTGTCTTGACAGTAACTGATTTTGAACAGTTACTGTCAATATTCAACAGTGTTCTCTTGTGTTTTCCATCTGTATATGTACAGAAAGACCAAATGCATTTCTGACATCAACATATCTGTTAAGATTATAATTTTAACAACAATTTAATTGCGTCTCTTTTTTTTCTGTTTAACTGGATGCTCAAAATCTTTGTTGGTTATGCAACGCATTTCTTCTGGCACGGTTACCATTGCAAAGATGGTAAATCTTATTAATAAAGGGACAAAGCTGATCCCAATAACAGAGTGTCCTGAAAACCAAGCCACATGCTGATCAAACATTAATGTCAACTACAAAAAACAGAAAATACTTAATCTCCCTTTGTAGATACGGAACAGACTTTTTTTTTTTATCTTGTTTTACTTGCAACTTGTTTTCACTTCAGGCATCTGTCTGGGAGCATTTATAATATTAGTGGGACGTAATCGTTTGCAGTCTTCCTGGTAACCCATCACTCTCTCTCACACACCTAAAACATCTCCCAATAAGAAGCAGATTTCACCGAGCACCAGTTGTGGTCTAACAGCTCTCAGTGATTTTGTTTTAACCCCAGTGCTTGTTTTGAAACCTCCAGGGGGACATTGAGAAATGAAATGCAAGTGCTGTCGAATGCCCCCTCGGATTCCCACCCCCCTTCCCGCCGCACCTTCTGCACATTGCCCTTCTTAAGAGAGCCCGCGCAGCCCATGGTGGGGAAGTGAATCTCACTTAGCTAAATTGACCGTGCCTCATCCCTCAATACCTACTGTTCCCATGGGGAAGATGAACTCCACCAGGTGCCATTTGGGGTTTTACAGAGCCCAAAGACTTCTCTTAACGTCTACCACACTCGCATTCCTACTGCAGAGGTGAAGACTGTGCAGCTTCAGTCAACACCTTACCAGCACCAAACCGTGACACATTCTCTGAAGTGCAGCAGAATTATTTGATGACTGATGCTAAACTACTGGCACAAATCTTCCTGCAAGTGCACCCTTTCCTCTCTTTCTCTCCCTCTCTCTATTAAACATTACAAATTGAAGTGTTTGGAAGGAGGGAAAAAGGTCCAGATGGCTCCAACTCAGCAGTAGCCATTTTCCAAATGTCACAGTTCTGTCCTCAGTTACCATTTACCTGAGACGGCAGGGTACTTCCCTTTAGATTCCAGCACAGTTGCTCTGATCTGTCAAGCAGAAAAATAACCAGAGGCTACTTCAAAGGGCAGGTCTCCTCCCGGCGGCTACGTCCTAAATGCTCCTACCTTCATGCATCCTGGGACTAAAAGGCGTCTTTATTTCAAAATTGGTTTCATTAAGATTACTGGAATCCTTTGAGGGTTAGTAGAAAAATGGAAAATCTCTGTACTTTTCTATAAGCATCAACTTTAATAACTTTCATGATGCTTTCAGTCCTTGTTCCCTCCACTTATTTAGACATTAACTCAAAAAGCGGCTGTGAAAATGCTGAATATATATATGTATTATATATATATATATATATATTTTTTTTTTTTCCTTTTTTTTCAAAAAGTGAGGCACTCTTTTGAACAAGAGCCTGCTCTCACATCAGGAGCTAGCATTTGTGGTTTTTGTGTTGATGAAAGTGCACCCTGTGTGCAACAGTTTTATCCTAAGAGGTATTTTAAGACGTTCAGAGGGGGATCGAGAGGAAAAGAGTCCATCAACAGCGCCTTGCAAAAGTAGTCTCACCCCTCTTGTACCATTATTTTTCTTACATCTCGTCACTTTACAGTCCAAAATCTTGCATTTATTCTACCGAGTTTTAATATCATTGATCAACACATAGTAGAGCAAGTTTGCCTTTTTTTTCTTTTAATGAAAATCTATAAAGTGTGGTTCGTGTTTGTGTACAGCTCCTTTACCCTGACATCCCTGAATGAAGTCAAGGGCAACAAATTACCATAAGAAGTCATCTAATTGTTAAGGATGTTTCTTGTACAAACACAGTGAACTCGTGTACACATTATGCAGCAAATTTTAGCATTATTTCATAAGTAAGGAGTATTCTTATGAGTAGTGATGCATTTAATCAGAGACTGAAATCTGCAAATTACCCTTGAACTTATTCTGCTCTGATCAGTAACCGGCAGGTCAATTAATGATTTTTTTCCCCCATTACATGAAATGTATCTAAACTAAAAATGAAAAGTGCACACCATTTTAGTGCATAAAATAAAATTTTAAAAATCTGGTAAAATTCTATTCATTATAGACAGAAAAAGTAAGAAGAAGAAGAAAAAAACCCCAATCCAAAACAAAATAGAAAGAGAAAAAGCTTAAACCAGTTAAAGATGCAACAGAAATCAAGTTGTTTTATTCCGGGTAGCTCAAATGACTAATTCTGGCGAAACTGTAGGTCAATTGCTTATCCACACCGTTCAGGTTAAGCCGCTAAAGCTTTCCAGCTGCAGCTTTGTTGCGGTAACACATCCAAACTCTGTCATGTCAACTGATATAAAAGCATGGGAATTATTAGAGATCACACGCAAGAGAAGATGGGAGAACTCCAAGAGAGAGGCATTTTATCACACCGAGGTCCTGCTGTGGCTGTTCTTGCAGAGTCGGGGAGGGGAGGACTGCAGCCTCATGGAACGGCTCCTTATCTGGCCAAAGATCAAACCCTCTGGAGAGTACTCTCGTTTCTTGAAATGGCTTTGACGAGCCATGTCCAGCTGCCTTGGAGAGCGCTAAGTAAGCAAGTTGAAGGTTTTATGAAACTCATGGCTAAAGGACTAAGAAGAAGGCCGGCCACTGTCACATTCAAGTTCTTTTCCACCAAGTAAGGCGGTATTTTATCTAAAGCAATTGCCACAGAGATTTGGCTTCGCAGCAGCTGTTCTTGCAGATAATAGTTTTCAGATAGGCCACCCCACGATAATAGCTCCCAGCGAATTCGGTTTTCAGAAGAGGCCAACGCATTAAAGCCATCCGTCTCAGTCTCTGTGGATGCACTTCGGAGGATGGTTGAGTTATGAGTTTGGCTCGTGTTACCTGGCTCTGCTTGAGCTGACCTGAGCAGGACCTGCAGATTAAGGAACCATATGGGAGCTGATATCTGAGCCTGAGAGAGAAGAAACATTGAGGCCCAGCCAGAACAGTATTTTTACTTATTTACAGTGATGCGTGATATGCACACACACAGACATCACTCTTTAAGTCACTTTGTCTTCATCTGATAATTCAAAGAACATTTATTATATTATTTGTAGTGAAGCACAATTATCTTAGCTACCCATTTTTTTTTTTTTTAGATCTGATGTAGCAAGACCAATGGTCATTTTTTAAGAAAGGGAGAATTAAGTTTGATCTTGATCAAATTAATTAAATTCCATGTTTGGGCAGAGAAGACAAATGTCACGTTTCAGTACAAAAGTGATAGAAAGAAAACACTGCACAACATTGGAATGGTGTTAAAATGGTTTTGCTCTACATACATCACATTAAACAGTTACTGACCCACTGCATATTTCCACATTTAAATTTTTCCATTGGACCAATAAAAGCGGGGGCTGCCTGCCTTGACAATACATGCAATTCACTGCTGGCACAGCTAAAACATCTCAATAATCTCAAGAAGAAAAACTTCACAGACTTCTTTTTAACCAAACTGACATGATCAGACAACATGCATTTGGCCTTTGATCCATAATAAAATGTTCTAGGCTTTTTCTCTCAAAACAGTTTTGGTTCAGAAACCATGGAAAATGAAAGCACGAGTGTTGTAGTCTGATTTTATCCGCTGCCATTCTTTTGTCATGATTTGTCACGTTACTACAACAACTACAGTGAGATGGTTTCCGCACTAACATATCTCAAAGGTCAAATGATTAACCTTTCTTCAGGTTCCAAATGAGCCTTAAGAGGCGTCTTTAAGTCACTTTGATGGCGTTTCTAATTAGCCCGAGAGCTGAATCTGGTTTCCATCTGGGAAAACAAAGAATGACTCCTAATGCCATCATCAGGACCCCTGTCCTGACAAGACAACGCACACCGATTGATAGATTCACAATTACTCTTAAAAAGACAAGAAAAACATGACTAAAAAGGCCCATTATTAGGACAATCCATTGTCTGTAGATGATGGATTAGGGATGAGGCCACATGGCATGCCCCATGCATAAAAACGTGTTTTGATTCCACATTATTTGGTGCGGAGCGTCTTTCCAAACATTTCTCCTCAGTTTAAAAAATTAGACATGAAATTGCTCTGGCGTTGACAGAGTTCTCTTGAAAAATCACAAGCATATTTTTGCCCACAGTGCAGTTCACCCTGAGGTCTCTGGAGATGAGTCCATGTACGTTTCTGGTGGCTTGTTTGTCTCCTCCAGACAGTCAGAAGTGATAGCAGTCCATCCCCCCAACAAGGTTCTTCTAATGACAGACACAGCCTTCACACGTTATGATAGGCACAGACTTTACAGCTGGTGAGTTTAACAGCTCACCAAAAACAAGGAATCAACATCCCATCTGCTACTCGTTTCTCCTGCACATCATTAATCAAACTCCAAAGATCCTGTTCTCACCACATTAGAGATTTACACGGAACCATGCTGTTCTGTGTGACATCATTGCACATTAGCAACTGAACTTAAACATGTCCAACTTCAATTTATAATCCATCAATGCACAACGCGCGTTTAGGCTGCGACTTTAAAACTAATGGCTCTGGTTGTAAATTATGTCATTCACTCAAGAGGTGAAACACCTTTAGCTATCCATCATCAATGATGTCATCAAACAAAGAGATTATTTCAATAAAGTTTCCGAGCAGTGAACACATGTTACCAAACTCAAAATCAGCTCAAAATCCAATCAGAAATTATTTTTGATTTTTGTTTAATTTCTTTCGTAGTTTCTAAAAATTGGTAGTAATGCAAAGCAGGATTTTGGCAATTTAATGGCAGAAGATGAAATAACAGCTTATGATCCAAGACCACCACTTCTAACAATTCAGTGAAATATGAGTGGAATGACATGTAAGATGTAGTTGTTGAATATGTCTCATAATGTTACAATCTATCTATAAATACAATATTAATTTAATTTTTTTTTTTTTTAGAATTACTCACAGGTTTGAGCGTTTCAAACAAATTTACCAGAATTTGTATTTGCATTTATTTAAGAAAAACATCATTCTTAAACGCACATCATAAACGCACCCAATTACACCTGAAGTTGATTTCCATCGTTTCTCAACCTGCCAGGTGGTTCAGGCTTAAATGGTTCATAAAGTAAAAAAAAAAAGACACAGAAAGGAAGAATAAAACTGGTTTAAAACATAATCAAAAGTAGAATGAAGACAACATTTCAGGCTAGCTCTTGGGTTGCAATACAGCTCTCCTTCAGGCTGTAGTAATCCCACTGCAATAATGATACATTTGGCGTTTCATTTCAAAAACTTTTAGTGCCAAAGAAAGTTTTTGACGATTGAATTCAAACACATCAGTTTTTTATTTTTATTTTGACTCTTTCATTTGATCTTCAAATGTGGGCACACATTGTAATTTTTCACCATTTCTAAAAATACAGGAATGTTTTATGGTTTGACCATTTTTTGTAACGCCCATGCTGACAGCTTTATTAATGTTCAGCTGAAGACATTTAATAGCCTAAGCTGGCTATTTAAATCGTTTAGCTTCTCGTGTCAAAGAAATAATGCAAAGTTATGACATTGGTTTGGTTGTGGAATATAGAGAACCTATACATACATGTGGTAAAGCAACACATAACAAAAGCTGTCAGTTTGTATTCCATACCAAATAAGATGGTCTACAGTCGTGTTCACAGGGGACAACAAGCTGAAAGATGAATATAAAGGTCATGGATTCTCATTTTAAGGGACAGTAAAAATTAAAAAAGTCAGCAACATGCCACAAGTCTTGTTGCTGCATGGAGTTGCCCCGGACAACTCGTACAGAGTAATGAAAGCATCTTCATGACATGCAGAAAAAATAGGAAGACAGAAAAGGTTGATTATTCATAATATGATCAGATTAATCTCAAACATTAATTCCTAACATTGTTCTGTCCAACTTAATCAAGCAGATATTTTGTACTTAACCAAAAAAAAAAAAAAGTTAAAAGTGATATTTTGCCAGCCGACTGATCTTTGAGACAGCAGTACAAAAACATACTAGTTGAGACATAAATCCCTAAGAAGGATACCGTTGCTCTGTGCATACTCGAGAGATTGGTTTTCAAACTGCTGTTAGTACTGTTCAATTTCTTTGAGCAACTCTTTCAAATTCAAAAAAACTCTTTATAAACAGCAGCACTAATTATGAAAGGATTAACTAAATGGGGGGGAAAAAAAGACTTTGTCTTTGACTTGTTGGGGAGTTGAGAAGACGTCAAGTGCCATTACAGCAAACATCTGTGATGAGAGGTTCCTAGATGATAAACTCAGTGACCCCTCGTCTGCATGTTTTCCTCCAAGCTGGCTGCCCATCTCCTAATATACACAACTTTGCTACCTCTAATCAGTTAATTTCTGACGTGCCAAACGAAATATTTTAACAGAAAATTTAGACTTTGCTCTGGAGACAACACTTTGCTGTAAATTCGCAAACGGGCCTGAAGACAATTCTACACAAATACAAGTGCCTTTTAGGCATCGTCTTTTATTTCAGGGTCAGGAAACCAGCATCGGCGCATATGGGATAAGTTCTACTGAATAACTTTATTGTCCTGTGCCATGCAAACTGATGTATAGCTTTTGCCATTTCAAATGAGTATAAAAGCAGTCGAAGTTGGCCGGTGTGAGGAGGTGAGATTAGAAAACCGCAAATCCCAAGCAATAATTCCCAGCAGGAAGACAGTAGCAGGCAGGTTGTAAACTAAAAGACCGTGTTAAGAATTATGTCAATGAAAAACACCTGTTATTCCAGGTTTAAAGCGGAGCTGTGACTAAAGAACAAAGTGCTGCGATAGGAGGGCTTCTCAGAAATGCAGTGTTTAACTAAAAACCACTCTGCTGCCATCTGAAAAATTCATCTTCCCCATTTAAGAATTTACTGCTTCTTCGACAATGTGCTCACTGTTTAATAAGCCTTGCAGAAACATCTGGATTCACTGCCTGTCAGATCCACTCGAGCTCAGTATTTACTCATGATAGAAGAGATAAATTTTATGCATTGCAGACCACTATCACCAAAACTTATGTGTAACGGTGGATGGGTTTCTGCCACTCATAACTCCTAATATAATGCAGTTATATTTTAGAAACTATAACTAAAAACACATCTTGACTGTTAAGCACCTCATCAATTACTTAATTAGCACTGCTCATCTTAGTTTGTTATACTTTTACTTTTTTAAATTAGAATTGAAAACAGGGCTAACGTTCAGCTCAATGCTCAACTTTAAACTACTACTTATATTCTGCTTAAATTTTTTGGAAAACCCAATAAGATTATAGACAACATTAATGACATGAATGAAATTTTTTTTTAATTAAAAGAAATGAGACAATATTACATTTTATTATACATATTTTTAAACACAGCAATACAGTAATGCGGTGGTGCTTTTATTAAATGTCAGAAAGTCTTGCACCCGTCCATGCCCAGTCTGTACTTATGAGCGCTTTGGCAAACCTTGATCTGCTGTCCAATCAACAGCCAGTCCCCAGAACTGGGATGTTTTGACTTTGAACTGGTTGACCCATAGCTGTCTGACTGATGCATGAAATACAAACAAGTGGCTGCTGAAAACGAAATTGTAATAAAAATCATTAGGTCAGCAGTTATAGGCTGCCATATAAAGAGAGGATATTGCAAGCATAACTTTTTAAGCAAGACCGTCTTTAGAACTTTGTTGTATTTTTAACTTGTTTTTTTAGGATATGCTCCATTTGCAAATATTTTCGTTTATATTGACATAGAATTGTCATGTTTTGCCGAGCAGTCTGACCCAAAAGCAGACAAGAGAAGAGCAGCCTCCAACAGCATGTGAACATTTACGGAGAAACTTACAAAAGGACAAAGAAAAATTGCATGAAAGGAACTGGTGAGCATCAGAAATGAGCAATAAATGCACAAAGTGAAACCGGGGGCTTGGAAGAAACAGATGAGGAGGTAAAAAAACTGGGTGCTTGGACTACCGGGGAGGTGATTGAGTGACATGAGAACTGGGTGAGAAAATAAATAAATAAATCTTTGAAATGCAGTACAGCGAGACAAAAAAACTAAACTGAGGAGCTGCAGACAAATAAACACAAAGGGATCTACTAAATCACAAGCTGAAGAACAACACTAAAATAAGAAATGAAACCAATACACTAAGAACAATACTGAATGGAGCAAAAGAAATCTTAAATGATAAGAAATGATTAATACAATATTGTCCCAAAAATATTAAAAATTTTAAGTTATAGTTCAAAATTGCCCCCTGCGCGTAAACAAGCGTCAACTTTGAAACTGCTCCACTGTGATGGTGGAGCTTAAATATTTCCCAAACAAGACGACAAAAAACCCTACTGCTAATTCACCACAACCCAGGGAATCATTACAGGCAGTTCCTGTAGTTAGTTGGAACCAACACCACCACATTAAGTTGACAAACTAATATAAAAGATGGTGAAATATGGACTCTTTTACCCATGACCGTTAATGTGTCTCTGCCTCAAATATACCGTGCATAATTCCTGGCGAACAGAGAAGTAAAGCTGGCATCTGCGCTTGGAAATGTTTATTTATGTGACATTTGGATGCAAAACGGCTGGGCGACTGTTTGCCTTAGAAGACAGACGTTGAAGAAAGAAAGATTTGGACAAGTCCAAGTCCATCTTAAGTTTTATTGTGACACTTGAAAGCTGTGAGAATGCAGGACAGGTGTCTAATCTTGAGGGATAGTAGCATGAAAGTGAATGTTTTGCTCGTCTGTTGTCATTTTTCAGCCAACTCACACAATAGCAAGTATATGTTTTGAATTAAACTGACTTTTACCAGTGAATGACAGTTCCATTAAGAAGATTTAACGTGTCATAAAATTTGTTTCGCTTTATCCTTCATTTACAGTGCAAAGAAAATGTTTACAGAACTTTAAAAAGCCCATTTGTTGTAATACCAGGTCATAGTAACAGGCCCGTTTTATCTTCAGCAGGTGGATGGAGATCACAGTCATTTCTCAGACCCCTTTGCATAGCTATTAATAATTTGAACTGTAGGGATATTTCTAGGTTTAATGGCTTTTCCATCTCACTACAACCATAGTTGAAAGGCAATCAAAGCTCTACTCACAGTTTGGCCCAGGATTAAACTTGGGATTCAGACAAGAATATCTCAAACTCTGGAGTAGATTTGATTAAATTTGGTGTAGCCATCCATGGTCCCTTTGGATGACAAGCCAACGAGCCATAAAGATGAATATTAATAGGTTTTATTTTTGCCCGTTTCATTTATTGCAAATCAAGAGTGTGATTACCTCAACTGTGCTTTACGATGGCTTTAGTTTTTATTCTTTTTTTCCTGCCTCAAGCTTTCTTCTTCTGTCGGACGTTTTTTTTTTTTACACTAATGCGTCCGCTTTTGAATCCCAAACTGATTTTTTTTTTTCCCCACATTGTATTCTTCTTTAGTCAGGCAGCATCCATTTCCTTTTTCGACCACCCAATGTTTAACACCCTCCATCCTCCTAGTAATCAAACTTTGCACATTATTTGCCCCACCCAGTGGTGTCCTTATATCAGGACTCACTGAGGACTTGTGTTTTCCTTAGGAAATGACTCATAAATTAGCAGACTTTCCAGGCTGGCTGTGAAAAAGCCAGACAAGCACACAGAAGGATCCCTGATTAGTACAGCTGGGAGAAAAGACCAGACAGGCCAAGTCTGTAGGAACCATTTAGGAGCATCGCTGTCTTGAAATGTTGAAGGAAAATATATTGATCTTATGGCACACGTCTCTTATTCATTCAGTTATGAAGAGGGATTTCTCTACTACTCGTCTGTTGTATCAAACATTATATTAATGATATACAATGTTTGATTATTTTTCTTTTTTTTTTTTTACCCAGAGTACAATTTATTATTTAGTTGAAATTCAAGTAGAACTGGATGTAGTCCATTTGTTTCAGATAACTTTTGAAAGGAGACCCGCAAAAAACTTAGTATCTCATCTAAAGTTTATTAGGAATATTCCATCTCATAAATACTTCATATTTTGCTGGGGGTTGTATTTATAAACAACTTTGTCCCATAACCTTGAGGATTTTATTATATTTGTTAATTTTTGGTGATGCAGCCCGCCACCAGTTTTTAAGAACTCACTAAACAGTTATTGTCAAGACATGTGAACTTTCATTGTCGATACAATAAAAAGTGCCATTTAACAGTATTATTTTTGCATACAGATCTTTAATTGATTTACAGAGATTGTTTTGTGCAAGAAGAAGCATCCAAATTCTGTCCAAAATATGCAACAAAGCAATATTAGCAAAGAAAATCCAGTGATGAACAGATGACCAAAATGACTGAAGCACCCATTTACAGATTGCCATTTGCAGTTTTACTTTCATGTGCACAGTTAAATGCCATCATGTACAACACGTTTTCAACTATTCCCCATTATGATAAAAGAACTTCTGCTCATTCTGCTAAATTTTACAGATGTATATTTGGGACTGTGTAGTTCTCATATCTATTCAGTCTCAGGCTGTTTGATATTGTAAAACATGCAAAAAAAACAAAAAAACAACAAAGTTTGCAATGATAAAACTTTGTGATTCAAGATGACAGCAGCAAATCCTTTTGTTAACAGTGGCAATATCTTTCTGCTTTTCGTTCGCTGGAATTAACTCCATAAATATAAAAAAAAAACCATCTGGCAGTAGCTGCTTTGTTAATGAAAAACCTGCTGATAAAATCAACAAGCTTGCCAAATGTATTGTTGGCATACAAAGAATGAACGTTGCCTTGATGTGTAAATACTGTATTGGGATAATTTAGCCATCAAAAATCTTTAAACATTTAATCCAACAAAAAGTATTTGATCACAAACTCTCATGGTGGTGCCCTGTACCGTATAAGATTTGCACAATTTAGCTCTACAGCATTTCTTCAAAAGTCAGGCTAGCCTCCATTTCTAACCACTGTTTCAACAGATCATCCAAGTCAGACAACCTGTAAAACACTCAACACCCAACAACTGTAACTCTTACCTTTAATAAACAATGTGTGTCCTGTTTTTCCTCCAGCCACACATGCACTGCAAGCAACAGGGACCATTTTTGTAGGTGAATATGTGTTTATATGTACTCCCTCGGGATAAATAACAGTTAAATTTAGCACATTCACTTGGGATAGCTTAAACCCAAAAATTCAGACAGACATAAATCCAACTGTGTGCACAGTCTGTTTTTGGGTGTCTGATACACGAACTAAGACACAAATAAGACATTCAGCGAAAGCGTGTACACGCTTCACATCATCGGCCCAACAGGATGCCTTCCAGTTTTACGTCCCCACTTTACAAAGAGCTAAAACATGCACACCTGAACGCTTCTGGTCTTTTAATGAGATATTAAAAACATCAACCAAAATGCTTTGCCACATTTTTCAAAGTTTATGTAGACCAGACAGCAGTTAAAAAAAAAAAAAAAGACATTCAAACGTCTGACTCTTCAGACCTAGAGTTACTTTCAATCCAGTTTAAAAAAAAAAAAAAAAAAAAAAAGGGTATTTTAGATCGGGAAGGAGACGTCTAGAGTTTTGGACAATTTTCCAAAAGGCAGACAACAGCAGGACCTTTGTTATTGCTGAATGTGGGGAGGGGGCTGAAAGTAGCAGATGTGCAGAAAAAATAGTTTTGTTCCTCAGTAGGATGACTTATGAAACAAAGAAAACCCTGAAGAAAGGTTTAAGATGTCAAATGACTCAGAATCAGTACTGATAAGGAGCTGGGATTCACTTAATCTCAACTTTCTCAGGTCAGCTCCACCGAGCAAAAATGCAGCAAGGTAGGAGGTAGAACATGGAAGAAACAAGGAAATCTGGGCTTTTCTTAAGAGGCAGAGATAGACAAACAAAATTACATTCACGTGATAAAATGAATCTAAATCAACGATAAATTATCTAGATTGCCAATGTAAATAATGCAAGATTGGAAGAAGTGAAAAAGGTTAAAAAAGAAAATTTTGAAAAAGTAGCAAAAACTACAGCATCTTGAGGGAAATATTTCCAACACTTTCATCAATGACACACAAAAATACATACATGCCTCTACAAATTCAGAAAAATGAATACATTTGTATCTAAGCTATATATAAAACCAAGCAACTTCAGTCATTTTAGATCGGTGCAAATTTTGGGATTTATCAATCAAGTTGTCCAAAACTTGACTACAGACACATTTGTGTCTCAGGAGGGGGAAGCAGTGCAGCACCAACACTGTTTATAGTGGGGATGGTGCGCTGCTGACCTCAACTCGGGACGTTGTGGGCCGGTGGGCGGAATACTTCGAAGACCTCCTCAATCCCACCAACATGCCTTCTGTTGAGGAAGCTGAGCATGGGGACTCTGGGCTGGGCTCTCCAATCTCTGGGGACGAGGTCGCCGAGGTGGTCAAAAAGCTCCTCGGTGGCAGGGCCCCAGGGGTGGATGAGATCCGCCCGGAGTTCCTTAAGGCTCTGGATGTTGCGGGGTTGTGTTGGCTAACGCGACTCTGCAATATCGCATGGACATCGGGGGCAGTTCCCCTGGACTGGCAGACTGGGGTGGTGGTCCCCCTGTTTAAAAAGGGGGACCGGAGGGTGTGCTCCAATTACAGGGGGATCACACTCTTAAGCCTCCCTGGTAAGGTCTATTCAGGGGTCCTGGAGAGGAGGGTCCGTCGGATAGTCGAACCTCGGATTCAGGAAGAGCAGTGTGGTTTTTGTCCTGGTCGTGGAACACTGGACCAGCTCTACACCCTCAGCGGGGTCCTGGAGGGTGCATGGGAGTTCGCCCAACCAGTCTACATGTGTTTTGTGGACTTGGAGAAGGCGTTCGACCGTGTCCCTCGGGGGGCCCTGTGGGGGGTACTCCGGGAGTATGGGGTACCGGGCCCTTTGATACGGGCTGTCAGGTCCTGTATGACCGGTGTCAGAGTCTGGTCCGCATTGCCGGCAGTAAGTCGGGCTCGTTTCCGGTGAGAGTTGGACTCCGCCAAGGCTGCCCTTTGTCACCGATTCTGTTCATTACTTTTATGGACAGAATTTCTAGGCGCAGCCGAGGTGTTGAGGGGATCCGTTTTGGTGGCCTTAGGATCGCATCTCTGCTTTTTGTGGATGATGTGGTCCTGTTGGCTTCATCGGAACGTGATCTGCAGCTCTCACTGGAGCGGTTCGCAGCCGAGTGTGAAGCGGCCGGGATGAGGCTCAGTGCCTCCAAATCCGAGGCCATGGTCTTGAGCCGGAAAAGGGTAGAGTGCCTTCTCCGGGTCAGGGGGGTCGTCCTGCCTCAAGTGGAGGAGTTCAAGTATCTGGGGATCTTGTTCACGAATGAGGGAAGAAGGGAACGGGAGATCGACAGGCGGATTGGGGCAGCGTCTACTGTGAAGCGGGCGCTGTACCGGTCCGTCCTGGTGAAGAGAGAGCTGAGCCAAAAAGCGAAGCTCTCGATTTACCGGTCGATCTACGTTCCCACCCTCATCTATGGTCATGAGCTTTGGGTCATGACCGAAAGAACGAGATCACGGGTACAAGCGGCCGAAATGAGTTTCCTCCGCAGGGTGGCTGGGCTCTCCCTTAGAGATAGGGTGAGAAGCTCGGTCATCCGGGAGGGACTCAGAGTAGAGCCGCTGCTCCTCCACGTCGAGAGGAGCCAGTTGAGGTGGCTCGGGCATCTGGTAAGGATGCCTCCTGGACGCCTCCCTGGTGAGGTGTTCCGGGCACGTCCCACCGGGAGGAGGCCTCGGGGAAGACCCAGGACACGCTGGAGGGATTACGTCTCTCGGCTGGCCTGGGAACGCCTTGGGATTCCCCCGGAGGAGCTGGAAGAAGTGGCTGGGGAGAGGGAAGTCTGGGCCTCCCTTCTGAAGCTGCTGCCCCCGCGACCCGACCCCGGATAAGCGGAAGAAAATGGATGGATGGATGGATGGATGGATGGACAAGTTGTCCAAAATGCTCATATATTGTGTACAAACTATGACAGTATCATTATTCCAAGCCAGTGAGAAAATAATGTTTGGCCGTGCCAAAATTGTGGTGATATTTTATTATAGGTTACATGACTGCGGTTTCCTGGATGCAACAGATTCTAAGGTGATTAGTTGCCATCATGTTGATTTTTATTTATATGATGTTATTTGAGTCCTTGTTCTGCATGATATTGTGCTGGACAGCTGGATTTTATTGAAGGCTCGACAGCAGGATAAGTTATGTTTGAATGAGAGAGACAAGTTATTGGCAGAACCAGTTTCAAAATTGCTCAACATTTACACCGAAGCAAAAATTACACACTATGCGTTAAGTATTTTTCCAGTTTACGCGTCTTTAGTATGTCAGAAATGTTCTTGTTATTTCAAAACTAAGACAAATGTGTTTCTGTGACAGTTGGTGATTCATCTATCTGGGAAATCGGTTTTCAGGGTGCAGCTTGAAAAATAATAGCCCCCCAACAATTTATATACGAGGCCTGATGCAGTTCCACATCACATGCTATTATATATTTATAATAGTTATTAATGAGAACTATGCTGTTCTCATTAATAACTCCTAGTGAGCTACAGCCACTAATGTGAAGTTGCAAAAGCAGGTAGGAATTTAAGAGCAGAAACGTCGACAGAACAATCTGAATTCTTCATCCCACAAATAAATATGCAACATGGCCTGTGATTCCAGGTTATTGTACCAAATCCCAACAGTCAAAAACTAAAACAAAAACATGTCTTGTTACAACCTTAAAAGTGATGCTGAATCTCAACTTGCATGGTTGGACTTCTGACAAACCCCGCATGAGGGGAACAGGATAAGCACCATCATGCACAGTCGGATGGCAGGTAGAAAAAAAAAAAAAAAAAGAAAAAAAAATGTGATACAAGAGATTTACATGAAACAAAAACAAACATGCCAGAAATGTGGCAGAGGTCTTAATCAGCAGCAGCTGGTTTATTTAAACAGAAAAGTAGGGCAGATGAAAACAGTCATTTAGCACAGCTTTGTTGAGACAAGTGAGACAATGTTTCTTCAGCTGTTCCTAACGTTTCTGACTTGTACATTTAGAAGAGGTGCAAAAACAGATTAATTATGATTTACTGGTCACCACTGCCTCTTCAGTTTTCACAATGCGCCTGTGGCAGCTTTAAAAGAGCTCTCCAGATATTGAAAAAGATTAAATCCATAAAAAGCAACTGCAATTAAGTTGATATGTTCCTTTCCTTCCATCAGTGCCACCCGGCTATCACATTTCTGCATTTTTCTAAAAATGCACGTCGACCAACTCAAATTGGCTAAAAGATTAGCAAGCAAGGTGTGTGTGTGTGTGTGTGTGAATGTAGAAGGACAAGTTAAAACTGATCCAACAACCTCTTCACCTGTTAAAAGATAAAAACGAACAAAAATAACTTTGCTGCGCACCCACGGCAAGCGCAAAAACATGCAGGCATTCAGGAGAGCACCGGCCCCGCATGTTTTGTATCGGCCCACACTCTCCCTGAATCTCTGACATTCTCATCACCTTCCCCCGCACTGTGCGACATCCTCTATTTTCCGAGCCTAATTAACAAGCACTCCAAACGCTAACATTGCATAACACAGGCGGCGGCTGTTGCTAAATGTCATCCCTGCCCACACAAACACACTTGTCACACAGTGTGAGGAAAACTATGCAACTGCACCGCAACGCCGCACTGGAACATCTGCCAAATTTTCTTATCATTTAACAAATCTCTGAGTGAGATTTTCCACCCTCATTTCCATCGTCCCGTTTGCTTTCTTGGCCTACAGGTCTTTCCATCTGTTAGCCAGCTGGTGGAAGCGGAGGACGGAAAAGAGAGGAGGTTCCTGCTCCACCCGTGTTTTTGTGACTCCCAACAGTCAAAAGTTTCTCCCGCCGACTGGAATGATTCCGCTGTGTGGGTCTCACTGGGATCTGACCCGACCCGGGCACTGCTTGCTTTCAGCTCCCTGCATGATGTCACACTCTGGCCAAAGACACCACAATGTTAAATACAGAGCAGCACAACAAATTACTGACAAGATCTGTCATCCATTCATTAGCTGTCTGAATTCTGTATGCAGCGCCTCTTAGAAGTCCTCGTACCTCTTGAGCTTTTCCCAATTTTATTATGTTACCCCTCAAATCAATTGATTTATTTTTATCATTTCAATTTTATGTTGAAGTGGAAGGAAATAGATGCACAATTTTTTTGTCAAAAAAAAGAAAAAGAAATCAGACAAAAGTGGCATCCATTTGTAGTCACCCCTCTTTGCTGATACAAAAAACCCCTCCAGTTATATAAATTACTTTCAGAAGTCAGCCTAATTAGCAAATAGAACTCATCTGTGTGCAATTTATTTTTAGTTCAAATACAGCTGTTCTGTGAAGACCTCGGAGGTTTGTTACAGAACATTAATGAACAAACACCATCATAAAGACCAAAGAGGACAGCAGAAAGATCAGAGGTAAAAGTTATGGAGTAAGTTTAAAGCAGGGTTAAGTTATAAAAATATATATATATTGGCAAAGCCAAGCAATTAAAAATCCTGTTTCCCACAAGCGATAGGAGAAACATCAAATACAAGGAACAAGGTGGTCTGGTCAGATAAGGGCAAAGCTAATCTTTATGGTCTACAAGCAACATGCCATGTGTTCTGCAAGAAGCCAGTACATCATTCTAGACGCAGCCCCACAGTGAAACACGATGGTGGCAGCATCATGCTGTGAGGAAGCTTTTCTTTAATACGGAAGGGGAAGTTGGCCGTACTTGAATGAAAGAACGACGGAATTAAATACAATTACATTTCACTTCAGATTTCCATTTGTGAAAAATGTTAAAAAAAATAAAAAATACTAATTTTACCCTTCACTTCATGGAAACGTGCTTTGATCAGTCCCATGAAATTCCAATTAAAAACACTGACGTATCAAAACATTTAGTAAATCATTTCACTACACAGCAACCCAAAAGCGGCCAACAGAGCCGACCTGAATTGGGGCTATTGAGCAAAGCCCGTGTGTCAAAACCTGTCACTCATCAATCTTTTCTTCGTTTTTCTCCTCCTCCTCCTCCTCACTACCTTCTCTGCCTCTGACAGACATGTTCAGGGTAAAGCTGATAGTGCGTAACCCAACCCCGCTGAGCACTCGCGCTCTTGCTGTAATGATCTTGGCTCACTCCCATTCCCAATGTTGGTTTAACCTGATGTTAATGTGGCCCTTCTGGGCGTCTGAATCAAAGCTCTGTTCCACTCGGTCCAACATATGTCTAGCCTCTGTCACCTCCGCTGTTCAATGTACTTTTCAGGTAGCACCATTTTAAACAAGAAAAAAAAATAATGTATTTGTACATCTGTATTCACATGTGCTATTGCTCGTCACAGCAGGGGGAAAACCTTGAGTGAGCGGCAGACAAGCAATCTGCAAGTAATAGAATATGTCAGTGCTGCTATAGTGGTCTTCTAAGAAATACTGGAAATGGAAATACTTTCAGAAAGTCGGGGAAAGTATAATTCCTGGTGGAATAACCTTTATTTAAATTAATTTTCTTTAGCCGAGTCAGGCAAATAAAAGTTAATTTACTATCAATTCTGAATGAAACACAATAAAGCGAACTCCACATTAATATTTTCAGGATTTATCAGTGAACATATTATGCAGATACATCTTTGTAACAAGGTCATTAAGTGTTTGAAAGAAAAAATATCAGAGTATTCCAGATTGAACTCTAAACTAGCCTGGCCATTGCCTTCCTATGCAATTCTGCTTGATTCTCATCTCCCATCAGTGCTCTGCCTGGGATTTCTCCCATTCCATTGAATTTTTTTCAGTAGAATTTCAAGCGGATCAATTGGTAAACAGAAAGAGAAGTTCTGAATGAGGACGTCGATTTTCTGTGCAGTTTTATAATTATGTCTGTAGTTTTAGCAATGGCAGAGGAGGAAGTGAATAAAGCCGTCAGTCCATGTTGGCCACGCTTCCAAATATTGAATTATACATCAACAGCTGCCTCCTTCGGATCAGGACTTCTCTTTTCAAAGAGGAGGATGGTTGTTTACAGCACAGGCAATTTCCGCTGACCTTCAAAGCGTTGAACTGGTGCGTTACGGCTGAGCTTCCTCCTCAGAGTATTCCACCTGCACGCCTCCCCACTCAGCTCCTCCAGACTAGTGGCAGTAGTAATTAGCAAACACCCGGTGGAACTGCCGAGCTCAACACATGAACTACGTATCAGCCCAAAGCGCTTAAGAATGGTGGTAAACGGCATCATGGAAAAGCGTTATTGTGATGCTGAAGCCGGAGTGTCAGAAAGAACAGGAGTGTCTTAAAGAGACGGAGACGAATTTCAATCAGTCATTGTTAAATCAAATTTCTTTTGAGTTATATTTGGTATTTTTTTATAACAATTGAAGATAGCTGAGAAGAGAAAGAAATAAAGGTGTTAATATTCTCTCCAAAACATTTCCAGATTTTCCCCTTCACCACTAACCACCTTATTGTGGTAAAAAGAAGCTTGTGGAGACCTTTGGAGCTGCGCTGTCTGGATCATTTAACTTCTTACAGGGTTTCAAATAGCAAATTGCTCTCAGACCCAAGGCCAGACATCAAGCCAGCGACTAACACTTCATGCGTGACTGAAAGAACCAAATGTGCTGCAGGTACTTTAAAGAAGGAGAAGCTTTCTGAAAGCATTAACCTGCTTTATTTTTTTAACACAATCTGAAAGCTCAGAATTTGCACTTCACTCTGCTTTTCTGCTTGCTGTATGGTGTTACAACCATGTGCTCAAAAGGCATCAGCAGAGCAGCACGGAACACGTGTTTCCGCCACCTTCATTCCTATTACAGCATATTGTTATTAACTTGTGATAACAAGTTTGCACACTGTTTTTAGAGCCAAATGCTGTGATTCTTGGACGCAGTGCCTGATCTGCCCTTTGTTTCCCTTTGAAAATGTGCTGCTGTTTAACAAATCTCTTAAGAGTTCTCCAGAGAAAAGTAGTACTGGGCATGGTGAGAAGCAAACCCAGATGATTTGGAAGTCCAGGCTTTGAAGTTTTATGGTGCATTAGCTGTCTGAAGGTCCTGAGTGGAAATCCCAGCCTTTTCTTACCGACCTTCCAATGTTTTACATGCAAGGTTGCCGAGGAGGGTCGTAATCATGTATTCTACTGGAGCAATTTGTTTGGTTCTGCATTCGGAGATCCTGAATGACTCCAGTGACGTTTTAAACCTGTGCACACGCAGAATGACAAGATGCAGAACCGATAGTGTCAAAGCACTACTTTGCCAACTACAGGCTGATGTAAACTTTAAAAATGCCATTGTAGTCAATAGCAGCAGACGTGCATCTGCAACATGCTAGTTCATCCCTTTGCCAAATCATTCCCACGCTGCTATCCGAGACCATAATGCACTGTCCAAAACATCAGTTTCAAATGCATGCTGAACGTGATGTTGGCATGTGTTACAAAGGACCCTTTTATTAGCATTTTATTTCTTAGAAAGACTTAGCAAGTAGTGGTAGGTTTAAAAAACGGGAACTACAACCTAGAATTGTCCACAATTTAGACTTTGAATATCATGTAATTAAAATGATTTCAAGCTGTACGGTGAAGAATTTCATCAGTCCTTGAACCGTTTGAAACATCTCTCTTTTGAGACCGTCCTTGGTTGCACCCTCAATAATAATAATAATAATAATCCTAATGTTCATTAAAACTGTCCACTGACCAGGAAACACTCAGCGACAGAACAGACCATCCATTTTAGGCCGACTACATCCACCCACTCGCGCTGCCCGTCTCTCACATCCTATTCATGCAGTCTTGGGTGAAAGCCTCAAGTCTTTCCTCATTCAATAAGATGCCTGCTCATTCTAGCGGAGGTTTCCATGTCTCTCCAAACACGGCAAGGGCTTAGGCCTGAAGAAAAGTCAACCGAGAGAGAAACCCCATCTGTGTCCTCATCCATTCTGCAGGTCTGGACATGAGCAAACAACATGCTTTCACCACCCTGGCAACCCTTTTTCACTTTACACTGGCAAACTGCAAACACGCACACAAATCAAAGTTTGTACGGCAGACCCCGGCACCCTCATGGACCGATCGAGACTTCCTGACTCTTTGTGACGCTAAGAAGCCTGGAGATGTAAACAGGAGAAGAGAAGCATTTCTGAGCTGCGAGGACCACAGATCTTCAAACACTATTCTGTTTAAATGAAAAGGCTTACAACGTCAACACAAGGGGATACATCGGATCTTTGCATATGGTAATCATTGACCAGACAAAGTATTAGAAATACTTTCATGTGGGGAAGTGAGACGAAAGCATTTGAGATCTAGACATAAATATTAATTAAATTATGTTCATCTTGAATGCTCAATTAAGAAAATGGATCTTTGAAACTCTGCCAAATTTGTCATGTAACAAACAGCTTTCTAATGAGACAGACCAAAATACGTTGCACATGTAAATGTTTGCCAGAGTTAAAGTCTATTGGCGCATGTGCTCAATTTATCAGTGTTCATTACAGACCTGTTTGTAAATGCACAGCCTCCCCCCCTGTTCATTTGAAAGCCATTTGACTCTTTCCATTGCATGTCACACAGGCAGACTGATGTGATGGGAAAGTTCAGTCCTCAATTGGAGAGTTTGCTTGGATAGATTGGACAAATATTTCTTTTGTTGGGTTGTTTCCTCGCCTCAGTCTGGCCCCAGACGGCCACAGAAAGAGGACTGGACAATTCAAACTTTGCTACATCATGGGCTAGCTGACTGGCTGATCTGTGATCTAAGACATGTGGCGTTCTCACAAGCAGCCTGCTTGCAGGGCACCAGTATAGCTTTTTGTTTCAATTAGGTTTATGGGGCAAAGAGTTTAGCGCATGCATGATTAAGAGTTTTAATAACCTTTTCTTAATCAAAGTCCTTCGAGGCAATCAAATTAGCGGAAAACTGATCAGTTTTACAAGACATACAATTAAAACACTGATGTTTAAAAATGATTCAGAAGTAAAAAAAAAAAAAAACAAAGCTCTGTTTTTAGTTGGAGAGGAGGAAAAATGATTCCCATCCACTCAGCCTACTCATCATTCCAAAGCAAGCCAAGTGAAAACTTTAGACGTCTTTCGCACCATATGGGGCCCTCTCAACAGTCAAAGGCTCTGTAACGGCACACCAACTGCAAGGACAAACAGCAGCCCGGACCACATGTTCCCGTAAATCAAACCCCGTCTGCTCTTTCGTGTCGGTGCCTCACAGCAAGCACTGAATAGCAGGTGACTGCATTACGGTTGCTTCATAATGCTGCTTTACGAGCCTGTTTGGTGAGGCAGGCAAATATGGTACCCCTCAATCCAGGGACCAAGATCTTGAGTTAATATCTGCATGTGCAAAACATAGACATGCATATGGAGTCCTGTTCTTCCCCCCCACCCCCCTACTGGTGATACAGTAGTTGTTTCCTTAACACTTTCCGTTTCAGTTGGTGATAAAGATCAAGTAAACAATGCCATCTTGAGCTAGTGCAACATGAAGGGCGCTGGTAAAGATAACTGGAAACCTTGACAGCCATTCTGTAGCATCATTTGTGCCCTCTTGTGGGGGAAAGGTACACTTCACCTTTTTTTTTTAAAGTTCTTCCTTACAACTGGATATTTTTTAAACAATGGAAGCAGCCATTAGCAAGATCCACTTAAGATTTTAATCCCCTGTTTGGTCTATCTTTCATTTCAAATTCCTCATCCCAGAGTAATGGAAACTGATCAGAGTAGCTGGTGTCTGTCCCAAATTCCCTCATTGTTCGACCTCAGCCTGAAAGACTGAAGCTGTGTGCTACACTCAAATCCAACTATGATCTAAAACTTATCACCCTCATCATCATGACAGAAACACAAAAACTTCTTGGCAATGGGTTATTCTCATTAGTTTGCTTTCTTGTTTTAAAGTGTGTGTGTGTGTGTGGGGGGGGAGGTCAGGGAGAAGAGGGTTAAAAGTGCTAACCAATAAATCCATCTTACTGTTGCTCTTCAACCAATGGCGTCCTTTAGAGTGACGTCTCCCTGTTGTGCATCTCGTAAAGCCATGCGGTAAGCAGTCTGTTTATTGTCACATAAATCACAATATGATAACTTCACATGATCATACAGTCTTATTCACTCAATGCTCTAAATTTTCCCAGGAAACTGAAGACTGTTGGACTCCAAAGCCACTGACTTTAAGGTAGTGTACCCGTTAAAAAAAAAACAACATATGATCCGGAATTTAGTTTGAATTCGTCATTATGCTTCTTCTTAATGACATTTCAAAATCACTCTGGTTGGAAAATCTTCAACCACAGTGGCAGGTAAGATATTTTCAACAAGTAAAGCTGCAGGACATGTTGAATCACAATTCTCACAATATCCATGTGTACAATATAGCAATCATAGAAGGGCCTATTTGATATTGATGTAGTAGGTGGTAGACTGCAATATTATAAGGTGCTGCGCAGTAATTCAGACTTCCAATTATGTCTTTAGTCATATGGAAAATATTTGACTGTTTTATGTTCACCCTTTAGAGCCTATTGCTCTTAGTTGTCATGTTGTGATGATGGGAAAGAAAGACTAGTTAGGAAAATAAGGTTCAATTGCATTCCCCATCATTAAAGTGTTGAGCAATATAACCCAATAAAAAAAAATCATCTTCAAAAACATCTTTAATGCTGGGTTAGGGAATAAAAACATATTTAAAGATGCAAGGTCACAGTTTACTCCTTGTTCTGAATCATAACTGTAAAACCACAAAAATGAAAACTATTCCGTGCTGCTACGCAGAACGAGCCCTATTAGTCACAGCCATAGACCCTAACTCAATCCTGTCTGTTTTACTCCCAACATCCAAAGCAAACAACAACAATCTCCATGACAACAAATGTGTTGTGTTACAGTTCCATTGTGTTCTTGTTTAGTCTACCAATCACAAATGTTTTATGAAACGGAGAACAAAAAAAATAAATCAAATTCGCATCACATTGCTGGGAAACTGACATCAGAGTCTTGGCAGCAAGAGGCTTTGATGAGGAGAAAACGGCATCATCATTGTGATCGGAAAGCAGGAGAACCAAACAGTTCTAATGTTACTCACTCCATGACAATTAATCTGTCCTTCGCTTTTTACAGTTTCATAGCCTCAAAGCCCGGGCGCCCGTAACTGGAACTGACTGAAGCCGAGGATGGCTGTGAGAAAGGGCTACTCACACACTGTTTGCCAACTACAGGGACATGATACCCTCTGAGAAAAGCAGAAGAAAGGAAGACAGAGAAAAGGAGCAGCAGGTGTGAAGCAGCTGAAATCTGTCAGATTTTCTTCTGGCATCACTACAGACATTATCTAGCCTCCAACGGTAAGAGATCCAGTAGAGATTTTACAACAGGGCCGATCAGGCAGCCTTTCCCCTCCCATAAGGCCAGTAACGGCGTCATCATTCATTCCTGCTCCACCCTGTTCCTGCATGCCGTCCCTGGGAGAGCTGATAAAAAAAACAACAGGAACCAAATCAGAGTATTCACTGTAATTTGGACCCTTTGTATTCAGACAAAGGTCTGTAGAGCTGGAAAGGTTAAAGATCTCGTATCAGAAAACCAAAAGAACATGTTTCCAACCCCTGTCGTCATAGAGCAAAAATCCCCATCTAAATCATTTTTTGTTTAAAGGAATGGAATCGGCTCCCATCATTCTCCAGTACTGGGAAGGTAGGAATTTAAAAAAAGTAAATAAAACCCTGTCTTAAAATAAAAAAGACAAAAGTTGAATAATGCTTAATGCAGTGGTTTTCACCTTGATCTGACAAGTTCCATCTTTGAGTTACTAATATTACAAGATTTTGACCATCTTTATTTATTCATGTTTTTTTACGGCAATTCAAATATTCAAATTAAATTTTTGCACGCCAATTCAAAAAGTTTAAGAAAGGAACCATTACCTTTAAGCTCTCTAGACAATTAAGTTCAGGGTGATTTTGGAAACTCTTAAACTGTGTCTAAAATGACAAAGTACTAAAATCTATTTTTAAAGACATTTTACAAACGAATGTAATTTACACACCGTTTATCAAATCTGCAATTCCATCCTTTGTCCAAGAAGACTGAGAGTTACAGATTTTGCAGTCGTGCTCATCTAAAGTGGTCCAGATGCAATAAAGTGGTGAAATATTGAAGCCAATTTATGAGTTGTGTGGTTTCATTTTTTTATGGAACATGCACCTAATGAGATCTGACCACTGCTCAAGTAAGCTTAAGTTAATACTTTGGATCAGAATTAATTTAACAAAAGCAGAAGAAATGAATCAAAAAATTTGAGTAAAAAAAAAAAAGCCTGGAGGAACATTGGATGCCTTCAATGCATTATTATTATTATTTTATTAGATTTTTTTTACCAGTTCCAGTTTCCCATTTTTATATTACATTGACTTGCCATATTGTTTTTTTGCTACTGTTAAAATGATTTATTTTCCAAAATTCAAAAAAAATGTGATTCTCTTACTGAAAGCTCATAACAAATCAGAATCTAAAAAAATAGAAATAGGTAATTGGTCACACACACGCAGTTGACACACGCACGCGCACGCACGCACACACGTGTGTGGTTGCATCACATTTGATGTAATTAATCTGACTGTAGAAGAAAATAAATCGGTTCAAACAAAAAGACAGAAAAACAAGCTTTATTTGATTGAAAGAAAAATGAAAGAGCCGTTTTTGATCATGTCAGAATGGAAGAACCAAATAGTTACTGGGAAAAAGGAAACACCTGGATTGTAATCAAAAAAGAAATAAAGAGAATAATATGTCTGAAAGAGATCGTCATTACTGACTGCTAAGGATACACCACACCAAAGCATTTAGGAGACCATTGTTAAAAACCAAAATAAGATGCTCAAGATGACTTATTTTCCCAGCTAAGCACCAGCAGCCTGTGGCAAAAGGCGTGACAAATTGGTGACAACACACACACAAAAAAAAAAACGCCTTCAGCCAATCTGAATAAAGCAGCACGAGAATGTCTCATAAATCACAGTTTTTGTGGGTTTTATAAATTACCCAGCAACTTTGAAAGTAAATGGGAACACAAAAGAGCAAGACAGCTTGTTGCTGCTTTTGAAATAAAAAGGGATTGTAAGATAAACCTAAAGTTAAACTACAGCAGGGTAGGTGTTCCAAAATACCCAAAGGGACATTCAGTAGGAAATAATACAAAGCAGCTCGACAACAGGTCTAAATATGATCAGGTTAACAAGTTCTTTGTGTCCCTGCCACAATATTTTGTTTCACTCCAGACTCAGGAAAAATCCACTCAATTCAATCCAAATATTTCCAACACCTGGCGAAACCACTCAAACCATCATTAGGTTACTATACTTGAATGATTATGAACAAAATATGCATATAAAGATTCGGTTAAAGACAGTTTGGATGAGCTACCTGATCCAGGTTTAAGATTCTCCCCACAAGGCCTTTCTCTGTGCAAACCGACACACACAGCACGGCCTTTGAAATGATCCCCAAGCGTCTAGAATACTGACCGCGTCACGTTCGGCCTACAGAGGCGCAAATTAGTCTCTGTGAAAGGAAGAGGGATCCAGACAGGACAGCTCAGACTGCCGTTCTCACGCAATGAAGTTCTGAAGTTAACCTTAAAAAGCGACGTGAACTATCAACTCTCTGCCGGGGCCTCTGACTCAGAAATCTGACATAATAAAACTCACAATCAGGCGCCGATCACAACGGGATTCGTGTTCCGGCAACAAGACGGTCCTGCTGGATTTTGTCTGGAACAGAATTACACACAATGCTGACCTTCCAGAGACTCTGAGATTCATTTTCTTGCTTCTGGTGGTGATTGTTTCAATCAAACAACACATTTAAGGCAGATGAGTCACCTCCTCCTGTTGTTTATCATAGACAATTAGCCTTTATGCATCTTGATCATCATGGAAACACATCAACCAAGTCCTTAACAATGTCAAAGTGCACAAAAGAGCTACAACAACAACAACAAAAAAACTTCTAAAGAGTTTGGAAACCAGCTTAGCTCAAACCAGCCACACACTTGTTTAATATAGACAATATGTCCCTCAACAACATTCCAGATTCCTGTCCAAACCCAGCAGTCTCCACTCTCCACAGAACAATGATGGATATCTTCTGGTTAATGTTCAGAGCAGAGATGGCCAAAAACTGCCCGAGGTATCAGCGTGAAGTTGAATAATGAATCTGTTTTTGTAACGTGTTCCAAATGCTCAAATAAAAACACACACACACACACACACACACACACACACACACACACACCCACACACACACACACGCACACGCACACACACACACACACAAAAGAGCAGGAGAGGTCATGTTCTTACAACTGATTTTCATTTCAGAAAGGCAAGAAGTCAAAGTGATCTCTGGCTTTAAGCACAACATTTTATTTTGGAGACAATAAGTCACTTAATTTTCAGAAAAATAACAATAAAATCCATCTAACTGTGCAACCATAATCTAGACCCACTTATCCTTGCAGGGTCGTTGGGCGCCTGGTATCTAGCTCCAACACTCATTATGTGAGAAGCAGGCTACCAGATTGCCAGTCCACCACAGGACAACACAAACAGCACACAGCCAATCACGCCAAAGCACAATCTAGACACCAATCCATCTAAAAGTCGTGTTTTTGGACTTGTGGGAAGAAGCCAGAACCCACAAAACAAACATGATGTAGATTAGCTTACCTTCAAAATAGGTTAGTGTTAGCTTTAGCATGCAAGCAAACACAATTGTTTGAGACTCTTATTTGGTCGGAACGTCTTAAGCAAACAAACAAACAATCGCTAGAGCCAGGTCAAAACAATATATGTTGAGGAAATAGTGTTTGCGTGTGAAGTGTCTGACATGTTTTATGTCAAATGTGAATCACCTGGGAGAGCGGAGGAGCTGGGGAGGAGCTCCACGTCTGTAAGCTTGGCATCAGGCAAGGTTTCCAGCTTAAAGTGTTTCCAGCAGTGAAAACGGCTAAACAGGCAGGGTAGATGATGTCTCCTTTAACAGACAGGGGGTAAGGTGTGGCCTGACTGTGGCCTAGTGAGCTTCTGATGTACGGTCTGCCATATGCTGTTCGAAAAGGGCATCATCCAATCTGAATTGTTTTCTTAAGGAGGTTATATAGAGGGGATTTGCAGCCAGAAAATACTCGTCTAGATTTCTCAATAGGTCCATTATTTTTAAGCAAAAAAAAAAAAAAAAAAATCAGATTGACATTTCCCTCAAAGTGAACCTTTCCTTCCAACATAAATTTATTTGTGCTGTGTGTTCAGATAAATTCCAGTCTGTTCAGCTGTAAATCAAGACCTGGGTCAGTCTGCTGACCATTGATGGTGGTCCAGCTCTCCCAGTTAGTAACAGAGATGCATGACCTCCTTCCTGGGTGGCCCTTTCAGTGGCTCCCAATGGCCCTGTGTATGAAGCCCGCTCATAAACGGAGGATTTCTCCAGAGAGATGCTTTTAAAGAAACAAAACTTAATCTCTCAGTTTCTAGCAAGACATGTGTAACTAATATCAGTCAGCTGCAAATAAGCGATGATGCATTAGCAGTCCGAAGCTCGCAATCCTTTGTGTGATAATTCAGTGAATTATTTGCCGTTCCCCGCCATTTCTTGAAAAATAATTGGGCACACGTGTAAGAAACAAAAACCAAAGAAAGGGCATCAGATCGCTGCCTTTGTGTGACGTCTGAGGCAATAAGTGAAGTCTTCATAGTTCAAATTGACTCGTCTTCCTCTAGATCTCCAACGTCTTCATATTTAGCTGACACAAATGAAAGACTGGTAGAGACATATGAGCTTAAAGAAAACTATTGATTGTAAGGCAGAGTTAACGTACTGGTGATGTGCAGGACAACAGCAGATGGCAACCATCCCCAACGCATTTCACAGACGTAGCAGTGTTTGAAAACTGAATGAAGCAACGGGAGACATTTCGATTTTATGGGAGGAAAATATTGTTTATGGTGTTATAAAGATTATATCAAACCACCGCAGCAGCTAAATTATGCCATGTCCTGAAATTCCTCCACATATCTTCAAACCACATCCCCTTTTTAATGAGAAGACTATGTGCTCATTTGCATGAAACGTTAGTCTACATAGCATGTTTTACTGGATGAGGTTTTAAGTGATCAGTCTTCTCACACATGCTTAGGAGGAGTCACACGTAGTAAAATAGGACGCGAGATCTGAAGAGTCTGTTGACCACATCCCGAGGGACACTCTGGGGGAAAAAAAAAGCAAGGGAAATTTCACCACATGTGTCAGTAAGTTTTTAATGTAGGAATCAGACCGTGCCCATGATGTGTTTGTGTGTCTCTGGAGCTGACGTCGCCTGCGTAACCCTCAGACAACCACAGTTTAACAGACACATGCCCAGGCAAACACACAGGAGCACTGCAGTCGTGGACAGAACCCATTTCTCATTCTCCGTCAACGCCTCGGCGAAAAACAAAGAAATGGATGGAGCAAGAACCATGCTGCGATAAAACCAAGTAAACAACTTTGGTGTGCATGTTTACTGTACGTTCAAAATAGTCTGGTCTGAAAGGAAGGGAAAAAAAATGAAAAATTCAAGTCCTGTTTGGAGCTTTGTGAAACTAAACAGAAAGCAGTGATTAAATGTGCATAATTAAACAGTAATTAACATGAACATAATTACTCCTAATGATTACCCCGAGTCTTCCAAAAGGTTGCGTGTGCAGCTTGTTGCCGTTTATGCTGGCAGTGTTCAGATGTTTTCAGAGGAAGTAGGAGTAACTTTAGGAATGTAATTATTTCCAGCAAAAAATAACAAAACAATGTAAATCTGGTATCTGATAGAAGTTCAACGGGCAAGTCTTTAGAGAAGCCGCAACTGTTCAGAGAAAAACAAAATAATCTCTTCGTTGCATGAAGAACAGTACATCCATCCATCCATCCATCCATTTTCTTGCACCCTTTTTCCCTCAGTGGGGTCGGGAGGGGTGCTGGTGCCCATCTCCAGCCAACGTTTCGGGCGAGAGGCGGGGTCACCCTGGACAGATCGCCAGTCTGTCGCAGGAACAGTACATCCAAATGGTTAAACCCCTGTAGTGAAAAACTGAAAACGTGGTTGTTTTTTTTCATAATTTTTGTGACATTATGTCACAAAACCATTAAATCAAATTGGCGGCGTCAATTAATCATGTGACAGGTAGCATGCAACAAACAAAACTGTCTTTCTCAGTGGAAACCATCAACTTTATGAGTTGCCCTTAACTTCTGCCTGCCTGGCTTGCATTCCAGATGCTGTGCCGTTCCATGATCCTAATGGCGTTCTCCAAACAGGCGAGGTCATCTTTACCGAGTGTGGTGGCAGTCATGTGAGGGACTCCACATGACTGGGTCGTCAGAATCCGGCGGTTTTCAGAACAAGTAGAACATATCTCTCCGTAACTCTAGAGACCGACATCAATAAACGCAGCGCTAAAATCAGTTTACAGAATTGTAAGTCACTTGCTTACAAAGTAAGTGACTGCTTACTTTGTCAAGGCTGGTGGATATTGCTTCCTCAATGAAGTCAGTGCAGATCAATAAAGGGAAGATGGCTGCATTATGGCATAATGTTAGCATGTTACAAAATCCTAATGTAACCCAACTAATTCAGAAAACACGTAAAAACACATCCTATTTATTTATTTTTTAACTTCTTTATTGACATTCAGTTGGATTGGATATGAAAACCCAATTCCTCAGCCTACTCCGTAGCCCTAGCCCTGCAAAAACAAAGAAGCTACAAAATACATAATTTCCTAAAGCTTTTTGAAAGTACTAAGAGGGTTAAAAATATGGTTCTCTGGTGCTTGACAAGTAAATATTTCAAGCAAAACAAAGGGGTAAAGGTTGAACCTTCATATATACCGACAAAAATTGTATTTGAAGGTGGTTTTGCCATTAAAATGTTTTTTTTTTACTTAAAAAGTCTACCTCATAAATACCCCTGTATAAATATTCCAACATATCCATCACAAAAAGATCACACTGTCAAATAACTACGTTTGATGTATGGATTTTGTTCAATAAAAACCGTCACGTCTTCTAAACAAGCAGAGGGAATCAAATTTCAACAACTGTTGTGACGTTTTGGACCTGAACCTTGGACAGGCTTCTTCTCATGGCTGGTTTTGATGTGAATCTATAGGATGGAACCATAATATATTGCTTTACAGGAGAACTGGAATTACAAATGCCACTTCAGCCAAAGTTTTGAAAACTGGAAAAATTTCTCCATGTGATGCGATAAGTTGGTGAAAAGCTGAGTTACAGGCAGTGTTCATGAAAAGCATTTACTAGTGTATTTTGTTGGTGTAAACATTTCATTAAAAATGTTTTTAAAAATCATATGTTATCTTATGTTGCAACGCCGACATCTGTAGCTTTCAGACCCATATATGTAAAACTTTATTCTCTTTTTTGTAGTTAGCACTATTTTCAGGTGACCTTGCCCAGAAATTATGATAAATCCCCTTTATACCTTATTCAGTAAAATACAAGTTGTTTAAAACGTTTTAAACCTATTTTAAACAGAAGTGGAAATTGTAGGAAAATGGAATGTAGGAAAAACAAAACATTAGGGACAAAAACAAAAGTGCACTAAAACGGTTTAATTAATTTAACAGCATTCCATGTATTCCCTTCAACAATTTGGGTTTTTTTTCCATCTGAAAAGCACAAATTCTTTTAACAGTCCATGTCGATAAACACTTTGATTAAATGGGTGTGCTGTCCCGACAGTGTAAATCTGCACTAGGTCTAGAAAAGGAGTCCGTTAGGAACGAAATGCTTCTTGTTACTGGTCTCTATACACAAGTTCAATATCATGCTTCAATGCAAACAAAAATAAAAGGCATAACCCTTAGTTTCAAGTAAGATTTTCTCAGTTGATCATTCAGTTACAGTACAATGTTTATGAAACAGGGTGAAAAAAGTATACAATCTTTTTTGTTATAGTCATTCATATGCTTTACAAAAATAATCATCTTTGAACAGTTATTCAAAATATCCAGTGTTTTGCATAATTGTTTGATTGGATCAAGTCTTCTGGTTTTCATCACTATAGGCCTGTAAAAAAACAAAAAACAAAAGAGAAAAACATCAGTTTCCTGGAAACTTGAATGAGCCACATTTAGTCACCATTAGTAATAAGAAACTGAGGTAATTATCATAAAAGAGGTATTTAATATTTGAATAGAAAAATGTGAAGTGGAAAAGGAGAGGAGGTTCCAGTCTCCAGATTTTACAATATGGAAGAGTTCTGGGACTGCACTGAGCTTTGCGTTTGGTTGCTGTGGCAATCTTCTGCCGTCTCCGATAGCCAAGTAGAAGCAGCAGCAAAACAGCAGCAGCCAGCTCTCTGATCTCCCTCCAGACTGGCACACTCACACTGGGAACTGTGGGCACCTCTGAAGCCACAAGAAGGGGAACCACAGACGACCTCAAACCAGACAGACTTTCTCCTTCTCCCAAATGTTGATGCTGGGAGTCGACGCTGTCTGTCGCGTGTAAACTCAGAACCAAAGTGACTTAATGGAACTGAGCATCATCGTTCCCGGCTCCGCACACGGGCGGCCTCAGCCAATCGCGCTCGAGAGCTTCTGTGTCCTCCATTTAGCCTGTGACGGTATTCCACTGGGCCATAAATGAAGGTGGAGGATGGCAAGTCAACCATCGGCAGTTATTTGGATAATATGTGGCTCTACAAATGAGGTCATGTAAAGACGCGGAGGCTCTCATTTCAAGACGGTAGCTTATATTAAGCACTGGTTGTCTTTTTGCAGCTCAAATTACACACTTTCAGACGCGAGAGTGACTCTTCAGATTTTAGGCTGTAGCTCCTCAATCAGCGACAAAGATTCTTACCTGAAAACACGGATCTTTTGTTGGCATCCCGTGAACTACCTATGGGAGAGAAAAAAATACACATCGGCGTCAGAGTTCATTTATGCCTAGGAATAGCTAAAAGTGCGAAGAAAAAACTAAATCTTGTTGCTCTTCTGAGAGAAATGCAAGAAAAGTCATATCACCTTAAAAGAAAGAATTTAAATGACTTGTTTGCTTTAGCTGTGCCTTTCAATCCCCCGGCCCCCCACAAAAAATAATTGTTTAAGGATAGCATGAGTGTCCTACCAATTATAAAACTCTCTACACCAGATCAACACAGATTCGGTGTCCTTAGAACATCCATGACGATTTAAATGTTGGATAAATTCCTATGGGACGGCAAGCATGATGGTACTCATATCTTGACACCGGCCAAAATGTTTTGTTTTAGGTTTTTTTATTTAGATTTTTACCGCTTCTTGCCTGTCCATCCTATCACAACGCCACTTCCACAAGCAATACATTTGCACCAACGTGTTTCCTCACCAATAGAAACTCCTTGTAAATTTGGGGAGGATTTTTTTTGCCCCTCATTTCAGCATTGATGTGGAAGGGTATGTACTCCTGTCGCTTCTCAAAAGCATGAGAGCATGCAGATGAGGGGTTTCTTTTGAAGTGATCTCTCTATAACTGCAGTAAAAAAGCATCATGCACACAAAAAGTGTTTTGTTTTGTTTTTTTAACTCTGCAAAACAACTATTATATATCTACAAGCTGCTGTTTGTGCTTATTTACACTATAGTTTTTTTTGAGAATGCAACAAATACAATGGCATTTCAACAGTAGCCAGAAAGCCTCAACTTTACTTTGGCACATCTGCTGCAATTCTGCTTCAGTGTACTAATGACGTCACATCGTGATTTTCTGAGAAAACTAGTTTGTGGACAAAATTTTAACCTTTCTCCCCATCCTGAAATTAAAGTCGAGATTGACTGAGTATTTATAAAGAAGATGACTTCCTTCAGTTAACCAGCATGCACTCACTTTCAATGTATTTACTGTTTTGGGGATCATGATTGTTCATTTCAACTGTTTGGAGATATGCTAACATAGTAGCTGTGGTGCCAAGAAGGCTATAACGAGGTACTTGGAGAGTTGCCAGTGCAAAGTGTACAGGACCAGGCTGCGTCCTTCAAAAAAGTCAAATCCTTCTTAAAACTTTCAGTGGGGTAAATTTCACTAACAAAGCTACCAGTTTCCAGCTACCAGTTTTCTCTAAGTAGCACCCAGGACCATTAAATGCAGGTACCATAATAAGTCACCACCATTTCGCCATTAGAAGTTTTAGTTTATGCTTAAAATTGTCAGGAACTATCCTGCTATAATGGGGACAAATAAAGATTTTATTGATTTACAGTGAATTCAAGCTTTTCTTGATGGACCTCAAAAGACCTGCAGAGATCATCTCCTTCCTGGTGGATTTTTAATGTTACGAGATGGTGATAGTGTGAATGGGGGGGGGGGGCTAAAAGAATAGAAAATTAAAATTGGCAGAAGCACACACATCTGTAATTTGTTGCCAATAATTTATGTTTAACAAATATGCAATTAGGGTATCCAGAGTAGAGATTGTGTGTGTGTTTCTCTCGAGGGCTTTAGTGGTGTTTAAGCTCAAGCAACCAACACTGCTACGTCTCCAGCGAACCTGTTTCTGATAACAGGCAAATAAAGTAACACAAACCACTTGTGAATGCAGTAAATAATGAAGACTATGCAGGATCTCAAGAGACCAATAAAAACGAACAAAAAAAAAAAAAAATCTTCACTGTGCGTGTCATCCAAGGTATTTTTGCGGATGTGCGGGAAAAGGCAGGTTTCACACACAGCTAGTGAGAAAAAATGAGCAACTTTCACGTGCAATGTGGGATATGCGGTCATAACTTTGTGGATGTTGGTAGAATAACAGGAAATAACTTTGGATTTTCCACAACTATGGAGGTCTCGATTTGGACACGTCAGCAGGGATTCTTTGTGAAAGGTTTAGACGCACTAATGATGTGAAGTGATGTTTCACTGAGAAAATAGTCACATATAAAGACACATATTTTCATCTCTTTCTAAAATAAACCAATCAAAAGTTATTTGTTTCATTTGTTGCTATAGGATGTTGATATTCAGTATTTGGTAGTAATTCCAAACACAACGGAAGATTCCATTTTTATGTTACTTTGTTCATTAGCGTTATTTTTAAAACTCAAAAGCTACCATGTTTTTGCAGCTTTTGAATTGCAGAAACAATTCAAAAGCTGTTTTAATTTTTAAGTTCAACAGCTTTAAACTCAAAGCTTACATCCAGACATTTTATCTCATGCATAGTTTTATGCATCATATAAAACTATGATATATCCTCCTGTGTCCTGGTTATGGATCTTATTTTTTATACGATTTTGTATATTTTATTTTAAAGAGGGAAGGAAACACCAGTCACAGATTACCATATCAGTCATTAACCTTACAATATTGGCATGAAAAGAAGATGCATAGCAGAAGCTATGCAGAATATCTGTTATCAACTGATGGACAGAAAGGGGTTGCCTTGTCTGATGCTGCCTTAAAAGATATGCAATGAGTCACACAGAAGAAATGACCAGCATAGCAGCATCAGAATGAAACATTTATCTTTTCATCGTCATCACCTTTAAATATTACAGGAAAGTCTGACCAACCAACTAACAGCTGGGGGTAATGAATCCAACTCAGAAAACTGAGGATAAACCTTTCAGCTACGGGTGTCACAACCCATCGAAGCATAAAACTCGCTCTGGAAAACACTAAAGAATCTGATTAAAGGGTTGAATGTGTCCTCTGAAGACTTTTTTCTTGTTTCCCCCTGACTAATAACATCCTTCTCATGCACTCACACAAAGACATACAAACCAGATTTGAGCGAACAGTCCTACGGGGCTTCTCTCACGCCATAAGGTGCTTTGTCACGACTTGTGGCTGCCGGGTTTCTCTCTCTGACTTTCTGAGCCACGTCTAATTCAATGTGTGCTTAATATCCTTTCTCAATATGCCACTGTCACTGCCAAGGGCTTAGAGCAGGGCCCCAGGGGCCATTAGGAAAACCTATCCATTTATTGTGCAAGATATGCATTTGGCAAAACAACGACCCTCCAGAGTAACTTGTCAGAGGGGTTATATTTCCATGTGACAACCACTTGCCTGCTTGATCTTTCCTTTGGCTAGAATTCTTGTGTCATAACGTCAGCGAAAGCTGTCCTTGCGAGTCCCACATGCAGTTAATTTCCAGTTTGAGTAACTGATCTTTGTTTACTGTAAAAACATAGTTACACTTAATTCAAGGACAATTCTTGTTTCGTGCATACATCATGTTTTGGACTCATTCATTAACAAACCAAAGTCATGAGACGACGTAAATGTGGAGGTGGTGGTCTGGCTAATGGCTTACAAAAAAAAAAAAATTAAACCCAAGCGACGACGCAGAACACTGGTCCAGGACAAGAGGTGCTGACAAGCATGTTAGACGACTGTAAAGGTTGGTTTTGAAATTTACACTGGTTGTAATTTCCTCTCTCTCAAAAAAAAAAGGAAATACGGAATGAATTAAATTGCAAATGTGAAAAAGATGAATGTTTTGACTAACCCCCAAGTACTGTGTAAATTTACAACAAAGTTTTTCCACTTTAGAGCTGGGATACAGCGCCTCACGAAAGTACTTTTTCAGACTTTGTCACATCACAACCACACACAGTTTTGTATTTTGTAGAGATTTTATGCAGCAGATACAAAACATTTTGTGAACTTGTGATTTGGAGGGAATACAATGCTTTGCATTGTAGCATACAAGATACTAGTCGTGCAGCATCCATTGACATTCAGAACATGTTGATTCTAAGCCTTCTAAAAATGTAAAACCGAAATTAAAAAAATGAAAATATGTCAAAATCAACAAAATAGCATGTTGTAGCATTTACCAAGACAGAACAAGGTATCTGCACTGGCTCTTGGCCAGATATAGATGAGAATTTGTCCTGGACCTATAAATACACCTGAGCTAGGGTCTCTTTTTTTCAATGTGGGGTAGGGTGATGTCTTGGCTGTGCAAATTAACCATCCATTCCTTTCAGTCTTTCATCTTATTGGCCAAAACCAATGACAAAAGCTTGTGAACAGCCAATAAAGCCCGGCATGTTAATCAGCTGGGAGTTTCCCCCCCAAACCAAGAAACAGTTCAGACAAGCTTCATTTAAACACAAAGCTTTGCATTTTAAAACCTTCTAAGCTGTAATTTAAACATAAGTGCTTTCTTCATGACTTTGACTAGTATATCTACTGGAAAAAACAACAATTACAACTTTCTTGGAAAACTATGTTTTTATCTCTTGCCTTCAGGTCACAACATGAACCTGGAAGTTTAACTCCAGAGAGAGTGAATCCCATGTTTATATCCTCTAGAAGATAAAACTACAAACGATACTTAAGTTTAACACTGTAAAATAAACTAAAGTAGTTTTTTCAACATCTGTGGAAAAGGGGGTTTCCTGATATGTAGGTATGGTTACTGAAACACAAAGAAAGCAGAGTCATCTTTACATAAATTAAAATACTAATGATCTAACAATGTTTTTTTTTTTTCTCCATTTCTGCTCGAGCAACTTGTCCCTGGTTTTACTGTGACGCGTCACAAATGACATCACGAAGACCATGACGACCGCAGGAGAAAGACGAAACTAAACATGTGGGGACATTTAAATTAGAATTAGGTTATGAAGCAATATCTCAAGCTTTGAAGATCTCGCAGGGCACTGTTCAATCCATCATCTGAAAATGGAAAGAGTTTAGCACATCTGCAAAACCTACCAAGACATGACCGTCCTCCTAAGCTGACGGGCTTATTATCCAGAGAGGCAGCCAAGAGGCTAATGGTAAATCTGGAGAAGCTGGAGAGATCCACAGCTTAGGTGGGAGAATTTGTTGATGGGTCAGCACATTCAAATATCTGGTTGCAACACAATGGAGACCCGGATATTTGCTGTTCGGTACTTGTGGATGTTCTGTGGAGCGTAACTCCAAAACCCCTCTTTTCACAGATTTTTGAATAAGGGAATATCTGAAATATTCAAAAAAGAATGCAGCCTGCGAACCTGAAATACTTTGGTGCAATTCTACTCAATGTGCTATTGGCTGGCTCTGGCACTGCAGTATGAAAACTTATTCAAAACACTTTGTTATTTCAACGATGCCAACATCAACAACAATTTGCATCCCCGACACTGAAATATTTAAAATAGTACTTGAATAGTAAATTATTAGTAAATTTATTCTAAAAAAAATAGTAAATTATTCTCGATGTCGCCAACACCCAGAGTTTGTACCTGTGATATGGGGTACAGTCAAGTGAACAATTTCTATTTAATTTAGTTTCTGCTTAAAAGCAAAATCTTGATTAGTTTTTCATGTAAATTTAGGCATTAAGTCTTTGATGCAACCATCCCGGCCCAAAGCATTTGGTAAATGCTTCTCCTTCTCCTTCAACCTCTACCTCTTTTCTTGTCAGGTTGCTGTAAATGAAGGCCAATAGCAACATCAAACTTTATTATAACTCAGCCTCTACATTCTTATGGCTGGTAGAGTCACATGCAATGCATTATTTTTGTTGGTGATTCGCATAAAATCCCAGTAAATACAATGAAATTTGTGGCTTTTGGGTGAAAAAATGTAAACAACTTCAAGGGGTGAAAATACTTTAGCACTTTAGAGTGTTTGATGGCATAATTAACATAGTTACGATATCTTTAACTTGTAGAAGTGTCATATGTAATTGCTTAGCAATTAAGTGGAAAACCCCATCTGGCTTTAAAGTCATTAAGACCTTTGCTTTAGATCCCCTACTTGGGCAGGTGTTGCACTGTCAGGCTCAGCACTAAGGCTCTTAAACATTCCTCTCCATGTGTTTTTTGTTTGCTCAAATAAATCTGTTCTCTTCTAGAAATAAGCTCTGGAGCAAGACCTTAAATAATGATGAAATATATCATTTTTCATTGAGAGAGGGTCCAGGCTGTAAATTCTTACCCATATCTCAAAGGATCAGAGATGTTTAGCTAAACATTAACCAGCGCTAAAACAAGCACAAACCTGACAGCTCTAGTTGGATCACAGAGAACTGAGAAGTACTTAGTTTCCCCTCTGTGGAGGCCCTGGCTATTGGACCGTAAGGCCTCATGCATCCGTGTGATTTATGAACCGGAATGTCAGAGGAGGGGGCAGACCTCAGTCGAAGCTAATGGATTTGGGTTTTGTTGTGCTGCAGCCAGAGCTTTACTATGAACGATTTATGATGTTCGACAACAATCATTCAGATGGATTGACAACATCTTGATTCAGACGTGCCACCAATGAGGCCAAAACAGGAAATTTCACATAAAAACCTTCCATCCCTTGTTAGAATCCCCAACAGTGAAATATGAAAATATTATGCTCATGTTCCAGCTAAAAAAATTTTTTTACAATGGGGTAATTTTGTTTTGCTACTTTAATGCAGTGGTAATTTATTGGGGTAAAGTGACACAGTGAAATAAGCCTCCCATTTCAAGTTAAAAATAAAAAAGCTGCAGGAAGGTAAAATCATTATGGGAGCAGATTTGTGAGATGCAGATTCATAAGGGAGACACAAAAAACTGAGCAAACTTGTGAATAACGGTTTCCTTTTGGAACAGAAACCTTGATCATCATACAGGCACCTGAATGCAGAGAGAAGTAAAAAAGCAAAAAGAAAGAAAGAAAAAAAAAAGAAGGTAGGTGACTCACTTTTATCCTGTTCAGGAGGCTCCATGATGTCACTGTCTGTGTCACTGGGAATATGCCAGGGCTGTCTGATGGCCTGAAGCTGCTGGTAAAACTCATCCTGAAATAGAAAAAAAGGACATAACGCTGGAGAATTGATGCGAGACAGTAATATGGATGCTAGGAGAGAGACTGTTATTAGCCACACGTTAAAAGCCATAATTAAGGTCAGACAGATTTATGGCTTAAGTACTCATTAAAATGTAAACGTAAGGCCTAAAACTTAGTTTCAGAAACAGCTGAGGTTAAGTTTAAATTGTAAAGACAAGCTAATGTGAAGGCCGCAGTGCTACAGGGATGTAAAACAAAAAACAAAAAAACGTATGTATGCCCTTTTCTTCTGTTTTCTGAGCGAATACAAAAGGGAAGTGTTAATCAATAATCAATAAGAAACAGACTGCATAAAAAACTTCATTCAAGGAGGAACCACAATGTGAAAAACACAAGTTGGTCTACAGAACATTAAAAACTATAAGAAAAACCCCAACTATTCAGTTTTTGAAACCAACAGCTGTTTAGCAAAATAAGAACAGCCAAGCACGGTGGTGGTGGTTTGATGGTCTGAAGTTGCTTTGTGCGTTCAGAATCTGAAGGACTTAATTAAGGGAACTACTAAATCTTCTGTCTGTGCTGCTGCTATCAACACAAAACCTGAACTGTAATGTTTCTATGACACCTCAAAGCACAGAACACTTTTCTCATGTTTTTGTAAGTCGGTACAGTACAACCATGCACTTTTGCATCAGGTAAGCCTTGCTGGTACTTGATTGAATCCGAAGGTTCAGAATTGTTGTCATTCTCTGTGGTATAGACTAACAAGATATCAGTGTCAGTAGCATAGAAACTGGGTCTTATGATATAAGGCATCATCCTGCTGGAAATAACCATCCAAGACGGGTGCGTTTTGGTTGTAAAGGGACAAAATTATACCATAAGCAGCCAAAACAATGATGGACGACAGGATGGATTAATGCGGTCATGTTTTTGTTGACAAATCCTGACCCCACTATTTGAATGTTGCAGGTGAAAACGACACCAATCGGACCAAGCAGGGTATTTCCAATCTTTTAAGCTCATTCTCTGCAGGTGTGTCTTTAATCGGTTCTGCCACAGTAAGCCCCGGTCAGATTTGTCTCAATTTGCTGAAACAAAGAACTTTGCTTCAAATGGTAAACGACACGGGCATCTCTAAATAGAAACTAAAAAAAAAAGTGTAATGAAAAATGTGTTTATTGCATTTAAAAAAAAACCCTGACATTTGAAAATATAATTTTTTAAATATCAACCCATTATTTATACCCACTTTTTATGGGGGGATAGTATCTATCTCCAGCGATCATTAGGCGAGTGGCAGCACAGGTCACCACTTCATCATAGGGCAACACAGAGACACACAAGGACAAATAACCACACACACACACGTGCAAACCTAAGGGAGATTTAGAAAGACCAATTATCTAAAAATAAGGTTTTTGGATAGCTCTACGAAACCAGAGTAACAAATTATTCCAGATATTTGTTTTAAAAAATTGTCAAATTCATTTATTTAGTGAAAAAAATGCTTTGAACCAATAATAACTTGAAGAAAATCTGACTGCTTTTCATTCCTACTGTATAGGGTTTCAGTCGCTTCTCAGTTTCTAACCAGGCCTTCGTTTAAAGGATTTAGTCTTACACGTGAACAGGTGGCCCCAATAAAAACACACTGGGCACCCTGGAATAATGTTTTGGATAATGTCACCAAGTGTCAACTGGCGTAACTGTCAAACTGCATAAAAGGGAGTGTAAAACCCCTGCCCGTCATTAGGAAAGCCTTCAAAAAAGGGTTCGTATTTAACAGGGCTCCTGTTAAGTAGATCATGAAAGGAAAATAAGAAAGAAATCCCTCTGAAAGCACCTCTTTAATGCCAGGCTCATTTTTCCACAATGAAATGACATCCTACTGTACAGACCTCCACGGCTCTGCGTGAAACCCCACACGAAGAGTGTGCACGTTTTTGCCTTGTGCGTGCACTTGGTCGTAATCCGTCTCTGTAAATTCTCCCAAGCTTCTCACTCTTGGTGTTCCATAGCTTTGAAGTAGAAAATATTTTTTTTAAGCCATGACCAATAGCTGTGTATTAAACATCCTGTGTATTAAACAGCATGTGTAAAATGTATCTTTTTTTTTTTTTTACACAGATGTATACAAGCTGATTTTCAAATTAAACACCGATTTTATTTGCCGTCTAGAGAAGATGTGCTTTCCCTTCAGTATCTATGGTCCACACATGGATCTACTCATAACAGACAGACACAAGGATTGCTAAAGAGGCAGAAGTAAACAGCTAGACCGCCTCTGTCTAAAGGTTAAGAAAATATACAAAAACTAAGTGCAAAAATAACAATTTGTGGTCCTTGTGTTTGTGGACATTTTGTTTGCCTAGCCTATACTTTCTGGAGTCTTGTGATGATTATTTCCAGGAAATTCCTGTGGAAACCCAGGGATTATCCTGTCTGTCAAACAAGAATTTACATTTATAATGTTTTGTGCAAGTGTTTAATTTTTTTCTCTTTTTTTCCACATTTTGTCATGTCACCACCAGGAACTTCAACAGATTTTACTGGGATTATCTTCTTCTTCTTTTTTTTAAGAAACAAAAGTAAAAAAAAAACAAACAAAAATCGCTGCGCATTTGTGTTTAGCCCTCGTTTACTCTCACAACCCCTTTAAGAAAATCTACTTCAACTAATTGCCAAGTAAATTCAGATGTTCTAATGAACAGCACCATGAAGACTTAGGACATGGCAGTTCTTGGAAGAAAATTTGTTAAGGTTTCTCACAAAATAATGGGGCAGAGGTTCAACTTCCAGTAGGACAATATGCCTGACACACAGCTAAGGTTATAAGGTTAAGAGATTTTCTCTATCTGAGCTTCCTGAGTTTGAGGTGTTTGTAAAGAAGAAAAGGCAAAACCTTCTGTTTGTAGATGGGCAAAGTTAGTAGAGACACTATGAAAATGTAAGTAATTAAAAGTTACTTCTACAAAGTACCGATTGAACACAAATGCGTACAACACTTTAAAGACACTTGTGAAAAAAAAATACATACAACACAATTATGTGTTACTTTGAGATTGTCTACATCAGTGGTCCCCAAAGTTTGCCCTCGAGGGCCACTGGCATTCTGCATGATTTAGTTCTCTCCCTGGTGGTAGTAACAATCATTTCAGCATGTCAAAGTTCTTCTTAGGCCTTCATTTGATCCAGGTGCGTTAAGCCAGGGAGAGAACTAAAACATGCAGGATGCCAGTCGCCCTTGAGGGCCGACGTTGTGCACCACTGGTCTTTAGTATAAAACCATAGCAGTGTCATACAAGTAAAGACATGATTGTATAGGCAGTGGGATTCCTTTGGCATTTGTTTCCAGTATATAAACGATTAACTTGACGTTTCAATGTTTATAAGAGAGAGGACAACATACAGCTCAACACAATTACCTGTTTCTTGGACATTTGTAGTAAAAGATATGCATAAACACTGATATCAGTGTGCTTCAAAATCAAAATGTTCATCTGCTGCCGTCTTACCTCAGACAGATACGCCCGAAGGCTGGCACCAAGGCTGTCTGTGGTACTTAGTCCCGGAGGGGTGAGCAGTGGTCGAGGAAGTGGCGGCTGACTTGTGGGTGTCACAGGTCGGCTCCTTGACCTCCGGAATGTTACTTCTTTATGAGCACCGGGGTTAAAGGAGGAGCGCGTCAATAAGCTGTTCGGGGTCAGGGGTCTGCTGGGTGTTCTGGGGGTTTGAGTTCTGCTACCAGGGTTGCTGGGGGTCCGGCCCATTGACATGGACATGGATAGGGAGGTGGGCTTGGGGCTCAGCAAGGGGAGGCCGATACCACAGGACTTGCCTGAGATGCCACCGGCTGGAATCTGAGGCCTGGAGATGAGGCTGGTGAGAGGAAGGGTGTCTGGTAGCGTCCGGTGCCGTAGTGGGGTGTGGAGTAGACTTCCATGTGGATTGTTGGTGCTCCGACTGGTCATCTTTCCGACTTCTGCCAGCTTGGCCAGGTCTTTCTCAACCTCTGAAATGATAAAAGGAGTTTCAATTTCAAGGTTCTTGTTTAAATGTAAAGGGGAGATGTTATATTACAAATGGTGATCAAAAGAAAATATATTTAAGAAAATCTACAAGATGACTGTTTTATGTTGAAGATTTTTTTCAAAAAACATACCAAGGCACATAATATTTTAGCGTCTTTATTATGGTGCGTAAAAGCACCACAAACCCGACCTTTAATGTCATTTAACTGCATTTTTCTAAATACCCTCAAAATATCTCGGACTAACCTTTTGATTAGCTACAAACCCTTTTCCACACACAGCTTACTGAAACCTCAAAATGTCAATGTTTCTATGTTCATCATCCTTTAGAGCTTGATCTGAGTGTCAATATGTCAGAGAGAAACTAAATTCATTAGATTCATTAGAGTTTCAGATAAGATTTTAAAATAATCCATTCTTAATTTAAGAATATTTAATCATTAATATTAAAAAACAAAACATGGAATCACTCAATACAATGGTTGTAGGTCTGAAACCTTATATGTTGAAACAGATGACTGATTACTTGGATTCTTGAATCTCTCTAAAGTGCAAAGAGTGCAGAAAAAAAAAACTAATCCCTTTTTTTGATCGACTTTCAGCTCAGCTTGGCAATACGTTTCTTAAAAGTCTGACTGATTGGCTGATGAGGGCCTAATGATTGGTCTCTGAGATGCCAGCACCCCAAGGCACTTGAGCTCTGAGACTCAGATGAATAGAATTAGACGAAGGTTTGCCTGAGTGAGAACCAGGACTGATTTACTGCATATTTTTCTTTGTTTATTTTTCTCATCTGTGTAGATTTTGCTGCAATTAATGTTTTTCTTTCATCAGCCACTTAGCTGTTCAGGAGTAAAATTCAAGCAAGACATTTCCACCCCCCTCCCCCCTTATTGCATTGCTAATTTCTCACTCCAATGAAGAAAAATTGAAGATTGTTTTTTCTAGTTTGTGTTTCTTTCACTTCTAATAATCGGTTCTCAGAGAAAAAGTAAGAAGATTAACTTAATTCCAGATAATCATTAGACATCGCTGGTTTTTTTGTATGGTTTTTGATTTGAAGTGGGACAATTTTAATGATTACAAATTTATCTTCAGAAATACACAAAACCTCCTTCTATTAATGTGTATTCATGAATTTGCTTAAACAATTTAATTATTCAAAACAGATTTCTGATAACAGATTTATTCACATCATTTAATTTAAAGTAGATATTAGTGTCTTCCACAAATTTAACTGACATTTGGACTCAGTTTGCAGATCTTCGTGATAGTGCCTGTAATACTCTGTACAAATCCCAGATCACTATCAAATTATCTTCCAAGATTCCATCATAACATCACCCCTGCTTTTGATCATAACTCAGAAGGGGAAAAAAAACTATGCAGGTCTAAGTCCCACTGGACAGATGATTCACAAATTTTACTGAGCATTAAAGAGGATGAGACTTGTTTACTTTCATCCTTCTTCTGGGTAATGGATGACAATATTTATAGATCTTGTAAACTGTGGTCAATTCAGCTTCCCCTTAATAACCCCCCCAAAAAAATCTCCTAAGTCGAGGTACAGTGAGCACAGAATGCAAGAAGTTTTTCTACCCTTCCATGACAAAAACTAATTTGTTTGCCTCTCTGCTAGTTGTAGAAACAATTTTTGTTTGTGAAAGACCAGATTCTGCCAACTTGTGGGATCAACATCTGGCTCATTTTTTCCCCCTTATTTGTTATGTTTCTGATACAAATGTTGGCAATCTTGTCTTCAACAAAACTGTCTGGGAGTTATCATGTGCAAGGCATAATTTCACAAGTGAGTCATCAGGAGCGAGTCCTAAACTGTGTATGTGTGGCGTCAAGTAAATAACAAAAGGAAGCATGACAAGTATTCCATAAACCTCGACTTCCTTGTTTTTGAGTGAATGGTGCTTTTGCTCCCATGCAAACAACATTTTCCACAAGCTAATATGAACCACATGTTGCTGCTCACTGACAAATGTCCATTTAGTATGCAAAGCAGAAGATGTCTGCAGTGCTACCCATCATTAAACTTGGGGTGGAAAAAAACAACACCAAAAAAAACTTTGTTTGCAGATGTTTTCCACACAGTTTTTAGGGTTAATCTACATTTTCATTTGACAATATGTTTACATTTTTAACTTTACATGGGCTTTCGGTGGAAGGTAGGCCTTATGGAGATACGGTTGAGTTTAGTCTTATGAACTTTTCTCATTTATCTTCCATATTTGGAATGTGCCTGTGTCCTAGAAATAATGTAATAATTGAAGGAGCTTTTTGCTGCCATTTTTCCATCTAATTTTCCATAGAACATGGTGCTACCTTGGAGCTTCAATGTTTAGCTATGACTATTTGTTTCCCATAGTCTGCCATGAACTGAAAATGTGAATTCTCCTTGCTTTTCATTTTCACCGAATGGACCTTTGATCCAATGATTTTACGTTTAGTCATCTCGGCTTCCTGGGGAGCATGATTTACTTTGTTATTTCTGCAATTAACTTCATGTACTCTATTTGTTTTTCTTTTCCATATAAAGTAGTCCTGGCTTGGTTGTTTTCTGTTTACTGTATTTTGTTTTCTGGACAGAGACAATGACAAAGCAATTGCTGCTATTATCTTAATGGAGTTTGTGGAGGTTGTTTTTCCATAGCATGTACTCAAGTGGTCAAGTGATTCAGTGTTTAGGATGCATTTGTATGTATCCAAGACAGCCACGGACAGAGTAATTTCTGCTATTAACTCTATGCAGTTTTTAAAGATTAAACCTTTACCACTGTTTTTTTTTTGGTTGTTGTTGTTCAAATGGAAAGGTTTGGTTCCACTGTCATCACCTCCATTCTCAGTAAATGGGACATCTGATCAACTTAATTCAACTAAAGTATTGTAATTTGGACTGAATCCATATAACTGGATCTGAAACTGACGGTATGATTGGATTTTACAAACACAAATAAAACATGCATAGAAATAACTTTTTTGTGATCTAGTACTGTAAAAACATATTGCACTGAAAGATTAAAGAAAAACAAAAGTAAACTTTTACAATGTAGTTTATAGGCTCAATAATCTGCATGTATTCTGCATGACATCAAGCCTTTGGGCCCAACTTAAACTGTATTAAAAATAAGGTAACAAATAACCCTTTTTATTTGGCCAAAATATTTTTAGGATGTTTAAATGTGTGGTAGTTCAGATCGTACCATGACATCAGTTTTTGGTTGCATTTAAATTAAGCTTCAAAACAGCACTCTAATTAGCTGACACGCCTGCACAGCTCCTGACCGTAAGACCGAACCTAAATCCAGGGAAACACCCTGGTGTCACACTGAAATAAATGTTACAGGGCTCAAATAAAAACAGTTTCTGTATGACTTTCTAGCTTGAGTTGCTAACCGCCTACACCGTGTTAATAAATTCTCATGCGATTATTATATTCAACCGTAAACAGGATATGTTCGTTAGCTGTCCGTTCCCGTAAAGCCGATGTGTTGTACTGAAGGATATTTACAATTCTAATGATAACACCACGTGTTTTTGTTTCGTAAATCTTCCTCCCTTCCATAAACGGTTACAAGAGTCATGATCTTTCTGTAAACCAGCTCCGCAAACTTCCGAACACTAAAAGAGCAGTCTAATAAAAGCAGCGTCTTTTTAAGATTCTCTGCTGCTGGTACAGTAAACATAGTTTCTACTTTTACAGCAACTGATGCAAAATGACAGCTTCTGGTGATCAAAGACGTGGGGAAAAATACACACATCAAAATACAGCTGGTATTAAGCTCGCACCGTTGTGATCTGAATTTCAGATTAAGGAGACAGAAAAAGAAAGCAAAGTGGAAAATAAGACAGAGAAGGAGACGAGGAGAAACACAAACAGACCGAATCTATTAAAGCCTTTGATCAAGGAGCAGATGCACGTGCTGAGAGTACACGGCCACAGCACGCTATAAAACCATTCAGAAATCATGCAAGGATTATTGGGTCCCTCCTCTGAAAATAAACAAGAGCACTAACGACATACTTGCCTCCAGGTCTACAACTATGCAGAATAAAGCCTGCTGGATAAATTAAAACACCACCTTCTGAATTTAGTAGAAATGGACAAAGCATACTTTCCCAACATTGCAATGTTTACAAAAAAAAGATAATTAAACTTCTGTACAATTAGAGAACTTCCAGACGCATCCATTAAACCATAAGATTATATGAGAAACTTTGTTATTCAGTTACCCTCATTTTTCTCACAATAAATTGGCAAATTTCCTAAGTCAACAAGTGTTTACAAATGCAATAAAGAAAAAGGAATTTAGACATTTGAATGATGCATAGTACCTTAAAAAGTAATTAATACCACTTGAATAAGAGAAACAAAAGACTCAAAAGATTTTTGAGTGTTTTGAGGTTTTCCCATAAATTGACTGATTTATGTCTTTGTGACTTTTTAGCAAACAGCGATTCAGTGACTCTGAACCTGAAGAGGAAAATCTGATGTTATGTCTTCTGAACAGTAATTTGCTTGCACTTGACAAAAAGAAATTGTCTTTCTCAGTCATAAGACAAATGGTATAGACAAGTTGAAATACTTAAATAGTTTTTGCTTAAACATCTTGAATGAGGCCTTTGCTCAGAAAGTTCCATCAGAATGGTTAATATACATAAAAAATAGAAATCAAACCTTTTGGCAATCTCTGCATCAACAGAAATCGTCTTTTTGCGTCATCTGAAAAACATATGCTACTTTGTGGACAAAAAAAACCCCTTCGCTTTGTTCAACCAATATGCTTCGAATAATTCTCGTATGTGACGATATGTAGAGGCTCTTTACACAGTGTGATGCTGTCAAACTGAGTGGGAAGACATGCAAAAAACAAACAAGTGTGTCACACATGACACTAAATGGCGCCTTTCCCTCCAGCCTACATTCCAGACTACAATCTGTTTCATAAACCAATACATATGTGATAAAATGGTGACAAAAAAACAGCCTCAGACTCCCTTAGAAGTCATACATATCAAAGATGAGAACTGGATACCATGAATAATATAGGTCAAATTGCAAAACAATTCAACATTCCTGGAATATGTCAATCTATAGCAAAGGCTGTAACCAATTCAGCAGTTTCATTAAATCAACCTGACATCACTGGAGTTAGAACAAATATTAAGCATGTGGAGAGTGACATTTTTATTTTGTCTTGTAGCATTTTTGCTTAAAAAAAAAGAAAAAAAAGATTTGATTCAAGTAAGGCAATGCTTTCACCAAAGTGAACACTTTCTTTGGCCAAAAGTAACACATACTTTGGATAGACTCTTTCCCTTGCTGTAATCTATACCTCCATAAATTCTATGAATAATAATCCAAAGTATGTGTACATGTGTGGAACAGCAGATCAAACAGATTTTTTTTTTTTTTTTTTTTTGCAACAGCAACGTTTTGGTTAGTGATTTTCAGACCTGTAGTAGCTTATATGATATAAAATTATCTATCCTTTTTTTTGCCACTTTACAGACACAAGTGGCAATGAAATGCAACAAGTCTTTACTGCAACTTTCTCCATTTTATGCTTTAAGATGTTTGGTAACAAACAGCAAAGACTTTTGAGCAGAAGCTTATCAGATCTCATCACCGCCAAGTAAATTTGATTAAAACATGTTCACAGTGTCCTGCTGGGTCAAGACTGGGGACATTACCTTCTGGTTACAGGCCCCGTCTTGGGTTACAAATTTATTTTTCAAATAATCAACTAAAAATCTCAAAATGATGTTTCATTCATTCAGTTATCAGATGCCTATAAGCAAGTAATAACTGAAAGCTTTACTTTCAGTTTCAACCATCCGACCTCTTTGCATGGGGGCCATGTTTGTTTATAACAAGTGTGAGATAATATGTTATTGTAGCAGTTGTGCAGAAGCGGAGTGTAAATAATGTGAGTGCTGTGGCACTTGTGGCAAAATTTTTTAGACTCGTCATTAAGCTCATGGCAGTGTAACTTATGCAATAAATATGTGGACTTCCCTACCAGCATAAGCCAAATTAAGCCAAATTTTAAAAGAAAACCAAAGTTGTTTCTATAAAAATATAGCAGCTGTGTAAAACTTTTGGTTCTGAATGATCTTAATGTGGTTTACTTGCTTTGCTTCACATCATCTGTCCTTAAAGAATGTTGTCACTGTGTTCTTAAAACTACATCTGGGAGAAGGCATTGGAAATTCGCATAGGAATAAAAATGTCTTGATATTTTTGTGTTACTAACCACTTGTCCCTTTTAAAAATAAACAACAAATGAACGAAAAAATGAAAGAACATCTGAAAAATAATTGACAATGGAAGTTCCCAAAAAAACTCTGCAGGCACAAAGACACACTGCAAAAACATGTCCATCGTAGAAACATGCACACATGCGCTGCCTACCAGCAAGCTGTTTGCCCATGTTCTCCAGCTCTTTGGAAAAGAGGGAGTCGCCAAGCAGCAGCCCCGTCTGCCCAACAGAACTCCCACCTCTCGCAGACTTCAGATCAGCCTCCCAGACAGCCTGACGCTAGTTAGAGAAGGGAACAGAAAAAAAAATGAACGAGTCACATTAGAAGAAAGACCCTTCAATTAACTCTTTATATAATTTTCAGCTATTGCCGAAAGTATCTGAGCCATATCTGCTGAGGGGGGAAAAAAAGAACCAATTATTATTTTATGGGCTTTAGAAAAACACAAGAAACCACAGCAAGTGTAGATGAAAGCATCCAACATGGAGGGAACTCTGTTAAGTGAATGTGGCCCGCTAGACAGTCAGTAGTGGTTTAGGACATTTTTCTATAACCATCAGCAGAGACCCCTTACCCTTTGCGCACTGGTGTGTTGGCATTAGGTTCGTTAGCTCAATTATAACTAAGCAAAATTTTACTTTTTCAGAGTTATTTAATTTCAGACATCTTCACACACTATTTGTGAGCTGTGTGGAAAAAAACCTGCAAGACATACCAAGCTTTGCCAAGTTGTGTAATGGAAGCTTGCCTAATCGTAATTTTATTATTTTGTGTGGCCGGATGATGTATAGAGTTAATGCATTTAGTGTTCGTGAGCTCTAAGCACAGGTGAGAAATAAAACTTGACAGCCATAATCCCACCACCTGTTTGTTTAGTTTACACAAGATAAGTTATGATGCGTCGGATGCCAGCGCTTACATCATTTGATATGCTAAGCTTTTAATGAGAAACAGAGCTGACTTGACTAAGTGTTGAGATGCTCTGGGACATCTGGTAATAGATATGTTCAGCATACTCCTAAAGCAAGACTCAGGGATCGCCCTTTGATACACACACACACACACGCACCCCCCACACACACACACACACCACAATGATAAAGTCCACAATGCATAAAAACATTAATCTTACCTGACATCACAGCTACCAAGGGGTAGAAAAGTTAGGAAAACTTGCTAAAACCTATTTTTAAGTTGTATATAGTTATCACAGAGAATAGTAGTACTAGCAGTACTAGAAAGTCATAATATTAATAAAAGGCCATACAAGGTTCCAAACTTGCTGACTGTGAATTAAAAAGGTAAAATATTTAGCCCGACATTAATGATGACAATGACCATCCATAAAAGTGGCATTGTTGTGAGTTACTATCCAAAGCATTGGCAGCCAATCTGGTTGGTATACAAGAAGAAAATGAAATGGTTTTTCTCTCAGCAGGTTTTCTCCCCCTCTGTGTTTTTACTGCTGGAACCAGGGCCAGATCAGACAAAAGAGAGTACTAATCTACCCTGAACACTTCCCTGGTATGGAGGAAGGACGTAAGGAACTCTGGGTGAATCTCATCCAAGCAAGGAGCTTTTTAATGAACTCGGTGACCTCTGCGCCACAGTCCTGATCGTAAATCCCCAGACTCCACTTTCTTAATGGAAGACGTGGAAGATGTCCACTAAAGGGTTGCCTTGCGATAAATGGATAAATGTTAATATAAATATTTTTCTTATGAACTCGCATTCCAGTTGGAGACCTTTGCTTTCACTACTTTCTTTACGTGGCCATTCTTTTATGCAATGATCCCCGATTTCTACATTCCAAATGTAATTTCATTGATCTTCAGCAACTTTGACTTTGGCTCTCAGTTGATCCTGCTCTCACTTTCTTTCATGCTTTTTGTTTTTTATCATTATTATTTCTCAGCTTTGGGCATGAAAATAAATATGACTATTATGAGCTGCAAGTCTGAACACAACTGAAAAAAAAAGTCTTCAAAGATACAAATTTAAATTAATAATCCAAACGGGCTGTTTTGGCAGAGGAAACTCTGGCATTATCTTCCTAGCTGCTATCCAGCTGCGTCATGGTGCTCATGCCCAGCTGCCAAAGAGTACAAGAGATGGCAGTTCTGGTCTGATTTATAAGCTTATATTTGAATGCCCATGCTTAATAAAAATATCAATCTGAGCCTAGGGAATCTTGACAAGTATAGGAGTTTTGAACAGAGTGTGATCCTAAACACACGGCAGCCATAAATCTTTGTTTGAAGAATTTTTTTTGTTTGACTGGCCAATGACTTCCAAACATTGGCTTTGGGTACGTTAGCATAATGTGGAAACAAGCAGGTGCATATAGTCATTTGTTTTGTAGATTGCATAAACAAGTCAGGAAAACAATTTTAAAAAATAAACGTATATAGATTTTGTTTGTACAGTTTCTACTTTTAAGTTTGAGATCATGAGAAACTAATATATTTTTATGTAGCTTACTTTCCTATTGCCCATAAAGAACAACTTCCCTCAACCAAATTTAAAAATATATAAATTTTAAATCTCTAGAGTGGGAACATGTACTCAAATTTGTACTTTATTAAAACGCATAAAGTAGACTTAGTACAGTGCTTAGAAATTTCTATAACATTAAGTGTCTTAACATTTTCTTATGAAACAACACGCTATTGTATTTTATTGGGATTTAATGAGATGGACTACTACCAAGTAGTGCAAAAGTGTTTAGCAGAAGTAAAACTGCTGCAAAGCCCCAAAGTATAATTCAGTACCAACAATTAACTTCAGATGTAACTTAATTAGTAAATAGGGTTCATCTGTGAGTAATTCATTCTCAATATAAATTCAGCTGTTTGGGGGTTTGCTCAGAACATTAGTGACCAAACAGCATAATGAGAACCAAGACCACCAGCATCTTAGGCCTTAAGAGAGCGCACAACATGAAAAACTGCGAGGAGGACTCAGGGAGTTTTTATGAGCCTAAGAGTGTCAAAAAAGATTCTGCAAAGATTGGGGATTGGGTGGAGTATTGGTATATTTCAGAAAGGCTCAAGAAGGAAAAGCTACCAGTTTATATTCCATTTATAAGACTGAGCAATTTGAACGACAGGATATAATTTTCATTTATTGCAATTGTGGTAACATTTCGTCCACACTCTTTACTAGTTGGTGGCGTAAATGCTCCATTAAGTTGTTTGCCAACCACCGTTAAACAATTAGTAGAAGAAGAAAAGAAGCCGATCACTTCTAGGGACCTAGCAACAGGGGTCAACCACATCTTCTCACTAATCTAGAAATTTCTGTCGTCTCCACGATCAGAGTTGCTCTCAGCAATTGGCTGAATCACTCCAAAGCCAAGACTCTTGGGCAGGGATTTTAAACTAAGTTAGGAACTCTGTGAGAGGACAGAGGCTCTCTGAAAATATGGCCTCAGACCCAAATCTACTAAAGAATTGATGTCTGCAGAAGCTCTCCTGACAGTCAGGAGGAACCCAAGTTACTTTGCAAAAATGATCAGAAAAAGAACATTTCAGCCTCTAGACATGCAAGGCTGGTAGATGTAAACCTGACCTGTAGCAACAATAGTAAAAATATTGCAATTATAAAGAAAGAAGTGTATGTATGCTGCATGTATTTTTTTTTTGCATTCCACAATTATGCTCCACTTTGTTTTGGTCCGTCTCATAAAACCCCAATAAAACCGGTTGAAGTTTATGGTTTTAGCATGTCGAAGGGATGTGAAGCCTTTTTGCAAGATGCTGAACTCCATTTTTTACTAAACATGTATCCGAGCAAAACAAGGGAAACTGATATTCTCTCATGTATAGCTGACCATTAAATTTCAAGTCCATCACATTGATCTTGGTGCCTGTCAGACACATGAAGCATTTCGTGGCAGCAAAGCCACATCACCACAAGCCAATCTTTAATTACAGCCCTCATAAAGCAGTGATGTGAGCTGAACATCATAACTGAATCCACTACTCGGCTATTTCTTTTTCTTTGGTGGTATCTCCCCAAATCCAACAGCATTACATCATCGTCTCCGCCTCTCGCTTTGGGTCTCCTCGGCTGCAGCACACAAGGCCACCAACATGATGCGATTTTTTTTAATTTCCCATGCACTGTAAAGTCATTACCAGGCTGTAACATATTAACTTAAAACACGCTGCAGCTAAAATTCTTTTTGGAAAACCAAATACATATTTGAAATTTTTTTTTTTGGGAGGAGAGGGGGTAGTGGTAGTGGGGGATGTTATACAATGCCCTCTTGTTTTCAATCTTACAAGAATCAAAGTTTATCCCAGAGACTCTACACTAGAGGCTGAGGCAACCAGTTTTCAGGAGTCCTGAAAGCCTAAACAAAACAACTTTACACACTGCAAACAATTACTCCAATCAGATAACATCCACTCATAAACAAACGCTACAATCAAAATATCTTCTTGTCTTGATTGATTTTGGTAAACTCATACATTTCTAGGAAGTTCAATAGAAAACATCTACATGTACAATCAGGCGTTATAATGCAAAGCAAAGAAATATGTAAAAAGCATAAATGGCTCAGTGTAATTTGGGAAACATGAATCGAACAAAAACAGTCTTGATTAGAGCCTGAAAATACATAAGGAAGGCATGAGAAGCAATCTCAATTTCATTTTGCAGCCGTCGTTCTCATGCCAGACGATATAAAGCTTTTCCTCCCTTTTGTTTTGAGGCTAAGTTTAGATGGTTTAATCTGCAGGGGAAAAAAATAAACATTTATTTTCCATCTCCAGCAAACAGATAGACTTTCACTGAGTAGATTTGTATCAGTGGTGCAAAACCATATTTTAATAATGCTCCCTATCGCTATGTGACCACAAAAGGAAGAAATTCAAGACAAAAGTGGAAACAACAAATATCAAACTTTTTTTTATTATTATTATTTGCATGTTGAAATCAAGTTAGCAAAAAAAAAAAGGATGGAAGTCTTAATATGTACTGTGTGTTCTCAGCTATGTGTGTGGTCAGCTCTTAAGATCCCCACAATCTGGGATTTGCGCCAGTGTGGCTTAGCACACAAACAAAAAAAAAAAGAAAAAGAACTGTTTAATATTTGTGCGTGCAGTTAGAGCTAAAAAAAAAAAAAAAGATAATCAGAAAAATTTTAAAATGAAACCAAGACATGTTCAACCTGAAACATACTTCTATTATGCACATCTTATTTCATAATGTGTTTTATGGCTTACTGAAACCTCCTTTAATAGTTGTTTATGTATTGTTTAATACCTATTAGGCATTTATAATCTGCTTCAGATGGCAATTGTTGGTTTGGAGTTAACCCACAGCTATTATTCCTCTAAACCTCCAAAGGGAAGTGGTCAATGAGACAAGTTTGCAAGTAGGTGTCAAGTGGGAAGCAGAATGAGCAGCGATTAATTTTAATCGCTAGGCCCTTTAAAACCAAGCTGGTTAATTTGAGTTTCCACTGGCAAAGCTCTAGCACCAAAACATTGGACAAAGGACAGAACCATCTCCATCAGCAGCTGGGGCCGGGGGATGGGCTCCTGGGGAGCATCAGCCAATCAAATCACTGTGAACTTCAACAGAACACCACAATGAGAAAATCTTGATTGCTTAATGGCCATTAAACTCTTGTTTTCTTCACAAGAAAGGCCATCTAATTATATAAATAAATTCTGTGACTCTGAATAATAAGTATTTTCTGGTTGTTCTGCTGTTGCCATGGTGATCACCCTCAAACGACTTGCGGCATCAGAGTAAAGCAAGTAAAAGTTGCCTTTACGACTATGAGGGAAAACAACTGAACTGGAAGGTAAGCATGGGTCTACTGCTGGTGTTAATCAGTTAAATAACTAAAATTAAAAAAAAAATTTATAAATAATCTAATCATCCCTAAATATTTTATAAAAAACTAGCATAAATTCTAGAGGGCCTGGAGTTTTCACCAGCAGCAGCATAGAGTAACTTAGCAGTGGGTTTCCTGCACATGCTGCACAATGCTGGTAGTTTCAGTTGACAAAAAAAAAAGGTTAAAATGCAAGTGTTGAGAAAAACCTTCTATTCTTGGTAAACACACAAATGAGCTGCAGCAGTTGCTTTTATTACAGTCATACTTTCAAATTTACATTTTGCAAAGCATGAGTGGCATATCTGATAATAACTTGACACTTTATTTGTTCTTATTTAATTTAACTGCCTGCTTTTTTGACTATCTTGAAAAGAACTGTTCAATCTTAAAAGTGCATTTCCTTTATAAAACAGATTGTTGTTTTAGAATTCCCAAGAAGACAGCAATAGCCTTGTTTTCTCCACAACTATAATGGCTAATGTAGTCTCTTCTAGCTTTGGGCATTAATGGGGAGAGCTGACAGGTTATGAGAGGCCACGTTGCACTTCTAATCATTTCCTTTTGTTTTGGCACACAACAGATTCACCTAATGAACTTTATGGACTTGTGTACCGGAGGCAGCCAAAAACAAATAGCATATTGACAATAACCCTATTAGAGTTTCATTTGGGAATTCCAAAGACATGACGCCGACCAGTCCGTGTGTAACAAACTATCAACTTACACACGCATCAGTAATTTGACAGTATTGTTAAAAGCCAATACCTTTGCATGTTGTTCTTCTGAAATAGTGCCTTTGTGGTTAAAGGTATCCATACAACAAATCAAAAAATGATTTTAATTGTCCCCAAGCTCATAAATTCAGCTAGATTTCTTAGTAACTCCAGTTTGTGCAGATGTATGTTGAGTTATACATTATCTGATGTTATTTTACCAAATACATTTATGAAAAGATTTTGAAGATTCGTCAATTTCTTGTATTAGGATTATAGAAATTTGATTGACGCACTGAAGAATATTGTTTCAAGACAAAGTGAAAGACAAAGTTGCTGCATAATAAATCCACTGTTAGTGTGGAGAACATCTGCAAATGTTTAGTTGTAACATCTTTGTCAGGTTGGGAATGAAAACATGTAAAAAAAAATAACAGCAACTTTTTTATAAGGTTCATTTGAACAAAAATAAAGTTAAAACTACCCCATATTTCAACTTTATCTTGGCGCCTTTGAAATACTTCAGAATATCTGTTCTGCAAAATTGATTTTTTTTCCCTATTGGTTCATTTGACTTTGTGTTCTCATTATTTTGGATTTTCATCATTATAATAATAATCGTGCACATTTTGCAATTTATGAGTGCCTGTGTAATAAGAAGCAAATGCTACAGTTGTTAAAAATCAACCATCTCTACATAACTCAACCACAATGCTTAAATTATGTTGTGAAATTTGCCTCAGCAAAACCAAAATGTATGCGACAAATTATGCCGATGCCAAATATTTAAAGGCCATGCAGCAAAACCATCATAAAATTCCTGCTTTTTATCATGCACATTACATTGCAGGACACTAATTATCTTATTTCTATCAGAGAAGTGAACGCTTTACTCTCTCAAATGTTATGGCCGTAACAGGCCTGCCATTCACAGCTAAACCTGATTAAAACCAATCACCCAGCTCTTACAAAGAAGGTCATAGAAGAATTTTTTGAGGGGGATTTGCTCCGGCTATTGCTTTAGGAAAGTATTTGTCTTTATGAGGCAATTATCACCTAAAAGAGCTGGCAGAGGCAGGGGGTCTGTGAGCCTAATAATAACTACTAACAGTTTTAGCTTTCCAACATTACCAGGCATTTAAAGCCCAAAATAGAACTGTGTAAAGCTTAAATTGTGCATTTTTATGTACAGTCATAAATATGCCCATAATAAAATATGCCCGAAATGTCTGATCTTTATTTATTTTTTTCTTTTCTCTTTAACGACAACCAGCGGAGCAACAGACAAACAGTCCAGTTTCTACAAATGCAAAGTCAACCTTTGTTCTTATTATTGTGTATTTAAGCACCCCGTCCCTCACACATAAACAACAAATTAGTACAGGATTTCTGTCGTTCTGTAGTTCAAAAAACTTCAGAAAGTTATTCAGCTAGACAGCTAGACATGAAATGCCCTGCTAACAGCTTTTGCCTTTAAAATAAGTAGTTAATCGGAAGGGATTGAACCCAGACTTTATCAGTAAGGTTCACATTGGGTTTGACTTACAGTGCCTTCAATTGTGATGCAGATGAAACTAAACGCATGTTTTTTTTTTTTTTTGTTTTTTTTTTTATATTCGTGACATAAAAATCTGTTTAAGTGTCCATTTATTTTCAGCTGCCCAGGATTCCTAGAACTACCAAGGGAATTACTAATATCTTTGCGTATCTAGATACCAACATTTTTGCTAATTATTGCCTGAAGTTCAGTTAGGTTAAATGGATAATGTAAACAAATGCCAGTTTATACTGTTTGTCAAAAATGTACAATTGCTTTTAGTTCTGGCCTCCAATCTTCACCAATGTGCTCTCTAACAAAGTCAGAGACCATCACAGAACAGCTTTATTGAGAGTTATACTCAATATATTAGAACATGCGTTCCAATGAAGCCAGTTCGTCAGAATAAAAGCACAATTTGAAACGTGTTGCATTATAATCTACATCATGTTTCACTTATTTATGGAGTTACTGAAATGAGTGAAGTTTTCAGTAATCCTTCAATTTATTGAATGCGATTGTACTTCAAGATTTTGGAGTCAGGTGATGTCGACAGGTAATTGGTTGTCCTGGATTTCATTCAGTGAAAGCACGGCGAAACGGGTCTAAATGCAAAATGCATGCCACACTTTTCAGAATTTTATTTGCAAAATAAAAATCAGACTCCGACTTTGTTCAGTCAGCCTCTGAAAGTCTGCTCCCATTTAGTGTGGAGCCACTTCTGCATCTGCTCCACACACGGCGCTCTGCCTTGGCTCCAAACTGTTCCTACTCTTTAAAAGAAAAACCTACAGTAAAATGCCTTGTCTAACAATTAAATTGGCCGACTATGAAAAAGGTATTGGCTTTTATTGTGCTTATGGAGAGGCTCTAGCCTCTAAGCTGAACACTTTATTAACAGCATGTGAGCGTCTACCTTTATAGAGGTCTGGTTTGGGCCAGCTACATATTGCTTGCCTGAAATGTGCGAGGTGAACTGTGCAGTAAATGCCCACCGCCACAGAATTAACGTAAAGTTACATTAAATGTTTTTAGCTAGAGTTAAGCGGAGCGATATCGGGTAGATGTCTAATTTGGGATATCGGTTGTTTTCCACCGTCAATTGTTCCGTGAGCTAAAACGCCCCACGTGAGGATGGATCGTTTTCTCTCGCAGAATTTTGTTAACAAGAAGCTCGAGGTGGTTTCCACTCAATATCAGACAATAAAGCTGCCGAGGAGAGAGAGCTACGAGGTAATTGATGGCTTGTAAAGTGATCTTAATTGTTCGGCGATGGGTGCAGGGAAGGACACTTACAGAGCCTGTTACTTGAGATAAGGCCTCGCATTCCTGAAGTCGACTCGCCACAGTGTCCACCCCGGGCATTGGCGCTGCTCCAGATGAATCCATTCATAACGAGGGAAGCAAGAGGAACACAGCACAGAGTAACAAAAACATACAAATATGCAACCAAACAAAAATATTTAGATTTTTTGTTGTTGTTTTTTTCCCCCCCACTATGTTATGAAACTCACAGGAGATGTCAGGCACAGCTTGCTCAGATATGCGAGGCCTGTGATCCTCTTCAGATCGGCTGTCTGATAGTGTGTCTCCCTGCAGCCTAGAAACAACACACAAAACATACAAAGTTGTACACAAGGCCAGAAAACTGTGGATGCAATGCATGTTTAGAAGCTGAACGTCAGATAACGACGAGACGAGTCGGTTTCCATCATTCTGAAGCGATAAGACAAGTGGAAACATTTTTTTCTGAGTTCATAATCTCCGCTGTAAAACATGGGATGGTGAAAGAAGACACACAGGGGTTAGTTTAGAGGATTTATCTCATGTGAAGCCAGAATACTGTGTTTATAGGTAGGAGTAACTATCATATTGCCTTTACGAATTATAACAATCGGCTAATCAAATGTGCGACATATGGCGTACAATATTTTCTTCCACATCTGGCCAAGAACAAGTTATTTCACTTCGTTAGCACAGACAGAATTAAGCAGATTCTCTTTACTCACCAAAAAAAAAAAAAAAAGAAAATTATATTTTTCAGATTGTTTAAACGTTTTGGTCCAAGTTCTTCTAGTTTTGTTTTTGATTTTATGTAGATGTGTTTGCAGAGAAACTTGATCTGGTGTCGTGGATTTGGTGGTTTCCTCAAGGCACTAAAGAATTTACATTCCCAGATACATAAATAAACTGTCGGGTAAAAACATAAAGTAATCCATCAACAACCTTTTTCTGCCTTTACAACTAAAACATTGAACTAAAGCCGGTTTATTTTTTTTGACAAGTCAATTAAAACAAACAAAAAAAAGCATCATAAAATGAATGGAGGTCCTGCAAGCCTTTTCCATGTCATCAGACAAGAGAACAAAGAAAAACAACCCCATTTGCTTTTATAGAGCAGCTGCATTCCTAGCCACAGGGTCTACAATAAAGGATAAATAATAAAAAAAAAAAAAAACAACATTTTTATTTCTTTTTGTCTTTTTACACCCATATCCTTCTGTCGTGCATCGTTAAATGTTCTCTGGAAGGTACCTAAAGTATCCTAGGTCAACAATTGGGCAAGCTTTCTTATTTTATGCACTAAAGCTACTTATTCCCTGCAAAACTGACCAGCATTTATTTAGCAGTGGCTCTACAAGACTTTATATAAAGTCGAAAGTTTATATACACTGTATAAAATTCATTTTTCTCCTCTCTTTCCATGCCTGACATTAAGCTAGAATAGGTCAACTGATAAATTTCCCAAACAATGTGTCAGAATAAAATGAAGGAGTTGTTAGAGAATGTTTTGTTTTCTTCCAATTGAGAAATTTTCTTCGAGTTTCTTAAAATTGCCTTTTAAGCCACATCACTCAAGTCGGCCCATGTCAGTATAAGAGTTGTTTCTCCTTTTCTTACCAGCCTTATCTACCATCTTCACATTGTCTTTGACTTTTAATCTGGGATTGATGCACACATTTAGTACCAAACCATATGGGACAGTGATGGAAATGTTTCAGAGGCAACCAACAAAACCTTGACTGGTTTCCAGTATCAAGTAACTAAGATTTAGTTTCAAAACCACCATGACTTCCTTTTATATCATTCCTTCTATTTAAAGTTCTTTTAATAAGGTGCAACAGAAAGAACTAGATCAAGTACAGTTTTCTACGGTTGTTGCGTCTAATTTCGTCACACTTTCCAAGCTGTTGATGCCCACTGCTGATCAGCTGGCTGAGATAATTGATCGACAGTTTTCTCTGTCTATTTACCAAAGACTTTTGCTTGACTAGAATCTTTTTCAGACATTGTGTCAAAACTCATCACTATTATAAAGCCAATGTTTTGAAGCTAGATCTGGGAAAATCTGAGCAGCAGGTCTGTAAAAAAAAAAAAAAAGCTGACTGCAGGCACAACCTGAGCAGACAGCCTGACTAAACGGTTAATGTCAGCCCCTGGTATTTGTGTTACTGTTTAAACAGCAGAATGTGAAGAAAAGTTTAATAATCTGTACAATGAGAGCTTGAAAACTTCAACTAAGGATTTTTATTCTAGATCTTTGGTTAGATCTGTAACGAAACCCCTAGTAATTTGATGTACAACAGCAAATAAGTGTTGTAAATGCAATTTTTAATAAATAACATAATCAACGGATTAACTTCAAGTACCATGAAGATTACGCATTGCTTTCCTCTTTTCAGTATTTCCCCTTTTATCTTTTGTGCAGATCTTGTAAATCGCTTAGTGGTCCATGAGTAACTTCAATGTGAGGTCATATGTTCACAGCTTTAGTTCACTCACATTCATTTCTACATTTTCTGAGTTGTCATTGAAAGGTGTTTATTTAAAAAAAACAAAAAAAAAAGGGGCTAATACATACAGCAGGAGTCAACAAAATTCATTCAAACATGCCAAAGATTTTCTAAGCAGACAGTTTGGTGGCCAGTATCTGGTTACCCATGTATCATGTATGTTTCCATTGCAATTTGCAATTTTGTGCATCAAAAATGTGAACCTACTCAGAATATTAACACTTATCAGTTCATTCAAATTAACCTGTTCCGGAATGTACTTTAAATATATACACAGCGAAAATGAACTCAACTTATACTTAAAAAGCATCTTTGTCAAAAATAACACAGTAACATGTGCTGTTGACTGAATAAAAGTACTGTAATCATTAAACTAAAACATAGTGCAGTTTATTAAAGTGTTAGGTTGTTAACACATTTGCAGTGCAATCCTGCTCAACTACAAGAAGCCTGAGAGAAAACTTTTATCGCTAACCTCGGCTGTAACGGGCAATAAAAACAAGTCAATTTTCTTTGTTTACATCCTTGAAGCATTTTTCATATCACACCGAGCTACCCAGACAGTTTTAGCACTCTCATCCTTCTCTGCAAGTGTAACAAGAAATCAAATCTGCTTTAATAAATTGATGAGGGATAGCCTTGAAGATTACATGGCATTATTATTTTCTAAATGTGTAAAAAGATTTAATCATTTAACACTCTACTGGTCTCCCACAATGCGCTTTCAGGCCGGATACGTCTTGGTGGTCTTGATCTTCTGACACTGTTCCAACTATCCAAACTTATGTCTGACCTCTGTTCATGTCTGCTCTGGACAGCTGTGTATTTATGTCAGACTTGAGAGTTTTCTGTAAAGCACACAAAAAAAAACCAAACTGTGTGAGCTCCACTTTTCCAGCTTGCTCATCTATTTGTGGCCTTTACATTACCCCAAAAATGACAGACAAAACCCAGGGCTGCTCGGTTGATAAAACTCATGAAATATTTGGTGGTCAGGTTTAAAAGGAACAAAGCAAGAATTTGGCTGGACCCTAAAGAGACAGTAAAACAGTGAAGAAGAACAGATGGTTGACATGAAAAAAGTGAAAACATGCTTTTGAAAAAGAATATATAAAAAAAAAGAATCCAAACAAGCCCTCACACAGATGTTACTTTACTTTGTCACTACTGTAAAACAATTTGCTTAGAAACATCACACAATTAAACTGCCTACAAGCAAAATCCAGAGATACAACCCCTATTCCAGCAGAACCTGATGAGAAAACATCCAGAAGCCTGTGTTTGAAACAAAGCTGATAAGCTGAATGAATGGAACATAAGTGGCAAACAAAACCAAAACAGAGAAGTTTGCACAGACAGATGTGTGCCTGGCGTCTCGTCAAGAAGATACCCGTTTATCTCCGGCTGGCATCAAGGGAGATCTATGCCCACACCTGTCTGTGGCATCGCGCCCAAAACTCTGAAATATGAGCACTACACTGATGCTGGAAGATGCAGGACGTGTCAGAGGAGAAGACAGCGATAAAAAAAGAAAAGGAGAAACTATGATAAACTGTACGATTATCCACACAGGGATCATGAAAACAACCAGCACAGGTACAGTTTAAGCTATTGTGTCATTTTGTTTCATTCCCTTCCTTAACCCTTTCATGCATGAATTATGATCCTTTGCATCAGGATTTTTTTTTTTTCAATTTCATTTTTCATTTTCTTAAGGCATGAAAAAAAGGATGGAAATTGTTTTTTTTTGTAAAAAAAAAAAATATTTTTTTTTTATTTAATTTTTTTTAGGTGATCAATTGTAATTTTCTCCACATACAAAGCTGTTACTTGAAAAATACACCAGTAATATTGTTTTTTAGGGGTTATCTGATGTCACAATATTTTTTTTACCTGCAAGAGTCGTCTACAGTAGAAGGAGGGACCGGGTCGGTTGGCGTGCTTTTTTGTCTGTCGGCCATATTGGATTTAACAAAAAATAATTTCTTGCATTTGCAGCTGATGGCCAGTAGTTGATGGTGTATTTTATGATGCTTAGTGTCCACTTCAGTGGTCTGTGTGCATTTATAACATAAAAATCCAGAAGAAACACAAGAAAATGGCTTTTAGACAGCTGTCCACTGTAGTGACCACTATGCGTGAAAGGGTTAAGGGAGGAAGGAAGGAAGGAAGGAAGGAAGGAAGGAAGAAAAAGAAGGCTGTGTGACTGAGTAATAATATGATTATCAGAACCTAGGAAACAAGCAACCAAACCATATTCTACAACCATTTAGTTGCTGGCAGAGACAAACCAAAGGAAATCATTTCTGATATTTTCAAACTTAAATGTTCTTCACACCTTGAAAAAAAAAGGTGAAAACACTTACCTTGCAGAAAAAAGGTGAAAACATTTACCTTGCACACCTAGAGCAGATGTTGAGGGTAACTTTGGCCTGTAGTTCAGGCTGATAGGAACTGCGTCCCTGGCTGAACTTGCTGCCGGACGGGGCCAGCCCTGTTACGCCCTCCATCCGCAGGTCATCCAGGTCCTCTGGGGAGACGGAGCAGAACATAGTAACGGCGGGGCAGGAGAGGGGAAAAACAGAAAGGACGACCATTAATCATATTTTGGTCTTTTCCTTGTCAACGTAATGCCCTGTGATGACAGCCTGCTGGAAGTCAAAGGGGCAAGAGAGACCATCACAGTAGGTAATCATTATCAGCACAGTCATTCCGATGAGTTTCCACAAGAACATGCAGATTTTGAACTTTTGGATCGCTCCGTCGCTGCAAAATTATTTCCAGTAAGAATTATGTCATGTAGCCACAATCAGGGTGACGAAAGCAAATACATTTACTCTGTAAGGAAAAAAAATGTGCAAGTATATGGAGAAGGGGTCAGCAGTGTAGAGGTTTTCTTGCTATATTCACTGGATAAGCCTTTTTTTCTTCTTCTTCTTTTAGCTGAGAAGCTGTCAACGTGGAGCAACTGAAACCTAATGTTTGAACAAAGTTAAAGCCTAAACAGGCTCAGCTGTCAGATCAGAATGATGCATTTTAACATCAAGGCATCATGCTGCACACATTTCCATACTTCTGTCAGAGTCACATAGTTCTATTGTAATAGAGAAACTATGCTTAAATCACTCTAAGAACAAGATTTATGACAGGACATTAAAGTAGTGATGCCGAATACAATGAAATCAATGTTTTTGTGTCTCAGTGGGGACTTGCTGCAGTTAGTTTATAATGATCAAAGAGGCAAGCTCTAAATCAACCAGACAGATTTAGTTTTGAATGTATCCCTCAGAGAAAAAACATGTTGTTGTACTTTCCAGGCCATAGTTCTTATAGATGGAATGAACACTCAGAGTAGGAATGGGTCAATATCTAGTAAATATGCTACTACATCAGGTTACTTAAACACAGTGTTTAAACACAAAAACATGTAAATATGATCCAACTAATTGTATTTCAGAAAAATAGTAGTCACTATAAATGGCAACTCAATACCAAAAAATTTTATCTTCATCTGTACCAGTGGATGTGACAAGACAGATAAATGTGCTGGTTTATATAATCAAATCCCATTTCTTCATATCGTGCTCCTAGTCTTTAAAAGATGAATGAACTGATATGACATTGTTAAGTTTGAGATGTAACAGTTTATGTTCCTACAAAAAAAAAGTGTAGCTAATGCATCAAGGAATCGACAAATGAAGCGTTTACATTTTTTTTGTTTTTATACAACATTTAATTATCTTTTAGTAGATTATGCAAAAAGGAGCTCTAAGTGTTTTTTTTTTCTTATTTTGGGATCCTGAAAATAATTTCCCCAAGCAGTTAAAGTTGTCTTTGCAGTAAACCTGAAGGAAAGTGCAGGAATCTGCTTCCAGCCATCTGACTAGCAGTCCTGCAACAGTGATGAGTTCCTCTGGGCTCTATAAAGCCAGATTAAATCCTGGTCATTCCAGTAATTTAATCTCATTTAAAGGACTTGAAATCTTAAGATTTGTACGGTGAAAGGTTTTTGCAGTTTTGAAACTGAACTTTTTTTTTTTCCAGGTTTGTCATACCTCCAAACTGGAAACCATCCCACGCCTAATTTAATCTGTGTTTCTTGACTTTTAATATTCTGCTAACTGAAAATACTGAGATATCACCATTTATCAGTGAAAGGTGGGGTTCATGTTGAGGTCATGCATCAAATGTGGCGTAAAGGCTGCTTGACTTTCAGTGTGGTCAGATATCTGAAACCAGAACTAAAACATTTTTTCTTTGGGATCATATTACAGTGTCCCCTGCTAGAAAGAAGAAAAAAAACATAGGTTTGACACCTTGCAAGATGAGAATGCATGACTAATCACAAGGACTAGATCTGATGACACTTCCTCATGAGAACTCTCTCTCTCTATTCATCCATCATAGTGGTACAAAACCCCCAAATATCTCATCTGTCTGACCAGAAATGTGACTAAACATAAATGTATTCCTTAAATCTGTCCTCAATTGCTCTATGCAAAATATTTCAAAAGACATGTGCTAGTGACAGCAAAAACTAAATATGATAAAGATATTTTTCATGTTTATCTCAAAGAAAATATGACTGTAGATTATTCAGTCTTTCAGGTTGTGGATTGGTTACTTTTGTTTCACTTTACCTTTTCTATCTTTTGTCCATGTGAATCCTACTGATCCAAATTCTGGATAAAATGTGGGAAAAAAAATACTAAAACTTGAAATACCTCCAGGTCACTTTTGTAAATGTTTAACTGTAGAATTAAATTTTGATGTAGCTCTGGAATTTTTTTACAATAAAAATTTGCATCTTTATATTAAACTGCCTTTGATGAGTTACAATCTATAAAGCAAAATTCCAGTAAGGTGCAATAATTTGATCATCATTTCAAAGTTGAGCCTAATTTTAGGATGGTATAATATAAAATATATATTATGAAAAGCAGCGCCTTGAACTTTTTCCACATTTATTCCTTTAACAACCACAAACTTAAATGCATTTTACTAGGAGTGTGTGTGAAAGATTAGCATGGAGTAGTTCTGAAGCGGGACTGTAAATAGTTTTGGAATAGCTATAGTCCCATGGAATAAAAGTCATTTAAGCAGAACCTGCCTGTCAGCATGAAGTTGGCTTCAAGATTTCAAAAAGCAACAAATCTCGCTCTAATCCAAAGACATTCAAGAACAGATGGGAAGCAAAATCATTAGCATCCATGAGCCTAAAGCAGGTTATAAAAACATTTTTATGTCTTTGGGACACCGCAATCCAAGGTGAGAACCATTATCCACTAATCGAGAAAACATGGAGCTGCAGTAAACTCATTCAGAAGTAGTTAACATACCAGAATTACATGCTCAGGTGTGTACCCTGAATATCAGTGTGTAACCTGAAACAATGTCTAAAGCACTGCATGCCTCACCCGCCTCTACTAATGTCAGTCTTCGCGATTCAACAATAGGAAAGCTTCATATGGTGGTCGTAGCGCAATGTTCTCGGACCGCTGAACTCCTGCAGGACTTAGATGACTTGCCATTAATTGATGGAACCATGGATTTTCTCCCTCACGCACAAACCGCTGAACATCATCAGACAACAAGAACGACACTGAAAGACTTAAAATGCGTTTGGAGTGGGCGAGTCAAAGCCCGAACTTAAATCTGATTGAGACTGAGAATTTGATGTGGCATGACCTTAAACAAGTAATTCATCCTCAAACCCTTCTAATGTGGCAAAAAAAATAAACAATCCTGCAAAAAAAAAAAAAAAAAAAGAGGAAAACTTGGCTCTTTCTTTTAATTTGAGTTGGAAACCGGTTTGATTCCTCGCATTTGGATTTCAGACCTTAGACTGACTAGAATGTCTCTCTTATATCCGCTGCCAGAGAAGATGTATTGTTTTATAGTCCTGAGAAGAAAAGATAAACTGCATTCCATTAATACCCCTAAGCAGAGCGATATTAAATGTCCCATTCATCATGGAATGCTTTGGAGGTGGGGGGACAGAAAGAGCCACCAGCGATTTGGGCAATTTTCTGGTCGTGGGAATTGCACAGATTGGTGCCTTCCCTCTTTTCCTGTTTTCTCCAGTTCCATTCCCACTTCTTTCCCCTTCTAGCTATTACCCTGATCTTTTGGCGACCCACTAATTCGACATACCAGATTTTCTTTGGGTCATTGGGTGTGATACAAATCATTATTTGGCATTCAGAAAAATACACTTGTGAAACTACCGCTTGTATGAGATACCAAAAGGATCATTTTAAGTGGCCCTGACCCTGATAAAAAACATGACCTCTGTGTCCACAGCTGCTTGTCACCTCAACTCCCTTTTGTTTTTTTACTAGTTTCATTCTAGTTCAGAAAAATCAGCACACTGATGAAGAGAAAGGTCTCAATGTCTAACGGGATAAAAAACTGAATGTCTGACACTACAAAAGGTCAACCAGATAAACACGAGCTTTGTCTTGAGCCTGCAGAAAAAGATGTTTGAGGGGCCTGAAAGTCAAGCCAAAGACAGAAATATTTCAAGTCCCAGCGTTTCACCCAAGTGTGATTGCTTCTTTAGTTTTCTCTCATCAAAGATTTGGAAAAGAAAAAAAAATACTTTGCGAGATAAAGCTGTAAAAGTCAAGAAAAACAATTGAAGCGTCTATCTGCCAAACAATAACTGATCTATTTAGACTTATCCCATCCACTAGGATTGTCACGATACTAACATTTTAAAATTCAATAGAAAAATATTCAACATCATTCAATAGCTAAGGCAACTGTCTGATCATTAAAAATAAATAAATCAGTCATTTACATATGCCACTGCTACAATGTTTACAATGTCACAGTAATGTCACCAATAGTGTTAATCTCGTGCAACTCTGTTTATAGTTTCAACGTGAAAGATTCTTCACATAAAAGAAAAAAACTAAAAATCTTCCAAAAGTCTGAATCCCAGCCTTAGCTAAACTCAACTGAAGACATATTATCTCTGTGTGTACATGAGGTGCTTGAGTGATGAATCATGTGTGGATTTGCTGAGTTACCACTATAAACTACCTATTAAAGATGTCCATGTGTATCGTTAAACCTTATTTTATGGGCAAAAATGTCCGGTGTCCTTTGAATGACACCGGACATTTTTGTGATCCCACACAAAAGAGAAAAAGATAAGACACAATGCAATCTTGTAATCACAGAACATGGATTTGTGTCTTGGGTCAAATTACAGTCAGAAGCAAAGCCATTCAAAATGGAAAAGTTTCACCGTTGTCTGGATTGCATACAACAGCGTTAACAGTAATCGCACTCCGTATAATCCACTTTTATACATTATATAAACCAGGACTCCGCAGTCTTTTCATGTTCACATTCCCAGCATCACGCTCCCTTTAAAGTTTATGTCAACATACAGCGTGTTTGGTGTGCAGAAGTGCTCTTTTCCTCTGTAATTTTAGTCAAAACCGTGTGCATGCTCTCCGATGTTTACATTAGAGTTCAGCATACCTCCAACACAATGGAGCTATGATAAGTTTACAGTGCGTCTCCCATGAGACCAGTTTACCCTGAGACCATGACTGCCTCCTGGGCCTACGTCTAGACACAACAAATGTCTGTCTGCACTTGCCACCTGAAAGTCTATGGCAAGCTGTTTGCGTAAACATTCAATATCCTTGATTTTAGCAGTTGTTAATGCTTTGAAGTGCATAACTACATGTTTATAAAAATTAAAAAAAAAATTAAAAAAACTTGCCAGATACACTTTTTCTTACAAATGGGACTTTTGTGTTTGACGCTGTAGTCATATTACCTAACTGGTTAGCAATGAAAACGACATATTAACTAGTGGAAGCAAGTTCTGAACACTAGTTAACTAACAATGCACAGTAGTCAACTGATACGATCTAAACATTTCCATATAAGAAAACCTAAAAGGTGAAATAACTAAAGCTTTTTCAGCCATTAAAATCTCTGAAATAGTTAAGTTTAGAAAGGGTAATAAGTTAGCAAAAATGTGTGCTAGCTAACTAGTACAGCCCAAAATGCACGTATATTTATAAGCATAAGTTAATTAATGGAGCCTAAAGTGTGGACTGGTGAAAATAAGCGTTTCTAGCCATACTTCTAAAAGAAGGAATCAAAATGTCAGCTAGTCCACTAGTGACCACAAGCTAAGAGCTAAATTTCAAAGTTGATCTTATTGGAAATAAATAACTTATTGGCTACAAGCTAACTTGTAGAATCCTCTTGGTCATATTAGACAACTAGCCCATTAAAAAGCACTTATTTACTATTAAGTCGTTCTTGTTGATTAAAAGAGCGTTAGTTGGACTAGTAGAAGCTTTTCTGCCCCCTTATGTGAGCTAAAAAATAAATAAAAATCAGTTACAGCACAAAAATTGTACACTTGTTAACCAGTACAGCCCACAAATGCTTCTTAGTTAATTTATAATGCTACATTTAATTAAACAATCTTGACTACTGCAGTTACAAAATGTATGCTTATTAGCAGGCTGAAGTTTTCTAGCTATACTAGTGAACTAAGAAAAATAGTAAGTAGAACATGTCAACTTGGTAACATAAGGATGTTATGTCATAAGGATATTTTCTATGTTTCCAGTAGAAAATTATCTTCGTCTTAGTCTGACTTCACTTCAGCTCAAACTTGTTGGAAAAAAATGCTAATCGTAGGAAACGGTTTTACAAGAGCAGCAAAAGATTGAGCCAGTGTTGGCAAGTGTCTTTCTAATGGAGTAAAGACAGCAAATCTGACAAATGATATCAAGAATATGGAATAAACAGAAACAACTCGCCATTATCAGTCATCTTGGATGCATGCATCAGAGCAGCCATGCATGCGCATTCTGTCTATGGACCAGACATGACAGATAAATAAAAATGGGTTTGCTCTGAAGACACGAGGTGCGGGGGGGGTGGGGAGAACGGAAACTATTCAAGCGATGCAATCCTAACAAAAGGCCTGCAAGATGTAGAATTCCGTGCCGCAATCACTCACTCACAAGTATAAAGCCAGAAAGGAGTAAGAGGAGGAGTGCACAGATAAAGTGTTTGTGTGCTCTACTCTCCAAGTTTCCATGTAATTTAATGTTGTTTAAACAGCGACGGTCTGACTGCCTCTCTGCTGCCCTTGGTGAAGCTTAAAAACAGAGCGGGAGTCATAATTAGTGCAGCAGCTTCACAAGTAACTTAATGTACACCTTCTCAAGGGATGCGCTGACAGATATATAGGGTGGGAATCATCCAAAAAGCACCGCCGCACACGTGGAGTTTGGGAGACACGCTTTCAACAGCGCATCCAATCCAGTGCATTTCATCATGCGCTGTAATCCACGGCGTCTCATCGGAGCGAAATAATTGAATTTTCCATTCTTTCATGAGTAGCAACGACGTGTAACCGCAAAAACAGTGGGCCCTAATTAATAGTTCGTATGCGACAGACGCGCTGCAGCCAAACACCGTGCTCTTTCTCTCTCTCTCTCTCTGCCTTCCCAAACGCAGGGGACCCACATCTGCGAACACATCATGGAGCAGCAACGGCGGACCTCACAACTTCTGCTGCCCGCACACACGCAGCCTTCCCATTTGTGTTTCATTAAGCGCCTCGAATGCACACACGTTCTGAGCGCAGCGGTTAGTCGTCACACAGACATCGTTTGAAGTGAATCGCAACAGAGACACGTTTGTTTGGCTTGGTAATAAAAACAATATTCCAACGTACATATCATAATTATGTTTCAGCTTTCACTGGCACCCCTAACTTTGAAGCCCGCCTCGTCTCTTTGAGCCTGTAAGGACACCGCTGTAAAGCTGTAGGCCGCTTCTGCTCCGAGCACAGCAATAAAAACCCTGATCAGAATCAGATGGGGGGTGCGGGTGGGGGTGGGGGTGTGTGACACATATGAGTAGGGTAACATCACAGCTCTGAGGTCTGTGGAAAGTCTTATCGCAGATCTTGGTGCGAACCTTCTTTTAACTTTCCCTCTAACCACAAATACTGCTTCGATTAGAACATTGCTGATGTAGAGCCCTGATGTGCTGATGCATTACAGTGCTGGTCATTACGCTCGGTTGCCGAACTTTCTTTTTTTTTTTTTTTTCCCTCTTCGGAATGTGTAACTTTGATATTTAATGCACGAGGAGTAACAAAACTTTAATCAGTCAGGATCAATGTTTGCCACCTAAGCAAAATCAAATCAAAAGTAAAATGGCTTTTACTGGGGGCAAGTTGAGAGCAGCTGCTGGGAATTGAACATTGTACTCTTATTTTATGTGACTGATCAACAACACATAAAGTGCATTTTTGTGAAGTGAAATGATGCGTGGTTTTCAATTTTTTTTGTTTCGTTTTTACAACCACCTTGCATTGAAGAAAGTCTTTTGGGGTACAACTCTGCCAGCTTTTCAGACCTAGAGACAGCTCCCTGTTCTTTGAAAAAAAATGGCACTAGCTCAATCAGACAGGATGGAAAGCAGCTGAAAAGCAATTTTGAAATCTTGTCACAGACACTCAATTGTTTTTAGGATTGGACTTTGACTGAGCCATTCTAACAGATGAATTCTACTTTGATCTAAATCCCTTCCTTTGCAGATTTCATTGTGTGCTTGGGTTCATCGTCCCAATAAATGGTGAACTACCACTCCAGCCTCACGTCTTTTACAGCTGGCAGCAGGTCTCTGTGTTCAGATCTACCCGCCATCTCTTTGTTCTCGTTGAACAGAAGCATCCCCACATACTTATCCTGCCTCCACCACGCCTTAAGCATGAGCATGGCGATATCCTCAAAGTGATGTGATGGGTTTTTCTGCAACAAATTGTATTTTGCACATGCAAATTTGCAGTTTTGGTCTCATTTGACCAAAGAACATTCATCCACATGTTTTATGGAAAACTGTATTAACAATTGAAACTGAAATAACAATGGTAGTATTTCCTGTTCAATTGCTTTTGCCTTGGTACTCCTCAATAAAGACCTAATCTTTTAATAGGCTGGACTAAATGTTGTCCTGTTTCCAGTTTCTTTCACCTAAGCTGTGAATCGTTGCAGTTTTTTTTCAGAATTGGTTGTCCGACTACTTCTCTGATTAATGCTCTCATTGCTGGATTTGTCAGTGTTTTTTTTTTCTTCTCTATCAGATACTGAAAGCTTTATTTTTTTCAACTTAACTCCGTTTTAAAACTCTCCCCAAACTTTATCCCAGTCTCATTACACGTGAAATTATTCACTATGTGGGTGGCAACTGGTTGCACTAGTTTATTTAGTGGGTATCCGAGTGAAAGAGGTCGACTATAAATGCATGCAAAACTTTTAGGATTTAAATTTACCGTCTATCTCATACAGTCAACACACTGTTAGGTTTGCAATGTAGCCCAAGATCAAAATTAAAAATGTATACGTTTGCAAGATACTTTATCCCAGATGTAGTTCACATTTGAATTATTGCAACAATTGTTATGTTGAATCAGTGGTTTAACGGAGAAACCCACTGGTTTCTGAAATCTTAATCTTGATGCAGACAGAAGCCAGGAAACAGTGACGTCTCCCATCTAAACAACCTATAACAACATAATGCATCCATTCATACAAGGCCTCTATCTGCAGCTCTAGATAGCGGCACTATATCTTCAGATTACATACTTGGCTTCCTATCTGCCATCTCCCGCTTCTGTCTGGCTACACAGCCACAATACAGCACCACTGTATCCATCCAGCACTCCTCCGAGGAGTTTATCGTCTCCGTTAATCTGCGGTGAATAATCAGACGGGACATGCTGGCTGGTGCTGGGCCACGTGGAGCAAAGTGTTGCCCGTAGGTAATTGCTTCCAGTAAAATCACAGCAACTTGGATCTGAATTAATGCATCCGTCTGCAGCACGCAGACTTTTTACTGGCGTCAAATTGGCTTCTAGTAATAGGGGAGGCTCTTTCCACTGACAGGCTGGCAAAACCGTCGGAGGTGAGCCCGACCCTTTCCTGCAGGCACCTCAAGCGACAGATTTAGAGTTAAAGCAGCTTTCACCCCTGAAATATAGCACCGCATCTGTCTGCTTCGATACACCTCCTCTCTTCCCCTCAATGAGTCATGAAGGTGATGTTTTGTTTGTGTCGGTTTACACCGTTTCCACGGCAAATGCCGTGTTTTATGTTGTTTGGGCAACGATAAAGAAGGCGGTGGAGGCGAGGGAATGTACGTGCGGCGTAAAAAAATGTAAAAAAATAAAATAAAAACAGCCGTCTCTCATCTGCAGCCGAGCGTGAACACAAAGACATATTTTAAATGTAGGTGAAGTTAATTATCCACAACAGCAACAACTAGCAGTCGTCTTAACAACTGCATATAAAGTGGGTTCAGATTTTATGTAAAACTTGCAATTTATTACACTGCAATATTTTAAATCACAATAAATACGCTGGCGTGCATCTACATGGCTTGAACATTTTTACAGTACAATCAAAAACATCAATGTACTCCATTGGGATTTAACATAATACAACAAGAAGGAGGGAATAACTGTTACAAAGGAAGAAAAATGTACAAATAAAAATCTGCGACATTTGGAATCGTCAGCTGCCTTCAAAAATAATCTAATTTGTAAGAAGTCATGTGTAATACGGTTATAGATCAGGAATAAAAATGTGGAGAAGATGATAAAACAGCATTCCAAGCTTGGAACAGGTTACAGAGCACTGCTCAATCCATCATAGTCAAAAAATGGAAGAAGAATGGCAGAACGTAACCCACGAAGTCACGGTCATTTATCTAAAGCAGGCTTCTGCAACTTTTACAGCCATTATACTAAACACATTTTGTCCAGCGCCACACAAACTCATTGACCCCATGCAAAAAGTTATGCTCTTTTAAAAGAGCATAACATCTATAATCAAACATCTTTGATTATAGATGTTTATCAAATTTAAACATCTATAAAACAGAACCAGAATTTCAATTCTGATGCTCTTTGGGTTTTAAAGCCAATACATCTTTATGATGCAGTCATAGCAATGTTATAAATTTTTTTAAGAATCATTGGTTTCAGTGTAGGGATCCACAAAGAGTGACACGCCGTCATGATCTGAAGTTGGTAGGGTTCGTTTCTGTTTTTCCACTTCTGATGATTTCCTCGTTTATGACTTAATTATTCCTTATTAAGTCAATCACTGTGCCCAGTTTAGTAGTTCTTGTTTTTCCATTAGATCAGAGGTTGTTCCCCTTGGTTATTTCTCCCTGAGGTCCTTTCACGTTAATTAGCCTCTTTCTTTCAGCCTTTCTGTCTAGTCTCCTCATAGCTGAACCCTGTTTACCAATCAGCCACCTGTCCACAAATCAAGCTTTCCAGTATTCAAGCTTCACACTGCTGGTTTTACCCGTTTTGTTCCAGTCGCCCTGCCATCGCCCGTTGTGTTTTCGGGTTTTTCTACCCTTGGTTTCCTGCCGGTTTTCCTTCCATAGCCATCTGTAAATTTTTGCATTCGTTTCATTAAATCTCTTGAATGCGTCTCTGCCTCCGACTTTGCCTGCAGTTTGTCAAAGTCAAACTGCAACAACTCTGCATTATGACTCATAGCTACGGAGCAATAAGTAGCGGTCTCCTGATCTAAAGTAAAAGTGGGTAAGGAGAGCAATAATCAGAGCAAAGAAGCAGAAGGTAAATACTGAGGAGCTGCACAAACACACAGCTCAGGTGGAAGAATTTGTCAACAGGAAAACTAAACCAGCTCTCTGTGGAAAAATGGCGAGAAGCAGTTATTGAGTCATTGGATGTCCTACTCTCTAGCTGTAAGTACTTTACCAAGGTAGTGTACTTTAAAGTAACTCATCAGGTTTTCAGAAGCTTTATGTCCAATTAGAAAAATCACACTCTGAAGCAACGTGACCAATGATGTAACATGGATCACCTTTCAGTTAAATATTCAGTGGGGTAAAGTAAAGATCGCAAAGAGGAAAGAAAAGAAGCTCACTTTCCCTTTTCAACGCAAAGACTCCGCTATTAAATTGCACTGTACTGCAGGCAGCACTCGATCGGGGAGCGATATAACACACTTAACAAAAGGGCTATACACAGGTAACGTAACTCATCCGTCAGTCACCGTGTCACTCGGTGTGCGTATCAAAGATCAGACGGCAGCTTTATCTCGCCCTCATCTTGTCTCCATCAAATCTTCGCTGCTGCTCTTACAGCGTCTACTCGCGTTTCAGGATTTATGCCAGAGTGAGTTAACACACTGACAGAGGTCGGGTCGGCTCACGCAGGGAGGTCTGATGGCTGTCACATAATGTCGTTTGAGCTCTACTCCTCTCTGGAACAATGTGAGCGTGTACATGAGATCAGTTCTTCTTTAAAATCCTTCACCATGTGATTTTGCTTAAAGTAGAGAGGCTAGACGTGGACGAAAGCTCAACATTCTCTGCAGGGTTGCGTTGGTGGATAATGCCGCCAAGAATGTATTAAAACTAATATTTACCAATGTAGATTTTGAGGATCTTGATGAGGTGGAGTGAGTCCTACAGCAACTTTCCAGCAGGGAGCCGGCAAACTCATTGACATTGACTTTTCCATTAAAAACCTTGCTCCAAGGCCAAAATCTGGGTGTTTCTTCCCACAATCCCAACTTCCAGAAGATAAGTTTATAACTGGGGTCTCATGGCCACCCTGAAAAAGCTAGAATCTTGTCATTATCCAATGTTTCTACAAGAACATGTGAGCCATATTAATTTCCAGTATAGCTTCGACTGCGGTTAATGCTAAATGCGGACTTAACGAAAAGGAAGAAGTGGTACCTGAGGGAAACTGGAGTATCAATAAGAGCTCCAATTATTTTTCTCCTTGGAAAAATCTGAACAAAGCAAATCATGCCTTTACTTTTAGAGCTGTAATAAAGTGAGAAAACTTTGGCAAGCTTAGCTGTGCAACCATTCCAAGAGAATCTTATTATCCCATAAATCTAAATCTAGAGATTAGGAAAAAAAAAAAAAACACACCCAGTATGGAAAACACTTAAGACACGGAAATGGTGATTACTATACTTATTTCTTTTGAAACTTTTTTTTTTTAATTACACAATGTATAATCTCTGGGTGTGTCTCCATCTCTCTCTAGGCTCAACAAGTGGGACTTTTCTGCCACCTAGTGGCCATCTGGAAGTGCATTTGCTGCTCATTGTGGTTCTGAATTTCCTTCTCAGAAAGCCCCGACTGATCGCAGCCACAACCTAGAAATATTTAATGTTTTCTTACCATTCTGACTGCTCTTGTTCCTCTGATCTCTCTGTGTGCACCAGTAGTTAGATCAAAGCCATTTCAGTTAGATGTTGTGCTAATTAACAGTAGAACACAGAAGCACTATCCAGAATATTTGAGTTTATGTCTGTGATTTATCTAGAAAAACATAAAAAGAGCAGATTAATTTCGCTGGATAAAGTCTCATCGAATCAACAGATGCAATGGTAAAATCAACTCAATTATCAGAAACTGTGATGGAATATTTCCGCCACTAGATGTCAGTCTAAGCAAAAGTTTAAAGCCTCCAACCAATTTTGGTTCTGGACAAAAAATGTGTTCATCAGAGGACCTCCTTTCAGCCATCAGTCACTGGGAAAACACTTAAAGATTTATTTGCAATTATTTATACAAATTTTTACCCCAGCAGCAAAAATATGTCCAACATGTATGTGTTGGCCTCTGGTGGGAGTCAAAGCACCCTGAGGAAAAAAAAGAAAGAAAAAAAAAAATCGGAATAAGAATCATTTACTTAAATCATACAAAAAAAAAAAAAAGTTGAAGTGAATAAGGCAAATGCCAAACCTTTAAATTTAATTATTTTACAAAATGAAGCTAGAACTATTAGCATTGGCATTAATCGTCATGAATAATGAAACGGCAATAAGAAAGTGGCTGCATGCCTAAACATGATTGCATCTTTGGCTGGAACAGCTAAAGATGAGTACATCTGAAACTTAAAACAGATTTATTTTCATTTTTTCCACCTAGGACTGTTGACAGCAGAAGGAAAACAATCCACTTATAAAGGTTAATATAATAAGCTCACATCTTGTCAACGCTTCAGCTTCTAACAATTGGAAAACACTCCAAGGTTACATGTTGAAAACGTCTTGAACAAGTTGCTGAATACTACATTTTCCTTTGCGTTTACCAGCTGTAGCACACACTAAAATCCATTTGTTAAATAACCATCATAAAAACAGAGTAACCCAGCCTGCTGGGTTACTCCGTTTTTAAACCGACATGCGTTTTGCAAGATCTGCGATGATGCGTTCTGCAGACTCGGAGGCGGTAAACACAGAAGACAGAATCTCTGGAGAGCTCCATGACCAGGCCTTGACAGAGGATCACAATTGACCTTGCTACATTGTTTCATCTGAATTACAACCCTGGACAGTAGCGTATTAGACATGAGAGAATATGGCTGAGAAGAAGAGTTATGATCACCACGGGCTATCGCAGACCACCAACATCTCGTTTTATGGTTGTATCTATCACTGCGATGTACTGCTGTCCTGGGCTTTGAATGTATATACAGATGAGACCTTGGTGCTCTGACCTGTAAAGGGTTTCTTCACTGAAAGCTATCAGAGAAAGAATTACCCAGTTACAGACAATCACAAGAAGAACAAGAAGACGACACTCTGGACAGATGGGACCTAATTTTTTACTTTTTGGTCAAAATATAAAAATCCTAGATGTACACCTCAAAAATTAAAATAGAATTGAAAAGTGTTTTTAGGTTTTTATTATATGCGAATAATTTTAATCACCCAAATTACAAAAAAAAAACAAAAAAAGGCTTGAAATGTTTCACTATGTGTAATTAATCTGTATAATAAACTTGCTTTGTTTCTTAAAACAAGTGACAAAAAGAAAAATCCACTTTGTAACACCAATTATTTGAGATATACCTGTATGTGTGATGAGATATTAACACTACACATCATCTTGAACACACCATCCGCACGCCGAAACGTGGTAAAGGTGAAATAGTTGAGGGGTATGAAACATTTTTCAAGCTACTGTAAAATCTGTACAGATAACCATCCTGTCTGCAAAGGCTGATTATTAAAGTTGGCAATCGTTTAAATTTTCTTTTATAGAAAAAAAAAAGTTAATCTCGCATTTCATTTTAAACAAACCGCATATTAACAGTGTACATTTTTCTGTAAATCCCTCTCTGTACAACCTGCATGCGTTTTGTGTCACATCAAAAGAATGCAACCGTCTGGCAAACGGATCTTACTAACAAGCAAGGAAACCTATGACCAAAGTACAGGAACCGAAGGCATACGTAGATTGTGTTTTACTATTTAACAATAACTCAGACTGTTTGATAGGCAGTGAGGCAGTATAATTGGAGCACATGTAGGACACAGAGAGAGTGCGCTGGTGGTTGGCGTTTCTCAAAGTAGCTCTGTATATCAGCCATTTCTCTGCTAACCTTGGTGACAGCCTGCATAAACGCTGAATTTCCCCAGTGAGCAACGACAGGCTATTAGTTACGCTTTAAACTGATCTTTTTGCCACCTGCTGCTTTCTTGCATATGTATGTTCTTTTTTTTTAATTAAGAGATTCACCCCTGCTGATTCAGATTGAGCAAAAAAATAAAAAAAATCTGAGCTTCAGCTCATTAAGTATTTCAAGCACTAGATACAGTTTGTTATCAGGCATTAGATTCATGCGCTACACAAACAGAATGACAAGCACCTTTCATTGAACCAGGGAGAAACAAGGTTTTAATGTCAGATGCTCTTTCCATCAATCACCAGTCAGGGGTTGGTGGCAGTACTGGCATGAAGGAATATATGAGGTATATCAGAAAAGAGTGATTCTCTAGTTGTCATGTCTAGTAGGATAACTTGGTACCAGACACCATTTGACAGCATGTAAATGACACCTATTGTTGCTTTGTTCACTAATTTTCTAGTATGCAGGCATGCATTTCTGCAAAACTCTTCTAGATTTGTTAGATCCTATTCTAGATTTGGTTCCGTTTTATGACCCGCCTCTGGCCCAACCTCAGCCCATCAGATGCCCTCACAATTGTCCCTAAAATATTTGGCATACTGAGCAGTTCATGGACAACTCAATGAACACTAGGTGTCCAACAAGCCCCAACCATCATCCTTCCACCACTTTGTTAAAAAGTCGGTATGAGAAGTATTATGCCACACCAACTCTACTTTGGTCTTATTTGTTTTCAATATCTTAGTGTGGAACCTTACCTATTTGAGGTCCAGTATTTGCAAATTCACCTATTAGCAGATTTGTATTTTTTTTTTAACATGACTCAGAATTCTTTGTGAACAATCAGAGTATTCGCAGACTTGTTTTAGATCACGTCTAAATATTTTAAAGTGCGGCTTGCACAGGTGAAATGCCTTGACGTAATGCTACTCGACATGCTGTTGGCTACCTTTTGCAAAGCAGCAAATCTAGCCTTTATTTTCCTTGGAACTGTTTGGCTCTAGATACTGGCTTCTGCGGCAGTGTCGAAGCAGTTTACACTGTAAATATTAAATGAATAATGTAAACTAATGGATTTCAAACTGGACATTCACTAAAATTTAAGATGTATGTAGGCAGCATCATGTCAAAGAGGATTTAACAAAAAAATATATAGAGAGGAGTGTGATTAGTTGGACAGGGAACTAGTGGGTTTTATCACACTGATGTAGAACAGTCAGCTTAATGCAGCTGAGGAAATAAACAGACGAACACAGGGATAAGCTAAATAGAGCTACAACTAATCTAAAATAAGTAAAAAAAAAAAAGAAATTGAGATAATAGCAAAACAACTGAAACCATAAAAACCAGAAAACATTTTGCCGACAAATCAACTTAAATCTGTTGCGGTCTTGAAAGTAGTGCATTGCTGTGACATTACCCAGAAGTTCCATGGCATCATCTTCGTCTTCAATCTCTTCTTCTACGACAGAGGAAGCGGGACTGTTGACCAAATCAAAGGAGTCCTGGGACAACATGGCTGCCAAGAGCTTCTTGTGATGTTGCTGCTGCTCCTTTAGCCCTTTGCTTTTTGTTTCCATCTTCAAGCTAGGGGCAGAAAAAAAAGAGAAAATAGCCTTAGAAGTACACCAAAATAGCATGATTTCTAGACAAATATTTATTAGTTGAATTGGTTGTTTTTGTGATGCTAGAAAGTTCTGTCAGCATAATCCTCTGCATCTGTAATCCATCGGGTGTATGGCTCTGCCAAGTCAGCATTCCCAATAAAAAACAAAATGTTGCTTTTGCCTCGATTGGGTTCAGATTTATACGACTGCAGTCTTTGCTTAGTAGACATAAAATAAATTCAGGTGTCACAAAGGTGGATTGCACCTTCTTATAAATGGCTCGCGGAGAGAAGAGATGATTGTGGCGCAGGCACTGACAACTAAGAAACAAAACTTTCAAACAGGAAGTCAAGCTGCGGTTTTTATGCTGAATGCGTAATGCTGTACCGTTTAGTCAGCACCAGAAAACCAGTGGTGCCTCCAATATTGTGTGTTTTGGAATAAGCATCAAAAGAAGCCAGAAGACAAAATTGCAACAAATATCATTTATTCCTTAGTTAAATTAATTACTGAAACAGTCTCTGTACAGGTCAGACTGCTGAACCCAAACTAAAACTAAGAAAGATGATAAACCAGTTCTAATGTTCTTACACTGGATCATGATAGTATATTATTGTTTTAATATTTATTCTATACGTCTTCATTTCTCATTCCTGGTTAATTTTTAATCCATGGCTAACGTTCGTCATCCTGAGAGGCAGCAGCTCTGGAAATGCACCAGTATCCACAGAATTTATCTTCCTCTGTGTTTCCTGTCACTGCAGCACAACAAGTAAAAGGATTTACATTTTTTCCCCACCATTTTCGCTTAAAATCATTTTTCTACCTCTCATTTAAAATTTAGTTATCGCCGACTAACCCGAATCAGTCTTCGTTTACAAAAAACTCTTTGTAGGGCCAGCTTCTGCACTACACTGGGAAAATGTATTTCTATATCCATCTGGATGAGGGTTGTGGATCATAGCCCTGCAAGAGTACTCATTAGATCCTAATCTTCATTTAATGACTTCTATTTACACCTAATAAAAAGGGGTCAAAAGATGACTGATGCTGTACTTTGTCATACTCGCTGTGTGGTAGTTGTGCTAATTAAATTGGTTTAGCTTGATTCTGTAAAAGTCATTAACCACAGATGTTTCATCTGCTTGAACACGAGGACAAAGAGAATTACCGCTGGAGACAAAAAGCACGCAGGAAAATAGGCCAATATAAGCGATCAGCACTTTATTATTTCAGCTTATTTGTGTGTGCGGTTAAATACTTTCTCCGGGTCTTTTTTCAAATTACAGAAGCTGAGCTCTAATGGTTTGAATCTCTAGTTACAACATGAAGCTTGAAAACAAGGTTATCTGTTCTAAGAACTTTGAAGTATATATACATTTGAAGACAACCAAGCACAATGTGTGTTGCTGTTGCATGTTAAATGAGAAAATATAATTTAAGCTAATCATCTAAATACATCTTAAATCTTCATCAGTGGTTTTGCCGAGTTCGCAGTGTTACCTGCCATCAGAGAGGTTCTCATTCCTAGCCCTCAGGGCCCAAAGTTTTGAGCGCCTTTGCTCCACAACACCTAATTCAAATCCTTGCATTATCTTCTTGGCATGCCAACAAGTGCCGAAACCCGTTAATCACTCACTCAAGTAAATAAGGTGTGTGTCAGCAGGGAAACTCCTAAGATGTGCTGGGCTGAGAGTCCTTAGCCCCAGGATGTGAGGTTCTATCATAAACACCACTGACAGATGAGCTACAATAAAAGGCCAAGTGTAAAAAGTTAGAGGCATTAAAGAAATGTGATTAGACTCAGCTGGGATTTTCAGAAGATGGCAGTGCTGGTTTTCTACGGGTCTCAAAGTGAGCCCACACACTCTTCCATTTCCCAGTTAAACCCAGCGATTTCCCTGTACAATCCACCCATACAGCGACGTAATGAGATAACCTGTGTCTGTGTCAGCCGAGGCCTGTGCATGATGGGCGGTTTTCTATTTTTTCCTGTTTTAATTAGTCATACCAGCCATATGACACACACAGTGCAAATTGACTCATGCAAAAATACTAGGATCCAAATTAAGACTCATTCTTGAGTGTCTCTCCTGAACGCTAGCCACCATGCTATCAGAACTATTACTGAGCCTTTGCTTCCCACAAACGTCCTTGAATGATGACCAACGTAATAAAATATAATACAAATTAATAAATTGACTTTTTGTGCCATTTGAGGATCATATTTGGCCTTGTTTCAAGTAGAACAGAGGGAAACAAAAGCAATATATCCAAAAATGGATATATTCATTCATTCATATAGGGGAAAGCTGATATTTTTAGCCTGAATAGTTTGCAAGAATAATGACAAAGTAAGAAAGAGGTAAAGAAAACATGTTATTTCTCTTCCATAGAAAATACTTCTAGCTCTTTATCCTTCTTTTCATAGATGCATCCATAAACAGAGAATGACCAGTGGGACAGGTTAGTTTTACCCTACTGATAATGTGTTGTTGCAATAGTAATCCTGCTCAGTACGAGAGGAACCGCAGGTTCAGACATTTGGTGTATGTGCTTGGCTGAGGAGCCAATGGGGCGAAGCTACCATCTGTGGGATTATGACTGAACGCCTCTAAGTCAGAATCCCGCCTAGACGTAACGATACCGTAGCGCCGCATCGCTTCGGTCGGACTCCGATACCCGACTCCGGTCGGCGAGGAGCGCCTTCCGTGACTGGGCTGGGGCGTGGCCGGACGATGGTCACCCCTCTCCTATCGCGCACAGCATGTTCGTGGAGAACGTGGTGCTAAATGACTTGCAGACGACCTGATTGTACCAGTGCAATCAGGTCAATCAGCGCACCAGTGAGATGCGCATCAAAGAACCAAAAAGATCTAAAGTATTATTGACATGACGTAATGTTAATGATTCAACATTTCATGTTTCTAAAAATGAAAACAAGAAAAACATCTTAATGTGTTTTAATTTTTTTTTTTATGAAATAAAATAAAAAAGGTGCAAATATTTGTGTGGCCTTTTAGGAAAGTATTCCATAAACTCACAAGAGCTTTGCACTTCAGGATGTGGACGACTTTCAGTAATGAATAAAATCATGAATTCTACTCGCTACCTGAAAATGCTGACAGAAAATATCCAGCAATTAGTTTTTGATCTGAAGCTGGAAAACTTCAATTCTGCAAACAGGGTAGGGCTGCAGAATTGTTATTTAAAGCACATCACCAAGTTCATTTCGGAATGGTAAAAAATTTTTTAAAGCCTAATCAAAACATAGCCTTAAATGGCTAGAATTATTCTTAATGGCTTCATTTTATAAGAAAAAACATCATCACCTCCAAAGTGCTTTCTGTCAAAACTCAGACTTTGTTCATCTGATATTGAAATTTGATCATGTTTAATGACCCGAAGCATGCGAGAGTGAGAGAAAGCAAAAACAAGACTGAACAGCGAGAGAGTAAATACTGAACCTAAATTGTCCCTATATAAATAAACTTAATTAAAAAGTCAGCTTTCGGAAAGTTCGATGCAGGATACAGATATCTTGTCCAGTGGAGGATACTTGCAAAATACAAGACACAAATTCCAATGCCATTGAGGGCAGAGAAATGAGGTTAGCTTTAATGTGAAATTGGGTTGAGGCAGTATCATGGCAAGCATGTTGGAGCGGGCCTTTGAAATGGGATTATCAGAGCCGTTCAGATGGGCATTCCTCAGGCTGGCACAATGATAAGACTACCTCCTCATGTTTAAATAACCATCAGCTCACTGAACTTTAGGAAGTTTTCAGCTTCTTCTTCCCTCCACACGGATCGGGTCACCAACCTTCGAACAGGGCTGTTCTCTCCGCTCCAGCACACTTCGGTTTTAGCTCGGGGGACGGGAGGGTGCAACATCTCGGCAGCCAGCGGGTCTAAGTCGTTGTCCTCACGACCGACCCACTCGCCCACCACCCGGGGACGCAGAACTGCGTTGTACCCCAGAAAATGCTGAAACGACAACAGACGTGCACAGAGCTGCTGGAAACTCGACAACAATTCAGTTTAAAAAAAAAAAAAAAACCCATTCCACTTGCCAGATTTCTGTCCCAAAGACGGACAGAAACATTTAGCTCATGATAAAGGGGAAACCACCTCTGCTTATTCACTGCATTTTTCTATGTAATCCCTTCAAAAATATGCTGCAAATGTAGTGTCCCATTTAACAAAATGTGCTAGTCGGAACATGCTGTGTTTTTCCATCACAAGCCATCGCTTCCAGATGGAGCCGCTCCAGCCTGGGCGGCTGCCGCTGCACTATTGTGTTGGGAGAGAATTGGACAAAGGCAGGACTCGGGGAACAAAGTTTCTGAGTGAGAAGCACAGCAAAGCGGCAGACAGTAATGTAGGACATGCTTACTGGGATATTACCCTCATATACAGTAAAGCCCAAAAGGATTCATAGCCCTGGAATATTTAGATTTCCAAAACGATTTTCATTCAAACAAGAAGTTTGTCTATGATGAGACATGAGACAGGCGTCTCATAGAAGACAATCAAAGACAATGGAAAAGGAGTACTGGTGATGAAAAACTATTATGCATCTGTTTTACTTATACTAATAAGTGGCATGTCCAAATTATCTCCATTAGTAAGTAATGGAAATAGTAATTTCAGCAATCAAGAATCTTTCTTCAAATGGTGACCAGCCTTCTGAATGTTTCTGACTATCCATCTTTGACAGAGAGTTCAAAGTCTGTGAGGTTGCAAGATCTCCTTGCCCATCACCCTAATCTTTAGCAGCCTATGCAAACTTTCTATTAGACTCGTACTGCAGTTGGGTCACTCCAAAATATTAATATGGCTTCCAGTCAGAAGAAACCTGTTGGTAAAATTAAAAGATAAATTTATATCCAGGTCTACAGGGTTATGAATAATGTTGGGCTCAACTATTCATCAAGCAAAAAAAATAAAAAAATAAAGAACTCTGGTATTCTATTAGGATACTTAATCTTTTAAATTTAATATCATGACATGCATTCTAGCAATGTTTAGCCATTTAATATCCGCTTACCTGGTCAAGCTCATCAGAGATGGCAATGCCTGCAAAGAAAATAGCAGCAGAATTTAACTCCTCAGGGAAGCAAAAAAAGCTGTTTAAAATCAGTTTTTTCTTCCAACGAGCTCTTTTAAATCATCTGCTTCAGTCATTTTGTTTTTCCCCCCCATGGATTTACAATAAATGGTGGTTTATTTGAAAACAAAGAAAAAACAAAAAAAATCAAAGTTACCCCATAATGCCATCTTTGCTGCAGTTCTGTAATATGCCTTGAAGTTTACTTTTTACCCTATTCAGCCTCGTTTGTCACAGTTCCAGTTGTGTCAGACATTTTTCAATAATTGCGCCAACTGTAGTCATTTCCTGACTGACATGAATGCCATGTTCTCCAGTTAGATAATGACCTTTATATCATAATCTAATTTTAAAAGATTATGAATTAGAAATCACTACCAAATAATAAATACTGAATTAGATAAGATTAAAATTTTTATTTTTTTTTTCAAAAAGTTGAGTTAAATTACTCAAGTAGCAGGAAAAAAAGATCCAGTGAGCAGCAGTTGAGTGGATGAAAATGCATTATTAGGCCTGTCACGATAACAAATTTTGATGAGCGATTAATTGTCTAAAAAATTATTGCGATAAACAATAATATTGTTTCAAGACCTTTTGACACTGATTTAATGGAAATGACATAATAATGCACTGCGACAGACTGGCGACCTGTCCAGGGTGACCCCGCCTCTCACCCGGAACATTAGCTGGAGATAAGCACCAGCACCTCCCGACCCCACTAAGGGACAAGGGTGTTAGAAAATGGATGGATGGATGGATGGATGGATGGATGGATGGATGGATGGATGGATGGATGTAATAATGCGTGCGATTTCCTGTCATAGATAGATGCACTTTATTTTCAAAAGAACACAAAAACACTGGAACTGATAAACTAAATAAACAAAACAACCAAAAACAAAAATAAAATTGATTCTCAGGCTCCATTAACAAAAAACGTACTTAAAAAAAAACTAAACAACATAAAGCCAAAGTGGAAATAAATACTGCATTCAACCAAAAGAGTGCAGATTATGAAGTCTGTACTCTTTGCCCTTCAGTAATCACTAGATTTAAATAGAGAAGATGGGCACATCCGACTACCTAATGAATAGTTCACACTACACGATTATTTGCCCCTATTTCCCCCTTAAGACAATCTTAGATCGATCCTGTAGTGTATGGTGTGTTACTGTAGATAGTTGTGGCAGCTCTGATCTAAATCAGGGGTTTTCCCCGACTGGGAGTGTTAATGCTGAATGTGACAGGTAGTCAATCAGAAAGCGCGGATTCTCCTCCATGCTTTCTGAGGGGAAATCACAAACGGGAATCCCAAACAGCTGACCCAAAATCCAGCGGACATCGGAGGTGATATGTGGAAACAACATTAATATTTATTCAACATTTTGTGCAAAGAATATAGAAATGACAAGGGGAGGAGTTGGAGCCAAATTGCTACCACAGTTGATAACCCGGTAGGTTTTCAGCTATTCCTCGTTAACGTGACATAAATAGGTTATAATGATTTTCTTACAGTCAGGACTTTACGCTGACACTAGTCACATGCATTGCAGGTAGATTCTAGTAAACCATTGATTAATGCCTGTTTTCAAAATTTGTTAACTGGACCTATAGCCATTATTTTGTGCCCGTGTGGCTGGACATCACACCTCTTTGAAATAAGAAATGTAAAATGTGATAAAAATAAATTTTTTGTGTTTATTTGATTCCTATTCAAGATACTTTGATAAGAATGACTATATATGTAATATAGGCGGCTACAGAGTATCTTTGATTCCATTTTTGGTTGTGTGCCTTGTGATTTTTTCAATAAAAACAATGTACCTTGGCTCAAAAAAAGTTGAAAAACACTGTTCTAAATTATGATGTCAAAAAACTATGAAAATGACAAACTAAAGTGTATGATGTCCAAAACCAACCAAAATGACACAAACTAAACTATGATGTCAAAAAACAGCCAAAAGGACAAGCTAATCTCTATCATGTCAAAAATGAGATAAAATGACAAGTTAAATTATGATGTCAAAAAACAACCAAAGTGACGCATACTAAACTGTGATGTCAAAAAACAATGAAAATGACAGAAACTAAAGTCTATGATGTCAAAAAACAACCAAACTGACACACACTAAACTATGATGTCATAAACGACCAAAGTGACACACTAAACTATGATGTCAAAAAACGATGAAAATGACACAAACTAAAGTCTATGATGTCAAAAAACAACCAAAGTGACACATACTACACTATGATGTCAAAAAACAACCAAAGAGACACATACAAAAACTATGTCAAAAAACGACCAAAGTGACACACTAAAACTATGATGTCAATAAAATATGATGTCAAAAGACAACCAAAATGAAACATACTAAACTATGATGACAAAAAACTATGTAAATGACACAAACACTATGATGTCAAAAAACAACTAAAGTGACGCGTATTAAACAGTGATGTCAAAAAAACGGCCAAAATGACACAAGCTAATCTCTATGTCTATAATGAGATAAAATGACACAAGCTAAACTATGGTGTCAAAAAACAACCAAAGTGACACATACTACACTATGATGTCAAAAAACAACCAAAGTGACACATACTACACTATGATGTCAAAAAACAACCAAAGTGACACATACTACACTTTGATGTCAAAAAATGACCAAAATTACACACACTAAACTTTGATGTCAAAAAAACAGAGACGCATACAAAAACTATGATGTCAAAAAACGACCAAAGTGACACACTAAAACTATGATATCAAAAAACAACCAAAATGAAACATACTAAACGATGACAAAAAACTACGAAAATGACACAAACACTGTGATTAATTAAACAGTATTAAACAGTGATGTAAAAAAACAACCAAAGTGAGACACTAAACTCTGATGTAAAAAATGAGGAAATGAGACATTCTAAACTATGATGTCAAAAAGATGGAAATGACACAAACTATGATGTCAAAAAAGATGGAAATGACACAAACTATGATGTCAAAAAAGATGGAAATGACACAAACTATGATGTCAAAAAAGATGGAAATGACACATACTAACACTATGATGTCAAAAAACGGCCAAAATGACACAAGCTAATCTCTATGATGTCAAAATAGAGATAAAATGGCACAAGCTAAACTATGATGTCAAAAAAAACAAAGTGACACACTAAACTATGATGTCAAAAAACAATGAAAATGACAGAAACAAAACTCTATGTCACAAAAATGACCAAAATGACACAAACTAAACTCTATGATGTCAAAAAACAACCAAAGTGACACATACTAAACTGTGATGACAAAAAACAATGAAAATGAAACAAACTGAAGTCTATGATGTCAAAAAAAACAAAGTGACACACTAAACTATGATGTCAAAAAACAATGAAAATGACAGAAACTAAACACTATGTCAAAAAAACGACCAAAATGACACACTAAACTGTGATGTCAAAAAATGACCAAAATGACACAAACTAAACTCTATGATGTCAAAAAACAACCAAAGTGACGCATACTAAACTGTGATGACAAAAAACTATGAAAATGACACAAACTGAAGTCTATGATGACATAAAAACAACCAAAGTGACACATGCTACACTATGATGTCAAAAAATAACCAAAATGACACACTAAAACTATGATGTCAAAAAACAACCAAAATGAAACATACTAAACGATGACAAAAAACTAGTAAATGACACAAACACTATGATTAATTAAACAGTATTAAACAGTGATGTCAAAAAACAACCAAAGTGAGACAAACTAAACTCTGATGTAAAAAATGAGAAAATGAGACATTCTAAACTATGATGTCAAAAAAGATGGAAATGACACAAACCATGATGTCAAAAAAGATGGAAATGACACATACTAACACTATGATGTCAAAAAACGGCCAAAATGACACAAGCTAATCTCTATGATGTCAAAATAGAGATAAAATGGCACAAGCTAAACTATGATGTCAAAAAAAACAAAGTGACACACTAAACTATGATGTCAAAAAACAATGAAAATGACAGAAACAAAACTCTATGTCACAAAAATGACCAAAATGACACAAACTAAACTCTATGATGTCAAAAAACAACCAAAATGACGCATACTAAACTGTGATGACAAAAAACTATGAAAATGAAACAAACTGAAGTCTATGATGTCAAAAAACAACAAAGTGACACACTAAACTATGATGTCAAAAAACAATGAAAATGACAGAAACTAAAGTCTATGATGTCAAAAAACAACCAAAGTGACGCATACTAAACTGTGATGACAAAAAACTACGAAAATGACACAAACTGAAGTCTATGATGACAAAAAACAACCAAAGTGACACATGCTACACTATGATGTCAAAAAACAACCAAAATGACGCATACTAAACTGTGATGTCAAAAAACTATGAAAATGAAACAAACTGAAGTCTATGATGTCAAAAAACAACCAAAACGACACACACTAAACTATGATGTCAAAAAAAGATGACAATGACACAAACTAAAGTATATGATGTTAAAAATCAGCAAAAATGACACACACTAAACTATGATGTCAAAAGGAATGAAAATGACACAAACTAAACTCTATGATGTAAAAATCAACCAAAATGACACACACTAAACTTTGATGTAAAAAAACAACCAAAGTGACGCATACTACACTATGATGTCAAAAAACTACCAAAATGACGCACAATAAACTATGATGTCAAAAAGCTATGGAAATGACACAAACTTAACTCTATGATGTCATAAACCGACCAAAGTGACACACTAAACTACGATGTCTAAAACGATGAAAATGACAAACTAAAGTCTATGATGTCAAAAAACAACCAGTGACGCATACTAAACTGTGATGTCAAAAAATGATGAAAATGACACAAACTAAAGTCTATGATGTCAATAAACAACCAAAGTGACACATACTACACTATGATGTCAAAAAACTACCAAAGTGACACATACTACACAATGATGTCAAAAATGAGACATTCTAAATATGATGTCAAAAAACTATCAAAGTCACACACTAAACTATGATGTCAAAAAAACGGACAAAATGACACAAGCTAATCTCTATGATGTCAATAATGAGATAAAATGACACAGGCTAAATTATGGTGTCAAAAAACAACCAGTGACGCATACTAAACTGTGATGTCAAAAAAAGATGAAAATGACACAAACTAAAGTCTATGATGTCAATAAACAACCAAAGTGTCACATACTACACTATGATGTCAAAAAACTACCAAAATGACGCACAATAAACTATGATGTCAAAAAGCTATGGAAATGACACAAACTAAACTCTATGATGTCTCTAAGTTGTTGGTTGTCTATGATGTTTTTTGACATCTATGATGTCAAAAAACGCATACTAAATTGTGATGTCAAAAAACAACCAAAGTGACACATACTACACAATCAAGTCAAAAAACATAAAAAAAACTATGTCAAAAAACAATGAAAATGACAGAAACTAAACAAAATGACACACACTAAACTATGATGTCAAAAAACAATGAAAATGACACAAACTTAACTCTATGATGTCATAAACCGACCAAAGTGACACACTAAACTATGATGTCTAAAACGATGAAAATGACACAAACTAAAGTCTATGATGTCAAAAAACAACCAAAGTGACACACACTAAACTATGATGTCAAAAAACAACCAGTGACGCATACTAAACTGTGATGTCAAAAAATGATGAAAATGACACAAACTAAAGTCTATGATGTCAATAAACAACCAAAGTGACACATACTACACTATGATGTCAAAAAACTACCAAAGTGACACATACTACACAATGATGTCAAAAATGAGACATTCTAAATATGATGTCAAAAAACTATCAAAGTCACACACTAAACTATGATGTCAAAAAAACAGACAAAATGACACAAGCTAATCTCTATGATGTCAATAATGAGATAAAATGACACAGGCTAAATTATGGTGTCAAAAAACAACCAGTGACGCATACTAAACTGTGATGTCAAAAAAAGATGAAAATGACACAAACTAAAGTCTATGATGTCAAAAAACAACCAAAGTGACACATACTACACTATGATGTCAAAAATCAACCAAAATGACACACACTAAACTATGATGTCAAAAAACAACCAAAATGACACATACTACACTATGATGTCAAAAAACAATGAAAATGACACAAACTAAAGTCTATGATGTCAAAAAACAACCAAAGTGACACATACTGCACTATGATGTCAAAAAACAACCAAAATGACACACACTAAACTTTGATGTCAAAAAACAACCAAAGTGGCACACTAAAACTATGATGTCAAAAAACAAAACAAAATGAAACATACTAAACGATGACAAAAAACTACGAAAATGACACAAACACTATGATGTCAAAAAACAACCAAAGTGAGACAAACTAAACTCTGATGTAAAAAATGAGAAAATGAGACATTCTAAACTATGATGTCAAAAAAGATGGAAATGACACAAACCATAATGTCAAAAAAGATGGAAATGGCACATACTAAAAACTATGATGTCAAAAAACGGCCAAAATGACACAAGCTAATCTCTATGATGTCAAAAAACAACCAAAGTGACACATACTAAATTGTGATGTCAAAAAACAACCAAAATGACACACACTAAACTATGATGTCAAAAACGACCAAAATGACACAAACTAAACTCTATGATGTCAAAAAACAACCAAAGTGAGACAAATTAACTATGATGTAAAAAATGAGAAAATGAGACATTCTAAACCATGATGTCAAAAAAGATAGAAATCAGACATTCTAAACTATGATGTCAAACAGCGCTGAAGAAGACACATACTAAAAACTATTATGTCAAAAAACAGCCAAAGTGACACACTAACCTATGATGTTAAAAAACAACCAAAGTGACGCATACTAAACTGTGATGTCAAAAAAACAACCAAAGTGACGAATACTAAACTGTGATGTCAAAAAACAACCAAAATGACACACTAAAACTATGATGTCAAAAAAAAATGAAACATACTAAACGATGACAAAAAACTACGAAAATGACACAAACACTATGATGTCAAAAAAGATGGAAATGACACATACTAAAACTATGATGTCAAAAAACGGCCAAAATGACACAAGCTAATCTCTATGATGTCAAAAAAACAAAGTGACACACTAAACTGTGATGTCAAAAAACAATACAAATGACACCTACTACACTATGATGTCAAAAAACAACCAAATTGACACACACTAAAGTCAGATGTCAAAAAACGACCAAAACGACACACACTAAACTATGATGTCAAAAAACGATGACAATGACACAAACTAAAGTATATGTCAAAAAACAACAAAAATGACACACACTAAACTATGATGTCAAAAGGAATGAAAATGACACAAACTAAACTCTATGATGTCAAAATCAACCAAAGTGACACATACTACACTATGATGTCAAAAAACTACCAAAATGACACACAATAAGCTATGATGTCAAAAAACAATGAAAATGACAGGAACTAAACTCTATGATGTCAAAAAACAACCAAAGTGACACAAACTACACTATGATGTAAAAAAACGAACAAAGTGACCCACTAAACTATGATTTTTGGTTATTATTTATTTCCTGACTTGTTCTGTGAAGAACCCAGAGAATTTTATTTGATTGTGCTTTCTGGAAAACAATAAATTTTTACATTAAGGCACTCCTGCAATCATCACACTTTTTCTAATACAAACTGACTCCGGCCACCGACCAGAAAAGGGAAAGGTTATGTGGCCCTCACAGGAAAAAAGTTTGGGGACCCCTGCTGTAGATCGTCGTGGCTGCTCCGATCTAAATCAGGGGTTTTCCCCGACTGGGAGCGTTAACGCTGAATGTGACAGGTAGTCAATCAGAAAGCGCGGATTCTCCTCCGTGCTTTCTGAGGGGAAATTACAGAGGGGAGTCCCAAACAGCTGACCCAAAATCCAGCGGACATCGGAGGTGATATGTGGAAACATTAATATTTATTCAACATTTCGTGCAAAGAATAAAGAAATGACAAGGGGAGGAGTTGGAGCCAAATTGCTACCGCAGTTGATAACCCCATAGGTTTTCAGCTGTTCTTCGTTAACGTGACATAAATAGGTTATAATGATTTTCTTACAGTCAGGACTTTACACTGACACTAGCCACATGCATTGCAGGTAGATTCTAGTAAAGCAGTGGTCCCCAAACTACGGCCCGCGGGCCGCATCCGGCCCGCCTCCACATTTGGTCCGGCCCCCTGAACAATACCAGAGAGCATTCAGATTTTTTTTCATACATTGTATTTTCCGGTTTATATGTAGATTTTTCTTCAACCACCAGGGGGCTCTCTAGCAGGAAGTGTGTCCTGTAAACTGTTGGTGTTTTGTTTAGCATGGCGCATTGCTGCCATCTGTTGGACTTTTAGGGAACTGCTTGACTTTTATGTTATTTAATTAGTACAGTTGTTTGCTAGCGGTAGAGCAGATGAACACACGTTTGTTATGAACGCCGCATTTCAGGTCGAAATCTTCGAAGCGATGCCTGTAAGTAGCAGCTTATACTTCAAAACGAGCCTTCATGTTAACATATGAGGAATTCATATGTTAAAGTTACTTTCCGTCAATGGAATATATACTAGTCAGTCCCAGTGACAGTTTCCCTAACGGTTTTTGCCCATGTGCTTTCTAGGCAAGCACCCCCGGCACCAACAATTTCCGGCAGTGTAGGTGATAAACGTGTAACACTTTTTCTGTTACAAACTGACGCCGGCCTCCCACCAGAGAGGAGAAAAGCTATGTGGCCCTCACAGGAAAAAGTTTAGGGACCACTGTAGTAAAGCATCGATTAATGCCTGGTTTTAAAATTAGTTAACTGGACCTGTAGCCATTATTTTGTGCCCATTTGGCTGGACACCACACGACAAACCCGATCGAAGCGTTATACCTAGGATTTCTGTCGGATAATGTGTGGTCTCTCAGGTTTTGAAAATGGTCCGACAATCGGCCGACAACTCCTGTAGTGTGCGCTGGACATTACACCAAGAAAATGAGGATGGGAGGGTCAGTGGAGAGCACCGGAGCTGAGCCTTTCATTCAGTGTCATCAAAAGAAAGAAAAAAAGGCAGGAAGAGACAATAAAGCCGATAATTAAAATGAGGTCGATAGGTTTAATTTATCGAGCGATTAATTGATATATCGTTTATCGCGACAGACCTATGCATTATTGATATCAGACGAGAACATGCATATTGGTTCAAAATGATAGAAAGGTTAGAAGAAAGTTATGCAGAATACCAACACTGAACACAACAATAAATCTTGAAACCAATGGGCTACAGCAGAAAACCACACTGGGTAAAACTCCCATCAACTGAGAAAAGGAAAAGTAGGCCATTATTCACAAAAAAGAAAAAAAACAAATACAAAAGAAAAAAATCTAAAAAATTAAAACTCGACTTTAGCACATCAAAACAAAACACACACAGTTTGGTCCAAATAGTCCTGATTTCAATAATATTCAGCTGCAACATGTCGGTCATTTATCTGCAGCTCCTCTATGATGCTTTCATGACAGTATGGATCAAGATCTCAAAGGAACACTTCTGAAACCTTACCATGAAAAATAAAAAGCTCTACCAATAGCTTTTATTACTATTTTGCAAGTAGATACAGACGCAAAGTGCAGTGGGAAGTTCACCCGTTGAACTGACCCATTATTTCGCAATTAAGCGTTTCAGCTGATATTATATTGTATGTTTACAATACAGCGCTATTACTTAAGGAGAAAATATCTAAAACATTCATTTTTTATTATTATTGTTATACTATGCAGTACATTTTATGGTAACCCAGATTAGTCAACTTCTGCCTGAAATTTTAAATTGCACTCAAAAACTGCAAAAAAAAGTAAAAACCCTAGAATATATACATCTCTCATGTTCATGCATAAATATGTAAAAAAATAAATGATTCAGAAACTTTCAACCAGAACTGTGCATATAGAAGTATAAGAGTCAGCTGGGTACGACACACGCATGCAGTCTGCTGATGTGCAGTCACTCACTTCGTGACAGGCTCTCCAGGGCTTTGCCAAGCTTTTTGCTCTCCTGCAAGATGTGGCTGAGCTCATCAAAGTCCCGGCTCTCCCTCCAGTCCCAGGACGGGCACTCCACTGATCGCGGCACTGGAGATCACAAACGGAAAGACAGAATGGCTGCCTGCAGGAAAGAAAACTGTTGTTTTGCCCTCGAAGATGAAAGCCCTCAAACTAAATGCCTTGCTAGAGTATTCAGCCTTAAATGTTACACAGTTTGCCATAGTACGACCACCAACTTCACTGTATTTTTTTGCCATTTCATTGCATTTGTATTTAGCCCCTCAGTCAATAATACCGTGGAACTAGTTTTACTAAACCCCTCTCATCAAGTCTGCCCCGCCTCTCTGTTCCTGTTGAACAAAAGCATCAAAAACATGATGCTGCCACCTCCAAGTTCCAAGGTGGTCATGGTTGGTTGAGGGCAGTATATATGCAGTGTTAGAAATCTTAAGTTCCTCCAAAATTAAATTGCTTTTATAGCTCTGTTCAGCTTCACATCAATTGTTAGAATATTTCCTGCTCAAAAAAAAAAAAAAAAAAAGAGAATAAAAACATCCAAACAACATGATGCTGCCACCAACCTTTATTCAAACTGGGCATGATGTCTTCAGGGCAAGAAACTGTATAAAACTGGTTCTCTTAGAGTGACAGCAAGATGATGTGAAATGGAGCACTAGCAGAAAAGTCATCACTTTATTTCCAGAGGGACTGATCATTCTGGTTTGAGGCCAGGTGACAGATGCTGTTACTGTCTTTGATTCACATAACAACTCAGGAAATGACCCACATACCGCAATGAGATCCTGCACCAGCTGCTTTCAAATGATGGGTCATTTATAAACTGTTTAATACAAACAATAATAATGAAAGGGAAAGAGCGACAGCCTTTCACGGATCCTCCAGATCCAACATTCTTGTGCTCACATAGTTCTGTTTGAAAAAAAAAAAATCAAAAAGGCAAATGGCTCATAAAACCTCTGAAGCACATTAGAGTGAGTAGAATGAATGTGCAAATAAAAACCTGCACAAAGTAAGCAACAGCCTGCAAGCACAAATCTAGTCCATAGTGTATATCTGATAGCAGAGCTGCCACAGTCTGTTGTCCTCCACTCTTGTTTACCCTGATTAAGCTGCTTGGTGTTAAAATAACTGTAAGCACAGAGCAAATGCTTCTGGCAAATCCAGGCTGGAGGGGAAAAAGAAAAAAATATTTCATTAGCTTTGAGAAAAAAATGGGCTGTTCTGTTCCGTGCACGGCTCTGTGTCATACTGCAGAAACAAAGGGTTGCGCTGACTCTTAATAGCTTACATCAGAGAAGCGAGCATGTGAGGCATAAACCCACATGAGGCATTTAGTGTTGCTGCAGTGTAGTTTTGCTACTCTATCGCCCTACTGGGCTGTTCTCTCCCTGGGGTTTTTACGGTTCTCATGCTAAATTTATAGATCTTTTTTTCACACTCAACTTTCAGGCCCTCAGTTCTTCACTTTGGAAGAGATCTTGATTAATTAAATGTAGCTACATCTAGAGGATAGGAAGAGAGAAATGAATGAAACAGGAAGGGAGTAAGTGCGCAGTGGAGGAAAGCAATAAAGGAAGGACAGAATCAAGGAAGGGAGGAAGAATACGAGAAAGTAATAACCCATGAAGCAGGGGTGTCCAAAATGTGGCCTGGGAGCCATTTGCAACTCCTGGACTGATTTTGAGTGGCCATGAACCACAATTTATAAATAATTCAAATTTGGCCTCAAAGCACAAGAGACTGATGCAGATGGAGAGTATTTTTTTTATCATCTGGGAAACTGATGTTTTTTTTTTAAACCATCAAAATAAAATCCTATTACAATAAAATGTTATGTACAAAACAAAGAATCAGTGCAATACACACATTTTCACTTCCCATTTAATTTCATAGTTAATAAGACTGTATTTATCAAGTGACTTTTACTTAACAGTGGACTTGGTGCAACAGTTTGGTTTCAATTAATTTAGACTAAAAACAGCATTTATAAGAAAGACTTACCCAGTCCAGTTGTCAATCCAGAGTAAAAAAAACAGCTAGAATGAATTTGCAAACTGCATTTCTTTCTTTTAATAAAACAAACATGCAAAACCTGTTTTACATTTTTGATCTACAACATTTTACACAGCCCACAACCACCTTGTCTAAGTTAAAATGTTGCATGTTTATTTTATTGTTGAGCAGATAAAAAATTAGAAAGAAGAATTGATTGACTTTTTTTTTTAGGTCTGTGAGAAGTTTTGACTTGATTCTTGCCCATGTGTGGGCAGTAGGCCAGGCAAGTGTAAAGAAGGAATCAGAATTTAGAAAATGGACCCGAGAATAAAGCCTGACAACATTTCCAATACTCTTATTTTGTTTTTAAAATGTGCATCAAGGCCCGAAAAACACTTAAATCAATCCTATTTTGATATAAACATTTTCATAAGCTCCGTGTGCTCAGGCTCCTATGCATGCATATTTAATGTCATCCAACTTGTAGCTTTAATATTGTTCATACCGAGCATGCTTGCGATGCACAACACCTACAAAATAATCTTTATTGGCTTCCTTTATTTTCAATTTGCTGACTGCACACGCTCCGCTCATCTCCACATTCGTTTCCTCCGACCACAGCCTAAAATAGACTTGGTCTGGCAGTGACTGAGCACGGTGTTAAATTATTGAGGTAGTCTGTGGCTCTGCTGCCTCTCCCGTTTGACCCGCCCTTATTGCCTCCAGCCTCATGCTTCATTCAATCGTCACAGTTATGGTCATTTATTCCCAAACTTGCTAGGAAGTAAAAAAAAAAAAAAAAAGTACCCAAGTTTCTACATCTTATTCTGCGAGTATGTTAGGAGCTTGTGAATAATTCACTTCAGTGTGTAGAGGCAGGGAGGGGGGGGGGATGAACGAGGAGGCACTTTATAATGAACTCATCCGCAGGGCTCCAGGAGGCTGGAAGGAGGACACTGTGACTAACTTTAATTAGACATAATTATCTAAAATTAAAATGAAGATGAAAGTCTACGGAGCATGTAATTGGGAAACAAGTGATACAACATGTTTTAAAATTGCGCAACTTTATGATCTGAAGCGCAGCGAGCAAGTCGGAACGATCAATCGTACCTGCAAAACAATCACAAAGGTAAACTCTTAAAGATGACTGCAGTTAAACTTACAAGATTTGGATTCTGGTGAAGGTGGAGAGATGCTCGACACAGCCAGGTCACTCTTTGACTTTTTTGGTTTCTTTGGAGTAATCTGCCATGGCTTCTCAAAGTTGCTGTATTCTCTTCGAGTGTTTTTGTTTTCTGTGGAGACAGAAAGGGACAGCATGTCTTGAGAAAAATCTGGATCTATACATATATGCAGTGGAAAGCTTCCTGGATATTTTGGATGTAAATGTATACTGATCTAGCAAATGCCCTTTCAGATTTCCTCATGCTACATCTACACACTTCAATGTATTTTCGTGAAAGTGGGAGGAAAGTGATGGATAGTGTTCAGAAAACCAGATAAAAAATAATGTGACGTGTGAAACTGCATTCAGGCCCCTTCACTCTGACATTTCTAAATAAAGTAATGTGGAAAAACTAAATCTGCGCATGAACCTGAACACAACATGGTGGTGGTGGCAAGAGTCCTCATTAAGATGAAAATGATAATCAATCAATCAATCAAATTTTATTTGTATAGCACATTTCAGCAGCAAGGCATTTCAAAGTGCTTTACATAATTAAAATAAAAACAGCATGTGACATTAAATAAACAGTGAGAAAGAGATTTAAAAAAAAAAAAGTTTAATGATAAATGTTTAAACCACTTTTGCTAAGATGTGTCCTAAATTTAAAATGATTTCAAAGAAAAATCTCAGGAAACATTTCCAAAAGAAATACTTTTCATTCAGTTTCAAGAACAAAATCAACCAGAACATCTGACTTTAGCCAAAATTTCATCATCAGGAGCCTTTTAAAGGTAGTTTCCAGTGGTGGGAAGTAACGAAGTACAAGTACTTCGTTACTGTACTTAAGTACAGTTTTCGTGTATCTGTACTTTACTTAAGTAGATTTAATAATGGGGACTTTCTACTTTTACTCCACTACATTTTACAGTAAGTATCTATACTTTCTACTTCACTACATTTCTACAAAACTGTCGCGTTACTCGTTACATCTAAGTCGCGTTGCTCTTTTCTTCCGTTAAAATGTGAAATTCAGGGACTTAAGGTGGCGCCGTAAAATCCGAGCAATAACGTGACTTAGTGTCTGTTGTCACCCATCGGCTCCACCTTTACTCGCTCTCGGAGCTCCAGACATGCGCAGTGGTTTCCTCTGAGCGGGAGGAGATGTTTGTCTATAATATAATAGCGCTGCATAAATTGATATGGCGACATGGAAAATCAGCAGCGCTTCGCTTTCACAGACGGTGGGGACTTCGTCCAACTTTTAGCGTCACTTGGAAGGAAAGCTTAAAGAAAGGTAAGATCTGTGCTAGCAAAGCTAGCTGTACTGAGACACATGTTGCATCTGATGAAAAAAAGTTGTCACTCATGCGCTGAATTATTGTGTGGAGGTGTTGACTGAGGTGTCGCATATATGGGACAACGCTGTGACCAAAGTCTGCAATATAGTGATATGACATTCAGGAACGATCCGATTCTTCTGGACGGATCTTTACTAAGTCCTAAGGACTGAAGCCTCACTGAGAGCCGTTCTTTGTTCTTGTGTACACTGCGGTAGCTATATATATATATATATATATATATATATATATATATATAGACATTCATTTAATCGCTGAATAAGTAAAAGTTGAAAGTATGAACACAGAGCATGCTCATTGCTCATTGATTGATTTCGTCTCCTGTCATGGTGGCAAACATCGCAGTGGGAGGGAGGATGAAAACAGTCACGGTGCTCATTCTGCTTGGTTACTTGTTGCGCCGTTGGACAGTGTTCATAGTTGAACGTTATTTACCGTTAATTGCGATGTTTCAGTTGTGGTTTCTGACATATGCAATATGGGCAACCGCCCAGGGTGTTATTTTTCTAGGAATAGCAGGAGACCTCTGCGGATTGTAGCACAGCGATGAAAGCAAAACAGAATGAAGTGAGTTTTAATTGATACTGGTTAAATATATTTCAGCTCTAAGTATTTAATATCTAGGTGTTTTTATGGGAATGTGGATCTTTCAGATCAATCTGAAAACCAATTTTGATAGGTAAACTTAATGTTATTGTGTCATTTAGCGCGGGGCGCTGGTCTTGGTCTCGAGTTCGGTGGTCTTGACTACAACTCTGCTACATGGCTCCTTGGTTGCATGTCCTCCACCCTGCCCGCACCTTCTTTACATCCCCTTTCAGTTAGATTTCTTTCTAAATAAATGTGACTAATGAAGTTCATGCTATGTTAGGACAGGAGACAAAATGTTTCCATCCCTGAAATTATGATTCATAGAATCACATATCTAAGTCTAAACTGTTACAGAGAATAAACACAATAAGAACATGTTTAATCTGTGGTAGTGTTAATTAAAATGGCACATTTCTGATGTATTAAAATTAAATACGATCAGTACACTTAATGATATTAGCGATTAGGTAATGCATTCAGCGAGTACTTTTACTTTTAATACTTAAGTATTTTTAAAAGCCAGGACTTTTTTACTTTTACTTAAGTAAAATGTTAATGTGGTACTTTGACTTTTACTTAAGTACATTTTTGACTGTGTATTTGTACTTTTACTTAAGTACATTTTTTGAGTACTTTCTCCACCACTGGTAGTTTCTCATTAGCAAACATTAAAATTTAACACAGGTATTTTGAGTACTGTATAATGTTTATTAGGAGACAGGTTACTACAATTGTTAAATTCTGAGAAGTTGCACTTTTTTTGTGTGTTGCTAACACCGGTTAGCACTGTGACTGAGCAGAGGAGCAAGCCAATCCCATTGGTTTTCCAGCATGCAGCTACAACACAATTCAGTCAGTTACCTTTCCCGCATGTAAGGTCATACGTTCAAGGTAAAGGTAACACAGAATAGGCCATGTGTGAGTGTGTGTGTTTGAATGTGTGCGTTTTTACCAACCTGGGGAACTCTGTGCCCACAGAGCTGCTGATCCAGAGAAAGCTCTGTGCAGTTTGCCCGGGCTGTCTTGCTTGGTCTGCAGGTGATCAATAAGAAATGGGATTGGATGGTCTGGAGTCTCAGTTATCAGCTTGGTCATCAACTCCTACAGGAGCAGAGAAAAACATCAGATGAAAGCTGTTCAATCAGACAGAAGAATGTGGCCAATGGACAATCAACAAGTTGAGTTTGACAAACACAATCCCACATCTCAGTGGTTCATTTGTTGCCAACTTCTCTATGAAGAGTTGCTAGAAGGGTTTATGTTTGGAGAAGATTTACTAATTTACAGCGCTCTGTGTCAAGGTCTTTAAAATCAAAAAGTCAAGGCAAGCAATATTCCCCTTTGTACCAATTAAATAGCAGCAAACTTGCATGCTTAAACCTAACTGCTCACGAGTAAACAAAAAATTTCACCATTGGGGTAATCACTTGTTCTCCGAGGCCATGTTTTGTTTTTCTTCACCATCTGCTACACCGATTCTGATGAAACAGGTAAGTGTTGTAAAGTCTAAAATTTTGGGGGTTGGCATGGTAACAATACACGGATAGTATACAATTTATAGTTGTCAGTATGTGAATAAAGTCTGACCAGCTTTAACTGCTCAGAGGGTTCCCGATCCTTGGAGGTCGAAGTTTGCGTCGATACCATCTGTGTGCAAATTTGCTTAAAGAAACTATTTTTGTTTGCTGTTATTGTTTTAATTTTTCACGCTGCACCAACTTTCTGTAATCAGCATAAGCAATATCACTTGCAACCACATTCACGGTGCCTTGCAAACGAATTGATGCCCTCTCATCTTCTTCACATCATTTCACGCTACTGTAACTCTTTCATGCATTTATTATTTGGATTAGGTGATAGACCAACATGTACTTGAATAAAGTGCAAGAAAATAACTTCATATTTTTTATTTGTGGCATGCATTTGTATTCAGCTCCCTGAGTCAACACTCTGAAGGTATACTTTAGGGCTTGTTTCCAGCAGCTTTACACATCACAAATAGCTCAAGCTTAGCCGGCTTGGACGGAGAGCTTCATGTAAACAACAAATTTCTTGTCACAGATTCTCAAATGAACTTGTGGATGTTGCTTGCAGAATAATGTGCAATTTTGCCCTCATCTAACCAGACCAACCTCCTCCTTGTGCTTAATATGTACAGCACATGGCTGTACATATTATGTACATTTGGCTTTATGTCAACATCATTCTTTTTTTAGCAGCTCCTCCGTAAAAAGGAATGATTTCTCGAGTGCGTGACTGACAGTAGCTCCCTCAACACGTTCTCCCACAATCGCTGTGGCTCTCTGCTCACTAAAAGCTTGGAATATTGTTTTATAGTCAAACCCTGCTTTCAACGTCCCCACAATGTTATCCCTGGCGTGTCTGCTGCGTTCCTCGGTCTCTGTGATGTTGCTGGCTCATAAATGTTATGGAAAATCTCAGAAGACCTTTCCAAATCAGCTGTATTTACTCTGAGGTTGTACGATGTGCAGGTAGACTATTTGCTACTTCTGTAAACAGCAAATGGTTACATTGGACTTTATGGGTATTCTAAAAAAAAAGTGCAGCATTATGCCACTTTTCTGAATTTTGCCCAAAAAATTTAAAACATATTCTATTGCTTCCTTTAATAAGTTGTCGGCCTTTAACATAAAATCTCTAAACTACACTGAACTGAAAAGTTGCAACACATCAAAATGTGTTAAAGCTGCTAGGTTTTTAATATTCATTCTGTAATGTTAAAGTTAACAGACATGCTCATTAAAATTAATAATTGTGACTAATAAGTAAAAGCTGCCACGAGGAAGAACATTTTCAGAGTGCAGAAAAAAATGAATTCACAGAGGGAGTCCCAGCGACAGGTGCTGGGGGAGGAGACCCCCCTCTCTCTCTGCAAGCTAATTAGAGGCTGATCAAAGTCACGATGGGAGCTCGTCACCAAATGAGCAATCATGTCCTAACTAATAACACCCAATGCCTACACTACACCTCTTCATAGGCAGATTAACCTAGTCAATGCGAAGAACACTTGCATAAGATACACACACAAGATATTATGTGAGTACAATAAAGAGACTGGTCAGAAATTTGCAGTCATTTTATGAACTCTGGTTTTTGTAAAGATGACCATCAGATTTGGACCGGCTCTCACTTTACCAATTATAATGCAAGAAAAGTGAAACATTCAAAAGGACCATTTCTGTCCTTCCTGCCATTAGTGCTAATTACTTGTGACAGCAAAGGCGACAGCATGCTGTTGCATGGGAGACTACTTTAAAATTTCACCATTTCAAAACAAAAATGTTTAAAAAGTTTGCATTTTAAAGCATGTTTAATATGCACTGTGTTAGCATTTAGCGACATCAGAGCTACTAGCGACAAACTCAGCGTTTGTGTATTGCTTAGAGAATGAACACTCTTACTTCTTAGAGTTGGAGTATCATAAATCAATGACATTTTAAAATCTCAAAATAAAAACAGACTTTACTCCAATCTGCCTCCATGGCAGCTGACGTAAGAGTCTTGCTTTCACTCACTCTTTGCCTCAATAACAAACATATCTCTTACAACTCTGTGTTTACTTTGGCAACACCAACACAGATTGTGAAAACAGCTAACGGTGTTCTTCCCTCAACAACAGAATCCGCACTGAAGAATGCCGTCATGACAGCAAACTTGGGAGTGATGAAGCATGAAGCGCGTCCACTGACTGTAAAACGATCTGTAGTTTATTTTTTCCCCCAGACTTGACAAAGACAAACTCTTTTTCAGCAACTGTACAAGTAAAATTGTGCATCGTTGGGATATGAGAAAGAACTCTGACCATTTTGTCAGAGCAGCTAAGCAGAGCTTCTGCATTGAAGCAAAGAACCCATTAGTGGGCTGCAGTGAATTGGCAGTCCAATATGGCTTCAACAGCATGTGTGTGCGTGCGATTGCATGTAAAAACTTCTGAGCACATGCTATGTAGTAAACCACATCAAGTAGCTCTCTTAAGAGGCTGCATGAGTTTGCCCTTGGAGACATGTTTCCACATTTATATGTGTGTTTTAGGGGGTGGGAAGGGACAAAGCTGTATTGTAGCAAGCCTTGGCTGTGCTTTCGTGTGCTCAGAAAGCTAATCAAGTAATTGTTCAGGGGGACATTCCTGACCAAGCCCAACAGCTGTGACAGCAAACAGCATGTGAATGGACAAACGGGGGACGGAGCTGGCATGTTTCCCTCCAAGCTGCAGGTGCAGCTGTTTGAACAGAGGACACACACTCGCATTCCAGCAGAAGGTAAAGTCATGTGCATGCTCATCAGAGAGAAAAGGTAACATTCACAGTAAAAGTTTACGTTTAAAGAATAGATCATCTTTCTTTAAAAGATTATTTTTGTGTTTTCCAATTGGTGAGCACACGCATACAGGTATAATTGGAGTGCATGATGCACGGTGGATAGCAAAACAGATGGGCATATCCCAGGGATTGTTAGAAAATGGCAGCTCTTCTGGATACATCTGTAGCCTGCTGGTAAAACATCCTCATGCATGGGGTTTATTGGGTGATGTCTCAAGCTGATGGCTAACTTGGGGGATACGATTTATCTTTAGTGTGCAATGCTGTGAGGCGGTCTCCAAGCCAACAAATTAAGATGATGGTCTAACAATGAATAGTTTAATGTAACTTCAGGAGTGCCTATCCTGAAAATTACCTGCCGATTCAACTTTTCATTTGTTACAAATGTCAGGGGTGTATTCCATGCAGAGTACAACGAAACACAAAAAAGTAGAATCTAAAGTAAGGGTGCCCGAGTCCAGTCCTTCAGAGCCATCCTTCTGCAGATTTTAGATGCATGCCTTCCCCAACACACCTCAATCACATGGCTGAATTCCCTCAGCATTTTCTTTTTTTTCCTGTCAAGTTTAGTTTTATACCATTACTGACATATTTGATTAGAGATCACTTAAGAAATTGAGTAATATTGCAGAAACAAACCTTGACCTATAGAATCTTCAGAACTAGTGCAATTATGTATTTTTTAGGTCAAGTGGTAGTTCTTGTAGAAAAGGAGACACTCAACTTGTTGCCCCCAACCTCTACTATTGAACATTGTCAAAACACAATTTCCTGAAACTTCCCGGTTGGCAGTCGCTAAAGGTAGCGTTCATAAATAAGGACACTTCATCTTAGCAGGGTCAGCAAAATGGATTTAATATTCTGGAGAATGAAACGTATCTATAGAGACAACCAACGATTTTCTTCTGAAAAAAAAAAAAAGACTGCAACAGAGACAAGGAACAGCAGCACTAATTGGTCCAGTGGTATCTAGTCTCCCCCTTTCTGCACACATTTACCGAACAGACAGGCAACACAATCTCACCCTATTGCTTTCTAAAGTAATTATGCGTTTCATATAACATGACTCTTGTTTATTATAGACACATTTGGCTAAGATTTCCACATGAAGCCAGAGTTTAATCTTATATACTATGCAATTTGATATTTTCAGCAGAACAATCATGTGTTTCAATGGGCAAAGAGGATCGTCTCAGACTCTCACTATGCACCAGGGGCCTTGGAGAAAGCTAAAGGTGACATTAGCAAGCCAGAAATGCAGTCCATATCTGGTACAGATCTGATGCCGGAACAGATATCCGCATGCCTAAGGAAGTTTCGCTGGGCCCCAGTAATTGACAATCTGTCAGCTAGCCAAGAAACAAACTGTGTCCTTGGAAGCTATCAAGGACTTCTTCCGAGAACAGTGACAGTCATGATACTCTCACTGATACTGCCCGCTGCCCTGCAGTTTAAACAAAGACAAGGAAAGTGGAAGCAAGTTGAAAAGGAGAAGGGAGCAAACGGGGAAAGGCAGACTGAAGGAGAGAAGGCTGGTACAACAAAAAAATCAAGAAAATCTCTACTTTAACTGTTATGAGTGCTAGACAAAACATCCGTTTAAATATGAATAGGGTTACATGTTACATCGACAAGGTATTGAGATTTTGAATTTGAGTAAAATAGGGAATTGCTGTTTTGAGTACTTCAATCCTCCAAGAAACAGGTCTCAAAAATAACTTGTCATCCGTTTCGTGCCGAGCTAAAAATCTTCACAATAAGAGGGGAAAAAAACAACAACTTTATAAATATGATTCATAAGAAAAGCACTTCTGTAGCTTAAGATTATTTCTTTTAACTGAAGGAAATACATGTTATTTATTGATAGTGGGAATCCTCTCCGTTTTCTTCTAGCGTCATATTTTTAAAGTTGCACACTTAGTTCCACACAAACCTTACACACTTGTTCTGGTATAAAACAAAGCTATGTATGTGTTTGATACATTTGTGTACCGAACTGACAGGGGTGCATCATATATTTTTGGTACAAATGTGTAACGTTACATCATTACTAAACACACAATCCCCCTTCGTAGATTCTTACAGATTGTACTGAACTTTCCCGTTCTACTGGTCAGTCTCACGGGTGCTAAAAAATGATCTTTATAATTATTTAGAAAATAAAGATTTAAGTATTATGTTGCAGAGTCCTGAAAATTGACCTGTTTGAATAAATCATTAAAGGCCTTAATTAATATGACATTAGTCTTCATAATAAGTGCACGTAAAGTTTTGTCATTGCATTTACAATGTTCCATATTTGTAAGATACCATCTGTGACACATTTGTAACCCCCAACAAAAACAAGACTTTTTGTTCGACAATTTCTCCACAAATTGTCCTCGAGTAAAAATGTAAAAAAAATAATAAAAAGAAACAGTGCAGCAAGAGCTCATCTCTGGAGGGCAACTTGTCACCTGGATGACAGGCCACCATCTGCCATTTGTTCTCATTCTCCATCTTAATAAAATTTGGGAATACAAAGCCGTCCCACAGGTTGCAGTGACGTCTGCGTTTCTGTATAATGTGCGCCACGTCGACTGAAAATGGAAAAGAGAGGGTAGCAGATAGAACAATGGACAGAAAGAGATGGAGAGGGATGCTGCTGGATAACATCCAGACTTTATGTAAACAATCAGAAGACATAATGCAGAAAATAAGAACAGTGGAGGGACAGATCTTGATCTTCGGCTTTTTATATTTCACACTTTTCTTACTTCTATGTTCTAGATCATATTAAAAAAAAGTCAGAAATATGGGTCAAGAAATGCATACTTTACAAAATCCTTCTCCCCTCCCTCAAAATTTTCCTTTTTAGACTGGGTAAGATCAGTAAAACTTAAAACTACTTTCTGACAGTCCATACAGATTTGAAGCAAGCTAATCTCCAACATTGGCATAAAACGATCTCAGAGGGAGAAACATTTCCTCTTGACATGAAGAAATTCACACATATATTCCTTAATCTAAAAATATATGCAACTGGATCCATGTAAATACTTAAAAAATAAGAAAAATCAACAGAAACAAAAACAAGAAGTCTTCTGGAATAATGTTTTTTTTGGGGGACAGACAAGAGTAAGATGTAAGTGGACACAAGAACAGAGGAGATGTGGCCTAAACCAAATACACCATTCTGGGAAAAGAACCTGGAGGTGAAAGTGTCATGGTTTAAGTGTTGCTTTGATGCATTAAAGACCCGGCACAGCACTTGGACAACCCATTTGTGGTGGGAAAACTGAGTGTGTGTTTAAGAGTCCAGTTAAAAAAAAAAACTTGGTAGGAGTCAAACTCAAAGGGATTGTTTTTGCAAAGTGCAGGGATTTATTGGGACAGTGATAACATGGTGCATCACTTGTGTACAGAAGGATATTTGTATTGTTTGTGGTGCACTATGTTTTACGTATTGTGTGCAATTTGGTAAACTAATTTGTTAATCTAATAAATCCTAGGCTGGTAGGATTAAGTGAGTGTAACCTCTCTCTTATTCGTTTGAGCATGGAAGTCGTATGCTCCATGGATTACTGAGAATTAAAGCTACTTTCAGTTTTAGTCATATTTACATGTGAATGGAAAAAACAAAAAGGCACAGCAATACAACAGTGGTTTTCTGGCCTCGCTCTTGAGTACGTTTCACTAGAAGAGCAACAGAAAATCCTCAGATTATTTCTGAGTTTTCAGTGATTAAAGCACAATACCTTGAACTAAACTGAGGCGGTCATCTTTTAACTCGTTGCCCTGCTTGTCCTTCTCTCTGCTGAAATGTAGTAAAGTTTCCGTCACGTTTCCCATGACCACCAATAAAAGAAGCATTCCTGCACACAGCATTTTTTTTTCCTGAGTGCTCTGCTTTTTTGTGTGGCTGCATCCAGACAAAAAAAAAAAAAACAACATAAAAATAAAAAATGCTGAGCTTTTCGAAAAGAACTGCCGCCGCCACTTTTCAGGCAACCAATAGCACGTGCAGAACTTTATCATCCCGGTGACAGCTGCACATGATTGGTGGAGAAGCTTGTGCTGTCGGTGTCTCCATATACTGAGATGTAAAATATATCTGGCATGAATTGTCATGGGAAGAAAAAAAATAATAAAAAATCTGTCAAAGCACATAAGCCAGACAATAGATGCTGCGTGTGTGCTTTTCATCTCCAAAAGCATTGCAGGCTTGTTTGTTTTTAGTTTTTGAAGATAAGAGGCTTGATGCCTTCAAGCTCCCCTGACAGCACTTTTGTGACGGAGAAGAAAGAAAAAATATATTCTTACCACATTATCTGCGTTATGTGATGCATTACTGATCATTATCCTGTCTCTTTTACTTTATTAGTTTCATGTATACAAGAAACTACAGCTTTCTTTTCCAGTTACTTTTTTGCGACAGTCTGATTTTAAAATCAGAAAAATACCAACCATAATCCCACCTAAAAAATGATTAAGCAAGCTTTTTTGAGACGTTCTACCCTTTTTTTGTTTGTTTGTTTCCTCAAGACTGTTCATGGTTTTTAAATCTGTACTTTACTCCTTCAGGTTTATCCCAGTGTTTGGAAGCTTCTTGTTCTTGTTAATAATTATGAAGTGACTTAGACAACCATTTCTTTTAGGTATGCTTCAAAATGGGAAAGCTGAGAGAAGAGGCCATTCAAAAAGGCAGAGAAGTTGTAATCTACAAGTCAAAAATTATTATTTTTTCTCTCTCCAAACAGCTATAACATCATCTTCTCTCCTACTCAAGCAGCTTGACCATCAGTGACTCTCAGCAGTCAGCCATCAGGTTGGGCTGTAATTGGACATGATAAGTTGATTAGCATGCACTGAAGCTGCTGTACTCTCCTTCGCTTTCCTTCTGCTCTCCTCACACACACACGGGCAAACAAAAACACAGCCTTGTTCCTTTCTCCGGCACGTTCCGTGCTCTGAGTCTCCCACAGATCGCCCTTCACTCATCGTTTGACTGTCTGATCCGACGAGGTACGACGTCTTTCCCTCCTCACTCTTTCCAGCAGCCCCACAGGATGAACCTGGCCTTGGGCTGTTTTCAACTGCACGCCTGTCTGGTAGTAATTACCGTAACTACGCCTGAAGGGGGAGCTGTGTTAACCCATGCGAGACCACACTTTTGTCATATCACCTGGAGAGCATCACAAAGAATGAACAAAAGCTCATCAATGCAAGTGTTTTCTGAATTGTCTTCAACTGTTGTTTTTTTTTAAGCTTGCAGAGATAGCAAGACTAAAAATAGTTTTATGCCACAACACAGAAGTTTATATGAACCTTTATATGCATTTTAGAAGGTCTTGAGTTTTAAGAAAACATTTTTTTAGAATTTTCAAATTCAAAAGTATTTAAGCATCTCTATTAGGTTTGACCCCCTCATATTGAAAGCTGTTAAAACTCATATATAATAGGAAAAGTTTAATCAAAAATCTTGATGAATGTTCAAGAGCTATGTGGTTTCACATTAAGAAAAAACAAGCTCAAACTACTAGCCTTCCACTGAAGGGCTTTACAGATGATGTTAAGTCATTTTGTCTTGACATGATACATTTTGTGAAATACAACAAAGCATGTAAGCAAGAAAGCAAAATATCCTTTATAAAGCACAGGACAAAAAAATATACCAAAGTGCACACGCAGTCATATTCATACACTTGCCACTTGCTTTTAATCCTAAATACTTGAGATAAAGATTGTTGAAAGTGAAATATTGAAGTCTCTGCCTATCCCATTGATTCCAAGCTGAAAGTCTGCATGAGGCTGCACTAGTTGTGGTCAGTCAACAGGGCGAGTCGGCACAAAATCTGAGTGTGAGAGGAGGTGAAGACTGGAGTCTGCAAATGTGTGAGGGGAACATACCAGAGCTGACCTCAGTCACAGTCAAACAACATTTTTAAGGCTGATCTGGGTGCAGTTGGGTAGTTTGAACTGATCATCGACCAAGCTGTAAATGTGTGTCGTCCACAGCCAATAAAAGAGACTGCGGCATGGTGGCATCATCTGCAAGCCTACTTTGTTGCTTTTAACTTTATTAGAAAATTATACAATGAGTCTAAATATGGGCTGCACAGTGGCGCAGTTGGTAGAGCTTTTGCCTTGCAGCAAGAAGGTTTTGGGTTCAATTCCCAGCCCCGGTCTTTCTGCATGGAGTTTGCATGTTCTCCCTGTGCATGCGTGGGTTTTCTCAGGGTACTCCGGTTTCCTCCCACAGTTCAAAAACATGACTGTTAGGTTAATTAGTCTGTCTAAATTCTCCCTAGGTGTGAATGTGTGTGTGCATGGTTGTGTGTCCTGTGTGTCTCTGTGTTGCCCTGCGACAGACTGGCGACCTGTCCAGGCTGACCCCACCTCTCGCCCGGAACGTTAGCTGGAGATAGGCACCAGCAACCCTCCCGACCCCACCAAGGGACAAGGGTGTTAGAAAATGGATGGATGGATGAGTCTAAATGAAATTGGGTATTATACAAACTAACACTGTGCAGTGATAAAGAAAATATTCAACATTCAAATATTATCCCCTCCCCCCCGATACACTTAGTGCAACATATTTAAAATTACATCTCATAAACTTTATCCATCTGAATTCTAAGAATATCTTCTAGCACCATCAGCTGTGTTAGCTCCTTCAAAATTTTGCCCCCACAAGATTTTAATGCACTCAGTTTTCTTTAGTTGGTCTAAAAAAATAAAACCAGTCTGATCCCTCACCAGGTTCAGTTAAGTGTGTGATGCACATTAACTCAGTTGTGAAACAAACAGTCTTTTGGTGTGCACATCTAGTCCTTTCAAAATTTGTGCAATGCGTCTCTAACTGAAGTCAATTCAAGTCTTTGAAGCACAAGTGAAAGTTATGCCTCAAGCCTTTAAAGAGAATATCTAAAACAACTTTTGAGTTTTTAAATCTGAAAGCAAAGATGTTGTGTACCTTGGTGAGGAGAAGAAATGTTATTAATATTTATACTTCAATTCTTACACAGCATTGACTGGTTGAGAGGCACCATTTTCATGATTTTGACCTTTATTCTGGAAATATAACTTGCTCCAGAGCAGTTTAGGTTTCCCAAATAAGCTAGATAGGCAAGATATGAATTAAGTCTTGAACTGAACCTTAATTAGCCTTGCATTTATTCTGCTTCATGGTACAGAGGTCCCCATCTCATGCGGATTTCTCCATGTTACCCTTTTGTTTAAATCCTCATTCCGTTTCATCTCATTTCCTCCCACACAAACCACACTGATGAACTTTATTTAAAATGTTATCTTGCCACTATAGAGACTGAAATGCAGTTTCAGTGGTTTGGATGTCTGTCAGAAAAGTGCACTCAAAGTACACAAGCTGCAGCAATTACTCTGGGAAAGACTGATGGTTGTCTGAAGTGCTTTCCACTTAAAACCACAAAAATGTAGGATGATGGACCCCAAGTTGTTCGGAAATAACCCTAACATTGTACCTGGAGTGATAAGCAGCATAAGCTGTTCTCCTTGGAAATGCAAACACACATTTTAACGGTCCAGATTAGCCTGTGACTTCTTTTACCATTACAGTGCCTCTTAAATATGCTAATAATTAGTTAATAATGTGCATTTGATGATAAGCACACGGCTGACACTTCATCTCTCAATATAATCAAGAAAGATTTATGTTACAATAAATTATTTGTAGTTTCTTCATTTTGGCTCCGATTTGGTCATACAAATCATGATATCATATTACTTGGTGTGCTGCCTTTATTGCAGCAGACATAAAGGCGCAATGTACAATCTAAGATTAAAAACTTTTTTTTGTTTAAGTGACAAACTAATTTCCATTTAAATGAAACGCAGTGATTAGAAATGTCTCTTTTTTTTTTTTACAAAAATCTTAAGACCATCACATAATCTATTCATAGGACAGAAGGAGGGGTAGAGTAAAATGAAAATGAGTAATCAATATAGTACCAAGACCGTCTTTAAGATGAAATTTAAGCTACATATAAACCACAGAAATGCACACATAGTATGTAATTTCCAACTATTTTTGCCATAAACTCACCTTTCTACATCAGTCGAGACAAGCAAAAAAACAACACCTCTCATTGTACCGTATACAACAGGCTTTGCTATCCACAGCGTCTTGCAAAACTATCCACGCTCACTGGACTTTTTCGCATTCTGTCAAGCTACAAAGCCATAGGGTATTCTATAGAAATGTTCTTCAAAGGTCAACCACAGGTAGTGAATAATAGGTCACTGTAGAAAGAAAACCATTATAAGTCAATTTCTCCCAAATTCTGACACTACAAACATATGGACGAAGGCGAGACCACAATCCAGCATTTTGGCCTTAAAACGTTAAAACATGCCAAGACCTTTAAATAAACACAGTAAACATGGTGGCGTAAGCTTTAAAAGTTAATGGGAAGATTGATGGAACTATATACAAGGTGATCCTGGGGGAAAATCTGTTAAAAGCTGCAAAAGACCCAAGACTGGGGCAGAGATTCTTCCTTCAGCAGGGCAATAACACCAAAACTATAGAGCTACAGCTGATTGATAGAGTAAAGCTTATTCAGTTGTACATTTAAATGCAAAGACCAGACCTAAATCCAAATCAGAATCTGTGGCAAAAAAAAAATTTAAACAGATGTTCACAGACACTTTCCTGCTCACAAAAATGTACTACTAATAAAATGCATTACAGTTTGTGATTGCACAAGTTTCCAAAGAGAGACGATAACTACAAAACGTGACAGTAGATTCACAATCAGCAAAGGTTGAGTAAGCAATTAATAATGAAAAGACTTGTTTTAGTTCAACTCCATCTATCATCCGGGTATATTTTCGTGTAAAACACTCCCATCTGTTTTAACCAGGACCAGATAAATGATGGTACAGTGTTACTTGATCATAAGCAATTGTGTCTCATTTACATTGTCAGAACTGAAGAGGGGGCATGAAGAGCACTATTATATTGCAAAGTATGTCATACTGAATTTGTCTTCCTGTTTTTCTGCAATAATGGATTTCTAAGCAAATTAAAAAGAAAAAAAATCCCTCTCTTTTAAATATCTACATTTATTCCTAAACTGTCTTGTTGCATTTCTTGGTCTTTATGATGCTGGTCTCCAGGATGTTCAACTAATTTCTCAAGTGGTTGAACTAGATTTTATTTTAGAGGCATCAGAGAAAAAAAGTGAGTTCATTACAAAATGTATGACTGTCAGGACGCCCTTGTGAAAGAGATCTTCGATCACAGAGTTTTTTTTTTATCCCGTTTAAATAAAGGGTGAAGAAAAACAAAACCATGCTTTTATCTGCTTTTTGATCTTAAACTTTGAAAGTCCTGGATGACTTTTTTTAAACTTCACAGAGTCGATACTAAATTTTCCAAGTTCTGGTATTCAGAACATAATCACTAAAACTGATATTAGAAACAAAAGAACAGCATATAATAAGATAGTCAATCAGCCCAACACTGTATTCAATCCATCAACCCCCCACTGTGCACCAGCAGCAACTTTACATTGCTTCTGGACTTAAAGGCCAGATCACATCAGGGAGCAACATGAGGACCGGTTTAACACCGTGTGTGACAAAGGTAAAGACTACTGTATTTCTGCCTTCTCCCATCCTGTACATTTAAATGCAAATGTTGCAGAAATGCCCATTAACGAACAAGAATTGCCAATTTGTGATCCAGACTTGTACGTCGTTAAAGAGCCATAGAAAAGCAGACCGTTTATTACCTTTTTTTTATTTCACTACTCCTATATAAACAACTTTCAAAAACAGTCATTCTAGACACATGCACCACAGAACAACAGTCGCAAACTGAATATCAATTTACATAAACGTGTTGCAATGACTTGGTGTGCAATTACTCTGGTTATTATGAAAGGCTGCTTGAGTCTTGGAACAAATTCAGTCAGTGTTGACTCAGCTTGCCATCTTTGCAAAGCAACCATTTCATTAGTGAGAAAAAAAAAATCAATTCTCTGGCAAATCATAAGCTGCGTCTCATCTGAGTGAGTAAATAAACCTTCACTCACTGGTTAATACTGCAGCTATGTGCCAACTATAAGAGGTCTATGTCTCGGAGGAGAGGGAGAAATGGACCAAAGAATTTGATTTGATGTAAAAAATAAATTAAATAAATAAATAGTAAAAAGTGTTGCCTGGGTAAACACTTGAGAGGCAAAATTTTAAAGATTATAAATGGAGAAAAGCACACGTGTGTTGTAATTTCAAAGCTGTTAAGTATGCAACACCTAACTACAAAATTAATTAGCAGTAAGTTGAACAGACAGAACAAGACCAACACAAGGCACTAAATAAAGTGAGACATGTTTACAAGAATAACCAAGAACTCCGTTTCACAATCACAAAAAAATAAAAATACTGAGTAATAATTTATCAAAATCCTCTACAGAAAGAGCCAAAAAATAAAACGACAAAAAAAAAACAAAGCAAACGTATAAAAACACCCAATACAGCAGTGTTTAAGCTAATTTTTATGCTCATTAAGAAACTAAATGTGCAACCCAAGTCGTCTGATTTTTACAGGAAGGGGTTTAAAGAATAAGATAAGATAATGGGGTTTTTTATAATTGAAAAAAACAACACAATTTACAAATTTTATATGAACTTAATCATTTTCTATCTTAGTCTAGAACAGGATCTAAAACTCCAGTTCTGGAGAGCTACTATCCTGCAATGTTCAGACGCATTCCTGCTCCAACACGCCTGAATTAAACGGCCCCCTCACCATGTCACCAAGCAGAGACCTGGTGACAAGTCATGTATTTGATTCAGGGATGGATCTAAGAACCTTAGTGCTGTAGCTCCATACGTAGCCTTCATCTATGCTTAGCAACATAAACATAACGTTTACATTAAGGTTATTTAATTAACGGTGCTACTTATTTATTATAGTGGGGTTGGGGAGTTTTTATGTATTTATATTTTGTAAGACGTAAGTGTGTAAGCACTTGTGTCACTTTTACCTCTTATGCACTTTATTTGGAAATCTACTACCACCAAGTGTTGTACTCCAAACACAATTCTGTTGCCTTTTTTGACAATGACAATAAACTTTGAATCCTGATATAAGTGACTCCTTGTTTCAGAGAGCTTTGTGCATTCAGATGCCCATTAGATAAAAGACGTACCTAAATCTGGTTTTGAAAAACATAAATGTTAAAAAACATTAATAAGAAAAATTGCTGGCAAAACTGTGGCCCATAAATTACTGCAGCAATGTGTAGAACTACATGGTATTTTCTCAATATCTACCACATTTTCAGACAAACCTGTTTTGTCTTAAACATCCCCCCTTTTCATCATTACCTCTGCTGCACCGAGTCCCAGCATCTGATGAGAGAACATTATAAGGGGAACGCCGTTCTCCCCTGGATTCTTCCAGTCAAGAAATGTTTCTCCATAGCTGAATGCACGATAATGGATTTTCTTTGGGACAACAATAGAATGGGCCGAGGTTTTTCAAGCGCAACAGCGGGGCATCGACTGTATCATTTTCTCATGAGTAGAGCAAAAGACCCAGGAGACTTTTCAAACGTCCTCCCTTTGCTTCACCTCGGCTGTCGGTTTCCCCTGGAAATCTGGGCACTACAATGCGGCTTTTAAAATAAACAACAGAGGCTTGATCCATATCTTTGTTGGTCTGACTGAAAAGTCTGTTTGGAAAGTTAAAAACAGACTGTAACTCACACACACACACAGAGGCACAATTGCGAGGTTTCACCTTTGCGCTTCGCTTTAATCGTCTCGAATTGTCACATAAAGGAGAGCTAATTTAGCAGCGCTCAAAACGAACACAAACACGAGAAAGCAACGGAGCAGGGGGAGACGGGTGAAAGAGCAACACCGAGCGAGAAAAAACAAACAAGCAGAGCACACACAGAGCCCTATCATTGTGCAGTTTAGCCTCATCGACTGCTCCAGACTTACTGTCCTCACTCTTGGGTGGACTCCATATTAGGGAAGAGTCTCTGTCCAGAGTGCTGAAATAAATAAATAAATAAATAAAAAAGCCTTCCTACTGCTCTTGAGATTCATTTTAATGCACACCATGTTCGTCTTTGTGTGTTCTGTTGAACAGAAATGAGACATTGGCATATTGGGGAAAAAAAAAAAAAGTTAGGTTAACATAAAAATAACATGCACAGGTCAGCGCTCTATTTGCATGTCCAAGTGATTCCTGTAATGCAGCCCATTAACTGATATGAGGCCAGCAAATGATCCAGCAGGCAAAGGTGGTCTAAGCCACTGCTGGTTTGCTTAGATGTCACCCAGGTAACTCCTTATGAGAACTGATCTTATGGCTGACTAATCAAAGTCAGCACTCATAGGCAACCCCGCTTTGAACCAAGTAGCTCTAGGAGCAGTAACCACACCTGTACATTAACACCTGCTTCATTAACAAATTAAAGAAAGAAACCAAAGAATGTAGCATGCGTTTATATTCAGACCCCTTTACTGACACATAAAATGGAGCAGCTGCCCTTACGTTTGTGAAATGTCACCTAATCGGTAAATAGAGTTTCCTGTGTGTGATTTAACCTCGGTATCAATCCAGCTGCTCTGCGAAGGATTTCTAGAGAAAATTAATGAATAATCAGCAACATGAAGACCGATGAATACATCTGACAGGACATCCACAAATTTCACCTAGGGGTCAGAATGGTGAGAAGAATGCCATTATTGGAAGAAAAAAAAAAAGATTTATTCTTGCATTTTATGCAGGGCACGCAGCATGTGAAAGAAGGCGCTCCAGTCAGATAAGACTTAAATGTTCACTGGGGGTAGAGGTGGGGTGGAGTTGCCCATGTGCAAGGCCTAATGTGTGGTGGAAAAAGAGCAAGTCAAAAAAATAGACTGTAGAGTTTCACTTGCCAGTAAGAAAATGTTGCTAATTCTATGAGAGATTGTTTTAGATCAAAGTATATGTTCAGTGCAGACCTAAAAAAACACACATAAAATATCTTGCTTAATTAACAAAAATTTTCAGATGAAGTGGTGAAGACGTACTCCAAAAAACTAGCAGCTGAAACTACAGCAAAAATGATGCTTGTACGTAGCGACAAAGAAAAGCTGAATATCAATGCACAACTTCTGGCTTTATATTTAATATAAACCTGTAGCTTTTTTTTTTCTTTCCACAATTGTGTTGACTCCACAAAATAAAATGAAAATAAAATACACTGAACTACGATATAACGTGACAAATGGTGGAAAAGTTCAAAGGACATGATACTTTTGCAAGGCAGTGTACATGACAGGAGCCCTAGGTTTAGGTGTGCTACACCAAAATTATCAGTGGCCACCATCTGGGCGCCCATTTAAAAAAAAAAAAAAAAATTACTTTCTGGACCGCCCCTGGCTTCTGAAATACATGACACTGTAACAGGGGGTAAAATGAAGGAGATGTGGATGTAAACACAGCCGGCAGTGTTCTTTAATTGACTGCCGGTGTGCAGCGGGACGTCTTACACGGAGAGGTGCGGGAGAAGGAGACCCGGTTCCTTATTCCACAGCAGCTCTCATCAAGTGACATTACACGATATCTGTGTTCAGGAGCAGCATAACATTAAATGTTTGGTGCAAAGCAGCCCTAAAACGTGTCTGGCAATAAACTTCAGAGTTGGTGCACTCACCTCAAAGAGGGGTCCAATTTTATTCCTCTCCAGATAAGACTGAATTCTTGACTGTTGCGGGGACGCCATGAAGAAACTGTTGTCGCCTCCCGCTCAGGAGCTTTTAGCAGAATGAAATCAAGAGGGGAGCCGGTGGAGTCATTCGTCCTTCAGGAGAGCCGTCTCGGCGTCTAAAACTGAGGTTGTGAAAATTGAACTGTCCTCCCGGTTGGGATAAGGCAAGTTCAGACGGGATTTGCGTTAAAAAGGCGGCGCTGACACCGGGCGAGCATCGTGGAGAGGCGAGGAAAGTCAGCCCGGGACCTTCCCCTGCGTGTCGCCTCGCTGACTCTCTTTGTCGGTGGCTCCTCTGAGGAAGCCAGCGGCTCCGCAGCTCTGTGACAGATTACAAATCTTCCGCTCACTGGCTGCTGGAGTTGCCGCCGCCACTCCCATTTCGTTGTCCGCCTCTCTTAATACTACCTGCTTCGGTTTTGCCAATAAACGTATTGTTGCTATACGAAACAACCGGTCCAATTTGCACGCAAAAGCATAGAAACAGAGAAACTAAAGCACCCATATTAGATTATTAAAGGATGGTTTGGATTGTTTTTAATCAAGGGATATATGGTGAGGTTGTAAAGAGTCATCATCTTACCCCACTATCTCGGTTAACTTTTTTTGTTGTGTTGAAAATACATTCAAAACTTGAATCAGGAAGTCCATCTTTTTCCTGAATCCCCCCTCTACCGCATCTGAATCAAATGGATGGATAGTTAATAGACCTCCATAAATATGCTGACGAGGGAATTTAGCCATCAGGTGTGTTGGACAAGAGATGCACCTAAAGGTAGCAGGACAGTAGCTCTTAAGCACTTGGACATTGGTCTAAATGAAGAAAAGGTCACTGTAGCACTCAATTCTAAGGACACATTCACATAGCAGGCAAATGCAATCCAATGTACAACCTAAGTCCTTTTTTTTACGGTTTAACTGGCTCTAGTGGAATTTATTAGAAATTTGTCAGACAGGTGGAGGACATGAAACAGAGGTCATTGGGCTGCGTTGAAGACTAAGGCCTTCATACATGTCATACTTCTTCCACAAGAACAAAAACACACACATATCTGTTGTGGTTATTGGCTTTAATAGATTTGCAAATGTGTGAATGAAATGTACATAAAAATCCATTTTTATTTTTATATTACTCATACAGTTGAATATAGAAACACTATAACAGCTTATTGATAGGTTTTTAACATCTCTTTTTGCTTGCATAGGAGTGAGCTACATCCAATTAAAAGTAAGACGGATGGTTTTATCCTGAGTACTGTCTGTATGAAAAACATAATGCTGTTAATGTGTTGCATGAACATTTAGACTCTGATTTGCAAGTACTGGGAGATACTGATGTCTCGCCAAGTCCTAATGTGCACGCAACTCAAACACCCTTTGAAATTCAGTAAGAAACATCAAAAATAACACTGTCAGCAGGTTAAGCTGACGAGGCATTTTAACATCATGTCACCAACACAAGGAGTTTTTTTTAAAGCAATTCAGAAAGAACTGATGCAGCAAGTATAACACGAACAGAACAGGACAGATAAGGTTCTGATTTAAGCAAAATGAATGTCATTTTTCATACCGTATGCTTCTAATCAACATCTTCTTAACAGTGCCTTGAAAAAGTTTAAAATAAAATAAAAAAAAGTGTGACTTTACAAATATAAATCTTAATATTTTATTTTCTGTGGTGGACCAACAAGAAAAAGAATTGTGAAGTGAAAGGCATGTTTTGTTTAGTTTTTTACATTTATTACAAATAAAAATGCAAAAAGTGCATTTTTGTTCACCCTTTGTAATCAGGTGCCTCTAAAAAAAAAGTCCAGTTAAACCAAACCATCATGCAATTAGAAAAATGTGCACAAGCTGAAAGCAGAGTAGGAGATAAAACCACATCTTAAGCTCAACGTTGAATTCCAAATCTAAAAATGAAAATATGTCGGAAATATAAGCTCACCAAGACATGGCCTCTACCTAAGCCGTCAGGTCAGGCAAAGACAGCATTAATAAGTACATCACTAAATACGGCAGTGAATGGTGCAGGCAGCAGCATGTGGTTGGGGTGATTTTCCCAAGCAGGAATAGAAAACCCAGATGGAACTGAAAACAAAATAACTAGAAGAATAAATAGAAGAAAGGCTCTTAATGCTGCAAAGACTTGAAAACATGGCAAATATTTCCAAAACACTGAGACCTCAATGAACAGGCTTGGATCGAAGCATATTCATTTGTTCATATGACCCCAGTCCTAAATCAAATTGGGAATCTTTGGAAAAACTTAAACTGATGTTAACAGACACTCTCCATCCAATCCGACTTAGCTTGACCGTTTTAGCATTAGAGAATGGGCTAGAATTTCAGCTTCTGGATCTGCAAAGCTGGCAAAAACATACCAAAAAACTTCAAAAATGCTCTAACTGCTGTAAAATGTCATTCTACGACGCATTTGCCCTCTGAACTTGTCAGATTTTTATTTGGAAAAATCAACATTAAAAAGTATATTTTCTTTCCAAAATTCTGTTACTTTCTGTTTGTCTCAATCCATTGATGTGATGAAAAGTGATGAAGTTAAAGGGCTGAGAATACTTTTGCATGGGAGTGTAACTATGTGATTCAAACGAGTATGAAATTAAAATATCTTCAGCGAAAAAAAACATATGAAACAGTTACATGATGGGATTTATGACCCATTTTGCCTTCTCATTCAGATCCAATATCTTTTTCGATACATAAAAAAAAAAACAATGTTTGTATAAAGTACAACAATCACAATATAAAACATTAAAATACTATTTAAAACTTTATTTACATTGTAGGCAGCTGGAGTGGACATATACAAGGCACTATCTTCAACTAGATTAACAAACTGGTAGAGGGAGAAGTTTGATTGCTGAACCTGCAGAATGTTTCAGCATGTTCTTCGATGCATTGCATTATGGATCTCCATCTGGGGGAGGAGGCTGGCACAGTTTGTACAACCTGATCAGAGAAACACATATAGGACGTGACACACCATTACATTCAGCATGCAGCACTGTACGGCGTTCAAACACGAGCAAAAAGAGCAAGCGGCGATCTGCTGATTGGTTTCACGTCTGTGGGCCGAGCAGCTGCAGGGATTAAAAGCATTTCACAGACCCATGCATTCCAATGTCATCCTCTGTAGTTTTATTAATCACCTGAGCAGCTTTACATCTTAGGACTAATGTCATATTATCACAAGATGAGCCAATCTGAGCAGGAGTGTTCAAATGATTTATGAAGCACAATTGTGTTTTCAGGAAACCATCTCAACTGAAGAAAATATGACAGAAATGCACAAAGGGTGCAGCAATTTTGGTCTTTGAAAACACATGTAAAATACCCAGCATACTGCTACTTAGCTGTGTTCATAAATTTTGACTAAAAGGTTCAAAAGGGCTGATTGTCTCCATAGCGTTTGTTGTAGCTAAATGGCTGAGACACTCAAGCAGGAGCTGATGATTGTACCCACCTCCGACTGAATGTATACAGCTGGCAGCTTCAGGGATAAACTGTTTCCCTCACAAAGAGTAATTTGTAAGTCTATACGATGGATTTTAAATTTTGGAAAAAAATTAAATCAATTAAATTATTTTTTTATGATAGAGCAACAAAGAAAAGTGAATAATTGGGTAATTTAGGTTTTGTGGACGTTCATGTCTGCACAGTACCGACACTACTCTAATCTGAGTCACATTTAACAGATACATCAAGGATATAAAATGATGATTTTTATGGGCATAATGGTGCATGGATGAACATATTTTTTTACCTTGGAACCGATGATGGCGTTCGATCTCTCACTCCCAGATTTTTGGCAGAATTCTGAACTCTCGCTCCCTGAAAGAAAACAGACATGCACCAAGTTTCATTGCATCACCAACTAGTGTTGACATCAAATAAAAAAAAAAACTTCACAATAAACTAAAGAATTCTGTTCCCTCCGAAAGTTGAACACGCGTTAGCCCACAGCTTTGAATTATTGAAAAATACCTTTTTTCTCTATTTCTATGCGCTGTATCTCCAGAAATAAATTATTTGTATAAACGGGAGTTTCAACAAAGTTACACACCCTTGTATATTTTACCAGTTCAGCTGCTAATCGGTGCACAAGCTCCTTTCGGCTTTTGCTGTTCAACAAAGCAAAACCCTATCTGTGCTACTATCTGTGGTAGTAGATATAAAACCAGAGATTGTTAGAACATGTTGAGCTTGCAGTGCAGCTTTTAATGGACATCACTTTGCCTAATGCACATCACTAGCACTAGTCTAGTTTCTTTTAAGTGAGAAGCTTTTTCCCTGGTGAGGCTGCTTACTTACAGGCTTGACTGTCAGAACAGCAAGGAAAAGTATATAAATTCCAAGCTTAACAGCATCCTATGAATATTGTATGACAGAAAGTAAATGTCATGCTGTGAATGAGGACACTGAAGATTTGAAATGATTGCTGTGGGCAGTGCAGTTGTTCTTTCTTACAATCAAAGCAAAACAGTACAGGGAAAAGAAAAAAAGGCTTGGTGGGGATAAAAAAAAAAACAAGTCATGAAGAATTTTGAAGATTAATAGGGTTCCTGTGTGTGGTGGTGTTTTGTTTGAGCTTTATTACACTCAGTCAGGAGCATGTCTCCTTTTTTTTTATAAGGTCCCTGTAGTTTCCTGGCTATGTGCAGAGTCTGCAGATATATCCCTACAGAGTTGCAGGAAGCAACTTTCAATTTATAGTAACGAGAAGAACGCCTCCACCTGCAGATACTCCCTCTTTGCATGTGTGCTGCATGAGTATAAGCAGAAAAACACACACTCTCCAAGTCTCCCTTTAGGGAGGTCAGAGTTTTAGTAGAGCGAGAGTATCTGGCCAAAAGTGCATTAGCTGACCTCTCAATTACAACTCTGACTGTCAGCCCGGAGTTACGTCCAGACAACAGGATAGCATCAGCAATTATTCGATTCCTATCACAGTCATCCATTCCCAGACCTCCAGACAGAGATGTCCTCTGCCGTAACTGATGGACACAGCTCCCCATAAAGGTCAGTAAAGAAATGTAATTTTTTTGATTGTAATTTTGATTACACTAAATGTCAGTATTGGATGTTTTCTCCAAAAGAGTTGAGTTGCTTTAGGAGGACATTGCTTGTGTAGGGAGTTAAGGATACTCTTCATTTTGTACATTATGTGTCTGCAAATTACTTTGTGACTTTTCAGTTTCATACACCCAAATCATTAAAAAAAATACCCACACTTTTGCATATTTCTCAGTTTTTAGAATTTGAATATTTAAACTACAGAAACACTGCAATTTTCCATAAGACATGTTAGAAGATATATTTTACTTTGACAGATGGTTTGTTATGGAACCAGAGTGTCCACAATTCATACACAGTAGATGTCAAACGAGATTGGATTTTCCTCATCTGATGTGCTGACAACCTTTTGAGAGTAAGTGTGACTGTTTAGTGAGGAAAAAAGATTATATATAATTATGCACTTAGTTTCATAACTCAGTGTCTCAGCAGCAAAATAGAGGACATAAACACCCCCAGTTCCACCTACACACATGTTCTTGGCTATAGTCACATGTGGGGACCCATCCATCCACACTTGCAGGGTCGCCTGGGGCAGCTACCCATCTCTAGCGGTCAATGGTGAGAGGCAGGGTACATCCTGAACAGGTCGCCACCCCATCACATAGATGCACAGGACAAACAACCATGCATGCACAGACTCGCACCGAAGGACAATTTATAGTATGTTTGTGCATACCTTAACCATCATAAAATGGACAACCATAGCCATTGCCTCTGAGGCAAACTATGGAAACTACTTCATAACGGCACAGAGGACAACATTTTTATAAAGAAAATGCTTCCAAGCTGGTGTCTTGGCAGTTTTTGAACCTTGATTTGCACAAAAACAAACACACAGACTGACTTAAAATAGAATTAGTATCTCTCGGCTAACTATTTTAACTAAAAAGTCTTGAAAATTTTAAACAACAATTTATTTAAAACAGAATGACAGAATGACACAATGACGTGTTGTGCACTCCTAGTTGAAATCCCATTTTCCAGGACCAGAATCTAAATGTCTTAAGTCCTATAAAATCTCAGCTTCTTGACTCCATTTCAAGCAACTACATAACCATCCAGACAAAACTTAAAAAAAAGACTCTGAGCTGCAGGCCAGGATTTGGTCACGGCTGAAGGCTTTATGGAGTGAAAATCTCTATGTGCTTAAAAAGAGAGAGAATTTCCATCTTTGACCTGAAACAGACATGCAAACAAGTCTCCAGGATTGAAGCCTGAGACTTTTTTTAAAAAATAAAACTATTTTAGCTTTGGCTTTACTTTTTTATTTTTTTTTAAACGAAAGCAGTAATAGTGGATACATGTTTTAAAGGAAAAGACAGGGACCGTAACCTGCCAATCTTTTATAGGTATATTCTTTGAGGCAAAACGGATTCTGGCTAAATAAAATTTGGCTTATTTATTCATCAAAAGGCTGGACGAATGTTTTGCAAGTTAATATGGAATTAGTTTAAATAAAGCTGGAAGGTCCTCAGACTTGTAGAAAAATATGTGTTATTTACATTAAACGTCTTAGTGGTTTTTGTTAATTTAAACCTATTAATTTGGGTGATTTGAGCTCGACAGGCAGACATTAATATGACATTTTTAAATACAAACATGGTAAAATGTACATACATGTATTGTACAGAAGATGCATTTCATAGAGATCTCTTTTGTATGAATGACTGGATCGATGCAATGTGTGAACATCCAAGTTACTTTAATAGTGACCCTCAACTTTTTCTGCTTTGCTTGCGTTGGTTTGGTTCATTATTCTCAGATTAGATGTTCTATTCAGTTTCAGTCCTCCTAACATGACTCCTCTAATCACCACTTACTGGGAAAACCTCACACTGAAGCAACATGAATTTTGTGATATTTGTAGAACTCTTGAATCAGCTTTACTTCACAAGCCTCCAAAGGCTGCAGTTATGTATTCTGCATCTGTTTCCTACCAAAGTTCTTTCCTTCCACTCAACTTTCCATAAGCATTACAGTCTTTGCCAAAGTAGCTGAACAGTACCCTATACTCTTTCTGAAGGATGTTAATGACTATCTTACCTGCTTCCTCATGACATCAGTGGCCTGCATGATGCATCGAGGGGGAAGGCCATGGTTTCGAGCCAACAGGATGGCCTGCTCCAGTGTGACACTCAGAGTGCAGCTGTTGGTCAGACAAGAATATAAGGGCAGACTTTATGAATTAATGTCAACGAGTCCAGTTACACAAAATTTCCAGCCAGTATAAAATTTTTTATCCAAAAAGTGATAAAACATGAATGAAAAAGACAGCTGCACATTGAAATGTTGCAATATGTTTGTTTTCTGTTCACAGGGAACAGTCATAATGATTCACTTTCTAAACAGGCTCTCTCAGCAAACAAAGACATTTCACTGACATCGACTCAAACAAAGCCAAAAATCCAATGCCTGCCTAAGTCTGAGCTTGATATGAACACAATATGTTAATTTTCTGTTGAAATTCATTCCAAAAACATCACATTTGCATGAGCACATTTCGGTCCCTTTTCTTGCAAGCCGTCATTACCATTTTGCTCCTCCTGCTTGGCGTTTGCTCATCTCCTCACATGGGTTAGTCACAGCCAGGAAACAAGCAGCTTCAGATCATTTGAGGTTTGGGGTTTTATTAGAACGAACGGAGGTAGGATACTGAAACTAGAGGTTTACTGTGCGCACCTGAAGAGGCTCATCAAGATTGATGCTCATTGCAGCAAAAAGGAGCAGGGTCCAAGGACAAGTCAGTACGTCTCCTTTGGCAGCGATTCCCATAAGCATGTGATGTGTGTGGAAGGAGTGACATGACTCTGTGATTCATTAGCTGGAGCACATTTTGTATTCAGTCATACAGATGAGAAAATATTAAGTAAGTGTGGAACACAATGATGTTTTTTTTCCAGAGTGCATCTGTCTTTGACATGAAATTCACACTAGACGTTGGTGAAAACCATGTTATTCCACAAAAACAAGCAAATCAAAACAAATTAGGGGGTAAATGAAATTGAGACAACTTTAAGATGCATTGCTCAACAATTGCCTAATATTCTTCCTCCAAATTTGAGCTGTGGGTGCCCTCCTGTTTATTTCTTCATATATCTTCAATTGGATTTAAGTCAAGCAATTTATTGAGCAATATATGGGTAAATTTAAACTTTGCTGTAATTTACTGGCATTCTACCAAGGTTTCTTTGGCTTGCCCAAATCTTTTGGAGCAAACGTTTTCTTCAACAGTGGAGTCTTGTGTATAGTGTATGCACACATGCCACTGCAGTTGAGTGAATTACTTATTGTGCTCATGGAAAAATTATGCCTGCTAATTTCAAGTCTTTCTTAAGTGATTCCAGTCAGAGTGATTATTCTTTGTGACTCCTCTGTTGGAAATCATCCAATCATTCAACAGTTTAGAAATGCCTTCATAACCAATTAAATTATGTTTTACAAAAAAAAATTTTTATATATATAACAAAATATAATATTGGTCATTTCCAAACACCACAAGTCAAAGCTCTGTACTTTTACTTATCTTTTTATGCTTCCAGTCAAACAACTTTGCAATGAAAAACTATTTTATAGATAATCAATAATAAGTAAAACAGCTGATAATAAGCTGAATTGCTTTCTAAACATAGCTGGCTATTTGCTTGGGTTATTATATCTTTTGGCATC